>NC_142875.1:134371250-135030625 GCF_051225735.1 Oryctolagus cuniculus | reverse complement strand
CCTCACAGTGCCAGCCGCTCTCACGACTTGAAACCTGCGCTTTCTGCGGGGTGCACCGCTCGCATCTCTCTCTCTTTCTCTCTCTCTCTCTCTCACAAACACACACACACACACACATCACAGTCACAGCTGAAGTCAAAACACTTGGTAAAGTCAACTCTGCTGTGGATTCCTTTTCATTACTGCTTTTGTATTGTTTGACTTTTAAGTTAAATCACCAATCCTTTGATCTCATTTGGAACTAATCACACATAACTTTTACACAGTCTAAAAAAAGTACATAAAGTATAAAATATTTGTGTGAAGTGCAAGTGGAGCTCCATCTATTCATGTTTCAATCAAGCCACGAGTCAAGGGGTCCAAAAACAGAGTCTTGGATCATTTTTATTCAGGGCACATTTTAATCAGGTTCTTTGAATTAAGAGAATGAATGCAGAAGTAGAATTGAAATTAAATAGATAACGTAGTTGTGATTTTTTTAAGGGTGTGACTTTTTTGCATTTTAAAATGTGTATTGCAACCAGAATTTCACATTACATAAAAGTATTTCTGTGTTTCTGTTGATATCACTTTAGAAACTTTGGAAAACCCCTTCTAAACACCAACTAAATTTCAAAGACGCTGTTCCTTTCAAAGAAACTCTGGGCGGTGCGTGAGGAGGACGCTGCACCCTCTAGGGTACAAGGACCAGCCTGTTACTTCCGGAAGTTGTGTCTGAGCTGCCTAATCATCAGTTTTCCCTGTAACTCCATGTAAACATGAATCCACAATAACCCTATAACTCAATAACCCTGTAACTCTATGTAAACACAAATCCACCCATAATCATGGGGTATATAATTAGAAGTTTAATTGTAACAAATGATTGGATATAATTAGGGAAGCTAGGCAAATTTTTTCCTTTTCTTGGGATATTGGACATAATTGCTGTATAGTATAAAGTCAAAATTAAAATATATGCTCTGAGAATTCAACTTAGATACTATTGTGCTCATGTCTTTACTTAGAAATGTTGTTTTCAGCATGACACCAGATAGCTCCCCTATGTCTACTTGGCCTGACTGAAAACGTTGATGGATAAATGGAAAAATGTTAATTCATAGTGTTTTTTTTATTTTTTTTTTAATTTTTTTTGATAGGCAGAGTGGACAGTGAGAGAGAGAGACACACAGAGAAAGGTCTTCCTTTTCTATTGGTTCACCCTCCAATGGCCGCCGTGGCTGGCGTGCTGCGGCTGGTGCACCGTGATGATCCGAAGCCAGGAGCCAGGTGCTTCTCTTGGTCTCCCATGCGGGTGCAGGGCCCAAGCACTTGGGCCATCCTCCACTGCACTCCCGGGCCACAGCAGAGAGCTGGCCTGGAAGAGGGGCAACCGGGACAGAATCCGGCACCCCGACCGGGACTAGAACCTGGGGTGCTGGCGCCGCTAGGCGGAGGATTAGCCTAGTGAGCCGCGGTGTCAGCCGAATTCATAGTGTTTTACTCCTTTGATAACTCCAGCAAAATGTTATTAGAAAATGTCACTCCACTATGTTTTCAGGGCTTCCTAACTGAGCAACTAGAGAAATGTTGAGTGGAACTGCTTTCCATTTACTTGAGAACACATCGTTGTTGCGGCACGTGTGCTCAGTTGTCCACCCGGCAGGACGCACGTGGAGGCCGAACTCCGTGCTCTGTGCCTGGGACAGGAGGAGAGCAGGCAACGTTGTTCAGTGGAGAACTTTGGAGAGTGGAGGCTGTGTGCGTTGCTGACTCCTCTCCTGTATAAAGGCGTGCCTCTTCCATGGAGCCGGACCCTGGGAAAATATGCACGAAAGAGCCATTGCTGTACACATAGCCATCTCCACGGCCTTGTGTGTGCCTGGGTCCCGCGAGGCTGAGTCTCTCCGTGCCATGCCTGCCCTCTCTTCTGAGCCAGCATCGGATGTTCTTCTTTTTCTACCAGCAAATAACCCCCGACTTACATATCTCTGTGTTATCTTTGGGAAAAAACACACAGATAGTATCTTAGCAACAACAATTATAGAAATCACACAGAATGTTATTAAAATCATCAGTTTTTTCCATTTTCCACAGTTGCTCTTGAGATTGTTTAAACCTAAGGCAAATATATTCTTCACACCCTAAAACCAACTTCTAAAATTGTTCTGTTTACTTAAATTCTAACATATTTCTGTAAATAACGTTTTCTTGGGAATTTAAACAGAAGAACCTGTGAAAGCTGGAGACTGGTGTAACGTGACGTGGCCTCATGTCCTTGCTCCCCCAGCAGCTGAGTGGGGAGGAGGAGGAGGGACTGGGCAGAGGGAGTGTGGCCGTGATGCGGTCACAGAGCAGTGCCCAGCCCAGCCTCAGGGGCTCCGCAGTACCCTGAGTTACAGTGCGGAGGCTGGGCTTAGCACCCCCTGAAGGCACATCACTCGAACTGGGCTGGCCTTGGAAGGAGACGGCCCTGGGGGAGTCAGTTTTCCCAGACCCCGCCATTCCATCCGCAGATGGCTGCTGGAGGACGCTGTGTTCAGGACACCTCCCAGTGGCTGGGGGATCAGTCTTTCCACTGAAGATGGACTGACATGTCCGCCTGAGGCCGTGATCATGTGTTGCCTGTGTCCCCCTGCCCACCCCAGGTGTCTCCTGTGAGTGAAGCGACTCTGCACAAGCGGCCTCTGACTCTGCACATTTTCCTGGTAATGAGAGATTGGAGGCAGCTTTTCTGTAACAACACTGATCTGTCATCAGAGCTGGACTGACACCACGAACTAAAAGAAAAATACCAACTCCTACAGCTGATCACCAAAAATCCCATACTTCCACAGATTGGTAAGAATGGAGTGAGATGGAAACACTTTTTTTTTTTTTTTTTTAAATAAGGTGAGCTCTTCCTTTGGAGTGCCCAGTGATAGGTTCCTGTTTTCCTCAAGTTTCTGCTGCAGTCCAACACTGAGAAGAAATTTCCTAATTTCTCTGAAGGAGCTTTCAGATGTCAGATCCGTTGCTGCAGGTCCTCATGAACTACACAGCTAACCCTCTCTCCAGCAACCGTGCCCACCCTGTCCCTCAGACAGAAATAGCTCTCAGCCAGCAGTGGACAGGAACCCTTAGTCTCGGGGTGGTGAGAGACGAGGGGAGGGCACTGTTCCCAAGGCTCGGGGCTGGTGGGGTGGTTCCGAGACAGTCACTAGGAGAGACTGAAGTTGCAGCAAGGCAGGGCGACTGGACTCCGCTCTAGTGCTGGAAGCCAGGTCCTCAGCCATTTTGCTCTCTGAATTCTGTGCTCCCCAGCAGGGAAAGGGAGACCTGGATGGGGCTGGGAGTGCCCTCCACACCCCAAAGCGTGTCAATCTGGTGAGTGGATGTGAACTTCCCACAGGAGCAAGCTGGCTGGCTCCGGGAGCTCGTCAGAGCAGGTGGACCCTGCAGGGGACAGCATCCTCTGCCCACCACACTGAGGTCTCTGACCTCTCCAAAGGGCTCCTGAGGGCTGGGGACTGGAGGAGGAGGGCAGGGCAGGGTGCATGCCCGGCTCCAGGAGCTCGTCAGAGCAGGTGGACCCTGCAGGGGACAGCATCCGTCTGCCCACCGGACTGACCTCTCCAAAGGAATCCTGGAGGCTTTCAGGAAGCCAGGCTCCTCCACCTTTTCTGCCGTCCCCAGTTCTGAGCCAGAACGGGTGCCCTCCCAGCGGTGCAAGCAAGACCAGGGGAGTCTCCTCGGCCCAGGCCTCTCTTGTGTCCGCTCCCACTCAGCAGGACTGAGTCTGCAGAGAAGTCATCTCCCCGTGCTTGCTGCTGGAGGCAAACTGTCCAGCTTTTTTTTTTTTTCTTTATCAAACTCTGCTAGCTGTGGGACCTTGGGCAGCCTCATGACTAACCCCATGGCTCAGTCTCCTCTGTTGTCTAGGGATAAGCTCAATGCCCTGGTGTGGTGTCACTGAGAGGTTTAAGTGCATACAGTTCATGCAAACCATTCAGCCCAGAGCCTGGGACATTGTGTGTCCATCATGCCATTGTTTGGTACTGAACGCTGTTGTGAATCTGTAGTCCACATAAGTAGGAGTCTGTTGCTGTCTTTCCAGCCTCTGCCAGGTTGCTGAACCTGTTGTCTAGATTCCCAACTCTTGACTGCGGTTCTGATTCCAATCGAATGCCCAGCATTGCTGTTTTTGTGGCTTAGAACAAGGGTTTTAAAAAGTCAGGGTACCTAGACACCATCTGGGGGAGCGTCTATAAACACCTGTCTTCACGCTTCATCACAGAACCAAGGCAGCAGATGCAGGTGGAGCTCGGAGAGTGATCTGCAGATCATGCTGTTGTCAACACTGGCTGAGAGCAGAGTTGTGAAATTCCATTGTGGGCCTCTCTCACCATCCAGCACTGAAGTTGGCGTGGAATTAGCAAATATTTGTTGGGAATCTACCAGATGCCAGGGAGTTTCCTATATAGAGGGAGAGTAACAAGAGACGCTTACAAAATAATAAAATGTACTGTTCCGCCTGCTAAGGTTTCTATTTCTTTCCCTCTGCCCAGTTAGCTCCTACCCATCACATGCCCTTCCTGGATGCCCTTGGCTGGGGCTCTCAAGGCACCATGCATCTCTTCTGTGCTGGTTGCCGTTGTGTGTGTGTGTGTGTTGTTTTTTTGTTTTTTGACAGGCAGAGTGGACAGAGAGAGAGACAGAGAGAAAGGTCTTCCTTTTGCTGTTGGTTCACCCTCCAGTGGCCGGCGCACTGCGGCCTGCGTATCGCACTGATCTGAAGCCAGGAGCCAGGTGCTTCTCCTGGTCTCCCATGCGGGTGCAGGGCCCAAGCACTTGGGCCATCCTCCACTGCACTCCCGGGCCATAGCAGAGAGCTGGCCTGGAAGAGGGGCAACCTGGACAGAATCCGGAGCCCCAACCGGGACTAGAACCCGGTGTGCCGGTGCTGCAGGCGGAGGATTAGCCTATCGAGCTGCGTGCCGGCCTCTGGTTGCCATTGTTAAAGGTTACATTTTAGGGGTGCCTAGTTAGCATTCTTTCCCCTACACTAGACTGCCTCCCAGCTCAGAAGTTACCTGTGTGCACCTAACAGTCGATGCTTAGCTGATTGAGCGAACACAGGAAGGAACACCTTCTGTGACGGGAGCAGACAACAGGCAGAGCAGGAGTACCTAGGGAGGAGATCTGGGCTGGACTTGGCAGGTCAGGGGAGGTGCCGCTCACCTGTGACCTGAAGAAGGGACGTGGGGGCGGAGGTCAGAGGGGATGAAGGCGTGTTTGGGCTATGGGACGGGGGCGGAAGTGTTGGCTGCTCACTGGTGCACTGGCCATGAGCGGAGCCCCAGCAGTGAAGAATGCTGCTGAGTGTATGCTGTGACAGGTCAGACGAGAGCCAAATAGGTCGAGGACACACTTCTGAGGGGGTAAGAGACATCCTCACACCTTGAGTTAGTGCTTTTCTTTGTAGTTAATATATCCTGTACTGACAGGTGGTCTCTGTAGATATTCTCACTTTCTTGTTTAACAGGAAAATGCGTTTGATCGTTTGGTCAGCAGTTTTATGCATTAAGAGATGGAGTCCGTTTCCAGGGAGCCAGAGGACTCTTGCACCAGGCCTAACAGGTTATGATGAGAGTTTCGCAAGGCCAGGTGTTTGTCTTCTAACCTCTTCTGCCTGGCGCAGGGCCACATGGCAAAATCACATGGGATAGGCAATCTTCCAAGCACGGGCTACCTCAGGAGTAGGCGAAGCTCAGGTAGACACCCAATGCCTGTGACTCCCCCACGGTCCCATCAGCCCCACAATGCCCTACCTCCCAGCTCTGCTGGGAGACAGGAATGAAGATGATCAGGCAAGGGCAGAGGTGGGGTGAGGACGGAGCCCGGCTGGGGAAGGGAGTTTGACCCTGAGTCTCAGACTCCAGGGAAGCAAACAGTTGTGGCCTCTGTGGGCTCTGCCAGTTGGGGACCAGAGGGCTCCTTTTACCAAAGGTGCCTGTCGGTGTCCTGCTGAGCAGTGTCAGTGTCTCACACGTGACACCGTCAGATCCCTGGGAGCTCACGTTGGGTGTCAAGCCCCCGCTGTGGACCCATGGTTTTTGTGTGTTGCAGCTACGCTGCCTCTCTCCAAGGGCTCACCTCTAGTGTGGAGGTACCCACGATACCAGAATGTCTCCTGCTCTGCCAAGTTTAGCTCTGTGGCCTCTGTAGTGTTTTCAGGAAATCTTAATTCCCCAGGCTTCTTTTAACAGTGGGTCTTACATGAAAATTTAGATTTCTGGGTTCTCTTAAATTGAGAAACCTAGCAATTCCGGACAAAACACTAAGGAAAATCGGTGTCACTAGTGAGAGCCAGGAAGCAAGTGTCCCTTTTAAGTCCCCCACTCCCCGTGCCTGTCCCTGCGATGATGCACCTGTGTCGGTCACGTGGGTGACACACTTGTGCAGTAACGCCAGGCTTCTGCGTGCCCGTGGCTCAGGTCTGTACCTGTAGGCTTGTGAGCACGTCCTGCCCGCTCTGCGCCCTTACCCTGCAGTCGCTGCTGTCTAGCCAGTCCCCAGGCTGCAGTGCAGAAGTCCTTTCTTGAGCAACTGCCCAGGTCCCAGCCCATCCTCTGCAAGGCTCTCGTTCTCACTGAGTGTCACTCGGATGTCCTCTCGTTGTAGGAGCGTCCCGGGGGCCTCGTTGTAGGAGTGTCCATCACAGGTACCCACCTTGTTCTGTGCTTGGGTGGGTGAGGCAGCTTTTCAGAAAACTCCTCAAAGCCAAAAACACTTTTCATTACAGCCATTTGACAGGAAATGCCATTGTCAGCTCGACATCGAGATGCCTAAGCAGGCGACACGAGTGTCCACGGAGGAAGGACGGTCTCTCGTTAAGGCCGCTCATCCCATACCTAGACTAGAAGGGCCGGGGGTGCTGCGCTTCCCGCACCAGGGGCACTGCCCCAGTGAGCCCTCTCACAGCTATTCCAGACAGTTCTTTGCAGAATGCTACAGACCTGTTCGCTCCTGGGTTTCACTCCTGATTCCTCACCACACATGTAAGAAGACCATCGCAAGGCAGCAAGGGAAATGGCATAGGTATCTGAGCCTAAGGTTAGAACTTGAACGGATTCATTGGATCAATGAACATTAAAATATCTCGCATTTCCTAACAACGATCACCCTTTAAAAAGGCTTTGAGAATCTCGCCTGCAACGTCCACATCGCTGGAAGTTCCCAGTTAACGCAGAGCCTTGTTCTGCAGCTCCGCTGCGTAGGCCCGGCTTTCATGTCCCAGCTGGGAGGCACACGGGTCCTCGTGGTTCTGATTTCACAGCAGAGCTGAAGGAGTCCTTGAGAGCGTAGCACAGTGAGCGCGGCCCATCCTGTGCACACTGAATCCTGGACAGATGTTTTGCATCTCGCTGTGCTCAGCTACGTCCCATTATGCAGCTCAGCTTTGATCCAGGGGCTCCTTATCTGTGGTCTCTGTAAGTGAATTAAAATGCCCCTTTCATCTCCGGTGAGCTTAGCCCTGTGAATCATTGCCTTCACTCTGCTCCTTCTTAGACCCCGTGTTGTTCTTCTCATTGGTTCCTGGTAAGGATTCTCTTTTTTTTCTTTCCTCGATGAACCAATTCCTTTATCCATTTCTACAAAAGGGCCTGGTGGATGTCACTTCACATTTGTCAAGCCTAAACCACGTAATCTTTTTAGCATGGGGTATTTTACAATATTTTCTTGGGGCACGCTCTTTTCCATCTTTAATTAATCCCCACAAATTGCTGAACAGTTGCACCCCAGGATCAAGAAACATTGGCAAAGCCTTGAAATGATAGCACAAACTCAATAGCTCATTTCCACCATTAGGGAACATTCTGTGAATGATTGCCAGCGGTTCACTCGATTGTCCGTACAAACTCTGTAGTTTTGGATCTTAGGGCGGCCATGTTGTAGGCTTAACCACAAAGTTTGTAAGATTCTGAGGTTAATTTAAGTCACTAACTTAGTATGGATATTGTGGGAGACAGTTACCATTTCTGAATTGGACTGAAAGATGGGCTGTCATGGGGAGAAGCTGACAAATGTTTGTCCTTGCCTTTAAGCTCAGTTCCACTCTTGAGTTAGTGGTGTTTAATCTGACCCCTTATTAAAGGCAGTTTTAAATACATAGTTAATACTGCACTCTATCTGTTCCCCAGGAGTATATGTAATTTATTCACATGTTCACAGGCAATTAAAACATGCATATGCCATAGACAGCTGCAAAAGTTTAAAAGAATTTTATAATTTAACATTTAAAATTGGTTCTGCTTTAAAAGTGATGGTACTTTGTCCCAAATATCCTATTGACTTCTTAAAGTGATGAAATTTTAATAAACAAAAGCTCCAAGCCATTTCTGCATCAAATGAATAAGTCATCCATTGTGAGCTGAAATAAGTTGGGAAAGTGTTCTTCCTCTAATCACCAAATATGGGATATGCTTTTCCCTCAGTGAGTAACTTACAAGTTCCATATCCAAACTGTTAAAGGAAATACAAAAATTTTATTTCTGAAGTTATTTTAAACTTTATAGGAATACTACAAAAGCATAAGCTATATGAAGCAATAACAACCTAAAATTAACCAAAACAAGTTCAAGGTGGATCCTAAGGGCTTAAAATCTGAATTCCTAGAAAGTTCTGCTTGGCTCTTGTCATTGCTACTTTTCGTCATTCAGTTAGAGCCACTCTACATCAAGCTTTAACAGAAAGTAAAATTTCCCAATCAAGTTATTACTTACTAAATATAAGGAGTCGAAAGGAAATGCTCATGGCCCATGATTTAATCACTGCAGAACTAATAGTTCTGGTATAATTAAAGGCCAGTATAATCCAATAATTCTATAAAAGTATTTAGCTTAATTTTAAGAGTACATTGATGGTGTGGTTTGTTTGATGAGAGAGACCCTCTGTGTTTTGCTCCAGTACAATTTAAATCTCTCTCTAGGAATGTATGTTATTAGCAATACACTGCATATCAAAACCTGAGGCACAGTTTGTTAAAACCCCTACAGAAGAAGTTAAGGTATCTACAGGTATTTTGACTACAGAGAACCACTGCTTGAGGTTCTCTGTATATTTTCTGCTTTACTGAAGTGGTGCAAATATAGCATAGGGCTTCCATGAAATTCTCTGCAGATGGCTTGCCCTATGTGTTTTTCTAAGGACTCCTTGTATTGTGAGTAGTGTATTATTTAGTGACCAAGAACACATAGTGGAGAGGAGATAAATGTCTCCATGTATGTGAACGGTAAAGTTATTTGAGATTCAGTTTGTTTGGATTGTTACTCCATGGGCTTTGCCAAATTCCACAGTTTTCCATAGTCTGAAACGTATGTGTGTTTGTATGTGTGTGTGTGTGTGTGAGAGAGAGAGAGAGAGAGAGAGAGAGAGAGAGAGAAATGCCAACTATATTTACCAAATCCAACAATAACTTGAAAGGTCATCCATGACCTTTTAATAAACACTTATAGTAGAGACAAAAGTCCCAGAATGAGCTATGGTCTGGTGACATGAGGGTACTTTGAGAAGTTTGTGGAAAAGGAATTGAAAGTTTTTTTTTCCTAGTGCCAAACGTTTTTTAACTCTGTGCATTTTTTTAAAATATATGTTTTCCACGTACTTTTTGAAGGCCCCTCTTAATTATCTTGGCTTTATCAATTTGGGAAAATTTCAGTGACTTAGTACAGTAAAAATGCTAAGAGAAGAAATGATGAAAGCAAGGGGCCCAAATGTGACTATGACTTGTGAGTGACTTGCCATTCTGTCACTAGGGCCTGTGTGTTGATGGTGTGGCACCTGTATCTCTCATGCTGTCCCACCCTCCCACTGGATGCAAGCTCTCTCAGAGCAGAGATAAAGCCTTCTCTATTGTGCCATGCTTGGCCGTTCCCAGCCAGACACTGTCTAGGGAGGGTGAGCAAAGAAGAACCAATGCAGTTTCTTTGGTCAAATAATTCAACTGCTAGAAACAAAAGTTTAGAATGACTACCAAAATTTTTGATCTTTCAAAAGTCTGTTCTATTAATTTTTGTATTGTGTGGCAAGCTTGTAGTAGTTTTCCCATAAATGGGTATATCTACCCAAGAAGAGAATCATTTTTAAGATTCATTTATTTATTTTGAAATTCGGAGTTAGAGATGGAGACAGACAGAAAGCTCGATCTTCCATCCGCTAGTGCATTCCTCAGATGGCCACAACGGCCAGGGCTGATCCAGGCTGAAGCCAGGACCTTCATCCGGGTCTTCTATGTGGGAGGCAGGGGTCCAAACACTTGGGCCATCTTCCATTGCTGTTCCCAGGCCATTAGCAGGGAGCTGGATCAGAAATGGAGCACCTGGGGCATGGACTGGCGCCTGTATGGTGCCAACATCGCAGAAGGCATTTCACTGACTACGCCACAATGCTGGTACCCTAGTAAGAGAATTTGAAAGAGGTGTATTGCACTGTTAGCTGAAAAAGGAGTGAACAGACTCAGTATTAGTTTGGACACCATTGTCTCCAGAAAGAGAACCTCAGATACTGGGGGGAGCGGCTGGGGAGAAGAATGAGAACCTCTGGAATTGATTCATGAAGGAGGGTGCTGAGGTTTTACGGAGAGGAAACTAACAGATGGCCCACTCTTAGTGCCAACAACTGCCACCAGCCCCGCCCCTCACCCCCCAGGAGCTCTTGCCATGTGCGTGTGTTCGGTACTAGCACAAGTCAAGAGGCTCTGTGGAAGGACCGCGGGTCGCCGTCAGTCACCCCTGACCTCCTCAGCACCCTTGGTCTCCCTGCTCATATCTGTGGGCTTTGTGGGAGAAAAGCGTCTCAGCAGACATGAGTTAGCAGAGGCCGCGGAGCCACAGGTGTGCTTTTTAAGCTTCTAGTCGAGACAGAGGTATGAAAACATTAGTCAGCTGCCCCAAACTCATTCTGGTGAATCATGAGTCAATCTCTTCTAAATCCGTTGAACAAATCTCTGTTACTGATTTTTTCATTCTTTTAGGTGTCAGAAATGGTTAAAAAAATAACACAGCCATTCTTTTAAAAACCAGATGTGTTTAAAAAAAAAAACCTGACTTATACTTCAATCTACTTAAACATGTCACTGAAATAAAATGAAGTTTATGAAATCTACACTGTATTCCCTAAAGGCCTTGACTTCATCTGTTAATTTGTCTAAAATGTAAAACAGATTTCTAAAAACGCAGTCCTCTTAAACCTAGAACTAGAGGTTGAAAACGTGTAGCAGTCACCTGATATAGCCATCTTCTAAAGCAAACCTGTGTATAATGGATAATTCGTGCTGGAACCGTCTTCCTTCGGGAAGCCAGCTCCCTCCTGGGAGAGCACTATGTGATCCTAGCCTCCTGGCCTAAGTCTTTCTTTACATCTGGCCACAGTCTGCCCACTGAAAGGGGCCACCACAAATCCACTCTTGCTTGGCCTTTTGAAAATTTGAGGAAGTCCGATCTACTCTCAGAAAACTCCACAAATGAGAAGGCACCCAGTGTGCCCCATCCCCCTCGAGACTTTTCTCTCTGGCCTTGACATTCCTTCTTCAAAATCACATTTTATGTCACGTGGTTTCCTGGGCCTTCACTATTCCTACACACGTCTACCAGGAACATGTTATGATTTGTCCTTGTCCCTCCTAGGTTGGTGCCAAATGTCTTTGATAACTAGTGATTGCAATGAACTCAGTTTTGAAAGGACATGAGAAGAACAATCATTATTCAGCAAATACTTCTGATACCCTGCCCTCCACTTGTCTAGGAAAACCATGCACCAGGGAGCGCTTTCTCCCCGGGCGCGACAACAAAGTGGGCTGGCTGCATCGGGCAAGCCAGCATCGTCCCTGCACACGCCGCTCCTGTCTGAGCGTGTCCCTGTGCGTGCACTTCCTGCTGCCTCCCTTCTGGCTTCCTCAGGGAAGCTGCTCCAGTTATGCTGCTTTGCACTGAGAAAGTTGGGCTGTTTCCCCTCCTATGTAATTCCTCAGACTTGAGGAAGAAAGCCGCACTCTGCTTGCCACCGTTGGTGACCAGTGTTCCCTTTCTCGAAGCGTGCACAACTTTCTTTTATCACTGTTTCTCCAGCAGCAGGGCCTTACGTTGACTTGGAAGATCTCATCTTTCCTCCCGTGGTGATGCAGTCATGCAGGTCACAATCTACTCTCGCATCAGCCCTTCTCGCAGGCATGGACGTCACTTCTCTGAAACCCTTCGTCCACTTGACTGTCAGAGAACTTTTCCTTTTCTCAGTTTCCGCTCTCCAGGTGTCAGCCGTAGGTAGATACAATCAGACACTAATGCTGTAAGCTTGTGTGCTGCACACTGCATGGACCAAGAGTGTATACGGCCAGCAGTGCTGCTGAGTGCTTGCAATGGAAAGATGAACCAGATTCAGTTCTTTTCTCTGAGGAGATTATAGTCCAGTAAGGAAAGCAGAAACCAACAAACAGCTTTTTTTCTTTCTTCCTTTTTTTTCAGACAGGCAGAGTTAGTGAGAGAGAGAGACAGAGAGAAAGGTCTTCCTTTTCTGTTGGTTCACCCCAATGGCCGCTGCGGCCAGCGTGCTGCAGCTGGCGTACCGCGCTGATCCGAAGCCAGGAGCCAGGTGCTTCTCCTGGTCTCCCATGCAGGCGCAGGGCTCAAGCACTTGGGCCATCCTCCACTGCCTTCCCAGGCCACAGCAGAGAGCTGGCCTGGAAGAGGGACAACTGGGACAGAATCCGCCGCCCTGACCAGGACTAGAACCTGGTGTGCCGGCGCCGCAGGCGGAGGATTACCCTATTGAGCCATGGTACCAGCCAGTTTTCTTTCTTTCTTTTTAAATATTTCTTTATTTGAAAGGGAGAGTTACAGAGGGGGAGAGAGAGACCTTCTGTCTGCTAGTTCACTCCACCACTGTGAATGGCCACAGTGGCTGGGCCTGGGCTGGGCCAAAGCCAGGAACCAAGAACTCCATCCAGATCTCCCATGTGGATGGCAGGTGCTCAAGGCCTGGGGCTGTTTTCTGCTGATTTCTTAGGCACATTAGTAGAATCAGAAGCAGAGTAGCTGGGATTTGAACATGGGATATGGGCTACCCAGGCTGCCCTTTGCTTAATGCACCACAATATTGGCCTCAAACAAATAATTTTCCTCCTATGAAATGTGCTGGAATGTGGGTAAGTGCCCAGGTAACTTGGGCATAGAGGAAAGAACAAGGACTAGTTGTGCCTGGGGAGTAAGGGAGGCCTCCAGGGAGGGCGCGGCGGCCGTTTCCTCGTGTTTTGAGTGAGGAAATGTGAATGTCCTGTGATGGGAAGGACTGGGAGTGGGGACGGGGACAGGCAAGGGTGCGCCACCCAGGTCAAACCTCGAGAGTTGGAGGTTGTGCAAATGCAGGGCAGGGTTTGATCCTAGGTGGAGATGAGGAAGCAGGAGGTGACAAGGTAGTGCGGTAAGAAGACAGAATGGAGCCATGTTGTGAGGCTTTTGTGCAAGCCAGGATTTCCCAGGCCGAGTTCTGGGAGCAGTCGGCGCTTTCCCAGGTAGCTTTGTGAGGAAAGGCCCTGCCACGTGGACAGCGAGGGAACCGTCAGTCTTCTGCAGGAGTCTCTGCTCTGTTCACTTAGTAAAGGGAGTGAGATCTCGGTGCGCACCAACTGTTTGATTTCCTTTAACCGTGCTTTTTCTGCCTGAAGCGGATGTGATTCCTGTTCCTCTGAATTCCTCCGTCCTGTTTAAATGCTATCCATTTGCAGAAGGCAAGCCCCGCGTCTGGGGATTCTGAAGGAGACCTAGGAGTCCAGGATGCGTTACCTTGCTGAGCTGTCTCCTTGCCCTGTGAGTGTGTCGAAGCTGGTGTGCACCATGAGCTTGGAAGAGGACAAGCCCGCAGCGCCTCACACCCCCAGCCGCCTTCCATGATGCTGTTTCATTTCATTGTCAAAATGCCCCTTGCTGCCTGTATTATGCTCATTTTTCTGAAGGTCTCTGATAGAGTGACATGCTGCTGTTTGGAGATTCCAAACATCCTTCTGCTTATGTGCTGTGATTTCGGGATCCACTGTCATCACTTTATCCCTTATGTGAACTTGCATGCTCCTTGTGTTTGATGGCCTTATTCTTTTACCACTCTGGGTCCTTGGGACCATTGTGGAACCCTACTGGCTCTCATTCATTGTCTGAAAAATGAATGAATGGCAGGTTTTGAAAGTTTAGAGTGAAGAAGTTGACAGAACACATTGATTGCTTATTTAACTTGAGGGGAAATAATTCAGAGGAAAGTAATATATGGTTAAAAAATAGCAGAGCCAAAGAAAATACAACGGAAGCTTCAAGTAAATTGTAAATTTAAATGTAATGGTATATTTTCAGGATCTACTGAAAGCATTAAAGAAGAAGTATAATGAGCACATTCATCACTGTATTTTGACTTTCTAAATGGAAAACGTATTAGGAGGAAGGAATTTGACGATGAAAGATTGCCAACAGCAGGCCCATTGTCAGTGGCCCGGAGTCGAGATGAGGGATTTAGGTAAACATTGAATGGAAATGGCAATTTTTCAAAAGGCAGGAACGGATGACTGAGTCGCACTGGGTCTTGCTTTGCTGAGGCTGCCGTAACGAAGTCCCCAGCCTGGGCAGCTCCTGCAAGCCTGGGGCATTGATAGGGTTGGCACCTGGGGAGAGCTGCAAGGGGGGGTGTGCACCAAGCATCCCCGCTTGACATGCAGGGGGCTGGGTTATCTCTGTGCTTCTTTCTCCCTGTTGTCATCCTTCTATGTCTTATCTGTCCAAGTTTCACCTTTTTGTGAGACACCAGCCATATAGCTTAGGGTCTGCAAATGACCTAATTTTAACTTATTTTTCTAAAGACTTGGTCTCCACACAAGCTTGCGTTTTGCACTTCTCAGGGATAAAACTTCAGTCTTTGAATTGTGGAGACATCAGTCAACCCATAGCAGAACACCCGTGGTAACCCTGAATAAGAATAGCAGAAATTGAAACCCCAGTTCCTTTAAAAAGTGTGTCTTGAAGTGCACTTCCACACCAGACATGGTGCTCGTATCAGAGATACCAAGCTATATCTTCTGTGAGGCAGATACATAGGAGCTAATTACAAGGCAGCATGTTCAGAGTTATCAACAGGAACAACATACCTAGACAGGAAAGGAGGATGATGTGAGGAAGCTTCGAGAGAAGGTTGGGGAGCAAATTCGGGGGGGGGGACAAAGTAACATTTCCTGTGAGTGACGCTGAGTTCTGTGCGGTGAAGCCGCTGTTGGACGTGAAAGGTGAAAACTGGGTAGGAGGCCCTGGAGATCTTGCAAGTAAGAACCACTCAGTTATTTTAACTAGAGACACCACAAGTGCAGCTCACCATGAAGGGTGCTTCAAGGAGGTCTTGGGAGGCAGAAGCAGCAGCCAGAGCACTGCAGGTGAGAGCACACCGGGTCAGACCAGTGACCCCAGGGCCGTCGTCACCGCAGTGCGCAGACGAGGGACCACGAGGGCCTTCATGAAGAGTTGTGGACGGAGAACAAGGCATGGAAGAGTGAGGAGTTAACCTGGCTGAGGTTGACAAGAGTTAGTGAGAGCTGAGTAGAGCTAGGTGGCTATTTAGGATGACATCTAGATTTCCGAATGGGGTGACCAGGCATATAGGGTTGGGATTAAAATACGGGCCACAGAGTCGACATTTGGCAATAAAGAGAATGTGTTCAGTCTTGAACATGTTGGCTTTGAGATGTTTGTGAGGCACCCAAGTGGGGCTGTTTAGTAGAGAGTGAGAACTACACATAAGTAGATCAGGGGAGAGACAGGGCCTACAGATTAAGGCACGACTGTCAGGGACACACTCACTCCCTCACTTACAGCCAGTGTGTATTGGGCACCTGCTGGATCCCACGCTTCATGCTTTTGGCAGTCACTGAAGCTAGTAGACTGATTGGAAATGCCCAAGGGAAAACATGGGAAAAACCATGGGCCCACCTCTGAGAAACATCCATAGAGAAAAGTAACAGAGAAAGATGAGCAGCCAACAAACGAGGCTGAGAGTGGGAGGTGAAAAGGTTGCAATGCAGAATATCAGAGCATTATCAGAAGGAGATGTTGAACAGTGTTGAACTCACTGTGAGGCAGTTATGATGAGGACCTGAGTGAGTCAGGGTTCTCCCCAGAAACAGCCCTGCAAATGGAGTAATTAAGTAGAGAGAGGAAGAGAGAGACACCTGTGGAACAGGGTCTCCTCCATGCCAGAAAGATTTGTAGGAAGCACGTACCGCCGGCCACCTCTCTTGACAAAATGCCACTGACGCCAGAGGAGGGGAGAGCAGTTGGCATCACTCACGCAGGCCCAGTGCTCCAACTGAGCAAGAGCAAGGTGCAGCTGGCACGGGGCAGGTATGTGCAGGCTATTTGGCTCCGGTTTTCAGACATTCTTGTGCTTGGTCATCTGGCCATCCAGGGTGTGAGAAGCAAGAGTAGAAGCCGGACTGCAGTGCACTAAGGGGTGACAATACCAACACCTCTGTAGGCTTGGGAGAGCTTTACTGAGAAAGGCAACATAAGAGGACTTGGGGGAAGAAGAGAGGGAGGGGAAGAGAGGGAGGGACATCCCCCTCTCCCTCCTCTCCTTCTTTCCCCCCTCTCCCTCCTCTCCTTCCTCCCTCCCCTCTACCCTCCCCTTCTCCCTTTGTTAATTATTTGACTCATGTTCCAGTATTGTTGACCCCTTCTCTAGCCACCCGAAGGCTGAAGAGAGCCGAGCACTAGGTCCATTGTTCACTCAGCAAAAGCTGTGAGAATTGAGCACATCCAAGAGGGAGTATGAGTAAGGTAGGCATTCCAAAACCCTGCCTTTTACTTTTTAAGCCGAGTTCTAACTTACTTCAATCAACCATTTTATTTCCTGGACAGTGTCATTTTTCTTCAGGGAATTTCACTAACATTCATCTTAACAAACATTGATTGAACTTGATACTGCATTTTCAGGCTTGGTGCACATGGCATATAAATTCTAATTCGCCTCAATTTTAGGTGGTGGGCCAATTGAATTAAAATTATCATATTCAGAAAACTTCTGCATAGTCTAAGCCATAAATGTGTAAGATTTTGTTATTGCAAAGTCCAGCACAGTGTTGTGGACAGCAAGAGCAATTTCAACATCCCAGCATCTGTTTGTTCCTGGCATCACATACAGGGTCTGTTCCGCCTCACTGTCCTCTGTGACTAAGAGTTGAACCTGATCTCCTTGTCCTTGAGTTTATCTACCGCTTTCCAAGAAAACAAATGATTTCTGTCTAAAGTTAGTTATAATTTATATGTAGTAGATTTACTAAATTACTTCCAGATCTGCCTTTTTGGAAAAAAAATAGGTAGACTAGAAAGAAATTTATGATCTTTAAAAGGAATCTTTGTTTTTGTCCAACTGTATGTTTTTTAGGCCACATATGTTCATTTCCTTTTCTCAGTGGCTGAAAATAGCACAAAAAAACCTTGAAGGAGTTAGAATGGACCTGGACAGAGACAAGCGCCTTCGTGTTTTCCTTCTTTCTCTGTCACCTGTTGTCTTATACGAAGACAAAATTATTTTTACAAATTGGCAAGCACACAACTTTCTGGGCAAGTTTTTGCCATTAATGCAACCGAAGTTGAGTGACAAATACAGTTTCTGTCCAGTTTCAGTCCTGACTGACAGCAGTGGCTGTCTCACGCTGTCCTGAGGAGGGTCTTGAGGGTGGGGGACACAGTTCAGTTCATGATCTCTGTTTTGTGCCTGGAACGGGAGGCTCTTCTCTGTGGCCTCCACCACATCAGTGAGTAGTGTGTCTCCTACCAGAAAGACACACGTGGGACTGTATGTACTGTCATGTATGATGATATGTCATCCTTAGGAGTTGGCTGTGCAGTAGCAGTGAGAATGACCTGCCCGCATCGGTCCCACCTCTGCGTGGGTGTCACTGGGGACAGGGGCTTGCACTGCTCCTCCCCAAGGGTAGGTGATTGCGATAGGACTCCCAGCAACACCCAAACCAGGATTCTGCCTGACTGCAGACGCGAAGCGGAAGTGAGGCTCTGCAGTTGAGGTAGAAGGGAATGACAGTGGCATAGAATGAGTGCTGAAGTTTAGGTTCCTTTAGCTCTGGGGCAAGAAGGCGAGAGACAGAAGCAGACTTCGTCTTTTATAAGAATAAATGGGAATGAGAGGGCGGATGATGGCCGGCAACAGGCATCCCAGTGGCAACTTAACTGCTGCACTGAACGCCCACCCCTGAAGCACACTTTAAATAGATGCAAATAGGTGAGATGCAATGAATGGAAAGAGATTTACTGCGCAGGCAATAAGCACAGGAAAACTGGAGTGGCAGTCGTCATATGATTAAAACAAAATTTGTTATCACAAAGACAAAAGACATGGGGCCTATTTCTCGGCATTGCCAAACGTGGCTTCCCCTGTCTGGCCCTGAGCGAGGTCCCAGCTGGCTCAGCCTTTGTCTGCGAGCTTCCCTTGCCACAGGAGCCCTCAAAAGGATGCCTGGGCACCTCCGGAGCTGGAAGAGAACAGAGAGACAGAGACTGAGAAAGGTCTTCCATCTGCTGGCTCACTCCCTGAGTGCTTGCAACAGCAGCGGAAGGCCAGGATGATGCCAGCATCCAGAAAATGCATGCATATCTCCCAAGCGTATAGTACTTACGCTGTCACCTGCTGCCTCCCAGGACGCACCTCAGCATGCAGTTGGAACAGAAATGGAGCAGCCAGACTCAGACAAGAAAGTCCAGGCCCCACAGCTGCCCTGATTCAGCTTAAGTGGCTCTGTATTGATTCTGCATCTCCAAAGGCAAAATTCACAGAGACTTCTACATGTTTTCAAGACCAAAGAAAATGAGCATACCTCTAACTGAGACAGAAACACAGGGAGAACTCCCGTTGATTAGTGTACTCCCCAGATGCCTGCCACTGCTGGAGCTGGGCCAGGAGGTCAGGCAGGAGAGACTCAGCTCAGGTTCTCTGTACGTGAGGTTGGAACTCAACTACTTGAAGTGTCACCTCTGCCTACCAGGACTCACCCATGCTGGGTACTGGAGCTGGAAGGAAGGGCTGGACCTCAAGCCCAGGTATGCCACTGCCTAGGGTCTTGCACATACTGATCTCCTCCTGGGCTGTCAGTCCAAGGCCTCTTGTTGCATCATCTGTTCAAACACTCCCCGTCTGCTTCCAGTTTTCCTATGGACGTAAATGAGGTCGGAGGCGTAATGGCCTAGGGCAGATGTGTCTGAGGTCAGAGGCGTAATGGCCTAGGGCAGATGTGTCTGAGGTCGGAGGCGTAATGGCCTAGGGCAGAAGTGTCTGAAGTCGGAGGCGTAATGGCCTAGGGCAGACGTGTCGCGTGCTGACGCTGAGCACCATTCCAGTCAAACCACTTGCCGATGAAACCTTTGCAGAGCAGGGGTCAGCACAGCAGGGAGCCCACTAACAAGTCACCCACCTTTCAGCTAAGGAGGCGCAGGTGTAGCTCAGACATAGAGGATAGCGCGGATCTCCCGCAGCGTTTCCTCGCGGCATGGACAGGGACGTCGGCACAAGGCTCGTGCTGTTGAGAGCAGGCCTCTTCCTCAGACAAACACCAAAATGTCCAGGTCTTCATCCTTCGCCAGCTTTCAGAACTTTATTCACACTGAAAGCTGCCTTGATCTCCAGAGTAATTTCTCATTAAAGGTTAAAGGAAACAAAAAAAAAAAAGAAGACGACAAGTTCTGGCAAAGATGTGGAGAAAAGGGAACTCTGGCACAATGTTGCCTTTTCCATAGCCATTATGGAAAACTGTGTGAAATTTCCTCATGAAATAAAAGGTGGAGCTACTGTATGATACAGAAACCCACTGGGAGGTATAGATACAAAGGAATTGAAATTAGGGTGCCCTGGCATATCATTACAGCATTATGCATAGTAAGCATGAAACAGAGTCAACCCCAGTGTTGATCGCAAATGAATGCGTAAAGGAAATGTGCAATGTGTTGAAATATTACACTCTAGCCCACACAATGTATTATGTGCTAATTCAAAATATTTTTTAAAGCTTAAAAGTAAGAAAACAAGAAGTTTTGAAAAATTTTTGGGACACAACCTCTGGTACAAGTATCATTATATTTGGCAAACAAGGACAATATGAGATTTATCTTGTCTCTCTGTTTGGAAGCTCTTAGGAGGTAAGGAGCCTGGCTTTTGCGTCTCCCTCCCTTGTATGGTGACATTAATGGACTTTTTAAAAAAGATTTTATTTCTTTATCTGAGAAGTAGAGTTACATACAATGAGAGGGAGAGACAGAGAGAAAGGTTTTCTGTCGTTGGTTCACTCCCCAAATGGCCACAATGGCCGGAGCTGTGCCGATCCAAAGCCAGGAGCCAGGAGTTTCTTCCTAGTCTCTCACGTGGGTGTGCAGGGGCCCAAGCACTCGGGCCATCCTCCACTGCTTTCCCAGGCCACAGCAGAGAGCTGAACTGGAAGAGGAGCAGCTGGGACTAGAACTGGCGCCCACATGGGACGCTGGCGCCACGGGCAGAGGATTAGCCTACTGTGCACGGCGCTGGCCCCATTAATGGACTTTTAATGCATACATTATAAAAAACATCTTTTATTAGACTATGCAAAAATGGGAATAAGTTATTCTACCTTTTTTGTTGAAGCTCTGCTGAGGATTTTTAAAAAAATTTATTTGAGGGGCCAGCAGTGTGGTGTAGTGGGTAAGCGTCTCTCTGCGGTGCTAGCATCCCATATGGGCACCAGTTCTAGTCCTGGCTGCTCCTCTTCCAATCCAGCTCTCTGTTATGACCTGGGAAAGCAGTAGAAGATGGCCCAAGGGCTTGGGCCCCTGCACCCGTGTGGCAGATCTGGAATTAGCTCCTGGCTCCTGGCTTCTGATTGGCCTAGCTCTGGCCACTGTAGACATTTGGGTATGAACCAGTGGATGGAAGAGAAAACCTTTCCCTCTGTCTCTCTCTCTCTCTCTCTTTCTCTCTCTGTAACTCTATGCAATCTTAAAGTATTTATTTGCAAGGCAGAGTTACAGAGAGAGAGGGGAAGAGACAGAAAAAAAGAAATCTAACATCCTCTGGTTCACTCCCTCCCACAACCGCCAGGGCTGGGCCAGACCGAAGCCAGGAGCCAGGAGCTTTTCTGGATCCCCTACGTGCATGCAGGTGCCTAAAGATTCATGCCATCTTCCACTGCTTTCCCAGACACAATAGCAGGGAGCTGAATCAGAGGTAAAGCAACCAGACTCGCTCAAAGTGGCGCCCATGTGGGGTGCTGGCATCACAGGTGACTTTACCCACTACTCAATAGTGCTGGCCACTCTGTTGGGGATTTTTTTTTTTGACAGGCAGAGTTAGACAGAGAGAGAGTCAGAGAGGTCTTCCTTCCGTTGGTTCACCCCTCAGATGGCCGCTACAGCCAATGCGCTGCGCCGATCTGAAGCCAGGAGCCAGGTGCTTCTCCTGGTCTCCCATGGGGTGCAGGGCCCAAGCACTTGGGCCATCCTCCACTGCCTTCCCAGGCCACAGCAGAGAGCTGGACTGAAAGTGGAGCAACCGGGATAGAATCTGGTGCCCCGACCAGGACTAGAACCTGGGGTGCTGGCACTGCAAGCGAAGGATTAGCCAAGTGAGCCGTCTGTTGGGGATTTTTAACAAGAGTGAAATGCATATGAAGATGAGGGAACTAAGGGATAATTACCCAGAAATACTTCAACAGAACAAAATATATCTCTACTTAGACCAACACTATCCACTCCGGATATGAACTTGTAAAAGCTTTTCAACACACACACACACACACACACACTACTTTTATCTTTGCAATGAAGAAAAGGAGAATCATAAATTGGAGATCCCTCACACTGTATTTAAAAGCAACCTACAATTAACTTGAGAATGAGTTACTTTATCCAGACTAACTGAAGGGTAAAAGCTTTGAAAAAACCCAGCTGTTGCAGTCAGTGCCTTCACGAGCTGAGGCAGCGGGACATGCTTGGAGACGCTTGCTTCCTGCCGCACGCCGATCAGACATGATTCCTCCCGTGCAGGACGCCAGCCCCAGCCCCTTCACAGGCAAGGAACTGCAGCTGAGGATCTCCCACTGAGCCCCGTGGCAATTCCCCTCCGTGTTTTGTTGCTGTCCTGTGGCCGAGGGTCTCCAAGTAAGAAGTCCTGACGTCACCCGACAGCAGAGTAATGTTCCCCTCGTGCTGATTTGCAGTAGCAGCCTGGGGAAAAGCTCTCCGCCTTGGGTTGTGGATGTTCACCTCCTCTGCAGGTGGGCAGTGGAAGGGCTGGAGCTACTGGTTGTGTCTCAGAGCAGAGGGTATTTGTATACAGCTTTATGGTACACAGTACATCAGACACTTCGAATTCCAAAGCGTTGTTATAATTTTAAAATAATACATCACTGAAATTTTATCTTCATGTAGAACATTCCAGTCCTCCACAAACATTTATGAGCTCCACTTCTTTCCGCCTATTAAATAGCAATCTTCTGGCACATACATCGTACTGTGTGTCCCAGCCAAGTAAACCACTGTCAGATGAAATTAGTTAAATTTAATGCATAGTTCATGCAGTGTTACAACCAAGTTTAATATGTGCCTTCTACAAATAAGACCATTTTGACACTGCCCTGTGAACCTTTGGTCATCTTGAATTTTTGAGATGCAATCATTCAGTGAAATGTGGATTTGTGAAGATGTGCATTTTGATGGCGATTGGATCTGGAGCCGTGGCACAAGCGGCTGATTTGCAGGCAGGAAAGATTGCCAGTGGTTTCTACCCTGCCAAGAGCTACCCATCTGAAAGAGCATGAAATCCTACAGTGCTTGCTCCGTGTGAATGCAGCCACATCACGTGGGGCAGCTTGTACACAACTGTGATCTTTGAAATTTGGGAGCTGCTTGGACTTGGCAGAAATGAAAGAGAAGTTAAGAGGGAAAGTTTGAAAATCAGCACTGAGAAATAATTTCCCTAAAATAATGACAGTGGAAGGAAATGAAACAGTGGGGTGGGGTGTGCACCATGCCATCAAGTTCTCAGTCTCTGTGATTCAGAGAATGAGCTTCTGAAATGACATACTTGCTCTCCTGTCCAACCGCAAGGTTCTGCTGTGGAGTTATGAGAGCTGCTGCTGATACTGTTTCCTTACCTCCCCCACTCACACAGAAGTATGAGGAAAGGCAAGGAGGATGCTCAGGGCTCTGGCTTTGCTGAGAGACAAACAGGGAGCCCCTGCCCCTAGCCATGGCTCACAGGAGTCTACACCATCTTCCTTCTGTGGCAGCCCCAGCTCCCCGTCTCCTATCAGAGGAGGCCAAGACCTGCCAGTGAGAACAGACTGACAGTGAGAACAGACCACAAGCACGGCAGGAATTCATCGTTAAGTTGATACCATTTATTCATAAAGAAACAGCTACAGGGGCAGGCGCAGAGCCAAGCAGTTAAGATGCCAGTGGGGGCACCCACGTCCATGGCAGAGTGTGTGGGTTTGTGGCTCCTGACTCCAGATTCCTGATAAGCCACACCCCGGGAGGCACTGAAGATTGACCGACTGCTTGAGTCCTTGCCACCCACATGGGATACCTGGGTTGAGTTCCTGGCTGCCCACTTCGGCCCAGCCCAGCCCTGGCTGTTGCGGGTATCTGGGGAGTGAACCAGTGGATGGGAGTTCTCTCTCAGCCTTTCTTGCTCTGGCTCTGAAAAGAAAGATAAGCTGTGTGTTCACTCAGGCAGGCAGTTTGAAACAGTTCCGTCCCACTCCTCACCCGTCCTCCTTCATGTCACTCCTCTTTCTGTTCATATTTCATTTCACCAGCACTGCTGTGTGTCTTGAAATCATTTTCACGCTGAACTATAGAACAAAGGATGTCAGAGTTGAAGGGACTTTAAAGATCCAGTTTCTCACCTTACAGTTGAAGAAATGCAGGTCTGAGACATGAAGCAACTCACCTGATACCATCAGGGACCGCAGGGCCAGCTCTGAGTTCCCACTTTGCAATTTAATGCTGTTTATGTCACTTGCTCTTTCCTTTCAAAAATGTGAGCTCGTTCTTTACGTAGGCAGTCTTGCATGGTATGAATTCGAGGCATCAGTCTTCCTGCTTCAGCAACCTTGCTTCTCACTGGCCTGCGGACAGGGGATTTCCGCCGTGAGGCTTTCGAAAGAGAAGGTCTAGTGTTACTCATGAATGCACAGTGGGCTGACACACAGTGTTGCCCTCGGGAAACTCCTACAGGGATTTTGGCAAGTGGGCATCTATCCCTTGATCCTAACCCCTTGGCATTCCTTAATCCTTCATTTCATCAGACACAAGGAAAACTGCAGTCATTCTTTCTGTGGATATTGGTTGCCAATCCGGAAACACATACAAGGGAGTTTGTTAGACTTCCTAAGTATGTGGATTGCACAAGGGGTCTAACAAAGCAATGTTGATGGGATACTGTGTCAATGGTAGAAATAATCAGAAGGAAGAGAGAAGGAAGCAAGTAAGGAAATGAAAGAGACAGGGAATGAAAGCAGGGAGAGAGGGAGAGTGAAAGGAAAGAAGAGGAAGGAACAGCCAGAGAGAGAGAGAACGAGAGGGAGAAGGAGAGGGAGAGGGAGGGGAGGGGGAGGGGAGAGAGGGAGAGGAAGGGGAGGGGGAAGGGGAAGAGGGAGAGGAGGGGGAAGGGGGGGAGAGTGAGAGTGAGGGGAGGGAGAGGGAGAAGGAGAGGGAGAGGAGGGGGAGGAGGAAGGAGAGGGAGAGGAGGGGGAGGGGGAAGGGAAAGGAGAGGGAGAGGGAGGGGAGGGAGTAGGAGAGGGAGAGGAAGGAGAAGGAGAGGGAAGGGAGGGGGAAGGAGAGGGAGAGGGAGGGGAGGGGGAAGGGTGGGAGGGAGAGGGAAATGGAGAGGGAGAGGCGGGGGAGGGCAACCACTGGAGGTGTAATTACCACAAATTGCTAGAGGCTTGAGTTTTTTTCTACCCTGGATCTAATCACCACTGACATTGTCTCTGGGCAGATAGTCACATAAAATGTGTTCAAACTAATGAAGATCTCAGAATCAGAACAGAGTGTGATGATGCTGTTGCCTGCTGTGTTCTGCTAGGTGCATTAGAAGGATAGAGAGTGTAGAAGAAGGATTTGCTGAAATAAGAATAACCGCACAGAAGGTGTCTGTATCTGGTCCGTGCGATTGTTGGGGTTATAAGAGGGTTTAGGACTCCTCCTGGCGCCACCTCTTCAGGACAGGCGTAATGCTTTTGAGAAAAGCTAAGGCAGGGAGAGCCTGTGATGGGGGTGGCTGTGCCAGTACACACACTTTACGACTGAATGCTTTTCCTCTCAGCCATGCTGGGGAAGACTCTGCTCACATTCTTCTGGAACTAATGTTTTAAAAAATACTTCACGTGATTGATTAATCTTCCATAGTTTGAAACATTATTGCTTGAAATAATTTAAAATACTTCTTATCAAACTTGAATATTCACCCAGGGATCTTGTAACTCAGGCTGCATTCCTAGCAAGCTGCCAGACCCGTCAGACACTGACCCACAGGCCGCTGCATGAGCCCATCCTGCAGGGCGTCCCAAGGCCACTTTCCTGTGGGACTAACCGTCCTAGCATGAGGCTGATGTACTCTCCCTCACACGGTTCTCCACTGATGCCGTGCACCCAAGGGAAGGGCCAGAGCTGGTCCAAAACAAAGGTGGTAGCTGTGACTGGGGTGGCCTCAGCAGCTGGGGTGGGTTTGGACAAAGGTTTGGTAAAATGTAGCATGAACACTGCTGGGAATACATCAGAGCTAAGATGGGATGTTTGCAACATGGCAGAATAGGAAGGGAGCACATTGACAGTCGGGAAAGACAGTTTAATAAAAGTGAGGTACTGCAGTTTCAAGGAAGAGTTAGGGAACAAACAGCAGAGGAAACTCTTCTGGAACTGCTGGTTCATGGTGGACCTACGTGGAGGGCATGGCCGCCCACAGCTCGGGACCCAAGCCATGGAATCTACGCACCAGCCTGGAAAGGGAGGTGAGCCGAAACCTCAGTAGCCCGAGACACTGGTGGGAAAGTGGAAGGAGGAGCCTAGAGGGAACAAAGCTTGAGGCCCCGTGAAGGAAAGTTCACCAGGCTAACTAGAGGAGAGAGGGAAAAGGGGGGGGGGGGCGGTAGGGACATGAGTCTCTCTCTCTCCACTCACCTTTCAAGGGTGAGCAAGACAAAGAGCTGGCGCCATTTTGGACATACGTAGGGGCTGCGCCCACCATCAGCCAAGCAGAAAAACCTGACTCTGGGGAGTGAAATAACAGGAGGTTGGGACCTGGTGAATGTGAGGAGCTAATGAACTGAGACTGTGAAGGACTGAAGGTGTGGGAGAGATCTCACGGAGACCTGAGTGCTCGCAGCGGAGCACACAAACTCGGTAACCTTGGCAACCCGGTGGGAGACGGCAGAGAAATCTGAGCTCACACTGAGGACTCCATAAATCATTTGTGTGGTCCTTGGGACAGAGCAGACGAATAGTATACCTACAGGAGCCAGAGATCAGGAATTGGCTGTCTTCAATTCCACTCAGCTGTACAGAATTACTTCCCTTCTGAATCAAAAAAAGAGAAAGAGAGAGAGATTTACCATGCCTAACCTGGGAGTGTCACCTTTGGCACACCCTTAACCCCAAAGAACCAAACAGAGCTCTCTGGCCACACCCATCAGAAGCCTCTAAGGATCCATCAAAAGCAGACAGTCCACTTAATACAGTCATAGTATAACGAGAAAAAACACCACAGCGAGGGAAGAAGAAACCAAAGAATATCTCCACAATGCCAAGCAACAAACGCAGAAACCGAGGAAATGAGAACAAGGAAGATATTATGACACCCCCAAATGAACAAGACACCCCAATCCAAGATTATGAAGATGATGAGATAGAAGAAATGCAAGATACAGATTTCAAAAAATTTATAAGAACATTTAGAAGTTTTCAAAAACAAATTCTTGAACTACAGAAATCCTTACTGGATAGGATAGAAAATCTCTCGTGAAAATGAAATCTTAAGGAGGAATCAAAATGAAATGCAGAAACTTGTAGAACATTAAAGTTTAATAGTGAAGAGAAATCAAAATGAAATGAAGAATTCAATAGATCAAATAACAAACACATTAGAGGGCCTTAAAAACAGTCAGTGAAGCAGAAGAGAATATCAGACTTAGAAGACAGAGCACAGGAAAGTATACATTCAAACCAAAGAAAAGAAGAGGAAATTGGAAATCTAAAAAATATTCTTGGGAATCTACAGGATACTATTAAAAAACCCAACATTCAGGTTCTAGGAGTTCCTGAAGGCATGGAGAGGGAGAAAGGATTAGAAGACCTTTTTAGTGAGATACTAGCAGAGAACTTCCCGGGCTTGGAGAAGGACAGAGACATCCTAGTACAGGAAGCTCATAGAACCCCTAGTAAACATGACCAAAAGAGATCCTCACCACAACACGTTGTAATCAAACTCACCACGGTGAAACAGAAAGAAAAGATTCTAAAATGTGCAAGAGAGAAACGTCAGATTACTTTCAGAGGATCTCCAATTATACTCACAGCAGACTTCTCATCAGAAACCCTACAGGCTAGGAGGGAATGACGAGACATAGCCCAGGTACTAAGAGAGAAAAACTGCCAGCCCAGAATATTATATCCTGCTAAGCTCTCATTTGTGAATGAAAGTGAAATAAAGACCTTTCATAGCAAACAAATTGAAAGAATTTGTCACCACTCGTCCAGCCCTGCAAAAGATGCTTAAAGATGTGATACACACAGAAACACAGAAACACGGTCATCAGTATGAAAGAAGGTAAAGGAAGGAAACCTCGCAGCAAAAGATCACAGGAGTTCAAAGCATATATTAGAAAATATCTTTTGGAAAATGGCAGGGCAAAGTTACTACTTATCAATAGTCACATTGAACTTTTTTTAATTTTTTTTATTTTAAAATATGTTTATTATGTATTTTATGTTGAATACTTCAAGAGAGAATTACCATGATTTCAAAATGCCACCCCTGGATTCAATGAATATCTTTTTATAATTACGCTTCATCAGTATCTAGAAATGTAGGTAAATAAGTCAGCTGAAGAACAAAGCCGGTAAAACAGCTCCATAAACCACAAGTCTCAGGGCTGGGGGCCACGCGTGATCGGTTAGGCCACTCTGCCGCCGTGGCTTTTAACATGATTCACGTGTTTCCATCACCTTCAGGAGCACAGCATTACAAGATACTTTAGACTCTTGCTGCTGAAAAGAATCTTTGATGTCTAAAAAAAATCAGCTTACTGCAAAGAAATTCAGGAAGAAAATCCCAGGACCCTTGGTTCAGAAGCTCCCAGGGCTCGTGCCCCTGTGACGCACACGAAGCTATGAGCCAGGCTAAGAACAGTGCTCTCCCTTATGGAAGATGCTAAGAAGCAGGCAAATGAGGGTTCTGCAGGCACAGGCTGGCCCTCCAGCGTGCCGGTGCGGGCTCCTCGTGTCAGCAGCTAACCACCCCAACCTTAGCCAGGGTTACAGAAGCTAAACATTCAGGATAATTATTTATCACAATAAGTGTAACTGTTCTTTTGCCTTCTACAATCAATCACCTTTGAAATGCTACAAGTGGACTCCGGCTGTGGGCTATGGGTGTCTTCTGGGCTGAGAAGGTGCAGGTGCACGTGGGAGGAGCTACTGATTGACCTTCTCAAAGTACTCCTTGGATGTGGTTGGATGTGGCTTGATCGTAGGAGACTCTGGCGTCCAGTTCTCTGGGCAGACCTCCCTGTGGGTCTTCACATACTGGAAGGCCTTCACCAGGTGCAGGGTCTCCTCCACGCTCCGGCCCACTGGGAGGTCATTGACGCTCAGGTGCTTGATGATCCCATTGGGGTCAATTATGAAGAGGCCTCTCAGAGCAAGCCCGGGGCCCTCCAATAGCACGCCATAGTCCCGGGCTATCTGCTTGGTTAAGTCTGACAAGATGTTCATGTGGCCCAAACCGCCGTTCTTCAGTGGTGTGTTGATCCAGGCAAGATGGCTAAAGTGGGAATCCACGGAGATGGCGACAACTTCACAGTTCAGTTCACATTGTGAAACTCATTGGCTTTGTCACTAAAAGCGACAATTTCTGTAGGACGCACAAAGGTGAAATCCAGAGGGTAGAATAACAGCACCAAGTACTTCCCTTTGAAGTCATCGAGGCTTAGGTCTTTGAATTCACCGTTGGCGATGGCTGTGCCCTTGAAATAGGGTGTGGGCTGGGTGACTGTGGGAGCACAGTGCGAGGGACTGGTGCTGAAGGCGAGTTTTGCTCCAGACCGCAAGATGTGTGTCAAGCACAATGTTCCGGAAGCAGCAGGCCTAGGGGCTGCAGAGGCAAGCCTGCCCTGAGGAATGAAGCCCACGTTCCGGGCAAGCAGGGCCCAGAGCAACCTTGCCACAGCAGCCGCCAACTTCAATGCACCTACATTGAACGTTAATGGCCTCACCTCTCCAGTTAAAAGACACAGGCTGGCTGAATGGATTAAAGAACAAAACCCATCTATTTGCTGCTTACAAGAAACACATCTTTCCAACAAAGATGCATGCAGACTGAAAGTGAAAGGCTGGAAAAAGATATACCATGCCAACAGAAATGAAAAAAGAGCGGGCATAGCCATCTTAATATCAGACAACATAAACTTTAACACAAAAACTGTTAGGAGAGACAAAGAGGGTCACTATATAATGATTAAGGGATCAATTCAACAGGAAGATATAACGATTATCAATGTATATGCACCTAATTACAGGGCACCGGTTTATTTAAAAGATATGTTAAGGGATTTAAAGGGAGACTTAGACTCCAATACAATAGTACTGGGGGACTTCAATACTCCACTCTCAGAAGTAGATCAACTGGACAGAAGATCAACAAGGAAACAGTAGATTTAAACAACACTATAGCCGAAATGGATCTAACAGATATCTACAGAATTTTTCATCCTACACATAAAGAATTTACATCCGTGTCAGCAGTACATGGAACCTACTCTAGGATTGACCTCATACTAGGCCATAAAGCAAGTCTCAGCAAATTCAAAAGAATTAGAGTCATACGATGCAGCTTCTCTGACCACAGTGAAATGAAGTTGGAAATTAGCAACTCAGGAATCCCTAGATCATATGCAAACACATGGAGATTGAACAACATGCTCCTGAATGAACAATGGGTCATAGAAGAAATCAAAAGAGAAATCCAAAACTTTCTGGAAGTAAATGAGGATAACAGCACAACATATCAAAACTTACAGGATACAGCAAAAGCGGTGTTAAGAGGAAAGTTTATATCAATAGGTGCCTACATCAAGAAATTGGAAAGGCACCAAGTAAATGAGCTTTCAGTGCATCTCAAGGATCTAGAAAAACTGCAGCAAAACAGACCCAAATCTAGTAGGAGAAGAGAAATAATTAAAATCAGAGAAGAAATCAACAGGATTGAATCAAAAAAATTACAAAAAATCAGCCAAACGAGGAGCTGGTTTTTTGAAAAAATAAACAAAATTGACACCCCATTGGCCCAACTAACTAAAAAAAGAAAAGACCCAAATCAGTGAAATCAGAGATGAAAAAGGAAACGTAACAACAGACACCACAGAAATAAAAAGAATCATCAGAAATTACTACAAGGACTTGTATGCCAGCAAACAGGAAAATCTATCAGAAATGGATAGATTCCTGGACACATGCAACCTACCTAAATTGAACCATGAAGACATAGAAAAGCTAAACAGACCCATAACTGAGACTGAAATTGAAACAGTAAAAAAAGGCCCTCCCCAAAAAGGAAAGCCCAGGACCAGATGGATTCACTGCTGAATTCTACCAGACATTTAAAGAAAAACTAACCCCAATTCTTCTCAAACTACTCAGAACAATCGAAGAAGAGGGAATCCTCCCAAATTCTTTCTATGAAGCCAGCATCACCTTAATTCCTAAGCCGGAAAAAGATGCAGCATTGAAAGAAAATTATAGACCAATATCCCTGATGAACATAGACACAAAAATCCTCAATAAAATTCTGGCCAATAGAATACAACAACACATCAGAAAGATCATCCACCTAGACAAAGTGGGATTTATCCCTGGCATGCAGGGATGGTTCAATGTTTGCAAATCAATTAATGTGATACACCACATTAACAGACTGCAGACGAAAAACCATATGATTATCTCAATAGATGCACAGAAAGCATTTGATAAAATACAACACCCTTTCATGATGAAAACTCTATGCGAACAGGGTATAGAAGGAATATTCCTCAACACAATCAAGGCAATTTATGAAAAACCCACAGCCAACATCCTATTGAATGGGGAAAAGTTGGAAGCATTTCCACTGAGATCTGGTACCAGACAGGGATGCCCACTCTCACCACTGCTATTCAATATAGTTCTGGAAGTTTTAGCCAGAACTATTAGGCAAGAAAAAGTAATTAAAGGGATACAAATTGGGAAGGAAGAACTCAAACTATCCCTCTTTGCAGATGATATGATTCTCTATTTAGGGGATCCAAAGAACTCTACTAAGAGACTATTGGAATTCATAGAAGCGTTTGGCAAAGTAGCAGGGTATAAAATCAATGCACAAAAATCAATAGCCTTTATATACACAGGCCATGCCATGGCTGAGAAAGAACTGCTAAGATAAATCCCACTCACAATACCACAAAAACAATCCAATGCCTTGGAATAAACTTAACCAAGGACGTTAAAGATCTCTACGATGAAAATTACAAAACCTTAAAGAAAGAAATAGAAGAGGATACCAAAAAATGGAAAAATCTTCCATGCTCATGGATTGGAGGAATCAACATCATTAAAATGTCCATTCTCCCAAAAGCAATTTATAGATTCAATGCGATACCAATCAAAATACCAAAGACATTCTTCGCATATATGGAAAAAATGATGCTGAAATTTATACGGAGACACAGGAAACCTTGAATAGCTAAAGCAATCTTGTACAACAGAAACAAAGCCGGAGGCATCACAATACCAGATTTCAGGACATACTACAGGGCAGTTGTAATCAAAACAGCATGGTACTGGTACAGAAACAGATGGATAGACCAATGGAACAGAATAGAAACACCAGAAATCAACCCAAACATCTACAGCCAACTTGTATTTGATCAAGGATCCAAAACCAATTCCTGGAGCAAGAACAGTCTATTCAATAAGTGGTGCTGGGAAAACTGGATTTCCACGTGCAGAAGTCTGAAGCAAGACCTTTACCTTTCACCTTACACAAAAATCCACTCAACATGGATTACAGACTTAAATCTGTGACCCAACACCATCAAATTATTAGAGAACATTGGAAAACTCTGCAAGATATAGGTACCAGCAAAGACTTCTTGGAAAAGGCCCCGGAAGTACAGGTAGTCAAAGCCAAAATTAACAATTGGGATTGCATCAAATTGAGAAGTTTCTGTACTGCAAAAGAAACAGGAAAGTGAAGAGGCAACCAACAGAATGGGAAAAATATTTGCAAACTATGCAACAGATAAAGGGTTAATAACCAGAATCTACAAAGAGATCAAGAAACTCCAAAACAACAAATCAAACAACCCACTTAAGAGATGGGCCAAGGACCTCAATAGACATTTTTCAAAAGAGGAAATCCAAATGGCCAACAGGCACATGAAAAAATGTTCAAGGTCGCTAGCAATCAGGGAAATGCAAATCAAAACCACAATGAGGTTTCACCTCACCCTGGTCAGAATGGCTCACATACAGAAATCTACCAACCACAGATGCTGGCGAGGATGTGGGGAAAAAGGGACACTTGTGGGGAGCAACCCGGACTAGACTAAGTTACTGGAATTAGGACTTATTCTATGCATCTGCTCTCCCACAATATGGCGCTGAGAAGGGAGAAACAGCTTCTACGCAGCTGCCTCCAGTTCAACCAATAAACTGTAGGACCTGCTCCTGATTGGAGGAGAGCAGCGTACTCGGCGTGTGGGTAGCAGAGTTGGGATTGGTGGAAGGACTATAAAGGAGGAGAGAGACAACATGCACCAGGAACATCTAAGGGGAACATCTGTCTGAAGGAATACCTGTGCAGCCCCCGAGAGAGCCGGCCGGTGGTGTGCTGCTCCCCCGCGGAAGTGGGGAAAAGTGGCAGGGGGAACCGCCCTTCCACGGAGGTGGAAGGGATGGTAGCCAACCCGGGAAGAACCAGCAGCAAACCCGGGGAGGGCCGAGCAGACAAAAGAACAGCGCAGGGTCCTGTGTCGTTCCTCCACGAAGATGGGGAGCGACAGACACTAACCCACTGTTGGTGGGAATGCAAACTGGTCAAGCCACTATGGAAGTCAGTCTGGAGATTCCTCAGAAACCTGAATATAGCCCTACCATACAACCCAGCCATCCCACTCCTTGGAATTTACCCAAAGGATATTAAATTGGCAAACAAACAAGCTGTCTGCACCTTAATGTTTATTGCAGCTCAGTTCACAATAGCTAAGACCTGGAACCAACCCAAATGCCCATCAACAGTAGACTGGATAAAGAAGTTATGGGACATGTACTCTATAGAATACTCTACAGCAGTAAAAAACAACGAAATCCGGTCATTTGCAACAAAATGGAGGAATCTGGAACACAGCATGTTGAGTGTATTAAGCCAGTCCCAAAAGGACAAATATCCTATGTTCTCCCTGATTGGCGACAACTAACTGAGCACCAAAGAGGAAATCTGTTGAAGTGAAATGGACACTATGAGAAACAGTGACTTGATCAGCCCTTAATACTTTATCCCTTTTAGTATTTTTTTTGTTCTACTTAATACTATTGGTTGAACTCTGCAATTAACATACAATTATTCTTAGGTGTTTAAATTTAACTGAAAAGTGATCCTTGTTAAATATAAGAGTGGGAATAAGAGAGGGAGGAGATGTACAATTTGGGACATGGTCAATCAGACTTGCCCCAAATGGTAGATTTAGAAATGTGCCAGGGGATTCCAATTCAATCCCATCAAGATGGCATTGGTACATGCCAAGTGATCAATTTCAGTTCACAATTGATCATACTGATAGGTCTAAGAGTCAAAGGGATCACACAAACAAGACTAGTGTCTGCTAATACTAACTGACAGAATGAAAAAGGGAGAGAACCATCCATCATGGGAAGCGGGATACACAGCAGACTCATAGAATGGCAGATGTCCTAAACAGCACTCTGGCCTCAGAAGCAGCCCTTAAGGCAGTCAGATCTGGCTGAAGAGCCCTTGAGAGTATTTTAGGCATGGAAAGCCAAGACACTCTGGCAGATAAAAAAAAAAGAGGACCTAAATGAAAGATCTCTGAGAGTGAGATCCCAGTAGAAAGAATGGGCCATCAAAGAAGGAGGTACCTTTCTCTGAAGGGAGGAGAGAACTTCCACTTTGACTATGACCTTGTCTAAATAAGATCGATGTCCACAAACTCAAAAGGCTTCCATAGCCTTGGCAACTCATGACTAGAGCCTAGTGAGATTACTGACACCATAAATAAGAGTGTCAAATTGTTAAGTCAACAACAGGAGTCACTGTGCACTTACTCCCCATGTAGGATCTCTGTCCTTAATGTGTTGTTCAATGTGAAGTAATGCTATAACTAGTACTCAAACAGTATTTTACACTTTATGTTCTGTGTGGGTGCAAAGTGATGAAATCTTTACTTAATATGTATACTAAATCAATCTTCTGTATATAAAGATAATTGAAAATGAATCTTGATGTGAATGGAATGGGAGAGGGAGCGGGAGATGGGAGGGTTGCGGGTGGGAGGGAAGTTATGGGGGGGAAAGCCATTGTAATCCATAAACTGTACTTTGGAAATTTATATTTACTAAATAAAAGTTAAAAAAAAAAAGCAAAGCTAAGATGAGTTCAGCCCCTACATTTAGTGTTGAAAAACAGATGACACAGAAGGGGACCTTCCTGACAAGGTGAGGTTCGTGAGAGATCCCAGTGTCTTGTCACAGAGCTCTTTTTCTGTTTTGCCAGGATTGTGTGCCAATTGGGAGGTCTGACACTGTGTTAACTGTGGTGAATCTGACTTTAAAGGGCAGGAAGGTTACTATGCCCAGACCCTCTCCTCTGTCCACCGTCCTTTATTTCTTTGCACAAAGTAATTTTTGCTCAGCTTGAGTGCTCAAAAGCAGCTGATATTCACAGGCCATAGGAACTCTCTGATAAAACATAACTCTAGCTCACATGGGACATAAACGTTTACTACGCTTTGATCGATCTTATGACAGGATAAGTTTCTTATCACATATCTGGACTCCTGGTTATGAGAGAGAACTTGCTAAACAAATGATGTGTAAAGTGGTCAAACCAGTTCATGTCTATGAAGGATATTCAGTTTGGTAAATTGAGTGACAGCAGTGATCAAATGCGTGTTGACGTGTCAGCTAGTGTTATCTGGGCTCACGAGCTGCAGTGGTGCCTCCTGGAGCAGTTTTCTCGTGAGATATGAAGGTTGTGGGGCTAGAAAGGAAATGAACTAAGAGGACCATGGCTGATGGTCTTGGGCAATGGTGGAAGAGGAGGAAGCCATGATCTCCAGTTTTACTCTTAGCAGCTGGGTGAGTGGGAGTCCCTCCCTGGACAGAGTTCCCTGTAGGTCAGGCGCACTGGTGGAGACATGAAGAGGGGCAAATGTGGGAAATTTACAGGCCTGGCACTCAGAGGAGGGAAGTCACTGAAGAAGTAGACTTGCAGACTGTAAATCTGTCCCCAGGGCTGGAGCCCCAGAGAAGACGCTGTCCTCCGTGGAGGGTGGGGCTGAGAACTGACAGGACAGAAGGCTGACAGCTGGATAACACCTACTGAAGGCTCTGGGGAAACATGCATATTCGGTTTCTTTGGTGAAAATGTTTTACATGTCAGGTTACAGATTGGTGACTTTACCTGTCCATTCATACTGCCTGCTCACCCATGCTTTAATCTTTAAAAATGAAATTATTGCCAAACGACTCCATTCCTGTAAGTACAAGCACCAATATCACTAAGAACAACAGGATCAAAGTTTTAAGCACCAGAGAGTGGGCCTGATGGGCTCCCCACCCCAGACTGGTGACCTGTGCACTGCTTTGTCACCTGGTGACTTCCTCCCAGCAGGTCTCCAAGTGGCCAACAGGTGAACACCCCTGGCCTTCTTCACGTCAATGCCTGGGTTTATCCTCTTCTTGTATTTTCCATCAGTGCTTCTGAGTCTTTAAAAATGCAACAGAAAGACTTCAAGGCCACATAGCATTTATAGTTTATTGCCAGCTCATCTTTTTGACCAACAGTAGCAGCCAAACTTAAAAGTAAGGAGAACACCTAGGAATTAAAGGCAATTAGACTATTTTAAGGAACCATTTATTGAGATGAACTGAACCAATTTCAGATCGATGTGGCTAGTTTGTCTAGAATAACTAGAAGAAAACAAAAAAAAGAAAAGTTCAGGGAGAATGAGGGGGAAAGCAGTGGAACAAATTGAAAGAGATGGGAGTTATGTCATCCATCCCTTATTACTGGGTTATATCCAGGGGATTAAAAAATGATTTCTTACCCATTTTAGAAATATGTTAAGTGTCCTGCAGTATTGGAGGGCATTTTCCACCACTGTTATGGAAGCATGCTAACAAGACTGGCTGTTCTGGGATCAGAAAGACATCATGTTGGCTTGTTTTACTTGCACAATTTAAGGAAAAAACACTCTAACCTCAAGTTACTCCCCATTTTCTTAGCTGATGTGTTGCACGTTGCCATTGCATGCTGCTTTGGAAGAGCTCAGGACAGTGACAGCGAGAGTCACTGTGTCAAATTGGAAGCAAAAGTGGAGAATGTGCACAGATTAATCTAAAAACTAAGGTGCAGATTTACCTTTGATGCAAGAGGGGAAGAGTTGTAAGCAGTTCTCAAACTGTGTGGCTGGACAGCTCTGCCCAGCTTTTGGTAGGAGCAGGGCTAGTCTGAACATCCCAGACCGTTTGGCTGTCCACAGTCTTGTCCATGCTGTGACCACTCGCTGTGCCTGTGTAACCCACACGGAGCACCGACGACTGCTCACAGATGTCCTACTTTCAGGTGTCGGGGTGACGATAGACACAGCACAGCGAAGCCTGCCATGGGGCCTCTCTTAATCCGTCTTGTTCTGCTACAACGCATATGTGAGACTGGCAAGTTTGTAGAGAGCAGAGATGGACTTTACAGCTCTGCAGGCTGGGAAGTCCAAGGTGGGGGGTCCTCCTGGGAGGGCTTTGTCGCTGCGCCATCATCCCTTGGTGGGAGGTAGGAGAGACTGAGAGGGAGGGCAGAGGGAGGAGAGGCAAAGACGGAGAGCGAGTGAGCAAGCTGAACTCACCCTTCCATCAGGAACGCACTCCTGCAAACCTCGCCCACTCCTGTGATAGCAGCGTTAATCCATTCGTGAGGGCAGTGCCGTCTCCCAGTCACTTCTTGCAGGTGCCACCTCTCAAGACTGTCGCAGTGGGAGTTCAGTTTTGGGGAGCACAGTCAGACCACAGCAGGGGCCCCCGTGTGGATGATGGTATGTGGAGCTGTGTTCTGGGTCCCTGCCGACACAGCTAGGGTGACCCTTCCAAGGATTAGGTGATTCAAGGAGCTAGAATACAATATTGTTTCATATTTCAGTGTACCTGGCATCCTTATAAACTTTTATTTACATGAAGATAAATTATCTTTTATTTTCATAGTATCTATAATTACCAAATAATTATTTAAAATTATTTAGTAGTTTTTGTACTGCAGAGTGGGTCGTTGTCTGCTGTACTCAAGCAGATTAAAAACTTGACACTGTTGGGCCTGGCATGTGGCACAGTGAGTTTGTGTGTGATGCCAGCTACTCTGCTTCTGATCTGGCTCCCTGCTGATGTGCCTGGGAAAGCAAGTGTTTGGGCCCCTGCCACCCACGTGGTTGACCAAGATGCAGTTTCAGGTCCTGGCTTTGGCCTGGCCCAGCTCCAGCTGTTGCAGCCATTTGGGGAATGAACCTATGGATGGAAAATCTCTCTCTGTCTCTCCCCCCCCCCAACTCTGTCCCTCCACCCCCCATGTGTGTGTCTGTGTGTGTGTGATCAGTTTGCACACAGTAACCAAAACCAAATCCTTGCTCCCTATCAGACATTCTTAATCGTATTACTAACATGCACAGCTATGTGAAATTATGTCATTTGCTTGCTGGTTCCTTGTTCGTTTCCCATCACAAAGATGTGAACTGGAAAGCAAGGACGCCTGATGGCCTCGCTCTCTGCTGGGTTCTAGAGGGCTCACCCGCAGCACCTGACGCAGAAAGGGACTAAGCAGGTGTTAGCTGTGATGAGTGGGTGAGTGAGTGAGTGGGTGCGTGCTGCGTCTCAGAGCCTCAGCGTCTCAGGCCTGGAGGACCTTGACCTTTCTTCCGGAGGAGGGCAGTACGGTTTGCTGTCGAGCCACTTGGGATGCTGAAGCTGCAGCCCTGACAGCCCCGGGCCTCTGACTTCCAGGCCTGGTTTGCTTTGGGATGCAGTTCAGTTTTGATCAATGATGGTTTTTGATTTGGGGAAAACAGAACCTCTTCTTCCTCACCTGCATTACTGGGCAATTCTGATCCTAATCAGAGTACATTGTAGTAATGAGAAATCACTGTGCATGATAGGCACCTACTGGGTAAAAGTAAAAATCTGAATGTGTATTCGTGTAACCACTGCATAAAACACACCCGTGCCAACAGGCAGGAGTCCACGGACAGAGCTGGTGCTGATTTGAAAGGTAGTTCATCTTTTCATGTAAAATGAAAGCTAATAGAAGATGATTCTTACTTAGCTGTTGCGGATTCTGCCAGTGGAGTTTCGCGTGTTCACCATCCCTTCCGCCTGCTCCTCCTCCTCCCTGGGGTGGAGACATCCTGACGATGAGTCCGTACCAGTTGTGCATCGCTTCTTCAGGTGTTCTTTCCTTTCAGAGAGACAGTGTTCGCTTCTGGGATCGCTTTAAATATTACTTGGAATAATTTGTTGGTTTTACAAAGGCTCTGCAATATGATCCTCCAAATACAAATTTGACCCTGCTGTCCTCACACAAACCAGCCCAGGCCCCTGAAATCCCATGGCCATCATTTCTATTCTACGATGCAGATGGTTCCCCCCAAAGAAACTTGTTGTTCTTCTGCACTAAATGAATCATTCAAGATGTTTTGCAAAGAGCTTACAGTCACTACTGATTGGTAAGCGAGGAGCAAAAGACTCCTAATTCTTTTGGGTCCTCCACTAAATCTTTCCGTATTGCAGTGCTGGGAAACAAAATGAAACTGAAGCTGTGTTCGATCCTGAGCTTATTCCCAAGCTTGCATGAGCTAAAACATCTTTGCTTTGAACGTTGTTATATAGTCTGTTAGCAGGCCTTTTAAGATTATTCCAACTGGTTGGAAATGTATTAAAATATTATGGTGTCTGAGACAAAATTGAAGAAGAGGTACACAGGAAAACATCACTTGTACCCCCATTTTAATTGATTTCTTCTTTTTGGATATTTGAATTAAGCCAGACTTTGAAAACACATCCACGAAGGGTCTGGTGCTGACGGAACCGAGCGCTTGTTCCCCACATCCCCTGGGCTGTGGGGTGGTCTCCCTCCCTTCCCGGGGCATCACGGGCATTCATTCCCCTGCTCTGCCTGCGACGCGCAGGCCTCCCTTTCGGCTAACACCCACTTCCGCTGTTTCTGTATGAACCGCCCCTCCTTTGTCTCCAGAAAGACACGTTCCTTCCTTATGTTTGCCTCTGGTCACCCTGTGTGGATATTGATGCGATGTGTGTCTACCCCAGCAGTGAACTGACCGAATCTACTGGAGTTAGAGACGGACTTGCTCCCGGTTCCCAGCGGCTGGAACGCTCCCTGGTGCACAGCAGGCTCTCAGCGATTCTTCAGTGATTTCTGGGCACTCGAGAGAATTCATGAGCACTAGAAGTCAATGACTTACTATTTGTATTAATTTGCTAAATGAGAAAAGCATGGTAAGTATTACGATTCTTCCCATATGTCTTAAGTATCCTCGTTTATGAAAACAAGAAAAAAAACCTTTGAGGAATAAGAAACACCAGGGGAAAATTAGCATTGTTCCATTGTTCACCATTCAAGTATAATAAACACATGCTGGGATTTAGCTTAAAATGGGGTGGGAAATTAGACTGTACACTACCATCTAACGAAAACAAAACACCTGGACATTTGTGATGACTCACTGCCCTCCAAAGGTTTAGTGTCTTTTTTCAGATAGTAAGAGAGGAGGTCACAGGAGGCTGAGTTTAGCAGGCTCCACACCCAGTAGACTCTCCAAGCGTACCTGCTAGTGGGTCCCAAGTGGCCTGGGAGTGCGTTTACAGAGCGTCTGTTTGCGTTGTATCCTTCCCTCCACACCCTACCGCCCCTGTAGCTGAACTTCCCCTTTGAAACACGTACACCAACGCGGACATCCAGTTATCTTTACTGGTGCGTAACAAATGATGTAGATGTGTGTGTGTGTGTGTGCGCGCGCGCGTGTGAAGTCCATGCTACGATACTGGATAGTAATAGCGTCTGCCCTGGGCACTGCTGTGGTCTGAGTGTGTGTCCCTCATCAGCAATAGCGTCTGTCCCGGGCACTGCTGTGGTCTGAGTGTGTGTCCCTCATCAGCAATAGTGTCTGTCCCGGGCACTGCTGTAGTCTGAGTGTGTGTCCCTCATCAGCAATAGTGTCCGTCCCTGGCACTGCTGTAGTCTGAGTGTGTGTCCCTCATCAGCAATAGCGTCTGTCCCGGGCACTGCTGTGGTCTGAGTGTGTGTCCCTCAGATCAGCAATAGCATCTGTCCCTGTGCACTGCTGTGGTCTGAGTGTGTGTCCCTCAGATCAGCAATAGCGTCTGTCCCGGGCACTGCTGTGGTCTGAGTGTGTGTCCCTCAGATTAACAATAGCGTCTGTCCCGGGCACTGCTGTGGTCTGGGTGTGTGTCCCTCAGATCAGCAGTAGTGTCTGTCCCGGGCACTGCTGTGGTCTGGGTGTGTGTCCCTCAGATCAGCGATAGTGTCTGTCCCGGGCACTGCTGTGGTCTGAGTGTGTGCCCCTCAGATTCCTGTGCTGTGATCCCAGCTCCCAGGTGGGACGATAGTAGGTCCTGAGGGTAGAGCCTTCAGGAAAGGAATCAGTGGCTCCGAAATCAGGCCCCAGAGAGCTGCTTGCTGCTTCCACCCACTGAGGCGTCCGCTGTGAACGGAGATGAAGCTCTCAGCAGAGCTGCCAGCTTCCAGAACAGGAGCAACAGCCCGCCGTGGTGCTACGCCACCCTGTCTCCGGCACCGGGGGATAGCGGCCCACAGAGACGAAACAGCCGACACGCGCTGGCCGTGTGCAGCGAAAGCACTGCTCGCGATCTCGTCTGTTGCTTGTAAGTCCCTGAAGCAGCGTGTGGTTTCCTTTTCTCAGACGGAGGCTCAGGGAGCAGGAACCATCTCCGAGCAGCTGCCTCCGACAGGCGATGAATGCCTGGTGAACCTTCAACATTTTTGTTAATACAGTAGAATCCTTTGAAAACTGCTCCTTGTTCCCTGGAGAGGTGGAGCTGCTGAATTCCCCACAGAGCGAGCCGACCTTGCTTTGGTGGTGGAGGGTGCCTTAGACACCAACGAGATGATCAACCTGCAGAACCAGGAAGCAACCGTGGACTGGAAGGTCGGTATCTCAGAGCAGCTGTCGAAGCTTCCAACAGAAGCATTTAGAGTGCTCTGGGGAGGGCCGTGTCTTGCCGGAGACCGCCAGGTCTCTCCTCCTGCACCGGGTCTGTGTTGGTGCTGCCAGAAGCCTACGTGCTTCGCCTGTTTGCGTGAGGGAGAGAGAACTGTGCACATGGATGGCTCAGGTGGTCGTGAGACCCGACCAGAGCAGAAGGGAAGTGCACGTCGGATCCTCCATCTTCCTCTAAGAAACACTGACAAGGAGAATGGGCCACCCTTGGCTTACTGACTTAGCTTCCTTCTGGCTTCCCAACACAAAGGGTGTTGCTTCAGAGCAATTACCAGGGCCTTGGGAAATGTCCCGAGCTGCCCCTTGCGTCTCCTTGTCTGGCTCTTGGCCGCTGCAGGAGGGGCCTCTCCCTGGGGGAATGTTGTTCCCACTGCCCTGTCCGTGTGGGCAAATGCTGGAGGGGAGGAGGCAGAGTTGGAAGCTGGGGTGTGGAGCTCGGACTTGGAAATCCGACTCTTCTCTGCTGCTGTGGGTGGTGTAGGGTCAGTGTGTGCCACTCGGACGTCACACGCTTCCCACTGGCAAGTAGAAGTGAACAGAGGTGCGCAGGCCTCGGCCACTGGGTGCTGTGTGACTACTCAGGGTGCTGTGCCTGCCTGGGGCACAGCCAGGAGAACACATCTTTCTGCCATCTGGACACGTGCTTGGGGGGTGAGTGAGGTGAGGGACAGAGCGCCTGAAGCAGGTGTGGTCCTGAGACAGCTCGGCCAGCACCGCTTAGCATGGTGGGTCTACGCCGTGTCCACTCGGCTTCTCTGAAGCGACGCTCCTGTGTGTTTCCTGGTGGGCACTGACCACAGGAGACGCGCGGGTGTGAGATGTGGAGGCAGGAGCGAAGCAGCGGCACTGGATCTCGCTGCGGATCTGCAGCCCAGGTTTCTGGGATGGGACTGGGGCTGGCGTCTGGCTCCTGCAGCCCCTCTCCTCCTGGCTTCCTCCAGCTTCGTGGCGTCCTGGCCAGGCAGGAATGCGGCTTCCCTGAGAAGTGAGTGACAGCCTTCTGCAAGGCACCTGCGTCTCAGGGCGGGGAACTGCCAGTGCTGCTGGTGTCTGGTTTGACCTGTCGCAGCTCATGTTCTGTCCACACCGTCAGCCCTGGGGACCTAGGGTAACTTCAGGCCCCCCACAAGAGGCAGGGGCAGTGGCCTTCCATGAACTTCGTCGGTAATGAATCCCTTACTCCATGGGAGTTAGTGTGTTTCTACTTCCCCAGTCCCATCCTAACCTGTATGTTCAGGAGAACCTGAAGACTGGAGAGACATATCTGGGTTATTTATATATTTGGTAAAATGTTCGAGAATACTGTGACTATTATGGAATTAGAAAGAATGCTTAAAGCATTGGTGAATCTTGTTCTAGTCACACTTCCCTTTGAAGTGTAGCTATTCATCACCTTAAGCACGAGTGTGCGTCACCTGGGTCAATAGCATCCAATGACAAGCCAGGAGCACTTTGTGAGATGCAAATTCAAGTAGCATTATATCAGATTCAGGTTCAGAGATGGTTTATATGATGATTGTTATTCACTCCACAAAAGGACGTTAGTTCAAACGCACAAGTGCTTACCATTCTAGTCTAGTCAGTGTTTTGGCACACTCTCTGTGCATGGTGCTAGATGCTAGGGACATATGTAGAGAACAAAGACTGAGCTCCTTAGGGTTCTCCACCTGGAGGAATCTGACCCCTGCTGACCCTGTCAGCTGCTCCGTCTGGCCATTTGTCGCCACGGCTAACAGCTGGAAGTGCGACTCAGGAGGGAACGGCTGTTGATTGTCCAGGGCTCTCCTCTGGCCCTCGTCACTCAGGATTCCCGTCCTTGGATTCACACTCTCCATTCCAACCTGTTCTGCTCCTCCCTGATTTTCAGCTTACTGCATCTCTACTTCTCACTGGGCTTTGCTTTCTCCTTGCCTCTGGCACCTTCTGCTGTCTTTTCCAGTTCTAGCCTGAGGAACCCAGGGATAGGTTAGTTCCAGCCAGTCTCCTCGCTGAGAGAGGTGCAGCTAAGGGAGGAGACGGAGTTGAACTACAGAAATGTAACCAAACAAGTGCTCCGCTGTTCCTGTCTACCATAGAACACATTTGTTGCCGGTGATGTGATCAGCACTGCCAAGCGTGACTCCATCCACTTCCTGCCCCGTAGCTATGTATCCACGAAGCTATGTATCCATGTCTGCACTCTGCCACCGGTCCATTCATTCTACAAATATGTATGGTGCAGCCACCCACGGGGCACCCACCGTCCTGCGCATGTCTCTTCTGCTGTTGCAGGCTGCTACCCAGGCTGCAGAGAGCAAGATGAGGCAGTGGATGTGCGTGGGTCGTAGATCTGTGTGGGTCCAAGTCTTGACTCCCATTCCTGTTTGACTTAGATTCTTCATTCATAAAAGGGAGATAACCACACCAACCTCCCAGCAGCGTTAAAAGGCTAATGTGAAAAACCACGCAGTGTTGGAACAGGTAAACACTCGGTGTGCATAGCTATCGTCACTGGTGATGATTCCATCTTTCCATGTGGGGAGGCCAGCGTCTGGGTTCCGCTGTGTGTTCACCTCTCCTTGCCGTGACGCAGCCTGTCCTGGTGCTGTGTTGCACTTGGTTTAGCTCTGCTTCTCTAGCTGCTCCCCTGGTCGTTCTGCCGTTGCATCCAGTTGCTCAGATGCGTGCACACCCACTGCTAGTACTTCCTTTCATCTAATTCATTCCAGCGCCACGGTCGCTTTGCTTCTCCTCTCTGAGTCCCTGCAGCATCCCCGAGACTTCCTCTTCCACACACTGCTCTTTCTGGCTTTGTTTCACGTCCCAGCCCCGGCTCAGCTACTGCTGCAGCTTTCTCCCATGCGTAGGTGGTGCTTGTAGAGTTCGGCGGTTTCTAAATCGTTACCTAATCTGTAATCCTCCTGGGGGCCCCAGGGAGAGAAGGGAGGACACCCCCAGAGAGCACGGGGCAGTAGGCCCTGAGCACCCCGCCCACTTTGAGCAGGAAGGCCACTGGAAGAAGGAAATGCCCAAACCTGCAGAGGAAATTGTAGAAGGAAGAGGAAGAAGGAAAGGTGTTGGACTTGCCGGCAGCGGCTGAGTGACTCAGACTGAATGGCCCTCAGGGAACTCCCCAGGGGAGAGGGATCCACGCCTGTCTCCCACCAGGAGCACCCGCACTGCTATGGGTGGCAGGCAAACAGATTTCTTGATTGATGCCAGAGCTACTTTCTGAGCTGTAAAGACTAGACTGAGTAAACTGACCAGAAACCGAGTCTGACCACGACTGGCGTTTTGGGAAAGCCATTGCCAAGCCTCCCCTGCAGCCCCTAGACTGTCAACAGGAGCTACCAGCCTACAGCCCATCTCTCTGCTGGGATGCGACGTGTTAGCCAACTCGAATGCCCACGTGACTCTTTCTGCAGAGCGGCTGGCCCTGGGCAGGCCGGCACTCTGCAAGCTGCTCTTCTGCGTCAGCACCCTGAAGCCATCTTGGTGTGGGTGAGTCCAGGAGCACGGCTGAGGAGAAGCCAGGCAGAGCAAGAGCTGCTGTAGCTGTGAAGGTGAAGGTGAGGCTGGGGCAGAGGTCCCCAGGGGAAAGCAGCCCCCTTCTGGGCACAGGCAAGAAGGGGCTGCAACCCCTGGCTATGGCCTTCCTGGAACATGGCTGCATCTCCCATAACACTCCTGTCCTTCCTGTTGAGATGCATGGCACAGACAAGCACCATTTCCCTGAAGATTTGAGGGCTGAAAGTCTAATAACTGGGACGTACACCCCACAGTTCCAAATCCCTACATGCTACCTGTGTTGGCATTAGAGGATGGATTTCATTGTGTCTTTTGGACTGTGAGTCACAGAGATATTTGCCTTTGCATGGGAAGACCCAGACACGAGGAGGAAATAGCAAAATTGATGGACTGTTGGGCTCCAGGGTTTCAGAACACACACCCTCTCGCCCCACCCCAGCTCCTTTGTCCAGGGAGGTAGTTGCCAAGGACTTAGAAGAACTCCAACCTCAGGAGGGCGTAGCCCTCAGCCATAACCCATACCTTCTGCCTTGGAAGAGGTAAGAGGGTAAATACCTACACCAACTCTCAGTATGCTTTTTTCCATATTGCGTGCCCATGGGGCTGTTTGGAAGGAAAGAGGATTGTTGACTTGAGGAAAGAAAGAAATGCAAGATGCTAAAGAGGCCCTGGGGAGCCAAGCACGGTGGCAGTCATGCACTGTGCCAGGCGTGGGAATTGGATGCCACAGGAAGTAACAGGTCCAGCCAGGCAGCAAAGGGACTGCAAAAGCCAAGAGCCCTTTGGTGACCACTTTCATTCCAGCTGTAGATCCCATGCAGCCCAAGCCCTTTCATTCCCCGAGGGACCTCACACAATCTCAGGAATGGGATTTTGATCCAACAGATCCAAGACCTGGTACCTGATTGGTAAATGATTGAGGAGTGATTTTCGTGCCTTAAAAAAATTTTTTTAAAGATTTTTATTATTTATTTGAGAGGTAGAGTTACAGACAGAGAGAGGGAGAGACAGAAAGAAAGGTCTTCCGTATGCTGGTTTGCTCATCAAATGGCTGCAATAGCCGGAGCCAAGCTGATCCAATGCCAGGAAACAGGAGCTTCTTCCAGGTCTCCCACATGGGGCAGGGGCCCAAGCACTTGGGAGATCTTCCGCTGCCTTCCCAGGCCATAAGCAGAGAGCTGGATTGGAAGAGGAGCAGCCAGGACAGGGGATGCCAACACTGCAGGTGGAGGCTTAGCCCACTACACCACAGTGCCGGCCCCTTGGGGCCTGAACATTTGATGAATTAATTAAGCCCACTAACCAAAGCACCCACCATAGATGGGATGTCCCCTCCAATGGATTATGGAACCTGTCGTCAGCTCAGATATGCAGAGAACCATACAGGGAGTCACTCACAAGCGCATGACCTGTGCTCAGAACAGCCCAGAGTTCCTGCGCAGCTGGGAGTGCAGGCTGGTGGACAGAGTCCAGAGAGGCAGCAGACATTATCCTAATGCCCAGGCAGCAGGAAAGGTCAAGGCTCTGCCAGTGATGGCAGGCACTGCCACTGCAGGCGGAGGCTCGGCCTCCTGCCACTCAGGAAAGCCATCGGAAGTGGTTGACGTCTTGTTACAGGGAAAACTCCCCAGGTTTGGCTTGCCTCGCTCAGTTCAGAGCAATAATGGAAGTGCCTTCTTCGCTAGCATTTTGCAAAGGGAATCTAGACATCTGGGAAGTTACTGGAACCTGTGTGCCTCCTGGAGACCTCAGACAACAAGGAAGACTGAAAGAAGGACACAGCTAAAATATGCCAAGAAACCACCTCGACTCAGATGAGGTTCTGAGGGTTGCACCGCGTGGAATCGGAGTAGCCCCCTGGGTGGACGGTGGGAGACCCTTCCTCTATTCCCAGCACCCCGATAAACAATCTGACTTAAAGCTGAAAGCACTGGGCATTGTTGGGTGTGTCCAGTCCCTGGGACTGAGCCTTAATCTTGATTGCTCATTCACCTGCACCCGTGTGCTTTCCCTGCAGATGTTCCCTGCCTCGCTGGGTCCTCCTCAACACTTGGAAAGGGACCCGGGCCGAGGACCGGCTCCAGCCCTGGCGGAGTGCCCCCTGCTGCGTGAGGCCAGCGCCAGACCCCACCTCAGACTCATTACCTCCAGCCTGCCTGATGGGAACAAGAGGAGCCACCCATCAACCAATCCTGCTCTGAGCCTGGGCCCAGACCCAGGTGAATGCTGAAGAAGAAGGAGAAATGTGACAAATACAGGGCTTAAAGTGATCGCAGGCGGAGGTTCTGTGGAGCTGTCCTAATGCTCATGCCCTCACTTTTAGTAGCGGGAGAAGTGGGTGTCTTCCTAGACTGGGCCCAGCGGTATGCAGATGGCTTGCAAAGAGACTCGGGCTGAAGCTGTGGGTTAGTGCACCATCCAGCACCTCAGGCCGACCCTGGTGGGCGTCCCCCTGCAAGGCGGAGCCTGAATGGGCCTGCAGTGAGGTCTTCAGAATGACAGCCCTGCCTTGGAGGATGTGTCCCCGGATGATGTCACTCTATGGCCCAGTGACCATACTTGCAGTTGTCCAGGACAACATGGGCTTCTCTGTAGCCCAGACATATGCCAGGGCCCTGCCAGTGGCTGAACCCCACTGTAGGACATTCAAGCTGGTAGGCACCCCTATTTTGGGAAAAGAGAAACCACTCTTACGACAGCTGACCAAATAGCACCCGAGATCCAGGGTGGCTCCCTGCACGGCGCTGTCAACAGGTTACGGTCCTGCAGGCCCAGGCCTGGTTTGCATGGGCCAGCTCCAGGTGGGACCCAGGGGCTACGTGGGTTATGTGGCTGTGTGGCCTGGGCTCCACTAGGGTGGACAAGGAGCTGTACTTTAGGCCTCCCTTGGGTTCGAGGAAGGTGGGTGCAAAGTACACAGAAGCCTGCCCGTCTCCCAGAGGTGCTTCCTGGAAGGAACACTCTGCTTTCCACGTGCAGTCCTTGCCCACAGTTAGAGCTGGGGAGTGTGATCTGGCACACAGAAGCCCTGCCCAGTTATGCTCAACAGGCCTTAGGTGCCAGTGCCACAGAGCTGTCTCTGCTCATTACTGAAGCATTCCTTCCCAGAAAAGTAGTTCTTCCAAACCACATGCCCTCTGGTGTCCTCACAGCTGCCCAAGGGGGACCTTGCTTTCATCAGAACAGAACGCTGTGGCTACACCCCGATGATTCCTGATGTACCTCTGTAGCTCGAGACATGCACACACAATCAGCGTGATGTCGTATCCCACACCAAGCCTTAATCAGTAGCTCCGTGCCTGGTTTGGGATTGGAAGTTCCTGGTGGCAGAAGCTGCTAATCTTCATGGCTTTCACTGTAGGTGTGGGAACACTAACATGTTTTTGTGTTTACTGTTGATGTGTAGTTGACGTGGGCCTGCTATCTTAATTTCTTAATTTCTATGGGAGGTTCTTGCCTCCCACAGAGATAAGAATTCTTATCTGTACAGTAGGAACAGGACTTAGTCAAGGTGAGAGAAAAAACTTACATCCATGTGTGAGTGTGGGCCACCCCCCATGGAGAAATACCCACTAGGAGTGGGTCAGAGGGTTTCTCAAAGAGATAGGAAAGAGAATGGCACCCCCAGCTGTGGGAAAAGAGGGCTCTCTCCTGTTCTCAGCCTCGTTTATGAGGTAGTTGGTGGGGTCTTAGCATGCATGGAGCCATCTCGGAATTTTTTGTCACCTCCGCATGGATTTAATATCCACGTCACCATCATGGTATCTCCTCCTTCCTGGTCTCTGATGAGACACAGGGTAATCCTAGGAATATGGGTGCTTTGATTGACAGGTAAAGCAATAACATTAATGGTAGAACTTGGAAGAATTCCAGCTCACTTAGGCTTGCCTAGCTGCCCGCCTATTACATCATATCATAAAGATGATGCATCTGCCAAGGTAAAGCTATGCAGGGACTTGAGTGGTCAACTTTATCATGATTCAGAAAACTTCTCCAGCTAAACCAGAGGCTAGGAATTTTATTTTTTTAGGAGACTTGTTTTATTTATTTGAAAGGCAGAGAGAGAGAGAGAGAAGGAGAGAGAGAGAGATCTTCCATCCACTGGTTCACGCCTAAATGACTACATTGGCCAAGGATAGACCAGGCAGAAGCCAGGAGCATGGAACAAGGAACTCCATCCAAGTTTCTCATATGTGTGAAGGTGGGCCCAAATACTTGGGTCATTTTTCTGCTACCTCACCGGGTACACTAGCAGGCAGCTGGATTGGAAGTGGAGCACCTGGGACTTGAACTGGTGCTCTGATATAGGATGCCAGCGTAACCTGCTGCACCATAACATTGGCCCCAAGCATTTTTTTTTAAAGATTTATTTATTTATTTGAAAGAGTTACACAGAGAGAGGAGGAGAGGCAGAGAGAGAGAGATGGAGAGGGAGAGGAAGAGAGAGAGGGAGAGAGAGAGAGAGGTCTTCCATCCACTGGTTCACTCCCCAATTGGCCGCAATGGCTGGAGCTGAGCTGATCCGAAGCCAGGAGCCAAGTGCTAATTCTTGGTATCCCATGCAGGTGCAAGGGTCCAAGAATTTGGGCCATCTTGTACTGCTTTCCCAGGCCACAGCAGAGAGCTGGATAGGAAGTGGGGCAGCCAGGACTAGAACCGGTGCCCATATGGGATGCCGGCACTGCAGGTGGTGACTTAACCTGCTATGCCACAGCGCCGGCCCCCTCAAGTATTTTCTACAACTTCCTGAAACACCCTCACGTTGCCCTCCAACGGCATGAATTCATGAGAACAATCATCGTCCCTACTCCCTGAGGATGGATGACTAAGTAGAAGGGCGGCATTGAAACCGAGCCCCTATACGATTCAAATCCATCTACGAAAACATCACAGCCAGGAGGAGGCTAAGGAAACGTGACCATCGACCACAGTGTGGTGTCCTGGACAGACAGACAAAGGACACTAGGTAAATACCAAGGGATCATGAATAAACTATGGACTTGCATGAATAATCATGGATCAACAGTGGTTCATCAGTTTAGCAAACGTGCTGGTGTGAGATGCTACCAAGAGGGGGCGCTGTGCAGGAGTGGGCATTTGAAACATCTTAAGTGCTCAGTATTTCAGTTCATCTGATCTGCCCCCCAGAAATAAATCATATTAATGAAAAATGGGCTCCCCTTTATTTGAACTCCTCTGATGTCTTCCTGGGGATGTTGCAGAACAACCTCCTTTCCTCCCCAAACGAGTTGGAGGAGTTGCTACAGAGCCCCAAAGTGGGTTTGCTTGTCAGACAGCAAGAAAGCCAGTCTCTGACCATGACATGGTGGAAGACAAGAATTTACCTGGAAAGCATAGCCAAATTTCCATTCTCTCTTTCTGTCACTTTGCCTTTAAATCAATAAAATAAGTATTTTTTTAATAGCATTTCTTTTTTCCTGCTACATCCGCCATCCTCTTTGGGGGAACACCTAGATCCCTGTTTCCCCATCCTCAGAAATAGTCCTCTGTTGTCCACCATTTTGCTTCTCTCTCAGTCTGGCTTTCAAAGATGAAAGAGAACAATGTCTTCTGCTGAAAGGCCAGAATCCTTGCCAGGCCGCTGATGCCAGCACGATGTGCCGTGTTCGAGGTCCCCCACGTCCTCGTGCAGCAGCCAGTGTCTTGACTCTTGCCACACCCACTAACTGCACCGCAGCTGAGCTGCTGGTGCCACTTGGGATCTGAGATTCCCTGCGAGTCGTGTGAAGTAATTCTTTGGTTTCCTTGCTCATTACTGCAAGTCTTTCTACTTGGGGCCCAGACGGCAACCTAGGGCAGTCCGAGAGCAGATACTGTATCACTCAGCTCAGAGTCATTCCTCTGCTCTCCTTGACTCCACGAACCCTGGGAACTCTGGCTTTTGCAAGTTTGACTGTGAGAGGCTGCAAAATGTTCTTGGAAAATCTAATCAACATATAGGTTTCTTCTGATGAAGATCGAATCTATGCACATTGAGGGGTCTTTGAAAGTTCAGGGAAATGTGTATTATGAAAAGACTATGCGTGGATTTCAAAATTATTGTGTCCCCAAATAAACTTATCTTTTAATTCATCTCAGGGTTAGGCCCTGCCATGAACCAAGAAGTTTCTTGACAACTTAAGCAATGAGACTGACATGTCTCCCGCAAGGGGAGCAGCGCAGCTCACATCCCACCGAAGTGCTCCTGTTGGTGTTTGGAGTCTTCCGTGACTTCTTGCTCAGCAGGGCTTCCATGGCACTCTCACGCCCTGTTCCTTTTCTGTCTCCAGGCTCAGCCCTGCGACTCCTCCTCAGACCCCCAGCCCAGCCCGTGGGATGACCTTGCACACAAACATCTTGTGACTCCTCAGGCATCTCCTGCCTCTGGGCTTTCCCCAGGATGTCCACGTTGGCTGACCGCCCTCCTCTGACCACCGCCCCAAAGCATCATAGCATCTTCCTGCATTTCCACCACTGCCTCACCCCACTGCGTCAGCTGCCTGTTGATGTTTAATAAATCATTCCTGAACTTGGTGGCTGAAAACAGCAAACACTCATTGTATCGCAGGTTCTGTGAATCAGGAATGCAGGCACAACTTGACCGGGTCTTCTTAGCCAGCGTCCCCTGGAGGACTACAGTACAAGGTGGTGGCTGGAGAGTGGTCTCATCTGAAGGTTCAGCTGGGGCAGGAGCCACTTCACAGTCCACTGACAGTGCTGTGGGCAGGATTCAGCTCCACACTGGCTGGTGACTGAGGATTGGGTGCCTGGCTGGCTACTGACCACAGACCTCCCTCATGTCCTTGTGATGGGGTCTTCTTCATAGGCTGCCTCACTACCTGTTAACTGGTTTCTCTTAGAATAAGCAAGAGATCAATTTGGGTTGAGCAACAAAGAAACTAGAGTCTTTTTGTGATCAAGTTTCAGAAAAGACATTCCATCACTTTTGCCATATTCTCTTTATCAGAAGCAAGTTGTGAGGCTCAGCCCACATTCATGTGAGGGATTGTACAGGACGTGGACCCCAGGAGGAGGAAGCATGGTGGGGGGGGTTGTGGTCACCCCGCAGAAGTCAACAAACACTCATCCTCACTGGTCTGGATGTCAAGAGAGATGATGCCACGTACACGTACACACACGTACACTCACACACGCACACACACACACACTCGCACATCCCCAGAATGGTATGAAAAGATTTATTACTCACAGAATGAGACTTTCTGGGAAAAACATAGCAGGCACAAAAGCCAGCCTGGAATGTCGAGTGAAAAGAGAAGCCAGTGGCTTTGGTTTTTATTGTGGTGAAGGGGTGGGGCTATGGTGAGGGTTCCCACGGGAATGGGGTTTGAATGCCTTCAGAGTCTCCCTCTGCACCAAGGGAGGGAGCCCTGCAGTGCTGTTCCTCCCCATCCCGACTTTTGGGGGGCAAACAGGGAAGAGGGAGGGAGGGCATGAAGGTTATCAGGGGTCAAACAGCAAAAGTGAAGCTGGAGTCAGACTCCTTGTTACTGGCGGTTGTTTTAGAGGTGGATACTGTATTCATTGTCCTTTAATCATTTATCGACTTGTCTGTCTTTTACAGGATAAAGAATATCATTGTTTTGTTTTTATGTTCTCAACACCCAGTGCAGTGGCTGACATATCATGGTCCCTCAAAAAATGTCTGTTGAATGAATAACAGAGTGGCTGGATGGACTGTCCCTCTTTCTGGTGATTATTTGCCTGCCTGTTGTGTATCTGTTGTCCTCCCGAGCCTCAGCTCAGTCATCTTGGTGGTGTGCTCCTGATCTGTCCTCTCTGGTGGGACTGCCCCAGCCACTTCTCTGCGCTCAGCTGCGCTGGGGGCAGACTTCTCTGTTTGACTGAGACTCCTGGAAGCTAAGGACTGGGCCTGTCACGTTGTGCCCTCAGTATCCGACGCAGTATCTCACAGAGCAGGTGTTCAGCTAAGTGCTGCAGGAATTCTGCAGTTCCAACATAGGAGATTTTCAACCTGGATCTTGAAGAATCATAAAAAGAGGTTTGACAGCATGAGTGCAGGAATGTGGGGGCTTTGGAGAGAGAATAATGTAGGCACAGTGAGTGTCTGAAACAAAAACAAAGAACCGGAGCAAATGGCGCGTTCAGGTGATGGTAAGACTTGACTGGAGATGAGGCTGACAAACAGGTTCTCAGCAGGTTGTAAAAGCTTGCAGACAGTGCTGAGCAGGGCAGGGCTGCTCTGTAAGACAAAGGGGAGGAGTTTTTTTTTTTTTTTTTTTTTTTTTTAAAGCTGGGTACAGTTGTAAGATGCGTTTGAGCAGGGAATGGTCTGGAATGAGTCAGGGATGAGGAACTGGCCCTTCTCCTGGAACGGCGTGAACTCCAGCTGGAAGAAATCACAGTGCAGGTGGGAGACAAGCATCCGTGTTCTGAAAGCGAAGGGGAGGCATCCAGGAGCTGCAAGCAGGGGCTGCAGGGCCTTGAGAAATCGGCTTCAGAAGGGTCGTGGCGGCTGGCGCTGCGGCTCACTAGGCTAATCCTCCGCCTTGCGGCGCCGGCACACCTGGTTCTAGTCCCGGTCAGGGCGCTGGATTCTGTCCCAGTTATCCCTCTTCCAGGCCAGCTCTCTGCTGTGGCCCGGGAAGGCAGTGGAGGATGGCCCAAGTGCTTGGGCCCTGCACCCCATGGGAGACCAGGAGAAGCACCTGGCTCCTGGCTTCGGATCAGCGCGGTGCGCCGGCCGTAGCAGCCATTTGGGGGGTGAACCAACGGAAAAAGGAAGACCTTTCTCTCTGTCTCTCTCTCTCTCAGTGTCTAACTCTGCCTGTAAAAAAAGAAAGAGGGTCGTGTCGACGTGTAGACAGCCCGGATACCGCAGAGCATCACCCAGGAAGGGCGGATTAGTTCTGTCTTGACCGTTGATGGATCTGTGACCTCAGTGAGGACGCCGGCTCCCTTCTGGATGAGGCACACAAAGTGTGGCAGTTGTGCAGGCTTGACTGTTGTGGATAGCCGAGGAAGAGAAGCAGGCGAGTTCCTCTCTGTGGTGGAGGCAGAGATTTTCTGGTTGGGGTCCGTTCTCCTTCCTGTGGCTTGAATGTGGCCTGTGCCCCCTGAAGTGCTTTGCTTCCCAGCCTAGCAATGGCCAGAGGCGCTGGGAGCTGTCGGCGGTGATCAGGTCGTGAGGCTCTGTCCCCAGGGCCAGCTGAACGCGGTTCCCCCGAGAGTGGATCGATTCCTGCAGAAGCAGCTGCCGCGGCCCTTTGTCCTCTTCCTCCCTTCCCATGCACCTGCTGTCTTCCACTTTGCTCCACGAGGCCTCACCAGAAGCCAAGGCCAGAGCCGTGCCCCTGGGCTTCCAGAACTGTGAGCTGCATAAGCCTCTTTTCTTTATACAAGACCCAGTGTCGGGTTTCCAGCTGTAGAGACAGAAAACAGACCGAGACTCTTCTACGTGTAGTGAAGCTCTAGTGAGGTGCAAAACGGGACATGGGACGAAGAGACGGCCGCCAGCTCGGTTTCACAGCTCGTGTCGTCCTACAGAGCAACCAGAGAATGCTGCATGGAACCTGTGTGCCAAGGATTTCCCGAATATCCGAGCTGGTAGTTGTCTCAGAGTCCACCACGTATTCTAGTTGGGTTCTCTTTCTCCTGGCCCAACAGTTTTCAGACCTCTCACCTAACATCAGTTGTAATTTTAGCATTGGACGAGTAACTTCCTAGGTAAGGAACCAAGTTGTTAGGAACACATCGTGAACATGACTAGCTCAAGGTCACGCAGTGGTTTAGGGGAAGAGTAGAGCCTAGAACTCCTAAGCTTTAGATCAATGAAAACAACCCCTGAACAGGCAAAAGCAAGGTTCCATATTAAATCAAGGTAAAACTGAGTCCCGCTGTTTTGGCTAAGTGCTGTGCTGTGATGTTTCAGCTCTTACCTGCGGCAGACCCTCTCAGACTTTGAGCTTCCTGGTGTATTTGATGTATCATATTGGGCCAATACAAGGGATCTGCAAAAGATTCGTGGAAAATGCATAGTATAAAAAAGCTGCATGGATTTCACCATTTTTTTTTTCACTCAAACAAGCTTAGCCATTTTTTTTTTTCTTTGAGAGGGAGAGATAGAGCTCTCATCAACTGATTCACTCCATAAATGCTCACAAGGGCTGGGGTTGGGCCAAGCCAAAACCAGAAGCTAGGGGCTCAATCCAGGTCCCCTGTGGGTGTGGTAGGAACCTAGTTAATTGAGCTCTCACCTACTGCCTCCTGGAGTCTGCGTTAGCAGAAAGCTAGAGTCAGGAGCCGGAGCCTGGGATCAAAACCAAATACTCGGATGTCTTAACTGCTAGGCCGAGTGCCTGCCCTTAAACTTATTTTTTAATTCCACTTTGCCATGAGCTTTTGGAGATTTCCTGCTATGGTTCACCCTGTGTAGGCCTGAGGACTGCACACGATGTTTCGTTTCCTTCTTCATTTGTTTTTCTCCTCTGAGAGAGGGAAAGATGGAACAAGGAAGCTAAAAGCCAGGCTCACCGGCAGGCAGGAGAGGGACTCAGAAGGCCAGAAGAGCAGGCGTCTGAGTGTGCAGGAGGCTTGGTCCCACCCCCACAGCTGCAGGGGGTGGCGTGACCAGCTGAGAAATGCACCTGCCCCTGTGCCCCCCTCAAGGAAAGGGGCCGCTCCTTGTGGTGGGTGTTAGGCCTCTGCAGAAAACAGCTGCGGATGAGAAAGCTTGCGTGGTTCCCTCCTAACCCTGCCCACACTCTGAATGATCAGAATTTTGGCAAAAGCAGCCTCCCTTTAAATTTAGTATTGCTTAGTTACTCTTTATGATGAAACCCATACTCTCAAAAGTACAGAAGATCATAATTGTACCTGATTTTTCTGAGCTTACATGGTCACAATAATGTAATGTTAGGTGTCCTGATGGATATCTTATTACTAGTAGGTTTGGCGTGTGCAGACAGAAGTTTCAAGTTACTGTAAGTAGATTCTAGACCATGTGTTGTTCATTTCAGATCTCCAGAACCAGGGAAACGACATGCACATCAGAATTTAAACGCACGGAGTTGTTGCTGCCTTCGTTAAACACAGCAAGTGTTTTTGTTTCCTTGGTTTGCGGATGAGTTTTGTGATCAATGTGTTTGACATGGATGAAATGAAGGTTTGCATGCTAATTCCTTTAAAACAAAGTTAGCGCATGATCTTCCCGGTGCCAGACACTTCACCGTCAACCACGAAGACCTCAAATATTTTTCTAGGAGATGAGTTTAAACAAAAAGCCATTTGCTGACACTTCAGACAGGAGTTTGAGACGCGCACGAGAGGATGCGATGCTGTGTTCTGGCTCAAAGCCAGAAAGTTCTGTTTCCTTCCCAACATTTTATTTCCCCAAACTCCAGAAGAAGTGACAGGTTATTTTGTCTGTAATGGTGGTTATTTTCAACTTCAAAAACTTTTCTGTGATCTTAAAACCTTATAATTTGTTCACAGTCACAAGTTAATACAAGCACTGACCAGCATCTGTATGTAATTTTAGCTGAGAGATTCAGCGGGGACTTGGAGTCCATCTAAGTTTGTCCAGAACGAGCCTGCTGCTGGCTTAGCAGCGAGTGAGCGGAGCTCCAGCCTGGGGTTGGGAGCGTGTACATTGGTGTGTCACTGGGGACCCGCTTGTCATCTGGCCGTGTGGAGGACCAGGAGGGAGAGGCAGGGACAGAGAGATCTGTGCAGGACTCTGCTGGACCAGGCTCTTCCCTGTACTCATCGGTTCTGTTACTGCGATGAAATACCCCAGGCTGGGTGACTTTGTAAAGAAAAGAGATCTCCTTGGGTGCATGGTTCTGTCCCAGGCTGAGGGCCCCCCGAAGATGGCCTTCTTGCTGGCAGGGTCCTGAGGCCGTGCACGGAACACAAGCTGGCATGTCCTCTGCTCCCCTCGTCTCTGCTTACAAAGCCAGTGGGCTTTTGTCATGGGGTGCCACCCCATACTTACCTGGTCCCACACACCTCTCAGGACCCCACTGCTAAGCTCCGGGGTGGGATGAAGCCTGCGCCCACCTCAGACCCCACAGCAGAGCGTAAGCCAGCAGCAGAGCTTGCACGGGACCAGCCGTCACGTCTGCGGCATACTCGGGCCTGGAGGAAAGCTCTCTGCGGTGCTGGCACTGCGCCTTTTCTCAGAGCAGCCTCGACTGGTGACGCCACGCAGTGCGCCTCGGGCCTGCCCCCCTGGCCAGCAGTGACGCCCCGGCCGCCCTCTCTTCTCTCTCAGGCTTTCCCTGAGGGGCGACTGCCTTTCTGGAGATGCAGGACACGATAGCGAAGTGGCCTGGGGAGAGGACAGGGATGCCTGTCATGGGCAGGGCTCCTCCCGCCCTGTGGGGTCATCCTGGGGAAGTGAGGCATAGCAAATTTTAGAAAGGAAAAAAAAATGTTTGTTTAGAAGGAAGGGGGAGAAAAGAAAGATTCAATTTGGTGTCTGGTTGAAGTCCCAACTAACTAAAAAAAAAAAAGAAGTATGGGGGCCGGCGTCATAGCACAGCTGGTCAAGTCAACGCTGACCATGCCAGCCTCCCGTAAGTGTGCTGGTTCGAGTCCCGGCTGCTGTACTTCTGATCTGTGGGAATGCACCTGGGAAGGAAGCAGAAGATGGCCCAAGTGTCTGGGCCCCTGCCACCCACGTGGGAGACCTGGATGGAGTTCCAGCCTCCTGGCTTTGAGCCTGCCTGGCCCCAGCTGTTGCATCCGTCCGAGGAGTGAACCAGCAGATGGAAGGTGTCTCTCTCTCTTGCTCTCTCTTTAACTCTACCTTTCAAATAAATAAATAAATCTTAAAGAAGTATGAAGCTAGGAAGCATCCCACCTTGTTAAGAAGTCAGTAGAGTTGAAGAGAGCTTCCTGTTTATGGGGCCTTCGGCCGTGTGTGGGCGGTGTCAGTAGAGCGATCGTGATCATGAGTTGAAAACAACTGATGGCAGTCGTATGCTGCCTTATTATGTGCAGTCTGTATCTGCACTGGGATGTCGTTAGATAAGGTCACTTTCATCGCTAGTCAACCTGATGGAGAAAAGTTTGGGTGGAGCAGCCTCCTTGTAGAAGCCTCCAGAGCCCTCCTCATCACTTCAAACAGCACCAGGGACTTCAGTTGCCATCTTCCGTGCAAGGCCAAGGGACAGACAGGGCGCTTTGTGGTGGCAGCAGAGGGCTGGCAGCGAGAAGTCTCTAACAATGCTTCTGTTATCTGTTTCCAATTCTTGCAGCATGGAGTTGGAATCCAGAAAATTTGCCGCCTTGAATAATTCAGCGTTTGGATAGGGTGGGGGTTTGAGACGGTTTGATCGACTTTTCTTCAACATTTTCTGTCCGCCTCGTTTTCATGCTGAAGCTCCTGTCCTGCCTCCTTTACTCTGTGTTCTTCGATTTGTGCATCACAGTGATGGTCTGTTTTGGACACACTGAGCAGGACGGGTCACCAGAAATCAGTCAGCCTGCATCTTACAATCCTCCGTGGCTCTACAACCCCCTCAGCCCTCTCTGAGGTCTAGGAGAGCATTGGAGCTCACGAGCACCTGGGATTTTCATGCAGAAAAGGGCCTGACCCTTAAAGACTTGGAGTGGACTCTGGAGACTTCCAGAAAGCAAAGGAGCTTCTAGCACAGGCCATGGCCAGGAGGACCCTCATTCGGGTCGCTCGTGAGGCAGAGACAGGCCGTCTGAGGGAGGCGGGCTCTGTCAGACCAATCATGGGCGTCACGTGCGGTTTCTCAGTGTTAGCTTCATGGTATGCTTGTGTTTTCTTTTGATCTTTTTTTTTAAGTTTATTTATTTGAAAACCAGAGTTACTGTTAGAGGGAGAAACAGAAAGAGAGAGAGAAACAGTGGTTTTCCATCCACTGCTTCACTCCCCATTTGGCTGCAGTGACCAGGACTGAGCCAGGGCGAAGCCAGGAGCCAGGTGATTCATCCGGGTCTCCCACATGCGAGCCAGGACCCACGCACTCAGGGCATCTTCTGCAGATTTCCTAGGTGCATTAGCAGAGAGCTGGAAGAGAAGTGGAGCAATTGGGACTTGAAGCCGTGCCCCTATGAGATGCCAGCACTGCAAATGGTGGCTTAATGTGCTGTGCCACAGTGCCAACCTCTTCTTTTGATTTAAGAAAATAATGGTTGTTTAAGCAGCATGAAAATGTTAATAAAAAATGTAGATGGGGCCAACACTGTGGCGCAGTGGTTTAACGCCCTTGGCCTGAAGCACCAGCAACCCATATGGGCGCCGGTTCGAGACCTGGATGCTCCACTTCCAATTCAGCTCTCTGCTATGGCCTGGGAGAGCAGTAGAAGATGGCCCAAGTCCTTGGGCCCCTGCACCCGCGTGGTAGACCTGGAAGAAGCTCCTGGCTCCTGGCTTCAGATCAGCTCAGCTCCAGCTGTTGCAGCAAACTGGGGAGTGAACCATCAGATGGAAGACCTCTCTCTCTCTCTGCCTCTCCTCTCTCTGTGTAACTCTGACTTTACAATAAATAAATAAATCTTTAAAAAACTAAAAAATGTAGACAGATATTTAAAGTACCACCCTTCTCTCTTGTCTGTCTCCTCCTGCAACACTCACCCGTACTTGTCCACACTTCAATCTCTCCTGCTTCAAGCAGCCTGTGTGCACCTGCTAGAGGACCAGCCCCGTACAGAGCTCCCAGCTCTTGGACCCGGCAGCTTCATGACTCCAGAGACAGAGTTCTGTCTCCCTGCCTCTGTACACAACACTTCCATGGAACAATGCTCACCCATCAAGACTGGGTCCCTGCTGCTGAAGTAGTGAGGCACTTGGAATGGGGAGGCCAGTCCACGGGCCTGCAGCTGGCAGCCTTGCCAGGGTCCAGGAGTTGGAGCAGGGGAGGGCCAGGTTCCCTCCAGGAGGAAGCAGGGGCGTGCTTAGCACACGCGTGTGGATGTGCGCAGTGTGGGAGGCTGAGGATGGAGTGAGGACCTGAGGGTAGCCAGATCCGTTTTGCAGGATCTGGTGATGATGTCACCTACGGAAGGTAGCCAGGGGCTCCTCATCCATTCGGTGGACATCTGCTAGGTGTGAACAGGGCTCTTCTCCTGCGCTGGGATACGGGGCCGAGTGGCAGCTCCCCTCCCCCAGGAGCAGGGGTTCACCCAGGCTGCAACGCTCACAGCAGTGTCTCCTGCACTCACCGGGGAGTTTCAAGTCACTTCTGCAGGGCCCCCGAGGCCCCCGCCCCGCATTCACGGCTGCCTTGCTGGCTGCCCGCGCTCTGTTTGGCCCTGTCACCTCTCCTTTCCCACCGCTATTGTCTTCCCCTGGGGGATGAAGTGGCCTCCGGTCCTCCAGTGAAGAACCCTTCCCTGACTCACGGAACATCCGCTGTTGTTCCCTAGGGATCTGAAGACACAACCTTGATGAGACGTCATTTCTGAGGATTCTTCACCAGAGACTCCCAGTGGAGGGAAGCTGGTGCAGTGTGCCAAGGCTCCCGTGGCTTCTGTGCCTAGCACCGTCCTTCTGGGCCCAATGCCCGGCCCTGGGACCTCCACGCATCCCAGGCAGGTCCACCCGGACACCTCCCACCCCCTGGGCCGGGAGGCTTGCCTGACCCTGGACTTGTTCCAGGTCTCAGTCACTTTTCCCAAGCAACCCTTCTTACAGTTTTCATGCAGCTAGAATCTTCCAAGTCCTTTCCCCCCATTCTTTAATGCATTCTAAAATTTACAGTGGACGTCCCTCCTGGGCTCATCTTACATCCTTGCTACACGACTTTAATATGAAACAGCAAAGTAAGATCAAAACCGAAAGAGTACAGAATGGGTCAAGGGAATCCAGGCAAAGCACGAACGGATCCCCACTGGAGGAACTGGGTAACTGGAAGACGAGGGGAGATTTGAGCTGAGCTTGGTGGGGTGGGCTGGACTGTGGTGGGAGTTGGAAGCACTTAAGATTGAGGGGCTGGCCTGACTCAAAGTGGGAACTCAGCAGTCTGGGGAAGCAAAAGACTACGGAACTGTTGGCACCAAAATGTCTTGAAGATCCACGAACATCGTCCCCTTCCACGGTGGGTCTGTGGACCCCAAACACTTAGACATTCGAACGGGAGTGCTGAGAAGGAATAATGGGTCCCGTCCTTGAAGAAGTGAGTTCAGTGTTAACTGGGAGGGAGCAGATGCCACGCAAGCCCCCGAGCAGTGTTCCCGGTGGTGCCGACGACAGCTCTGGGTGCAGAAGGGCTGAGCTGGGGTCAAGGACACCAGCCCAGGACCCGCTGCAGGTTAAGAGGAAGACAGTGGATTTCACAGGCTGAATTCAAAGGAGACCCCCGGGACGGAGCTGAGCGGGACAGAGGTGTGGGGGTGGGGGCTGGGGGGAGAAGAGGCTCCTGTCTCACGGCCACTGCTGTGGCTCTCCGGCTGCTGCTTCCTGAGTTTTCCCAGCCTACGCCCTCACCTCTGTTTTCAGAAGGTCCTTAGGCGCCTGCGTCCCGGAGTCCCCCACCGTCCTCACTGCACAGGCCTGTCTACCTGGACGGTGCCTGCTCTCGTACTGGCCTGGTTGTGCCTCCTGCTGCCTGAGATCACGCAGCCCCACCTGCCCTCCTGGTTCCTCTGTGTCCCCAGAGTCTGTTCCGGCCCCCTCTGTCCTGGCTGCACCCCATCAGCTGTCACATTTGCTCAAATCACTCATCTTTAAGATGCTGAGGGAACACAAGCGTTGCTTTACCCATGGGTCTCCCCAAGCCCACGCTGTGTCCATGACCGGGGCCCTGGAAGGGCTGTGTGGGCTCTGTCCCTGCCTCCCCGTGTCCCCGCCTTCCCATACACAGCGTGGCTCCACCACAGTCACCTGTGAGTTCCTTCCGTGGAATCCAGCAGACGTGTGTCACCTCCTGCTGCCGACCTCTGCCCCTCTAGACAACTCCTCCGGTCACTCTGGGAATACTCTGGCTCTGAAGGCATCAACATCCTTTCCTGATTCTTTGAGCTGAACCGTCCAGAAGCCAGTGTGATGATCCAGTCCCACGGAAATGAGTACTTAGAAGGGGGAGGGGTGCACAAGGAGAAAGGACGGGAGAGGGAGACAGCCAGATGACACCACAGAGAGATGCAGTCGGCGTTTTCCTTCTCTGGGAAAAGCCAGACCCTGAGCTGTGCTCAAGGAGGTGATTCACAGGTGGGCTCAGGATCAGGAGCTGAGCGAGCGGCAAACCTGGTGGTCCAGGGTCCAGGGCGATTTCATACCTTCTTCTGCCTGCGCCTTCTCCGCCCTCGCACCACGGCTTGCAGGAAATGAGACAAGACACAACCAGGATAATGAGCTCCTGTGTCAGCACCAGGAGGCCAGATCCAGAATCCTGGAGAACTACTCTCAGAGACGGACATCTTAGCCGGCCACACCCAGTTCTGCATTAACGGGGCGAGGTCTTCGAAGTTCACAGGGTGGCCTGGCTCGAGCTCAGGGGCCTGCCACAGTGCGTGTCCTGCTGGGAGAGTGAAGAGGTGGTGCTGAGGGAGGATAGCATCGCGGTGTGCTCCAGCCCCGTCTCCACTCACTTGTATAAAACCTCACAGACACCCCACTTAGGCTGGGTGCATTTCGCTGTGTCCCACCGAAGGTGATGTCATCTTTTTTGTTGTTGTTTGTTGTTTTTTTTTTTTTCTTTTCTTCTTTTTTGTTTTTGAAGGTGATTTCATCTTTTAAATGCAAACATGAACTAATTCTGGCCCAGCAGGTATACACAGATTATGCCAAGGGTCCCTGTGCAATATGAATCCAGTGAAAGGGTGAGTTTTGTTTTTGCTGGACTGCAGGATGGCCGTGCTTGGCCCCTGCCCTACCGGTACTGCTAGCCTCAAGTGCTGATTATCACTCGGTATAACCAGTACAACCACGTGCTCCCGGGGGACTGTGCAGAGGCTTCCCAATGGAGCAGTGTCACAAACCAGAACTGGTAATTAACACACCTGTCAGCCACATCCACCCGATCCTCTTTGCCTCAAAGCATTCGTCCCGCAAACATGACTTCTCCCGAAAGCTGATTGGAGTGTTCCTCTGGGTCTCTGGTCAACTCACAGGAAAGGTCCGTCCTCATCAGATGGCTCGAGGGCATTTAGAGCTCTGACTGGGCAAAGGGTTAGCCACACAGTTTCCTTCTGTGCCCCTGCTTGGGCTCTGAAACTCACACTGCCCCAGCCATTGCTCTTGCAAACAAGCTTAGGTAAGTAACAAACTGTGCAGCTTCAGGCTGGTTTCATAAAACGTCGGTCTTGTCTTGGGTGCCTGTCCCAAGTGCACAGCGTCACACAACGTGTGTGTTCTGACCCCAGCTGGCGTGGGTGGTGATTCGCAGTCGGGAGACATGGCATTTCTGTGAGGACAGTCCAGGTGTTCATCACCCGAGCAGTTAAGGGGTTCTTTCATATTTGTGTGCAATACAAAACGGTAAAACACATGAAGTTAGGCTGACTGTGTGTGTGTAGAATGAGGCTGATTGTGTATCTGTAGGTGAGGACGACTGTGTGTCTGTAGAACGTGGCTGACTGTGTGTCTGTAGAACGTGGCTGACTGTGTGTAGAATGAGGCTGATTGTGTATCTGTAGATGAAGCCGACTGTGCGTAGAATGTGGCTGACTGTGTGTCTGTAGAATGTGGCTGACTGTGTATCTGTAGATGAGGCCGACTGTGTGTCTGTAGAATGTGGCTGACTGTGTGTAGAATGAGGCTGATTGTGTATCTATAGATGAGGCCGACTGTGTGTAGAATGTGGCTGACTGTGTGTCTGTAGAACGTGGCTGACTGTGTATCTGTACATGAGACCGACTGTGTGTCTGTAGAATGTGGCTGACTGTGTGTAGAACGTGGCTGACTGTGTGTAGAATGAGGCTGACTGTGTAACTGTAGATGAGGCTGACTGTGTGTAGAATGAGGCCGACTGTGTGTCTGTAGAACGTGGCTGGCTGTGTGTAGAATGAGGCTGACTGTGTGTAATTCGTTTGAGTGTCACAGACCTCCTTGGATGCCAAAATGTTAATTTTAACTTTTGGATTCCACCTTCTTTTGTCTCATCAAGAAACAAAATATTCCCTCAAGCCTCAGGGTAAAAGTATTTCAAAAAGTTCATAGAAAAATGGAATCAAATAGAGTTTGATTTTTGTGGAAAAAATTTTGAAATCCATGAATAATTTTTTCATGTCCATGAACGTTTTGAAGACTGTCCACATGGGTGTATTTCAAATTATTTCCCACAAGAACAGCCTTATCTTTTAATCCCACTTTCCACAAACTTCCGGAACTCCCGTCCACATACACCGTTGTCAGGGTCTGGCCTTCCTCTGAGGTCCAGATCCACATTGCGGTCACCTCCGTTCCCCGAGGACCTTGTGTGTTCTACAGAGAAATAAGGCGTCAGGCGTGTGACAAGTCACAGGAATCACGCAGGCCAATCTTGTTTCAGAGATAAGAAAAGGAGTGGAGACTTTGAAAGATGAGATTTGACAGATTTATCTTTTGGTGTGGCCATGTCTTTAGAAAACAAATGGTTGTATTTTCTGAAACAGGTGGTGGTGTGGATTGGACTGAAAGGGCCTGCGTGAACTTTCGCTGAGCGTTAATGCTGCCTGCGAGCAGAGGTTTTCTTGGCTTTGGCAGGCGTATCACCAGCCAGCGTCTTATATTTAAACCATTCAATCATCATCATGCTCGCCTGGTAGATTTCAGGCACCGGCCCAGTTAGAGCAGAGTTGACTGTTAGCTCCTCCCCACTTCTCCGGTCCTGTCATTCAGGCGGCACAGGCAGAGGACAGCTCCTCTCTTCTGCCCACCAATGGCGCTGCCCTTCCCTTATGTCTTCCCAAGACTCCTCGCCTCACTTTCACTCTGTCCTGGTGGAATCCGTGGCATCTGGGGTGCGCGTGGGTAAGCTCTAAGACTGGCCCCTGTATTCTCTGATCTTCTGCTATTTTTTTCTTCTGGCAAAAAAAACCCTGCTGGTCAAATGCCACGTGCTGTCCACTTTCAATTTAGCACCTCCTTAAGATAAAGTTATCTTTTCTTTTTCTAAATATAATGTGTCTTTTCCTTAGTGTAGGATTAAAAAACACGTTTAGTGGCATTAGTTCTTTAGACATTTTCTAGCCAGAAAGGATTACTGGAATTTTTCTCAGTAATACAAGGAGATGTAAACTGTATTATTTATTAAACATGTTTCCAAAAAGAAGCATTTAATTTAGGCTGTAAACTCTTAAAAACTTGCATTCAAGTACATTTGTCCAAAAGACCAATTTTCAGAAGCAAGAGGAAGTTCATTATTATGCTTTGCACAAATCTAATATAAGGACCACTTAAAGGAAAACAATGTGCAATTGTTTAGAAAAAATGTATTTCTTGTAAAACAGTTGATTCTTCCAATCACATTTCATTTCTCATGGACTACTGACAACTGTCTGCATAGGAACTCATTTGCTGTGTTCAGTGAGAATATGTTATGTCAGATAAAATGCTTCCACAAAATAATTCTATACAGGTTATGAACTAGACATATGCTGTGTGATGTAACAGGTCCAAAGATTTCAAGTCTTATGGAGAATGGTAAGCCCATCAGCAGTCTACAGTCTCTTGAAATTAGCACTACATTGTTTAAAATAAAACTAGTCAGTAAGTCTTGAATTTCTCAAAATCCAGATAAATTTAGTAGATTTCCTTTTTTTAAATCTTTTTCCTTTTGTAACTCATGAGTTAAGTACTATGTAGTTAGTCATGTTTTGATTAAATACAACTTTGTTCCTTCAAAGAAATATATGCCCCTCTTTCTTTCCTTTTTTACTTTTAAGAGAGAACTTGAATATGCAGCTAAACATCAGGTAAATCACCATGGAAGTTATTTTTCTAGAATTTTTTTCCTGATATTTTTGGCTTGTGAAATTCTAGTTATGGAGTCTAATCATTAGAGCAAATTGTATCTGAAAACAAATACTTATTCCCAAGAGTATTTTACTATTTAATTATCTGAAGCCGTTTTAAATTTTTCCATAAAGAAAGCGTTTTAAGAACTCAAGGGGCTTCCATAGCCTTGGAAACTCATGACTGGTGCATAGGGAGATTACTGATGCCATAAACAGGAGTGTCAATTTGTAAAGTCAACAACAGGAGTCACTGTGCACTTACTCCTCATGTAGGATCTCTGTCCTTAATGTGCTGTACATTGAGGCTTAATGCTATAACGAGTACTCAAACAGTATATTTCACTTTGTGTTTCTATGGGGGTGCAAACTGTTGAAATCTTTACTTAATGTATACTAAACTGATCTTCTGTTAAAAAAAAAAAAGAAGAAATTATCAATTCCCAACTTGACTCTCACTGGGATTAAACATGACAATAGGTCAGATCTGATTTCATCATCATTTAAAAAATCATCTATTATTTTCATTTTATGTTTCTGTGTGGGAGCAAACTGTTGAAATCCTTACTTAATGTATGCTAAACTGATCTTCTGTATATAAAGAGAATTGAAAATGAATCTTGATGTGAATGGAAGGGGAGAGGGAGTGGGAAAGGGGAGGGTTGCGGGTGGGAGGGACGTTATGGGGGGGAAGCCATTGTAATCCATTAGCTGTACTTTGGAAATTTATATTCATTAAATAAAAGTTAAAAAAAAGAAAGCGTTTTATAATGAATACATTTTAATAAAAAGTACTGTTGTTATCAGATTACACCCATGCACGGGAAATGGGCACGAGTGCAGGCGCAGGAACCCTCACAACACCCACTTGTGCAACCAGAGCCTAGCCCGGGAGCCAGAAGGCAGGAGCATCTCAGACTCCTGCCCACCCTGGCTCCACGCTTCGTCCTCTCCCCGCCCCAGGGCCAGCCCCTCCCTGGTTCTGGTGCCTGCTCTTGTAGGTGTGTGGGCTTGGGGTCACACACTGTGCCCCTTTGCTGCGGGAGTGGGGAGGATCCTCCGCTACGCACCTCTGTGTGAGGTCCGTTTGTGTTGCTGTGTGGAGGGCAGGTTGCAGGTGCTCATTCTGTTTCTCCTCTGTGCGCATTTTCCATCATTTGTTTGTCGAGTCGGCTGTCTGGGTCGGGGTCGGGTGTGTGCGAACCCCGAGCGCTGCTGTGGACATCTGTGTGCTGTCTCTTCTTGGATGGGTGAATTCATTTCCCCAGGGAGATCCCCAGGCGGCCCACGGGATGACCTGCTCAGCTCCCAGAGCCCCTGCCGGGCCGTTCCTAGTCCATCACCACCGCCGTGTCTGAGGGCTCCGGGCGTTCCTCATCCCTGCCACCAGTTAGCGTCACCTGGCGTTTAAACTGATCTGTTCAGTGGCTCCGCGAGAGAATCACATGTGCTCTTCCTCACATTTCCGTATTGATGAGTGATTTGCCGCAAGTTTCCCTATGTTTTTGGCTATTGTAATAACTTGTGTTGTGAAATGCCTTTTAACTGTTTTTCTGTTTGGTTGTGTTTTTCTCCTGTAGAGGAGTTTTTTTTTGTTGTTGTTGTTGTTGTTTTAATTAACTATTCTGGATATGAGTCTGTGCTGGATACAGGTGCTACCAATAATGTCCCTCTCACTTTCCGCTGTCCCCACAGTGTCTTGGGTAGAACGTCTTAATTTTGCTGTAGTCTCATGTCTCATTTTAACCTTCATGTAGTTAGAAACAAGCCATGTGTCACGCGGATACTTGCAAGTAATGTCTCCCACATTCTTACCCTCCTGATGAGCAGAAGTTCTGAATCTTACCATAAAGCAGTTACCAAGTTACCACGTTTTTTTTTTTTGTTTGTTTGTTTGTTTTTGACAGGCAGAGTGGACAGTAAGAGAGGGAGAGAGACAGAAAGAAAGGTCTTCCTTTGCCGTTGGTTCACCCTCCAATGGCCGCCGCGGCCGGCGCGCTGCGGCCGGCGCACCGCGCTGATCCGATGGCAGGAGCCAGGAGCCAGGTGCTTTTCCTGGTCTCCCATGGGGTGCAGGGCCCAAGGACTTGGGCCATCCTCCACTGCACTCCCTGGCCACAGCAGAGAGCTGGCCTGGAAGAGGGGCAACCGGGACAGAATCCGGCGCCCTGACTGGGACTAGAACCCAGTGTGCCAGCGCCACTAGGTGGAGGATTAGCCTAGTGAGCCGCGGCGCCGGCCAGTTACCACGTTTTGATGAGACTTTTGAACCCTTGAAGAGCAAATGTTTGCCTGAGGCAGGGTCCACCTGTTTTCCTGGGTTTCCTTGGACAGCTCCCTGGCTTCACTCTTGCAGTTGGAGCTGCATTCAGCCTAGGAGTGGGTTCCCAGGTATGCCAGAGGTGAGTGCCACATAAGACGCAGGTTGCCTGTTGTAGAGACAGTTGAGAATGGAGGTTACTTGTGATCTACTACCATGACCACCACTGGACTCCATGATGTGTGTCTGTCTACACACTGCTTTTGTTGCTCCTTTTTAATTTTGTTACTAAAAGGTGGTGCTGATGTAAAATCTGCTGTTTTTCCTTCTTCTCCATGATTTAGATCAAGAATATGGTGTTGGGGGCCGGCACTGTGGTGTAGTGGGTAAAGCTGCTGTCTACAGTGCCGGCATCCCATATGTGTGCTGGTTCAAGTCCTGGCTGCTCCACTTCCCATCCAGCTCTCTGCTGTGGACTGGGAAAGCAGTGGAAGATGCCCAAGTGCTTGGGCCCTGAAGCCGCATAGGAGACTGAGAAGAAGCTCCTGGCCCCTGGCTGTGGATCTGCCCCGGTCTGGAAGTTGCAGCCACCTGGGGACTCAGGCGCCTGTATGGGATGCTGCCGCAGGCGGAGGTTGAAGCTACTAAGCCACAGGGCCGGCTGCAGATGTGAACTTATTGCTCCTGTTTCTTGGTCTATTGCTTCTCACTTCTCCTCATGACCTTGTGCCCCTGCCACCCACCTACCACTCACGGGGGAGACTGGCATTGAGTCCCTAGCTCCTGGCTTCAGCCTGGCCTGGCCTACCTGTTGCAAGCATTTGAGGAGTGAACCAGGAGATGGGAGATCTCTTTTTTTTTAAAGATTTATTTATTTATGTGAAAGTCAGAGTTACATAGGAGAGAGAGAGAGAGAGAGAGAGAGAGAGAGAGAGAGAGAGATTCCGACAGGCAGACACACAGGGATCTCCCATCTCCCGGTTCACTCCACAAATGCTTGCAAGAGCTAGGCCAGGCCAGGCTGAAGCCAGGAGCTGGTCTCCCACGCGGGCGGTGGGTGGCAGGGACTCCATGCCTGAGCCATCACCTGCTGCCTCCCAGGGTGCACCAGCAGCAAGCTGGAATGGGGCAGAGGCAGGATGAACTCAGGCCCTCTTAAATGGGCCCTGGGCATCCCCGGCAGCATGCCAACCACTAGCCAAATGCCTGTTGCTGATCACCACTGTTATCTGCTCATGGCAGCATTTCCCGGTGTGTTTCCTTGGTCCACAGGGAAGCTGGCACGCTCATTCCCACATTGGTTTCTTATAATGCAATTCCATTTCTTAATCTGCTGCTTGAGCTCCCTGGATTTCACTGGGCCCATAATTTCTGGGGCTGCAGGCGCAGAGTGGCCTCCCAGGCTGTCTCCTGGGCTCTCTCAGGGGCGGCTGCCCACTCCAGCTCCGCTCATCTCCATCACTGTCTGCAGAGCCCACCTCCCCGGCTCCTCCCGACGTCTGCTGAGAGGGGCCCAGGGATGCTCTCTGATGTTGCATGCCAGGGGCGTCGGTTCATGCAGCGGGCATAGCACTCCCCGCCAGAACACACGTGTCCTCTCATGGCACTGCCATCGGTCCCGGCTGAGTCACGCACGCCTCCCTGTGTGTCCTGTCCTGACTCCGTGTGGCCGCTTCCTTGTGTGGTTCCCGTGGCTGTGATATGGCCTGGAAGTCAGCTCTCCCTGTTTTGGTTTAAGCGGATTTTCAGGAGGAGAAGGGGAACTATCCTGATGTGTGCAGCAACATTCGTCTTTTACATCGGTTTCCTTTTCACATTTCAGCAACATTAGAAATAGTGGAAGAATCACCCAGGAGGGCAAGATGGCGGCCCTGGCCCCCGCAGGGCCAGTCTGCCAAGCCTCTCTATTCATGGGCAGAAACATTTGGTGATTCCGGAGGGCCTTGCCTCTGTGGTGGGGAAAATTAGCCCTGGACAGAGCACTGCTCTGTGTTCAAGTACTGCGACCACCATCTGATGCCTCCCGGGAGCTTTAGCGGAGCTGGATGGGAAGCAGAGGCGGGATTTGACCTAGGCACTCTGATATGGGATGCAGTTGCCCCAAGGGGCGGCTTAACCTGCTGTGCCACAATGCCTGCCCCTTGCTAAACAAATCTTAAAGGTGAGACCAGAAAGACTCTGTTTCCAAGCAACGTAACTTCATCCATGACACAGCTCAAGAAATTTATAGGGAGACAAAAATATCCAGCACCCAAAAGTCAAAATTTAGAAAGTGTTGCATCCAGTTAGAAGCAGGATGGTTTACCAATAATGAGGGGCAAGAGTTAATTAATCAAAGCTGATGCCAAATTGACAAATCTGCTAGAAAGAATTATTATAATTCACTCCCATAGATTCAAAAAGTTAAGTAGGGGACAGGACGGGTACATAAGCACACACACAAAAAAGACCCAAATGAAAGCTGCATAGATTGAAAACTACAGTATGTGAGATGAGGGGGCACTGAATGGGATTAATGGCAGAATACACATTAGACAACAAAAGAAATAGACAATAGAAGAAAAGATTAGTGAGTTTAGGAACAAAGCAATAAAATTATCCAAATTAAGCACAGAATGAAAAGAAAGAATTTTTTTTCAAGAGTTTCTGAGTGTTGTGGGACTTCATGCATCTCAAATATGAATCATGGGAGTCCTCTCCCAGGAGAAAGGGGGACAAATATTTTCAAAGAAAAAGGCCTCAAATTTAGCAAATTTAATGAAAACAATAAATCACAGTTATAAAAAGCTCAATGAACTCCACTGAACAGGGACCAGGAAGAAAATCACACCAAGTCTTGCTACAATTAAACTGCACAAAACTGGTAATGGAAAGTCTTAAAGGCAACTACAACAACAACAAAAATGCCCAATGTTCATTAGATATACAACTGCTTCTCTGCCTTTTGGCTAAGGTCAAGTGCATAAGATAAACAGAAAAAAAATCTTCTAAGACACAAAAAGACAGTAAGCAAACATCTATAAAGAACCAAAAGAAAAAAAGCCCTACAAATATCTATATAGAATTCCATACCCAATAATAAAGGTGAAATGGAGACTTCTAGAGACATCATACAAAGATTGGAAGGGTTCATCACTAACGATTCACACTGCAAAAAATGTTAAATGTAAGGCAAATGTCACCACAGGGAAGGAGCCATTGAGTAAAAATGCCAACAATGCAATACTGTCTATGTATGACAACAGTTAAATGCGTGACAGCCAATTCAAAGGCTGGGAGGGAAGAATTGAAATTGGCAATACTATCACTTGCAGGTAGGGTAAGTTAAAAGTGTATTCTGTGAATCCGAGATTAACCACTTGAACAATTTGTTATAGCTAACAAAGGAAATGAAAGACAATCATGAAACACAATAATCCAAAAGAAGACAGAACAAGAGAAAAACAGGGAACAAAGAATGATACAACATATAAAAAACAGCAAGATGATAGATTTGAATGTCATCATTTCAATAGTTATACTAAATGTGAATGATATAAATACTCCAATTAAAAGACAGAGACAGGGCCGGCACTGCAGCTCACTAGGCTAATCCTCCGCTTTGTGGCGCTGGCACACCGGGTTCTAGTCCCGGTCAGGGCGCCGGATTCTGTCCTGGTTGCCCCTCTTCCAGGCCAGCTCTCTGCTGTGGCCAGGGAGTGCAGTGGAGGATGGCCCAAGTGCTTGGGCCCTGTACCCCATGGGAGACCAGGAGAAGCACCTGGCTCCTGCCATCGGATCAGCGCAGTGCGCCGGCCGTGGCAGCCATTGGAGGGTGAACCAACGGCAAAAGGAAGACCTTTCTCTTTGTCTCTCTCTCACTGTCCACTCTGCCTGTCAAAATAAATAAATAAATAAATAAATATAAAATAAAATAGAGACAGTAAGATGGGTAATTTTCCTACTTATCCCTTGGTTATATGGATTCCATTATTATTTATTTGTTCAATGATGTTTATTTTTATTTCCCAGGGTGCACACCATGTGTTGAGAAACTGCTTAGATGCCTGTTTATAGAGTCCCTCCTCACATGACCCTAACGATTTAGTGCTGAATGTAGAAAAACAGTGGATGACTAATGCAGTGTGGGCAGTGCTTGGCTGCAGGGTTTGAGCCTCCTTTGCCCATCCAGAAAACATTGACGATGCTTTAAGATGATGAACACAGGGTCACAACTCGCACTGCTTCAATTACATTCACGGAGGGGTTTCACACCTGCCAAAATGTACAGTTTCTTTTAAACAGCCGGCGGTTGGTAACTGAGAATGGAGCAGTGTGTGTGGTGTCTTCTCCCAACCCACCTCAGTGCCTTTGCTGAGCCCCCGGCCCTAACACTTCCTCCAGCAACCCTTCCTTCAACCAGTGTGGAAATATTCTCGGTTGTCACAAGAGGGGTGGAGGCCAGGGATGCTACTTCATATGCCACAGTGCACAGCCAGAATAATAAAGATTCATCCCCAGAAAGTGAATATTCCTTGGTTGATAAGCCCTGAAGTAGGGTGACCAGTTTAACCTGACTTGCCCAGATTCCGAAGTTTCCTAAGGGAAACCTCTAGTCCCAGGTAGACTGGAGGTCACCAGCACACCTACTGCCTGCTGCAAAGCAGGCCTCATTGGGATTGCTGTTCCTTTTTGAATCTTTAGTCTGGTACTAGGATAGAAATCATGAAAATCAGCGTGAGCATACAGGGAGACCGTTTTGTCTGTACTAATCAAGCCAGCTATGTGAGCTGTATCATCTCTTTTAATCACCTTACCATCTGCATGAGTTTCTGTTACCTCCATGTTACAGCTGAGAGAAGGCAGGCTTATGTTAAATTGTGAACTCACCCAGCTGGTTATAGATTTAGGGCATAATTCAAGGTCTACCCAACTCCTGAGTTGAGTGTTTTCTTGCTTTGCAAGACTGGGTTCCCCTCCCCCCATACCGTGCCAGTCGGGGTGCATGGCTTCTATTTGTGATGATGGCTGAATCACACATGAAGCAGGATTGTATTGGCTCTAAGTATGGTTTTCACTTTTGGAGCTAAACTGGGTGTCAATCTGACGTGCTCTGAAGAGCTATTTTTTTTTTTTAAATAAGGAGTCAGAAGCCCGCGATGTGTGCATTTAAGTTGATCCACAGTGAATTAACACAGTTCCGCCGAGCCCAGTCGTACAGTGGGCAAAGTAAATGCGGCATTTGTTCGGAAGCCCCCTGCGCAGTGCCTGCCGTCTGGACTCGAACGTCCTGGTTAGTTCTTGCACGACCTTCCCTTCAGTACGGAAGAGGGAGAGCTTGTGAACGTGGCAGTATTTACGGTCTGGGGCAGGGGAAAACTCCGGGAGTCAGAAAAGACGGGGCAACACAGCTTAGGTTCTTGGGTGAATGCAACGTTGATGGGCTAGGACAGAGAGAAGGGGTAGAGTTCAGGGCTCACTGCAGCGACTACGGCATAACAGCATCTCCTGCAGCTTCCCGCTCCGAACAAAGCGTCCTTCCACGGGGATCCAACACGTGCGGAGGCAGGGACACGCCCGTGCAGCCCGCAGCCGCAGGTGCACATCCATCCCCGTTACTCTGCGAGGGAAGCCGTGGCTCCTGGGCTGCTGACGCAAAGATGCACTCAGCGGCTGGGCGGGGAACGTGGCCCTGAGCGGTCCCGGGTGAAGGTACCCGCCAGAGACAGGTGTGCTAAGGGGCACGGGGGGAAAGTGCGGCAGCCGCCCGCCACGCTGGCCAGAAGGGGCGCGGAGCAGGGGCCCCAGGCCGAGGACGCGCATCCCCGCGGGCGGGCCGTGTCTACGGAGACGCCCCCCACGCAAGCCTTTGCGTCCCCTTGTCTTCTTTCCCTCTCGTGCTGGAGTTCCTTACGGCCAGAGAGCGAGGAGCCGCAGGGACCCCGCCGAGGCAGCAGGTGGATCCGGAGACCGCGCGAGCGGCGTCTCCACGGCCGCCACGGCCTCCCGCGCGAGCACACACCTGGCCACGCAGGTGGGCGCCGCCGAGGCTTCCGCGTGGCGCCCGCGGTCCCTCGCGCCCGACTCAAACGCTCCGCAGCTGGGACGCCCGGGCGGGGGCCGAGACGTTCATCAAGCTCAGAGCGTGGGTGTTCTTGTGCACACGGGGCTCCCCCAGAAATGACGACCTGGAAAGGAGAAGTAAACCCCAAGGCACTACCAGACGCGCAGCGCGAACCCAGCTGCGCTCTCCTCCTGCGCTGTCGGCCGCGTGCCGGGGACCCCCGCGCCCCGTCCCGCCGCTGCGCGCCTCGGGGATGGGAAACGTCCTCCCTGCGGCCCGAGGCGCGGCCCGAGGCGCGGCCCGAGGCGCGGCCCCAGCCCCAGCCCCGCCGGCCAGGGCGCGCCGGCGGCCCCGCAGCCTCGAGCGCCGCGCGTCCGCCAGGGGCCCGGGGGTCGCCGGCGCGCGGCGGAGGGAGGGGCGCGCCCCTCGCTGATTGGCCGGCGAGCCGGGGGCGGGCTCTCCTCGCGCTCCCGGGCGCTTAGGCTCGGCGGCCTCGCCACGGCCAGGTCCAGTCGGCTGCCCGCGCCGGGCGGACCTGCGGAGGCCTCCGCGGCGGCGGCGGGCGAGACAGCGGGCGAGCGGGCTGCGCGGCCGGGCGATGAGGCGGCGGCCCCGGGCGCGCGGGCGGGAGCAGCGGCGAGGCCGGCGGGCACGGGGCGCGGGCGGCTGCTACCGGCGTTGCTGAGCCGCCGCGCGGCCGAGGCGAGGGCGCGGGGTCCTCCCGTGGCAGCCATGCGGGCGGCCGAGTGGCTCGCGGGGCTGCTCTACCAGCTCTCACTCCTGGTCGCCCGCTCTTGGGAACTTCGCTTGCACCCCAGGCAAGGTGAGCGTCCGGCCGGCGAGAGCGGGAGCTGGGGGCAGCGGCTCGGCGCGAGGCCGCCGGGGAGGGCGCACCCGCGCCTGGGACGCTGTCAGGCGCGCGTGGGCGCGAGGGCTGCGCGCACGTGTGCGGGGCAGGGGGCGCGCCCGGTCGTGCTGGTCCCAGCCGCTGTGTGTGTGTGTGTGTGGTTGCAGAAGCCCTGGTGAAGACGCTGACCTCCTACGAGGTGGTGACCCCCGAGCGGGTCGACGAGTTCGGAGCTGCCTTCCCCGAGAGCCGCCACTTCAGCCGCAGAAGGCGCAGCCCCGGGGCGCCCGAGCCCACGCCGGCCCTGACCCTCTACCGCATCAGCGCCTACGGGCAGCTCTTCCAGCTGAACCTGAGCGCCGACGCCACCTTCCTGGCCGCGGGCTACACCGAGGTGCACCTGGGAGCCCCCGCGCGCGGGGCGCACGAGCGAGGCGCGGCGCCCCCAGACCTGCGCCACTGCTTCTACCGCGGCCGGGTGAACGCGCGCGCCGAGTTCACGGCTGTCTTCAGCCTGTGCGGGGGTCTGGTAAGCCGCGGGGGCCCTGCACCTCCTCGGGGTGGGGCAGCGGGATTCGCACTGGGTGGCTGGGAGTCCGGGATGACGCCCACCGAGGGGAGCCTGAGCCAGCAGCGGGGACAGGGGTTGGGAGAGCGTCTCTCCGAGGTCAGGGGGTGCCTGCCCGGGGGCGGGGGGCGGGGGGCGATGGCCGTCCGCAGGGCAGCCTCTGTCGCTGATGGGAACGCTTTGGGGCAGAGTCCCTGATTTTATTGAAGTTCGGTTCCAGGATTTAGAAGGATGCGAGGGAAAGCTTCCTGGGTAAGGTTTGGAAAGGAGCAGCGGTGGCCGTGGCTCCAAGTCTGTGGAGTAGCGTGGGAAGGGGCTGAGTCGTGGGCGGTGCATTACGGCGGATGCGTGGGGTGCGGAGTCCTCATTAGAGAGAAGAGCAAAGCGTGGGAACTTGGAGGACTTCACCGAAGAGGTGCTAGGAAGGCAGTGAAGTGCCCGGCGTTCTCGTTTCATTCGTTTCTTTCTGAGATGGGTTCTTAAGGTTTTTTTGTTTGTTTCCGCCATGAACTACTAATGCAGTTTGGTGAGAGCCGGGGCTGCTTCTCACCATGGCTTTTACACGTGTAAATAAAACATACAAGGCCAGCTCATGCATACTTCCTGTAAGGCATTGTTTATCAGGTCTGTTTTCTCCTGGGTTTTTGGGTGGGCATCCAGGCAGCCCTGTCAACTCTGATGTGTTATGGAAGTAGCGACTTGTTGGTGACACAGACACAATGTCAAGTTTTGCATCAAGTTTGGTGGAAGGAAGATGCCAGTTACTTTCCCATTCAGCTACCTGGAACTGCACCTGGGTTTCCCACAGGGTGGCAGGGGCCTGGGCACAGGAGCCTCATGGGATGCATCAGCAGGAAGCTGGATTGGAAGCAGAATCTGGGACTTGAACTGGCTGTCAGAGGAGGGAGGGAGGCATCCAAGTGGCGCCTTAACCCAGTGCAGCACAGTGCCTGCCCTGAGGCTTGATCAGTTCCCTTCTCCGATAGAGGAGTATTGCAAAGGAATAAGCACTAAGAATTTTGTCACGGAGTTTGGCGCCCAGTTGCCCAGCTTTTGTGCAGCAGTCTCTCGGGGCTACTTGAAAACATTGTCAGTGTTTATTTTTTAATAGAAAATTGGCAGTTCTCTCCAGGCTGAAATGTTAATACTTTCAGGCTAATTGATGACACTTTGTGTGAGCATTAGCCATTACCAGGTAAATTTGATAAGTCTATTGGCGCTTTTCCAAGCTGTTGTCTTGAGTTGGATTTACATGAGTGCCTTGAACAATTTCCTTCTTTTCTTCTGCAGTTCCTTCTTTTCAACTTGTAGTTGAAAGGGACACTTTGTAAAACCTTTTAAAATGACCTTACTTGGGAAAGCCTAGATTTGACAGATTTGCCATGGTCACTATATTTTCTTTACTTAGTGTCATGGAGAAAGCTTCCACGTGGACAGTGTTATTAGGAGGAGTGTCCTGCTTGCTTTGAGTCATGGAGTGGAGATAGTGCACATTATTGCTTAGTGCTCCCTCTTTGGATTCAGAACACAGTTGAGATTCTTTGGGTCATGATGGTTCACCCTCTTACCCTGTCTCAGTTTGGATATGGCTGCCTCTGTTATTAAATCATCGTGTTACCAATCTGATGTTTTAGCTTTACTTTTGATAAACTTACAGATTTCATCAGAATTTTTGATTTAACATTTAAAATTTTATTTCCATGCCTATATAAATAACCCTGTTTTACCTTAGTTTCTTTATCTTTGTATAGGATCCAGATGAACATGTCGGCCATTATGGAGATAGGTAGAAATTTTCCAATACATAGCGAATTACTAGTACCATCTTCTAAGTTTGTTTTTGCAATAGTGTGGTCATAACCAGGTAAGAGTCTAAATTGTCAATGAGATTAATGGCATCTCTTTGTTTGTTCTCATTTTTGGGATAAACTATGTATGTAAGATTGTGTACTTTTGTTTCTACCCCATCATGAATTTCCTTTAGATTAATAGTTTGTCAAAGAGTAAAACCTCTGGTAGTTTTTAGACTCCACTTGTCATTCTGTCATAATACTCATGTTGGTTTCAGATCAGTCTTTAGTCTCGGTGTTTGGGTACAGTGTGCTACCCTAAGCCTAGCGCATCTATGTAGTTGGGAGATCAGCACTGATACAAAGCCTGAGAACCCAGCCATGCTGACCTGCTGGCCTGTCCGTTTTGCTTCCTAACTTGTCTCTGGCATTTGCGTACCTGACTGTGATGCTCTGGCGTGGACCCCCAGCCGGCAGGTAAACACTAGAGCTGAGGTCTGTGGCTGGGTTTAGAACCAGTCTGATGACCTGAGGTTCTGTTCTTTTCCACGTGAAGTTCTGCTTTGCTTTCAGTGCTGAGCCAATGCCGGATGTCAAGTGAGTTTTCCTGAATATATTGAGATGAGCACGTGATCTTTGTGTGCTGTGCTGTTCTGTGCACTGCTGCAGTGAGGGACACACAGGTTGCATATTGAGCAGGGTAGGTTTTCGAGGTGTGTGTACCATCTGGGAGAAGGGTGAGGAGGAAGTCCCCCGCGGCTGGTGCTTTTCTGGCCCCAGCGGCTGACTTGGGGGCCTTTCTCCTGCTCAGTCGGAGCTCCCTGCCTTGCACACCCCTACCCCGGCTCTCACGGGTGCTGTGAATGTGATGCCCATTTGGGTTCTGGTCTGGTGAGTGCGTTGTGCAGCCCTCGTGTAGAGTCCCTTTGCTCTGGCTTGGCAGTTGGTGGCAGTCTTGCTGGCTGTTACCTGGCCTGAAACCCTCTGACATTTGAGAGTCAGCAGGGCCTCAGTCCTCTCTGGCCAGTGCTCCCAGACCTCTCAGTGGGTGTGGGGGCGATGCTGTCAGAGGCTCTTCCCTCGAGGCCCACCTGGCTGGCGTGCTGCAGCGCCTCTGGGCTGTCTGTGTGGACCGTCCCGTGTGCGCTCTCTGTCCGCATTTCAGTCCCAGTGGAAATTTCGCCTGCCTGCCTCCTCCTGCCTGTGTCCTTCCCCTGCGACCCTCTGTCCCCTTAGACTACGGAAGTGTCCGCATCGTCTCCTTTAGTTGAGTGCTGTCTTTGCCGCCTTCCCCGCTCCCATCTGTGCTAGCTGCTGGGGATGGGACTTGCAGCTGAAGGGAATGAAGACTAATCGAAGGAATGCTTCCCGAAGATTGTCCCTGTGCAGCCGTTTGGTACAGTCGGCACCCGGCATCGTCAGTGATGCCCTTTAGTTGCTGGTTTAGAATGAACTCAACACGGGGACTGATGGTGTTCATCCCCATTTCTGTAGGGTTAATTTTCTTCACTTTTGGAAGTCCTGGTATTTACATGTTTTTCTCTTTCACTGAATCGCCGAACCATGACTGGTGATGTTTAGTTTTCTCTGCAAGTGTTTTGAGCCCCAGTACCAGGAGGGGCTAAGAGCCTGCCAGAAGTTTCCTTTGTTTAATGTGTGCATAGCTTTTGCTTTTCTAATCTTTCTTTCTCTGTAATTTTTCTTTCCCATAAGTGTCTGTTTATCCCAGGATTCAGACATTTCCAAACAGAGGTTTATTTATACATTTCCAAAATCTATAGTACATCTTCACTTGGAGCTAATGATAAAGTTATCTGTAGGGACTGCAGAACAGCTGATCAGGCTCCTTAATTCCTTGCCACGCTGTCAGGGAATGTGCAGTTGCAGGCCTTAACGCCTTAGAGCGTTTCGTTGTCCGCCTTTCCGTGAGCGTGACCATGCTCTTGTCCCAGCGGAGTGCAGCGTCTGATGGACTGAGATTGATTGGCCCGCGCTGGTCAGCCCGGAACATACCCATTTCCCATGGAATGTCTGAGACGGCCTGGGCAGCCTCTGCTTGCATCACCCACAGGGCTGGCTTCTTCTGAAGGCGCTCAGGGACTCAGCTGGCTGGCTGGACGTTCACGTCACTATTCCTTGGTGGGATTTGAAGCAGCGCAGTCTTTCTGGTTGAACAAACAGTTTCCAGATGTTCTAAAACCAGCCGTTGCCTGTGGCACGCGCGGGATTCTGGTGGAGTAGCCCGGAGTGGCCCAGGCACCTTTTTGAAGTCTCTCATGTGAACTGCTCTGCCGCGTGTCAGGACCTGCTGCCCCCGATGACGGATGAGTGAACTGCTCTGGTGACTTCCTGTCCAGACAGGAAGTGCAAGTATGGAGAATGTCAGTGGCGTGTTGACTGGTTTTTGTCCATTCTTGTCTATTTTTTTGTGTGACTCTTTCCTAAACTTCCTGTTCCCAGCCCTAACACAGCCCTGGATTATGACCATGCTGGTCTGTATTGGTGTTTGTCTCCTTGGAAGAACGTGTCCGGCTCTCTTTGGATTGTGCTCGTACACAGACACGGAGTCACAGGGCAGCAGGGAGAGTTTCCTGTGCATCTGCTGTTAACAGTCTCCAGTGTGTGTTAGTCTAGGCTCCTCGAGAAGCAGATGCCAAAATGGGATTTCATTTAGGAGAGGGTCCTGTGTTAGAGGAACTCAGGAGAGAGCTGGGAGGGCCAAGTCCGCACAGAGAGGACTGAGGTTGCCTAGAGGAGCCTGGGCTTCAGGCTTCAGCGTCCAGCCAAGTCTTCCTGGAGAGGAGTCCCAGGCCTCCCCAAGGTGGGTCTGCCTTAGGATCCCCAGCGCACTCTGTCACTGACTGGGAGCATGGCCGCGGCGACACTGTGGGGACTTCGAAGTGGCCTTGGACAGTTATGCTCTGAGAATGCTCCAGGCCCCCACGTGGTGGCTTCAGGCACAGGAGCAGTTAATGGAGGTACAGTCTGCTAAGTGTGGTTATGAGAGGTGTGTATGAAGCACGGTGTGAACTGGAAGGAGAGGGTCGGAGCTGTGCTGGGGGAGGCTTCCAGGATGGACTTGGAAGGATGACCGAGTGCGTTTGCATGTGATGACTCAGGAGTTCCGTGCGAGGCTGACGGGGGCGTGGAACTGTGAACACTGACATAACCACACGTGCACAGTTCTGCTCTTGACCTCACAGGACAGGCCATAGTCAGGACACAGGTGCACTGAAATAGCATGTAAGGTGACCTGCAGGCTGTGCGCCTAAGGTGAATGTGAAACAAACGGATTTGGGCTTTAGACTTGGGTCCCTGAGTCGTCTCCTGTGTTTGATTGTACACGTTTCCTGATTCAGAAATCCCTAAATCCTAGACACTTCCGGTCCCAAGGACTTCAGATAAGGTACGTTCAGTCTGTAAGGTGTATTTAAAGGCCAGCGCCGCAGCTTACTAGGCTAATCCTCCGCCTGCAGCGCCGGCACACCGGGTTCTAGTCCCAGTCAGGGCGCTGGATTCTGTCCTGGTTGCCCCTCTTCCAGGCCAGCTCTCTGCTGTGGCCAGGGAGTACAGTGGAGGATGGCCCAAGTCCTTGGGCCCTGCACCCCATGGGACACCAGGAGAAGCACCTGGCTCCTGCTATCGGATCAGCACGGTGCGCAAGCCGCGGCGGCCATTGGAGGGTGAACCAATGGCAAAAGGAAGACCTTTCTCTCTGTCTCTCTCTCTCACTGTCCACTCTGCCTGTCAAAAAAAAAAAAAAAAAAAGTATATTTAAGCTATCCAGTGCATACTGATATTAATTGATCATTTTTTTAAATTTCCGGTAGATAAATGTCACACATCTACTACCTCCTTGCCACTGTGGGTATGGGTACAGTAATGTCCTTCCTGTTGGGCCAGCCTTGCATTTGTTAACTAAAACTGCTTCTGTGAGCTGGATAGAGAAGCCAATGGCTGCTAGCTGCCGCAGCCCAGAGATGGCACAGACTGTGTACGTCCAGTCAGTGGAACCAGTTGCCCAGCCGTCCCTGCGTGTGAGGGGCTGGCTTCTGAGGGCCAGCAGTCCCTCCACAAGGAGGAGGAGAACACTGACCCCGAGGGTTACAGCAGGCTGCCCCCGGTCACCTTGCCTCTCTTGGCTCCTCTCTTCCTGTCTGTGACGCACGCTGGTCTTCTGTGCAAGGACTCCCCGGCCTGCACAGAGGCACTGCCCCTGCTCCAAGTCCAGGACCTCCGGGGTGTGTGCAGGATCCTCCAGGAAGCCTTCGGGGGGTGTTTGTGGCTTGGCAACCTGGGACTTGAAAATACTCATCCCATGCACCTGCCCAAGGCCAACTGCCCACGGCAAACACCCTCCCCTGAGCCCACTGCAGAGAGAAGGGCAGCACTTGGGAGGCACTGATCGTTCCTGGGGGGAGTCGTGGTGCCCCTTAGCCGGCCGGAGGCGAGGTCCTTGGGTACGTGCTGCCCCGTCCTGGGAGCTGCATGCAGCTGCCAGGGCTTTTGGTGCCGCCATTCGCGTCTTGTCCTTCCTCCTCTGTGGTTCTCTCTAACCTGGTCTGATGGAGGAAGCTGTCTGGGGGCCTCCGGCAGGCTTGGGTGATGCTCAGGACCTGTGAGTCATTTTACAGTAAGTGGCTGGCTCCTGGTTGCTTCGACGCTGTGATTCCCCGATTCTTCAGGGGGCTTCTACAGTAGAGTGACAAGTCTTGGGTGAATGAGTCAGTCATTGTTTTGTTTTCTTGATCCTGATGGGCTCAGGCTTGGTGAGAGACCAGTCTCTTTTTTGGGTGAGCTATCAGCAGATGTTTCTTATCTCTTTTTACTTCTGTATTGGAGATCTAGGGTATCCGATAGGGTGGAGAAAAATGCTGCCTCCAGGGAGAAGAAAGACACAGCTTCAAAAAATCACATTGAGTCAGGCAGGCAGACTGGCAGAGCGAGCTCTTGATGCTGGCTCCCTCCCCAGATGCCTGCAACGGCAGTAGCTGGGCCAGGTTGAACCCAGGAGCTGGAACACAGTCCAGGTCTCCCATGTGAGTGGCAGGAAGCCAATAACCCGATTCATCCCTGCTGCCTCCAGGAGTCTGTATTAACCGGAAGCTGGAGTGCGAGCAGAGCTGGCTGTCAAACCGAGGTGCTGTGACGTGGGTAGCAGGCGTCCTAACCGGTGTCGTCACCTCGGTGCCACACCAGCCCAAGCCTTCTTCAAAGAAGAAAAAAGAAACTGAGTTTTGGGCTTCATACTTCTGGAGCTAGTTCTTACGTTTGCTTTTTATCATTGATTTATGCCTTGGTTCAGTGTGTGGTGGTGGCCTCGATACTGATCAGGGAAGTTAAACTGAGGAACTGTTGGCGAGAAGAACTTAGGTACACTGAACCTCTGCCGTCCTCGTCATGGCCTGAGCCCTCTGTCGGCGGCGGTTTTGGTGGAGAACTGCTCATGCTGCTTCACGGCGTGTTCAGTTTCCAGACAGTCCTCGAGCACCTGTGAGGAACGGCACTGTCATACCCAGCGCCTTTCTTAGCAGATCGGGTGGATGGAAGGGTTTCAGTTGTTCTTGAGTCATGGAGCCGAGGGTCAGAGCGGTGCGTTGAGTCACCCAAGATGCCGGGAGTGCAGGCCAGGACCTGGACCTGTTTTCTTGTCAACATTGGCTTGTTGATTCTCTTGATAGTGATTTTATGGTTAAAGAATGCAGAACGAAGTGCTTTTTAACAACTCAGCAGGGCCCTATTTTTATGTGTTGCTTTGCAGCTGCCAGTGCTTACGTGACAATGACTTGGGAAAAGAGCACAGCGGGCTGTGTTCCGTGTTGGTTGTTCTGCCCTTAATGAGAGCTGAGAGTGTGTTACTGGCTGTGGCAGCGGTACTTGGTGGTACATGGATTTGCCATGTATCTGCAGAAAAACACATGAAGGGTGCTGCAATTCTGAAATAAGAGCATTCTGAACGTCCGGTACGTGTGGGAATTTCGGCCTGTGGGCATCGCTGGCCCTAGCCGTGCAGGCGCGATTGCCTGTCGGACAGCCTGGCATTGCTGTAATGGGAACTCCCTGCGCCTGTGGAAGGTAGCCTTCTCCTTTTAAAACAGTCATTGACAAACAGGGCTTGCACTTTGATTGACGTTTATGAGTCAAGTTGCAATGCCCATCTGCAGACAGGCAGGCTGCTAAAAATACGCCATGACCTAAAAGTCATTCCGTGAGCCACCTGTCATGTTACAGTCCCGATCCTTTACCAGGTCCCGTTCCAAGTTAAGGAAAAGTGAAGCCCTTTGTTAGGAGCAGGATCTGAGGCAGAGCCCTCCAAGTGTTCCTACTGGAAGGGAAAGTTTCCTGCTTGGGGGTGGATTATGGGAAAATTGACGTAAGCGCAGTGCTTTGAAGTCCTTCGTGGATGATAAGGGGAATCACTCGGAGGACAGAGTGTTTGCCATTGTATTCTTAAACTTGATGTTTTTAAACATGGGGTTTTGTGTCAGGTAAAGCCTTTGGGTCATCCTTAGCAGGCTGGAGTGTCCAGCACCGCCTGGAGAGGAGGTGCCGAGGCCCCTGGACAGGCCCGTCCAGCACTTCTCTTCTGGGCTGCACCCGCCTGTCCCTTCATGGGGCCTCACCCTCAGGTTTTGGTCCATAGGCACGTAGAAGCATCCAGAGGCAGGCATGCTTGCCGCGTTGGGAGGGGTTGTGTGCGGCCGTCCCCCAGGGTGCCCTAGGTGCGCTGCGCTCGCTGCTGGCTCCGCTCCTAGTGAGCCATCCCAGGACTATTTGTAGCTTTCCCAAGGCGAGATCACATTTCCCCTCTTCAGCACGCTTGCTGAGAAAGGCAGAAAGGGATTTTCCATGGATCCACGGCCTCAGGTTTCAAGACCTGTCGCTCTGGTTGAAATAGTCTTCTGGGAAGACAGCGAGCTCAGGTTTGGGAATGTGTTCAAAACCGTCAGTTGGTAGTTGGAGTTGGGACACAGACGCTGGCAGAATTAGTGAACCGTGCTTCGGTGCAGGCTGCTGGAGGGTACCGGAGACATCAGTAAGTGTTCTTAAGATGTACAGCTCGGCTTTTTTATTTTATAGGCTTACATCGCAGGACTTTGTCTCACAGAATTTGAGTAATTTTTTTTTTTTTTTGTGACAGGCAGAGTGGACAGTGAGAGAGAGAGAGACAGAGAGAAAGGTCTTCCTTTGCCATTGGTTCACCCTCCAATGGCCACCGCGGAGGCGCGCTGCGGCTGGCACACCGCGCTGATCCGGTGGCAGGAGCCAGGAGCCAGGTGCTTTTCCTGGTCTCCCATGGGGTGCAGGGCCCAAGCACCTGGGCCATCCTCCACTGCACTCCCTGGCCACAGCAGAGGGCTGGCCTGGAAGAGGGGCAACCGGGAAAGAATCCGGCGCCCCGACCGGGACTAGAACCCGGTGTGCCGGCGCCGCTAGGCGGAGGATTAGCCTAGTGAGCCGCGGCGCCGGCCTTGAGTAATTTTTAAACCATGTAAAAAAAAATACTTGATCCTAAAGTACTAGCATATTATCAAAGAGTGCCTACACATTTTACTTTTCAACCCAGAGAGAAAACTGTGGTGTACATTTGTATCAGGCAGGTTTCAAGACTTCCTTAAGAATATTTGGGGTCCGGCAGTGTAGGCCTCCACCTGCAGTGCCGGCGTCCAGTATGGATGCCAGTTCTAGTCCCGGCTGCTCCACCTTCAGTCCAGCTCTCTGTTGTGGCCTGGGAAAGCAGCAGAAGATGGCCCAAGTGCTTAGACCCCTGAATCCTCATGGGAGGACCCAGAAGAGGCTCCTGGCTTCAGATCGGCCCAGCTCCAGCTGTTGTAGCATTTTGAGGAGTGAAACCAGTGGATACAAGATCTCTCTGTCTGTCTCTCCCTCTCTCTGTAACTCTGCCTCTCAAATACATAAATTTAAAAAAAAAATTTGTTGCTAAAATGTTCATTCCTGCAGCTATATAGTGAATGCCTGCGATGTTTCAGGCAGCAATTTAGAAGCAAGAACTATGAAGAGAGTAAGCTGTCACTCTTGTGATAATCATCTAGTGATAATTATAATAAAGAAAAGTTTATGGGTGGAATTACTACAATCATTTTCCTGGCTTTCCATGTTTATTCAGTTAAAATAGTAATTTAAGCTATGTGTTGATGGTGAAATTTAAACAATTTTTAAAGTTATTCCCAAATAACTTAAAAATATTTATAATTAAGAAATATTTTAATTAAAAAATATTTATGGCTGGTGCCGCAGCTCAATAGGCTAATCCTCCACCTAGTGGCTCCGGCACACCGGGTTCTAGTCCCGGTTGGGGCGCCGGATTCTGTCCTGGTTGCCCCTCTTCCAGGCCAGCTCTCTGCTGTGGCCCGGGAAGGCAGTAGAGGATGGCCCAGGTGCTTGTGCCCTGCACCCCATGGGAGACCAGGATAAGTACCTGGCTCCTGCCTTCGGATCAGCGCGGTGCGCCGGCTGCAGCGGCGGCCATTGGAGGGTGAACCAACGGCAAAGGAAGACCTTTCTCTCTGTCTGTCTCTCTCACTGTCCACTCTGCCTGTCCAAAAAAAAAAAAAAAAAAGAAATATTTATAATTAAGAAGTGGAAGCACAGTCCCTTTCAGTAAGGCTGGGCTTGTCGCATGCATCATCCGTTGTTTATTTCAGATTTGTCTCTTGAGAGAAGCTTGCATTTCTCTGCAGCCGAGGGCCAGTGAAGCCAGGGACAGACCCCTGGGCCTGCTCTGGGAGTGTCGAGCCTTTGCAGGTCCAGGATGCCGCTGGCCTGGCCTCTGCGTCTGACCCATCCCTGCTTCCTGTCTGCTGGTGGGCCCGCCTTGGCCCCCTGGACTCGTCTGGCAGCTTCTGTCGCATCACCAGTGGGTGCTCCCCTAGGATTTTCTGTGGCTGCCTGCTCCTCACGGAGCCTCAGCCCGGCCGTCTCCGCTAGGACGCGCTGTCTCCGTCTCTGCCTCGGGTTCTTCACTGCTCTGACTGCCGGCCGCAGTGTGATATTTGCCGCCTGACCTCCGCCCTGTCAGCTGCTGAAGGCCGTGCTGTCACAAGCTCACCTCTGCACCTGCAGCGCCCGCGGCACTCCTGGCCTGAGGTTGTGTTCCTTAGTCTTCGCCGGCGGTGTGGGCTGACCAGTGCCGTGGAGCGAGGCTTGCAGCATGCGCTGTGTGGCCAGGCGGTTACACTGTGGTCCCGCCTCTTACTCCATGTGAGACGTGCACAGCTTGCACAACCCGCCTGTCTCGGTTAGCTTCCGTGCTCAGTGCGAACAGTAAGGTCAGGGAGCTCTTGTCATCGTGTGTGCACACCTGTGTGAGTGGCTGCCATCTGACTTGTTTCTTGGGCTCGGCTCTTCCTGCTACCACAAATGCCTGCCCCAGATGACAGCGGGCAGGGGTCTCTGCCGAAGCTGGACACGAGAGTCGTTCTTTCCACGCTCTCTGCTGGCTCACTCAGTGCAAGCCCTCACCCTCTCATGCCCTGATGTCTGCCCCTTGCCTGGGCCCCCTTCGCTGACTGTGACACTGCTGCACCTGCTGGAGCTGTGACTGTGGCTCTGCCCCTCCCTCTCCCTCCTCAGACCCTTCCACGGTTCACGAGTTCCTTCTCACAACGTTTAATTCACCCTTAATAAAATGTGAAAGAAGGGGCTGGCAGTGTGGCTTAGTGGATTAAGCCACCACCTATGACACTGGCTTCCCAGATGGGTGCCAGTTTGAGTCCTGACTGCTCCACTTCTGATCCAACTCCCTGCTAATGCGCCCAGGGAAGCAGCGGAAGATGGCTCAAGTCTTCGGTCTCCTGGACCCATGTGAGAGACCTGGTTGGAGCTCCTGGCTCCTGGCTTTGGCCTGGCCCAACCCTGGCTGCTGTGGCCATTTGGGAGAGACAACCAGTGGATAGAAGGTCATTTTCTTTGTCTCTATTTCTGTAACTTTGCCTTTCAAGTAAATTTTTTAAAAAATACAAAAGGAACCAATTATATTAAAATGGGTTTTTAGGATGTTAAAGAGAGGGAATAGCACATCAGTAATGTGACTAACACCAGCATAGCAACAGTGCTTCGAGGCATCTGGAAAGTTCTCAGGCCACCTGTGCCTTTGTGGCAGTGTTCCTCGGGCTTGTTCCTTCTTTTGTGCTGAAGGGAAGGCTCAGCCTCGGCGAGAGGTTAACGACAATCAGGATGTCTGTCTTTTCACCCGAGGTGATGGCTTCCCCGCGTTCACAGTCTGCATTTTCTGCCTCTGCCCTGCTTCCAAGCCAGTGTCTCGCCTCTGCTTCCCATCAGCTGAGCAGACAGCGTTGCGGGGAGTCGCTCTCTTGGTTTGGCAGGGGTGCTCTGTGTCCCATTTCGGCCGTGTCTCAGATCCCCAGGCAGCACTGGAAGCTCGGGTAGGCCTCTGCCTAGGCGTAGGGACGTCTACACATAGCAGTAAATAGGGCACGTGACGCATGCTCACAGAATCACGCAGGTGTCCTGTCTTTTCAGGGCTGGGGTGGGCGTGTGGTTCACCTGGTCAGGGAGGAGCTTCCTGAGTAGTTGCTACGTTTTTTAGCCAGACTGGAAGGTGAGGTGGGGGATCAGGCAGCTGTCTGAGCTGAGCAGGAGGTCAGACCTGTGGGTGCCCCTACTTGCTCCTCCCCTGCCACCTCGTTGTTTCTCATCTATGCGCCCAGAGTTTCTTTGGTAGTAGCCAGCAATAGAAAGACCTAGTGTATGTTTCTGTTCATTGGTTACACAAATGGTCACACAGTGTGCATCTTGTTCTACAGTTTTTAGCTTTGCTTTACTAACACTAAGGTCCTTAAGAAAGGTCATAGGAAAGGCATATTACAAAAAGCTGTATGTGGGTTTCACAATGAGTTGAACCCAAGTAAACCTACCCTGTGATTCCATTTTTCCGTGAGTGTTTTGTTGAAGTGCCCTCATGTGCACTGGAATTCTTTCCATACTCTTCATAAAATGTTCACTCTTTTTTAAAAAAAATTTGTCTCTAACCGCAGGAGTTATGTGAACAGACGCTATCCTTGGACTTGTGAACTGGTTTCAATATTTCATGGTTAGGAACAGTGCTTGGGGCTGGCATTGGTGCCTGGTGGGTAACACCCTTGGCTGCAACAACGGCATCCCATGTGGGTGCCAATTCTTGTCCTGGCTGCTCCCCTTCCAATCTAGCTGCCTCCTAACAGCCTGAGAAAACACCGGAGGATGGCACAGGTGTTTGGGCCCCTGCTACCCACATGGGAGACACGGAAGAAGCACCTGGTTCCCTGCCTCAGCCTGGCCCAGCGGGCATCTGGGGAGTGAACCAGAGAATGGGAGATCTCTTGTTCTCCCTGTTACTCTGACTTTAAAAGATTTTATTTATTTATTTTGAAAGACACAGTAACAGAAGCAGAGGCAGAGATTAATCTTGCATCCATGGATTCACTCCCCAAATGGCTGCAACAGCCAGTGCTGGGCCGATCCAAAGCCAGGAGCTTTTTCTGGGTCTCCCCTGTGGGTGCAGGGGCCCAAGCACTTGGACCATCTTCCGCTGCTTTTGCAGGTTTATTAGCAGGGAGCTGGATGGGAAGTGGAGCTGCCAGGATTTGAACCAGCACCCTTATGGGATGCTGGCACTGCAGACGGTGGCTTTACTCACTATGCCACAGCACCAGCCCCATAAATAAAATCTTAAAAAAAAAAAAAAGAATTCGACCTGTGCAGACCTTCATTGCATGGATGGTGAGCTCTCACAGGTGGGCTGCAGCACCAGAGGACAAGTGCATCCGTACTTGTGATAGGTGTTGCTGAATTGCTGTACATCATGAGTACGCTCATCTCCATTCTTGACAGTAATTCCAAGGTGCCTGTTTGTCCACAGACATGTACCTGGAGAACAGTAAAAGCTTTGAAAGATCGGCTGATCTCATAGGTGATAATGACTTCCCCACTTAGTATGCCTGTCTATTCTGAATGAAGCTGAAAATTTTCCCCTTTTTGTGATATGCCTCTTAGTGTTCCTACCCATCTTTACTTTGAATCCTGGTCTGATTTTTTTTTTAAATTGATTTCGAGGATTTAAACATTGAAACATTTTTGGAATTTTAAAAGCGCAGTACAGAAACAGCTCCTTTTCAGAGCGTCCGTTGGCAGTCCCCTCGGTGGCAGAGGAGCAGTGTGTCTTGCTGCTGGTTTTGCCTTTGACCCTCCGTGGAGTGTTTATGCCACGTAGAAGTTTAGATTTTAGTATATTAGAATGACTGATGCTACTGCAAAGTCGAAAAGGAATTATCTTCTAACGCATTTATGGTTTGTTTTGAATGTGTATACCATGGATCCTTTGAGACTTAATCTATGTGCAGTGGATCCAAAATAATTTTTTCCAGCTGTCTGTCTAGTTGCTGCTGTATTGTTAAAGAAATACTCAGTTTCATGTCGATTTGACATGCTTCCCCTATCTAAATGAACTTCAGAAAGTTCATGGAAAATGAAATTGAAAGACAAACTTGTTTTGAAGTGCGAGCGCAGTTTCTCACCAGACACGCTTTCTGTGAACTTCTGTGTGACGCAGGATTTCGTGCGCACCTTTCTGCCCAGCCCGCGGCTCTGCAGGTGCTGGCCTCGAGAATTTTGTATGCACTGGCCAACCTTCTGGTGCCGTGTAGTTCCCATCTCGCCGCAGTGTCCTCCCACAATCATCTTGGTATTTCTGATCATCTTCCTCTGCAGTTTGAATATTAAGAATGTGTCGGTATTTTGTAAGAGTCGGGGTTTGTGTGGAGCCCTCCATGTTGGAGGTCACACTCTTCGCAGACCCAGCTGGTTCTGTGTGCGCTCTGGTTCTCCAGGGAGCCCCGGCATTGTGCAGTATCTGTCAGACATCTTACTTGTTTAATTTTTGTAAATGGGGTTGCTTCTTCCACACTACGTTGTAATTGCTACTGTAGTATATAGGACAATTCTTAAAGCCTGAATTCACTGTGTCTCGAACTTCACTTAGTGTTCATGGTACTTCTTCAGTTAATTTTATTATGTTGAAGGTCAGTACTGATATAATCTAGGAAGATGGCAGTTTTACTTGCTCCTTTTCAATTCCTTGTATATCTAATCTCTTTCATTTATCTGATTCTGTTTTTTAGTATAGGGCAGGCTTGCGTTCCTGATTAAGAGGCAGTGTTCCCGGTTGCCCTTCTTCCAGGCCAGCCCTCTGCTGTGGCCAGGGAGTGCAGTGGAGGATGGCCCAGGTGCTTGGGCCCTGCACCCCATGGGAGACCAGGATAAGCACCTGGATCCTGGCTCCTGCCATCGGATCAGCGCGGTGCGCCGGCCGCAGCGCGCCGGCCGCGGCGGCCATTGGAGGGTGAACCAACGGCAAAGGAAGACCTTTCTCTCTGTCTCTCTCTCTCACTGTCCACTCTGCCTGTCAAAAAAATAAAAAAAATAAAAAAAAAATAATAAAAAACAGAGGCAGTGTTTTCAGTAGATCTTCATTTTACATGATGCTGTTTTGTTTTTTTTTCCTGGCTGTGATACATGTCATGTTAAGGAAGCATCCTTCTACTTCTGCTCCACTTTATTGTTTCCAAATCAAAAATACTTATTGAGGAAGTGGGCATTGAGCCTTGCAGTTAAGATGCCCCATCCCCCCTAGGATCCCTGGGTTTGATACCCAGCTCCTGGCTCCAGCTTCCTGCCATTGTAGCCCCTGGGAGGCAGCGGTGATGACTAACATAGGGTCCTGCCACGCACGTGGGAGACCCGTGCTGAGTCCTGCCTGGGGTCTGCTAGGGTCCTGCCTCTGCGCAGCTGCAGCCATTATAAGCAGCTGGGGAGTGACCAGTGGTGGGGACATGATCTGTCGGTCTCTCTAAGGGAACCTGCAGATGGAAGATCTGTCTCTGACTCCAAATTAAGATAAACATTTTTTAAAAGCAAGTATAATTTATAAAGCGAGCACCAGTTTTCTGAGTGTGTACTGGGGGCCTGTGTTGCGGCACGGTGGGTTAGGCTGCCCTGGAATGCTAGCATCCGTATCCGGGTACTGGTTCCCATTCCAGCTGCTCTGCTTCCGATCCAGCTCCATGCTGATGTGCCTGGGGAAGTGATGGATGATGGCCCCTGCCACCCACACAGGAGACCCAGGTGGAGTGCCTGGCTCCTGACTGGCCTGTCCTAGCCCTGACTACTGTCGGCATTTGAGGAGTGAAGCAGTAGTTGGACTATCTCTCTGTCTTGATCCTGCTGTCTCACTCTCTTTGTGTCACTCTGCCTTTCAAATAAGTATGTCTTTAAAAATTTGTGTTTAAAAAACATTGATTGAATTTTATCAAACTATGTGATTTTACAAATTTATGTAGATGATTGTGATGAATAACAGAAATGTATTCCTAATTTGAACCATACTTCCCATCCTGTGATAAACGCCACCTGGTCACGTGTTCTCTTCACATGTTCCTGGATTTCTTTTTCTTTCTTTTTTAAGATTTATTTTGTTTACTTGAAAGAGTTACAGAGAGAGAGAGAGGTCCTCCATCCGCTGGTTCACTCCCCAGTTGTCCGCAGCAGCTGGAGCTGTGTTGATCTGAAGCCAGGAGCTTCCTCCTAGTCTCCCTCGCTGGTGCAGGGGCCCAAGGTGTTGGGCCATCTTCTGCTTTCCCAGGCCATAGCAGAGAGCTGGATCAGAAATGGAACAGCAGGGACTAGAACTGGCGCCCGTATGGGATTCTGACGCTTCAGGCCAGGGTGTTAACCCAATGCGCCACAGCGTGGGCCCCTCCCGGATTTCTTTTGCTGGTTCGGTTTCTAACTTCACCCTTGATGTTTACATAGGAGCTTGTCCCGGTGTTATTCTTGTTTGTTTGGTTCTGGTACTGTCTCTGTCAGGCTTTGCTGAAAGTTCACACTACTCACATAAATGTGATTGGGTGTTTCGTGTTCTCGTATTGAGGGCAAGTTCTGTAACACTGGCATCCTCTGCTCTTCCCAGGAGGCAGGTCCGGCATGGGAGCCTCTGTCCTGCTGCTCTGACCTCTGTCGGTATTGGTAGCATTTTTGGTTTAATTTGGTCCACTACGTTTGCCCTGATAATGATCTCCATTGGAAGTTCTTTTTCTTTGAGTGTTTTCAGGCTTTGGAGCTTGGGATCTTCCTGTTCACACCCTCACCACCATACCGGTTGTGTCACCTGACTCTAGGTCACAGCCTCTGTTGCGCACCTGCCCGTAGTGTTTGCTCCAACCATAAATGCAGGGCTGCTAGGTTAAGTTCACGTCTTTTTTTTTTTTTTTTTTTTTGGACAGGCAGAGTGGACAGTGAGAGAGAGAGAGACAGAGAGAAAGGTCTTCCTTTGCCGTTGGTTCACCCACCAATGGCCAAGTTCACGTCTTAAGGTCTCCACTGTTTGTCCATTCCACTTGGTGTACTCAGAAGTTGGGATGTTGCGGGCATATAGAGAAGGGGGCAGGCAAAGCCCTGCTCTCTCGGGGCTCAGGTGTTCCTGAGTGGCATCGGATAGCAAATGCACACACACCAGGCAGTGAGGAGCACTGGGAAGAGAAGTGAGGCAGGACAAAGGTTCTGTGAGGTGGGTGATGGAAGGGGGACTGAGCCCTGAGGTGCTGGATGAGGGTGCCCTCTGGTAGAAGGTCCTGAGGTTGGGCTCAGCTTTGTCCAGTGGAGAAACAACAAAGCCAGCAGGTGTGGCGCCCTCGGGCCCTGGGGCGGAAGTGGAGAGATTGGGCTGTTGTCAGAGTGTGAGCTCGGCAGGTGCCTGGCGTCAGGTGGGGCCTTGGAGACGGCTGTGAGGGCTTGCCTGTTTGTTGAGAGACATTAGTTTCGTGTTCCAGGAGAGTGATGTGACCCAGCCTTCTCTTAAAAAGAACTGCGTGAGTCCAGCGGGGAGAGAGAACACTAGCTCGTGGGTGCATGGACGAAACGTGCGGAAAGCTGTTCGTTTAGGCGACACCTTGAAGGTTGGGCTCCAGGGCTTGCAGGTGAGGGCAGGGCTGGCTGGAGAGTTCTCAGCGGGGAGCATGAGAGCCTGCGCCCAGGGAGCAGCCGTCGCGGGACCGGCCTTGGTTGGCGGAGGCTGTCTGTGTGTGAGCAGTGGGTCCTAGGTTCAGAAGAAAGGCCTGTCCCGTGAAGACTCCTGTGAGAGGACACGGAGTCCCTCGCGCCTGCATGTGGTGGCTCAGCGTTCCCCTCCGAGGACTGTTGCTGACTGTCCCTCGGTGCCGGTGTTCCTGGGGCGCCTTCCAGAGCGCGGGGCGGGGACAGTGGCCGTGTGGGGACCCGGTGCGTGCAGCTTCTGGGCCTCAGCCGGGGCTGGCAACAGTTCCTCTTCTGCGTTTTCAGATGGGAGCATTTAAAGCGCACGATGGGGAGTACTTCCTGGAGCCGCTGGTGAATGCGGACGGCAGTGAGCCCCAGGACTCGCACAACAAGCCGCACCTCATCTACAGGCGGGACGCAGGGAGGACACCACTGCCGCCACGCAGGCCGTGCGGCGTCGCAGGTAAGCAAGCACCGGGGCCCCTCCGGGACGCCGTGGCAGCCTCCTCGCGGGTTCCCCTAATTGTTTGTTATTTGTTTGCTTTTATTAACTTGACAAAAACTGTGTGCATTTGTGCTGGCCAGCTTGTAGCTGTGACGTGTACAGTGTGGAATGGCTGAATCAGTTGACGTGTGCGTTACTTCACATGCTTGTTGGTGGTGAGAGCTCTTGAAATCTGCTCTTGGCAGTTTGGAGGAACGCGTTGCATTGCTGTTAACCGTGGTCCCTCGCATGCCCCGTAGATCTCTGAAGTTCATTCCTGCAATGCAGCTGAAACTCGCCCTGCTCCCCAGCCCCAGGGAACCACTGTTAAGCCCTGTACTTGCACTGAGTTCCGTATTTTTAGATTCTATGTATGAATTAGATCAAGTGGTATTTGTTGTGTATGATGTACTAAACAGTTTTTTTTTTTTTTTACTTTTTAGAGATCTTTTAGAAATTACTTGTTGATGGGTAACTTGGCTATAATAAACTAAATTTGAATCCAGAAGGGTTTTCTATGAGCTCTGTAACATCATCACAGAACATTTTTACCGTAATCTGTTAGTTTACACTAGTACTATTTACTTTTCCCCTGGCAGAATTATAGATTAAAAGCAAAAATGCGAAAGCTGAATCCCAGTGAGGACGACCCTGCTGTTTTGGCTGGTTCCATCTTGTGTAGCTAGAAACGTAAAGATATGCCTGAGGCTTCCCGTGCCTTTTCGTCTTCTCTCAGCTTTGCTTCTCGTTCCACCTGCCCTGTGCATGTAGCAACCATCATTCGTCTTCACTGCTTACAGAATTTCGTCGTCTGAGTGTATCACGGTTCATACACCTGTTCTGTTGGTGAACAGTTCTGTCTGCTGTCGGGAACAAGGTTGCTGTGAATTCGTGTTTGAGTTTTAGGGCGTGTGCACATAGATACTAGATAATTCCATACTGTCTTACAAAGCAGTTTCTGTCATTTTATGATTCCATCAATCTGTGAAAGGTAGTTTTTTTTTTAACCTAAAAATCTTTTATTTAAGGTGTACAAACTTCATGCACTTCATACATACAACTTTAGGAACACAGTGATTATTCTCACCATACTCCCATCAGCACTGCCACCCTTCTTCCTCCTCCCTGTCCTATTCCCATTCTTATTTTTTCTCTGATATATTTTCAGTTAACTTTATACTCATAAGATTAGCCCTACACTAAGAGTTCAACAAATAGTATCAAAAAGCCTGTTCCTCAACAGTTGAGACAAGGGCTGTTCAAAGCCATCGCATCTCAGTGTCAATTTCACTTGTATAGATGACTTTTTAAGTGCTCTGTTAGTTATGACAGATCAGGGAGAACATGGTATTTGTCTTTTTGGGACTGGCTTATTTCAGTAAGTGTAATGTTTTCCAATTGCATCCATTTGTTGCAAAGGATAGGATTTCTTTTTTTTTCTTTTTTTCTTTTTTTTACCACTGTGTAGTATTCTGTGGTGCACATATCCCATAATTTCTTTATCGAGTCTTCATCAACATCTGGGTTGATTCCATATCTTATCTGTTGTGGATGGAGCTGCAATGATAGGTATTTTAATAGTAATTTTCCCTGTAAAATTCAGACTCCTGGAGCAGAGTAGAATGCAGGAATCACAGCCTTCTACAGCGTCATCCCCCTGCTGCTGGTGGAAACCTTGCACGTGACATCAGCTTCCTGCTTGCTGGGGTCTCGTCCCCACATGACCATGAGTCCTCACTGTCGCTCTGTAGAGGGACGCTAACGATACGGGAGGAGAATGGCACCTGCCGCAGTCACCGGAGTACACAGTCGAGGCGGGAGAGGGGGCTTGGAAAGGATCCTTTGCATTGTAGGCGTCCGTACACCGTAGTTCCCGGTGCGTGATGCCATCTGTTTGGGGATATACGGCCTTAGGCCTTCGAAGCTTTCCTGGGGGGCTGCACGTCCTCGCCTGCGCGCTTGTAAGAGCGCCCTTTCGGCGTGGTTGTCCCTGTGTCAAAGGCCACGTTTTCACCCTACTGACATAATAGATGCCTTTCTTAGGCTTCTAATAGGAGCATAAGGGTTTTATTTTTGTGGCTTCAAAGGAAACACGAATGGGTCCAGGCTCGTAACGCATCCGTGCAGAAGGCGGCTGTGCTTGCTCTGATCTGCCGAGCAGTCAGCTTGCGTCGTGAACTGGGCAGCTTCTGAGAAGCAAACCCCAAGTGGGCAATCTGAATGCATGAGGGAGTCGCACGGTGACACCCAGGGCTCTGCACTTGCAGTCAGGGCTCGTTATCAGCAAGACAGCCGATAAGAAAAGCCAGGCCTTTTGTTTAAGAAACTTAGAGAAAGTGGCTGGCGCCGCGGCTCACTAGGCTAATCCTCCGCCTTGCGGCGCCGGCACACCAGGTTCTAGTCCCGGTTGGGGCGCCGGATTCTGTCCTGGTTGCCCCTCTTCCAGGCCAGCTCTCTGCTGTGGCCCGGGAGTGCAGTGGAGGATGGCCCAAGTGCTTGGGCCCTGCACCCCATGGGAGACCAGGAGAAGTACCTGGCTCCTGCCTTCGGATCAGTGCGGTGCGCCGGCCGCGGTGGCCATTGGAGGGTGAACCAACGGCAAAAGGAAGACCTTTCTCTCTGTCTCTCTCTCACTGTCCACTCTGCCTGTCAAAAAAAAAAAAAAAAAGGCAAAACAAAACAAAAAACACAACAACAACAAAAAAGAAACTTAGAGAAAGTACAAGCAGAAAGCCAGTGCAAAGCTTTGGGTTAGTTTTCCTTCGGTTGAGTATATATTTTTCTGTATTTACCTACTAAATTGTAAATGGTGGTATCCATTATTTTCAACTCTTTTTTAAAATTACCTTCATCTTTAGATACAACTTATGTGTGTGTGTGTGTGTGTGTATATATATATAATCACTAATAAAGGCATTTAATTAAATTGCCTGAAAATCAGCTACTCATCACGATTTTGTTGGTCAAAGTGAAGAGTGGTGAATATAATTAGTGAAATGTGATGAGAGGTTTTTCCTCTCCCTTTGTTGATCAGAAAGACTTGCAAAGTCCTCGGCCAGTGTGTCCTCATGGGCCTGTTCTCATGGGCAAGTGTGTCCTTGTGGGCTAGTGTCTGTTCTCACGGGCAGGTGTGTCCTCGTGGGTGAATGTGTTCTCATGGAGAGTGTTCTCTCATGGGTGAGTGTGTCTACACAGGTGAGTGTGTCCTCATCGGTGAGCGTGTCCTCGTGGGTGAGAGTGTCCTCGTGGGTGAGCGTGTCCTCGTGGGTGAGCGTGTCCTCGTGGGTGAGCGTGTTCTCATGAGTGAGCATGTCCTCGTGGGTGAGTGTGTCCTCATGGGTGAGCGTGTCTGCATGGGTGAGTGTGTTCTCATGGGTGAGCGTGTCCTCGTGGCTGAGTGTGTCCTTGTGGGTGAGCATGTCCTTGTGGGTGAGCATGTCCTTATGGGTGAGTGTGTCTACACAGGTGAGCGTGTTCTCACAGGTGAGCATGTCCTCGTGGGTGAGCGTGTCTACAGGGGTGAGCATATCCTCATCAGTGATCTTGTCCTCGTGGGTGAGCGTGTCTTCATGGGTGAGCATGTCCTCGTGGGTGAGCGTGTCTGCATGGGTGAGAGTGTCCTCATGGGTGAGCATGTTTTTGTGGGGGAAGCGTGTTCTCACAGGTGAGCGTGTCCTTGTGGGTGAGCGTGTCCTTGTGGGTGAGCGTGTCCTCGTGGCTGAGTGTGTCCTTGTGGGTGAGTGTGTCCTCGTGGGTGGAGCCTGTCCTTATGGGTGAGCATGTTTTTGTGGGGGAAGCGTGTTCTCACAGGTGAGCGTGTCCTCGTGGGTGAGCGTGTCCTCATGAGTGAGCGTGTCCTTATGGGTGAGCATGTTTTTGTGGGGGAAGCGTGTTCTCACAGGTGAGCGTGTCCTTGTGGGTGAGCGTGTCCTCATGGGTGAGTGTGTCCTTGTGGGTGAGTGTATCCTCATGGGTGAGCGTGTCCTTGTGGGTGAGCGTGTTTCCGTGGGTGGATGGCTCAGGAGAAGCCATCCTTAAGTAGGTGGACTACTGATTGATCACATGGACCCCATTGATTAAATGGAAAAGGAAAACTGACTTCTTTTGGTTATGTTTCTGTTTATGACTTAAATTTGTTATGACCTTAACATGTTACAGTTCCTGGTAGCTTCAGTATTGATAAACTAAATAGAGTAGTCCTGGGTTTAGAGTTTGCTGTGAGCCTCAGACCATACAAATTACCGTTGGTAGTGCAACCCTTGTAGATGCCACACTCTAAGATGTAGCCTAAGTAAAGTCCAGTGGAAAACAGCAAAGCAAAGTCAACGAAAACCCCTAAGGTGAACAGACACCAAAGGAAACATCGTCCGCCAGTGAAATGAAAATAAAATAAATCAAGGCCAAGCGGAGGGGAGCCCTGGGAAGGTAGGAACAGGCAGCTCTGTGGACTCTGCACGCGTTGTCCAAGGCAGAGCAGAGCCGGCCCTGTCCTCCCGAGGCGCAGTCAGCCTTCCTGGCTCTGTGTGCCGGGTGGAAATGCAGTGAAGCAGTGGACCAGAACAAGGTGTCTCAGAGGGCTCTCGGGTGATTGAAGCCTGCTTCCAACGTCTGTGCCATCCCTGAGCTTTTCTAAATGCCCTTGGTCTTGGGGTCTTTGGGTCAGTACGTAGGAGATCTGCACAGGTTGGTTAGAATGGGGCATGGGGCCGAGGGGAGTGGCCCTGGCCTCAGCGGCGTCCTGCTGAGTGTGAGGTCCCTGTTCACTGTTGCAGGAGATGTGGTGCAGGTGTGGGGGGAACGTGGTCTAAGAGACTTGAAGGGCTTTTTTTTGGGACCTCAAGGGTGATGGGGAAGCACAGGAATTCTGAGGCAGGCACCTCACAGCGTCTGCTTTTCTTTTAAATGGTGTTGGCTCAGTTGGCATGGCAGGGTTGGTTGGTTGGTTTATTTTTTTCCTTAAGATATTTTGGGATTTGAATGAGATTTTTTATTTTTGAGATTGAAGGCAGGGATGCTGACCTTCAGAAAAAAAAGCAATGTCATTGACACAGGACTTAGGTGTCAAACAAGTAGGGTTCGTTTAAAGAAGAGAGTTGGAAGAAATTGCCCTAAAGCTTTTTTTTTTTTTTTTTTAAGATTTATTTATTTGAAAGGAAGAGTTACAGAGAGGTGGCAGAGGCAAAGGCAGAGAGAGAGAAGTCGTCTATATACTGGTTCAGTCCCCAAATGTCTGCAACGGCTGGAGCTGCGCTAGTGAGAAGCCAGGCGCTTCCTCCAGGTCTCCCATGTGGGTGCAGGGGCCCAAGCACTTGGGCCATCTTCTACTGCTTTCTCAGGCCACAGCAGAGAACTGGATCAGAAGTGGAGCAGCTGGGACTTGAACTGGCACCTGTATGGGATGCTGGCACTGCAGGCGGCAGCTTTACCTGCTACGCCACAGTGCTGGCCCTGCCATAAAGCTTTTCCTCAACTTTGAGGACATATCAAGGAACTTGCTACGAGTGATCCATTTTTTTAGTATTTCTGTGAGTGATGAGAACTGCCTTTTAAAAATATTTCAGTAATTGGCCCATTACGATGGAACGTCGCTCACAGTGTGTCACGGTCAGCTCAGGGTGCCCGCTTGGCATATCTGTTGCTCAGACCTGTATCATTTCTTCGTGTTGAACACTCAGGATCCTCTGCTAGTTGTTTGCAAATATTCCACCGATTGATAACGGTCAACCATGAGGGCTGCCTCTTCAGTAAAAACTGTATGGACAGATCGTTTCCATTTCCCTCCAAGGGAAGGCAGGCAGCGTCTGGAGAAATGTGCGTGTTTCGGTGCCAGCATCCTGGGATTCGGGAAACTGCCCTGGCCCTGCTCCTGTGGGCACTGGGCCCCAACGTCCCTGGGTCACTGCTTCCTCTTGGAGAGAAGGTCGAGTTGAAATCCTCAGTTGTGGGGACTATGCGCTTAGCACATATGAGCGCAGTGAGGCGCCTCTAGGAAACTGAGTGTGTGTAGAATTCTGGGATGTGCATATTTTTTTGGAAAAGGCACTTTGGGAACATGGGACCAACATTGCCAGATCTCTAGTATTTTACAGAGGTTGAAAACACAGATTTGTTTTAGGGGTGTGTGTGGGGAGACCCGGAAGTATGAAAGCTGAATTTGATTTGTTAGCTGTTGGGATGCATTCTCTTATTTTAGGGCTCTAAAGTGTCCACCCCACGTAACACGTTGATAAATGTGTGGGCAGAGGAGAAGGTGCTGCTAATTCGACTAGGCAGGAGGGTTATAAATGGGCGGTGACCATGGGCAGTCTCCTGCGGGAATAACTTGTCAGGGCGTGTTCGGGAGTTGGCCTGGGCACTTGGTGAGTGTAGGGATTGTGTCCCCGGTTCTGCTTGACTGACATCGCCGCTCCCACGTTGCTAACAGCCTGTGCCTGTCGGAGGCAGTAGTCGCTTGGTCTGTTCTGGGGCACATCTCACACCCCTGCTAGAATGTTCACTCTCTTTTGGCCCCTCTGGCACACTGTGTCGTCAGCGTTGCTTCCTGTTCCATCCCCTCCACTCCTCTTCCTGCTTCTTCTGTTCTCCGTCTTCTCTGTGAAGCACTTGTAAGTGCTCTTCCTGGCCGTCGTTTTAGACCATTGTTCTGAGTTTAACTCCGTTAAAACTTGTGTCCATGAACCGCTGGACGCTGCCATTGTCTTGGGTGGTCCAGTGACATCTTTGAGTCAGCAAAGCTGAATCCAAAGCCCTTTTCCCTCTCTCGCCTCCCTCTTCACCCACGCCCCTCAATAGAAAGCTTTGTTCCTTTGGTGCCCAGGTTTCTGTGTAAATCAAGGGCTTGCTGCACTGGAAACTGAACAGATGTCACTTGAAAAAAGTTCTCTTCTAAGTAGAAAAGACTCATTGATATTGGAATAGCACAAAACTTTCTTCAGTCCCTAGAATCACCCCTGTTGTTTCCTGACCAGAATTCTGTGTGCTTGAGAGTAGGTCATTTCCTTATTTATTTATTTATTTATTTTTATTTTAAAGATGTATTTATTTATTTGAAAGAGTTGCACAGAGACAGAAGGAGAGGCAGAGAGAGAGAGAGGTTTTCCATCTGCTGATTCACTCTCCAGTTGGCTGCGATGGCCGGAGCTGCGCCAATCCAAAGCCAGGAGCCAGGATCTTATTCCGGGTCTCCTACACGGGTGCAGGTGCCCAAGCACTTGGGCCATCTTCCACTGTTTTCCCAGGCCATAGCAGAAAACTGGATCAGAATTGGAGCAGCTGGGACTTGAACTGGCATCTATATGGGATGCCGGCACTGGAGACAGCAGCTTTACCCACTATGCCACAGTGCCTGCCCCCAAGAGTAGTTTATTTTCTATACCTGTTCTTCAGTCTTATTGTTCTGAGTTAGTGAAGTTTGACTTAAAGACATGGAATAGCAGTGGTGTGACCACTGGCGGCATCCGTGTAGGGTAGTCTTGTTGGCACATTTATTTTGCCAGTTGTGTGCCCTTCTTGCTTAATTGTGAATTGCACATGCATGGGAATACTTGAGAAAACATGAAGAGATAAATTTATATTTGCAGAAACTTTTTGAAGTTCACGCATAACAAGAGTTTTCGGAAAGTTCATGTTGTGAAAAGCCTGTGGTGGCTTCCTTCCTTGGTGAGATGTGTGGTGAGTGCCTTCCTCACTGATGCTGTGGGGAGCACGCCTCACGTGCCTGCAGCGTTCTGTGCAGGTGCAGCCGGGGCGGAGGGAGGGGTGTGGGCAGTGAAGTCAGAGAGTTCGTGCAGGAGCCGAAATTAGGTAGCTGCGTTAGATCCAGGGCCTGAAGGCTAAGCAGTTTAAGGTGGCCTCCTTTAAGGAAAAACAAACAAACAAACAAACAGGAAATGATGCATGTGCCACTTGTAGGGCTTCTTTCAAGATCTTCAAAGGAGCTCTGTAAGAGAGAATTCAGAAGTTCCAACTGCTTTAGGTCTTAGTGAATCTGCTCGTACACTCGGGATATTGTAAGTTACAGCAGGGCCTGTTTATGGCTCTAACACTGGAGACCGCTGTAGGATTCGGAGCAGAGGCGTGGCACGGCGAGTCCACATGTTAGAGGTCGCTCCTGTGGTGATGTGGGGAGGAGGCTCGCAGACGAGAGGTGGAGCAAGGGCACCAGCTAGGAGGATGCTGCGGCAGTGTGTGGAGCAGTGGTGAGGTCTGAATCGGGCTGGTAGCCACGCAGAAGGGAGACGTGGCCGGACACTTTGTCAGGCTCACAGGTGGACTGCAGATGCAGGCTGGGAGTAGGAGACGTGTTAGGGATTATCCTAAGTTTCCTCTGCCTGAGCAGATGCAAGGGTGCGTCTTCGTTTTAGAGATGGGGATTTCTCTGGGAACACAGGGCTGAGGAGGAACCATCAGGAGTTCGATTTTGGATAATTTGAGTTTGAGGTGCATATTAAACCTCTAAAGGGAGAAGGGTCTTGGAGGCACTAGAATTAATGAGTGGAAGCTAAGTGGGTGGGTCTGGGCTTGAGAGAACAGCATGGGTGTCAGAGGATGTGCGGGTCAGCTCTCTTGGCAGCAGACCAGAGAGAGCCCGGGAGCAGCCCATGGGCTGAACTCCGAGATGTGCCAGTGTTTGAGTTGGGGCTATGAGCAGAAATCGTCCATTCAGACTGAAAAGTAGAGGCCAGGGAGATAGCAAGAGAACTGAGGAATGTGTGCTGCAGGACCCAGCTAAGAAGGACGTCCAGAAAGACTGGGGACTTGGCTGTGACTCAGTGGAGTTAAGAATTCAAAGAATGGGGCCAGTGAATAGCTCAGTTACCAACTGTGAATTTCAGCATGCAAATGGGAATGCTATTTTGTTTCCCACTTGTTCTGCTCCCCTTCCAGCTCCCTGCTAATGTGCTGGAAAGCAGCGGAGGATGGCCCAAGTACTTGGTTCACTGCTACCCAAGTAGGAGATCAGGATGGCGTTACAGGCTTCTAGCTTGGGCCCTGTCCAGCCCTGGCTGTTGTGGCCATTTGGGGAGTGAACTAGTGGATGGAAGATCTCAATTCTCCCTCCCTCCTCTCTCCCTCCCTCCCTCCCTCTCTCTCTCTCTCTCTCCCTCTCCCTCTCCCTCTCTGAACATGAAGATTTAGAACTGACTGTGGGATTTTGTAAATTAAAGATGATTAGGATTAGGGTTAAGGCTGGAGAACATCTATATGAATAAAACTAAAGTTTATCAATGAAGAGTTAGGTGAACTGTGTTTTAGGCCTTTGTTGTTGGCAGACAGTCCTGTTGTGGTGAAAACTTTCATTAAAAATATATTAAGCTTTGGAATATAGTATTTAATGAAAAGAAAGAAAATAATAGTTGAAATAAGAGCCCAGTTTTTATCCATGATTTCAAGGTCCCAACTGTGCCTTCTGTTGAAATCTGAAAGTAGTGGACTCAGTAACATCATCAAAAGCAGTGTAAATAAAATGTTACTTCTTTGTAAAAGTTAATTGAGGTAGCTCATAGAAACTGAAAAGAAAAAAAGGATGTAACATTTATGCCCCTGGTTATCCATGTATGTGTACCATTTTTGGGCGTATTATCTTTCATTGGTCTGTTTGTCCATCCTGTGTCAATACCATGATAAGGGCTCCCCGCTAATGTTCCTGGAAAGGCAGCCGATGATGGCTCAGGTGCTTGGTTCACTGCTACCCCGTGGAAGACCTGAATGGAGTTCTGGCCTTGTGGTACAGTCTGGCCTTGCCCTGGATACTGTGGGCGTCTGGGGTGTGAGCCAGTGGGTGGAATCTCTCAGTCTCTGTCACTCTGACTTTCAAATAAATGAAGTAATGTATAAGTAAACCTTTTTTAAAAAGAACAACCAGGACAGCCTTTGATGGGAGCTTCTGCATTCTGCCTGCACGCATATCGGGAGGAACTAGAATTTCGGTGTATAAGATTTGTGGGAGTGGCCGGCGCCGCGGCTCACTAGGCTAATCCTCCGCCTAGCGGCGCCGGCACACCAGGTTCTAGTCCCGGTCAGGGCGCCAGATTCTGTCCCGGTTGCCCCTCTTCCAGGCCAGCTCTCTGCTGTGGCCAGGAAGTGCAGAGGAGGATGGCCCAAGTGCTTGGGTCCTACACCCCATGGGAGACCAGGAGAAGCACCTGGCTCCTGCCTTCGGATCAGTGCAGTGCGCCGGCCGCGGTGGCCATTGGAGGGTGAACCAACGGCAAAGGAAGACCTTTCTCTCTGTCTCTCTCTCTCACTGTCCACTCTGCCTGTCAAAAAAAAAAAAAAAAAAAGATTTGTGGGAGTGACTTGGGGGTTTCCAGTGTCTAGTTTTTTCTTGCAGGGCCTCAAGATGAAGGGACAGTGCCAGATCTGTCTCTGGCTTTGTTCCAAGTACAGCCGAAGGCCGTGTACCCACATCCCGGCCCCGCGCCGCACTTGAGTAACAACAGGAGTACTGCGCTCTGTGCGCTCGTTCCCTCTTCCAGTCTCCCAGGAAGCAACGTTTGCCGTTCAGACTCGTCTCTGAGTTCTCGGCGTTCTGCACCTGTTAGTCGTGTGACCTTTCAAAGTGGCGTGTGGCGTGACCTCAGCGGTAACAAGTGATGGCCACTTCTTTCTTAGGTCACTTCTTTGTTAGGCCGCTTACTCCGTGGTGGCTGCTGCAGCTTCCTGTCTGTGTCTCACGTCTCTGTTTTCAGATGTTCGCGGAAATAGCAACTGATTCAGGGATGCAGGGGGACTATGATGTCAGGAATTTTTAGGTCTCCAGTTTGAGCTGACCGTGGGCCAGTCCACGGTCCTCTGCCCTTCTGTTACCAGGAGGTCGGGCTCAAATGATTAGCTTGTGAAACTTTGAAATGAAGAACTATAAAAATTCTTAGGCTGTGAATCACAATTGTGAGGTCATGGCAGCAGTGTCTGCTGACACTGGGACATCAGAGAGGGCAAATGTAAAGCATCTCAGATTTATATTTTATTAGCTTTGCTACAATGGGCAGTTTAGTTACTTTGCTCCTGTTTCTCACTTTCCTCACCTGTAAAAATATATATAGAACCTATATATTTTTTAATTTATTTATATATTTGAAAGAGTTACATAAAGAGAGAAGGAGAGGCTGGCGCCGCGGCTCACTAGGCTAATACTCCGCCTAGCGGTGCCGGCACACGGGGTTCTAGTCCCAGTCGGGGCGCCGGATTCTGTCCCGGTTGCCCCTCTTCCAGGCCAGCTCTCTGCTGTGGCCAGGGAGTGCAGTGGAGGATGGCCCAAGTGCTTGGGCCCTGCACCCCATGGGAGACCAGGAAAAGCACCTGGCTCCTGGCTCCTGCCATCGGATCAGCATGGTGCGCCGGCCGCGGCGGCCATTGGAGGGTGAACCAACGGCAAAGGAAGACCTTTCTCTCTGTCTCTCTCTCTCACTGTCCACTCTGTCAAAAAAAAAAAAAAAAAAAAAAAAAAAAAAAAAAAAGAGAGAGAAGGAGAGGCAGAGAGAGAGAGAGAGGTCTTCTATCCGCTGGTTCACTTCCCAGTTGGCTGCAACACCTGGAGCTGAACCGATCAGCCCAGAACCAGATGGTTCTTCTGGGTCTCCCACATGGGTGCAGGGGCCCAGGGACTTGAGCCATCTTCCACTGCTTTCCCAACCATAGCAGAGAGCTGGATCAGAAGTGGAGCAGCCGGGACTCAAACCAGCACCCATTTGGGATGCCAACACTGCAGGCAGTGGTTTTACTCATGCCTGCCCATAGCACCTGTCTTATTTAGTAACTGTTACTACTGAAGGAGATGGTGTGTGTGATGTGTACCTGTACCTGATGCGTAATGAACACTCAGCATTATGGTGATTGTTTCTTAAAACATTTATTAATTTATTTATTATTTATTTATTTAAGGGGCAGAGTTACAGAGAGAGGGAGAGATAGGGAGAGGCAGAGAGAGGTGTCTTCTATCTGCTGGTTCACTCACTCACCAGATGCCCACAATGGCCAGAGCTGGGCTGATCTGAATTCAGGAGCCAAGAGCTTCTTCTTGGTCTCCCATGTGGGTGCAGGGGCCCAAACGCTTGGGCCATTTTCTGTTGCTTTCTCTGGCATTTAGCAGGGAGCTGGATTGGAAGTAGAGCAGCTGGAGCATGAACCTGCACCCATTTGGCATGCCAGCGCCACAGGCGGAGGCTTAACCTACTATGTGAGAGTGCCATCCCTGATTATTTTTAATGATAGTGTTATAAGAACAGTCAGCCGTGGGGCCTGCATTGTGGTGTAGCAGCTAAAGTTGCTGCCTGCAGCGCTGGCATCCCATACTGGCACTGGTTCCAGTCCAGCTTCTCCACTTCGGAGCGCCGGCATCCCATACTGGCACTGGTTCCAGTCCAGCTTCTCCACTTCGGAGCGCCGGCATCCCATACTGGCACTGGTTCCAGTCCAGCTTCTCCACTTCGGAGCGCCGGCATCCCATATGGGCGCCGGTTCCAGTCCTGGCTGCTCCACTTCCGATCCAGCTCTCTGCTAAGGCCTGGGAAAGCAGTGGAAGATGGCCCAAGTCCTTGGGCCCCTGCACCCACATGGGAGACCCAGATGAAGCTCCTGGCTTCCAACTTCAGCCTGGCCCAGCCCTGGCCATTGCAGCCATTTGGGGACTGAACCGGTAGATGGAAGATCTCTTTTCTGTCTTTCCCTCTCTCTAACTCTGACTTGGAAATGTAATACATAAATAAGTCTTTTTTATAAAAAGAAAATTCAGTAGTGAGGCAACATGAATCACCAGAAAACGTTCTGTTTTATAGCATACCTGATGTGGCCCCAGTTTCTTCCCAGGGACTCCCAGTTCTTTGAGCTGTGGGGCATTCAGTGGTGGTCAGAGAGTCTGATAGTCAAGATTGTAGGCTCAGGGCCGGCGCTGTGGCACAGTGGGGTAACGCCCTGGCCTGAAGTGCCGGCATCCCATGTGGGTGCCAGTTGGAGACCTGGCTGCTCCACTTCCGATCCAGCTCTCGGCTATGGCCTGGGAATGCAGTAGAAGATGGCCCAAGTGCTTGGGCCCCTGTACTCATGTTGGAGACCTAGAAGAAGCTCCTGGCTCCTGGTTCGGATCAGTGCAGCTCCGGCCATTGTGGTCAACTGGGGAGTGAACCAGTGGATGAAAGACCTCTCTCTCTGTGTCTCTCTCTATCTGCTTCTCCTTTCTGTGTAACTGACTTTCAAATAAATAAGTAAATATTACAAAAAAAGTAAAAAAGGTGGTAGGCTCTGGAGTGAGCATTGCTTGTTTCCATGGCCTTATTCTGAAGGTGGAAGGCTGGGTACCATTGGAGAAGGCTCCATGCCCCTCTGTTCCTGAATTTCTGCTGTTGTGTGTCACAGTCTCAGCACTCTGTCATGAAGCTGGCCAGCTCTTTGTTCTTGTTCCTCAGCGTCTCCCTTCTTGCCGCCTGTCTCCTTCCCCTTCTGTCCATGAACCCTTACTGAGCACTTGTGAGATGAAGAGCGCATTGCCCGTGCTGTTCTTGGTGTTGGGGACTGTGTAGATTCTTGGTGCGGGAGCGGATGAAAGTATTTAGTGTTGGGCTGGTGGCGAGGGACCAGTGAGGATCGTGTTATTTCATCTTGAATAAGGATGAGAGGAAAGGGTTGTTCCTTAACATTAATTTTTCTGGACATAAATGAAGATCAGTGCGAGGGGCCGGAGACTGAAGATGGTGAGGCTACTTGGGAGACTCTGTGCCCAGGTTTGCCTGGTTCTAACATTGTTCGAAGGTGAGAAAGACTGGATGAGCTTAGAGGCAAGTTAGCTGTTTGAAGGAGGAGCAGTACAAAGATGTTTTTAAAGGAGAAGTGGCCATATGTGCTGACTAGATGGTAGAACTAGAGAAGTGAGGAGAGGAAGAGCCCGAATGGGGTGTGGGCTTGGCATGCGAGTTTTGGGTGTTGGTGGCCATTTCTCATGTTAGTAGAACAGCGAGAGTGAGGATGGGAGAAGAAAATGGCAAAACCAGTTTTTGTGTATTTTGAATGAGGTGCCTGTAGGACATTCACATAGAATTATGGGCCTTTTTTTTTTTTTTTAAATACAGGCTTCTAATGACATTATTAAGCTAATTATTAGTACTTTATATTCTTATGAATTACTATTGATTTTTAGCATTCTCCTTACATTCTAGAATATACCATGCTGTTAGAAGGGTTATAGCCACTGATGTAACTTTTTAAAAAGAGTTGTTTGTTTATTTGACAAATTTATGCAGAGAGAGCAAGGGCGGAGATCTTCCATCAGCTAGTTTACTCTGCAGATGGCCACAGTGATCAGAACTGAGCCAGACCAAAGCCAGGAGCCAGTAGCTTTATCTGGGTCTCCCGCATGGGCAGTAGGGGTCCAAACACTTGGGTCATCCTCCGCTGCCTCCACTGCTTTCACAGGAGGTCAGGGATCTGGATCAGAAGTGGAACAGCCAAGACATGAACCAGCTCCCATAGGTAGCAGCTTTACCTACTACACCATGATGCTGGCCCCCACAGGTGCAATTTTTAAGAATTTTGTGCTCTGCTGAGCAAAATATCACTGTGACTTGATGTGCATGTTTCTGTAGTTTTGTTTGGTCTGAATTAGTTTTGGATTATCATGCAATTGTTATTAATAAAGGGTAAGGTACTGTTTTAACTTCTGACATGATGCAGCTTAAATAGAAAGCAAAGCATTGCGTAGAAATGTAACCGAAATGCCAAATGTACTTTTTAAGTAATTTTTTTGAAAGGCAGAGTTTAAGAGGGAGACAACCCTCCCCCGCTACAGAAACACACACACACACACACACACATCTTCTATCTGCTGGTTCACTTCCCTAAATGGCCACAATGGCTGGTGCTGGATTTCTCACAGGGATGGCAGGGCCCCAAGCACTTGGGTCACCGTGTAGTGTGTCCCAGGCACGTTATCAGGGAGCTGGATCCGAAGTAGAGCAGCTGACACCTGAATTGATGCCCATTTGGGAAGTCAGCATTCCACTGTTGGCTTAACCCACTGTGCCACAATGCTGGTCCCATGGGTTGCCAAATGTTCCTTGAACTGTAGTTTGAATGTTCATTTCTCTTATGCTTAGTGATGTTCATGGTTTTTTTTTTCTTTACTTGTTGCCTGTTTGTTTACTACTTGTTGCCTGTTTGTTTACCTTATTTTGAAAATATTCAAGTAATTTGTCAATTTTTAATTGAATTATTTTCTTTTACTGGGTTATTTGAGTTCCTTATCTCTCCTGGATGTTATCCTTTGTGTAGTGTATAGTTTGCAAATACTTTCTTGCATTCTGCAGGTATTCTGTTCAGTCTGTTGACTGTTGGCTTTGCAGAAACTTTAACTTGATATAATCCCAGTTGTCAATTTTTGCTTTTGTTGCCTGTGCTTTTGAGGTCATACTCAAAATATCTTTGCCAAGACAAATTTTCTAACATATTTCTGCTGTAGTTCCTTCTAGTAGTTTCCTAGATTCAAGTCTTACGTTTTTACATTTATTCTCTTATATAAATCTTATAGGCTCCTTCGTTAAAACGTTTTTTTTTGGTCTGACTGGGTTATTTCAGAAGACCTATTTTAAGCTTAGAGGTTCTTTCTGTGTGATCTAGATGGTTGTTCAGCCTCTCAGTTTTATTTTTTATTTCATTTATTGAGGTCTTCATGTCCAGTGTTTGTTTGGTTGTTTTTTATGCTGTTTCTTTGCTGAATTTCTAATTCAGATTATGCGCTATCTTCCTAATTTTGTTGAGTTGTCTGTTTGCTCTTACGTGTTGTAGCATGTCCTTCAAACCATTCGTTTGAATTATTTTTCAGGCAATTTGTCAATTTCCTTTTCTTTGGGCTGTGTTGCTAGAGAGATACTGTTTTCCTTGGAGGTGTCATGTATTTTTTTCTCGCTTCTTGTGTCCCTACGTTGATATTGGTACCTCTGAAGGGTCAGCTTTACCACTCTGTAGGTGGCTTTTGGAGTAAAATATTTCTTCTGGCATTGTGTCAGCTGAGAATAGATGGGCTTTGGATTAAGGTGTGCCTCATAGCTCAGTATTTGGCCAGCTTACTCAGTTGTATCGATAGTGGTAATTCCTGTGGCTGTCTCGGTGGTCTAGGCTGCGGGGTTTGCAGTTCGGTAGTTTGGTGCAGCTGTCTTAGGTGGCATGGGTTAACCAGCATTTTGTGTGTGCATACCCAGCTGGCTGCATGGCGGCAGGCTGCACTGTTGGGCCCAGATGGAGTTCCCATAAGTGAGGGTTGTACTGGTACCTTCATGAGGCCGCAGGGGGCCAGGCTGATCAGAGTGGATCGTCCAGCTGCTTCCCAGAGCCAAGAGCATGAGTCAGGTCTCCTGTTTGCTTCCCAGGGCTTCCGAAGGCCAGGTCACTTGGAGAGGCTGCTCAGCTTCTTTCCAGGGCTGGTGGCAAATAAGCAGGCACCCCACCTTCCTCCTGGGGTGTTGGCAGGCCCAGCCACGGCAGGCTGACCTGCCTGGAGCTTCCTGGGGCTGAGGATGGACGAGAGGGAGACACCCCACTTCCTGTGGTTTTGATGGCCTGAGCAGCTCGCGGCAGCCAACTTGGCTGCTTCTTGCCAGGCCTCCTGGCTGGTTTGCCAGGAAGAGTGGGCTGAGATCTCTGGATGGTTGACTTGCAGCTCCACTGGATTCCCTGGTGGGCGTGGCCCCAGAATATCTCTGTGCATCAGAGACCTGCATGAACAGGGGTGCAGCGTGGCATTGCAGTAGTGGAGAGCCTCACAGCTCCCCAGAATGGGCTCAGGGCCCGTGACGACTGCAGGCTTGTCCAGTAGCAGATACGCAGGTGTCTGTGGCGTTGGTGGGGACTCCCCCGGACCCTGCTCTCGCGGTGTGAAGTCACTGTTGGTTTAGGCATGGTTTTGAGAGACGCCATGATGGATGCTGTGTGCTCATCTCGCGTTTTCACAGGGCCGTCCTGGGTGTCTGTGCTCTCTGACTCCAGCACTCTGCCTACACACCCTGGGGAAGCAGCAGTTGCTCGTTCTTTGTTCTGGGTCGTGGTTGTGGAAGGAAGCACCTCGGCCATCTGTGTTCAGCCATCTTGCTGGGGCTTTTGCTTTTTGATGGACACATTTAACTCCTTGACCTTTTGTGACAAGTGACTCATTTAGCTTTGTCCCTTTCGTTTTTGTTACTACTGCTTATCAGCTGTGTGTATGAGCATGTTGCAGATTTCCCACCTGTAAAATGGGACCAGTGCAGAACCTACCGTATGGTATCGTTGATTTAATATGAGAGTATTTTGAAAGGGTCATTGGAAATGGAATTAATAGATAAGTTTATTTTGGTGCAAAAATTTTTCAAGGAAAATTACCAGAAATATGCTTGTAGCTGTTATTTTATTTCACATTACGATACTCTGATGTTTCTTCCTTTAAATACTTTTTTGAAAAATTATTTTATTTATTTGAAAGAGTTACAAAGAGAGGTAGAGACAGAGAGGTTTTCCATCCGCTGGTTCACTCCCCAATTGGCTGCAACAGCTGGAGCTAGCCGGCGCCGCAGCTCAATAGGCTAATCCTCCGCCTAGCGGCGCCGGCACACCGGGTTCTAGTCCCGGTCGGGGCGCCGGATTCTGTCCCGGTTGCCCCTCTTCCAGGCCAGCCCTCTGCTGTGGCCAGGGAGTGCAGTGGAGGATGGCCCAGGTGCTTGGGCCCTGCACCCCATGGGAGACCAGGAAAAGCACCTGGCTCCTGGCTCCTGCCTTCGGATCAGCGCGGTGCGCCGACCGCAGCGCGCTGGCCGCGGCGGCCATTGGAGGGTGAACCAACGGCAAAGGAAGACCTTTCTCTCTGTCTCTCTCTCTCACTGTCCACTCTGCCTGTCAAAAAAATAAATAAAAATAAATAAAAAAAAAAAAAAAAAAAAAAAAACCAGCTGGAGCTGCACCAATCCGAAGCCAGGAGCCAGGAGCTTCTTCTAGGTCTCCCATGTGGGTGCAGGGGCCCAAGGACTTGGGCCATCCTCCACTGCTTTCCCAGGTCATAGCAGAGAGCTGGATTGGAAGTGGAGCAGCTGGGTCTAGAACCTGCGCCCATATGGGATTCCGGCGCTTCAGGCCAGGGCCCTAATCCGCTGGGCCACAGCGCCAGCCCCTTCATATATTTTTAACAATTGCTATTTGAGATGCAGAGAGGATGAGAATGAGGGAGAGAACACTCCCATCCACTGATTGACTCCCCAAATGCCTACAAAGACTGGGGATGGGCCAAGGCTGAAGCCTGGAGCTAAATCCAGGTCTCCTGTGTGTGCCAGAGTCCTCACTTAGGATGCTCACCTTGATCCAGAGCCAGTGTAGCCTGCTCAGCTGATGACGTCACCACTGCCTCCTGGGTGTGTGTTAGCAAGACGCTGGAATTAGCAGATCCGGGACTTGAAGCCAGGCACTGTGGTGGGGAACCCAAGCATCAGTCAGTATGTTAAACAGCTAGGCCGGATGTCCATCTCAGATAATTTTATTTTCCTTCACTGTCTTTTGTTAACTTTCTGAAAACCCTCTTTCCTGTTTCCCTGTTACACAACTCATTTCTCCCCTCCCTCCAGCCCATGTAACTCCCATTCTGCTTTTTGTTTTACGTAAGTAGAATCACGTGCATTTGGCTTATTTCACATAGCACAGTGTCCTCAAGGTTCATCCATATTGTATATGACAACATCTCCTTCCCTGTAGGGCTCAGTGACATTCCATTGTACGCGTGTCCATCACTTCCTTTATCTCTGTCTGTTGGTGGACATTTAGGTTGCCTACCACCTCTTGGATATCTTACGTAATGCTTCAGGATACATGAGTATGTGACTATCTCTTCAAGATCTTGTTTTCCATTCTTCTGACTACATACCTAAACCTAGAGGGGATTGCAAGACTATGTGGTAGTTCTGGTTTTAACTTTTTCAGAAACTTTCATGCTGTTTCCATAGTGGTTGTACCTTTTTTTTTTTTTTAATTTGACAGGTAGAGTTATAGACAGTGAGAAGGAGACAGAGAGAAAGGTCTTCTTCCGTTGGTTCACTCCCCTAATGGCTGCTATGGCCGGTGCTGCGCCAATCCAAAGCCAGGAGCTAGGTACTTCCTCCCAGTCTCCCATGTGGGTGCAGGAACCCAAGCACCCGGGCCATCCTCCACTGCCTTCCCGGGCCACAGCAGAGAGCTGGACTGGAAGAGGAGCAACCAGGTCTAGTACCTGGCACCCCAACCAGGACTAGAACCTGGGCTGCCGGTGTCACAGGTGGAGGATTAGTCAAGTGAGCCACAGCACCAGCTGTGGTTGCACCATTTTTACCATGCCAGTCCCACCAGGGGTACACAAAGGCGTGTTTGTCAACACTGTCTGTGTGTGTGTGTGTGTGTGTGCGCGCGTATGTTTATGTTGGCCATCGTAAAGGTTGTGAAATAGGATCTTGCTGTTTTTTTCTTTGAATTTCTCTAATGATTAGTGATGTTGAGTATCTTTTCATGTTTCTTGACCATTTGTATATATCTTTGGAGAAACATTTATTAATATTCTTATTAAAATCAGATTATCTGTTTGATTGTTGATTAGTTGTTGATTTTCAAATACATTCAGGCTGTTAATTCCATATCAGTTAAATAGTTGGCAGACAGCGTCTCACATTCCATAGGTTGCTTTTTCACACTATTGATTATGATCTTGGCACGAGAAATTTCTATATTAGATGTTCTTTGAGTCAGCCTTCGTTTACTTTAAGTAAAATACCTGGGAGGAGCTTGTTGGAAAGGAGAGGTTATTTCAGCTTTTAGTTTGGAGGTTAAAATTCAGGGCTGAGTGGTCCTATGTAAGGCATAGGTGGAGGCTAGTGCTGGCGGGTGTGGAAGAATGATTACATAGTGAGCCAGGGAGCAGCGAGAGAGCAGCCAGGCAGCACTAGAACTCAAATAAACAGCCCTCTCTCGAGAGCCACCCTCCAAGGGTGACCTGACGATCTCCCACCAGATGTACCTCTGAAACACCGTAATTAGAACAAGCCTCCACCGTCAGTCCATTAAGCCTTAATGTCAAAGAAGCAGATTGGGTCTGTGTAAGTTCTGGGAGACAGGTGCTGTTCTACCCATAACAGGTATGGTCCCAGTTACCCGTGTTTGCCTTTCCCGATTGTGATTTTGGCATCATTCCCGAGAAATCCTCGTGGTAGCCAGGTCATAGTTCTTATCCTGGGTTTTCTTCTGGGAAGTGTGTGTGTGTGTGTGTGTGTGTGTGTTGTACTTTTGGATGTTAGTTTTCATATAGTGAGTTGTGTTGCCCCGTTTGTTGTAGTTGGTTACATCACATATATGAAGGCTTAATTCTCGGCTCTCTTCTGCTCTGGTCTGTGTATGTTTTGCTGTAGACGTTTTCATGGATGGATGTTTTGTTTCTCTTAGGTACATATCTAGGAGAGCAGCTGCAATGTGATAGGGAGATACGTATCTAACTTAGAAATGAACAGATAGTTTCATAAAGTGATTACAGCAACACTTGGTATGATCAGTTTTTGATTTTGGCCATTCTGGTTGACTGAATCATGTGTGTATGTGTGTTTCTTGGCTGAATTGTTATTTGAAGTACTTAAGGTATCTGAAATTTTATCCTTAATTATATGATCACTAATTTTTGCTCCATTCCCAAAAAAAAATAACATTTTTCTCAATTTCTAAACATTTTCTGATATAGTTGAGGGACTCAGTAAATGTTTATTTTGAATAAATGAAATGGATTATCAAAACATTAAATTTAACTTTTTCATGATAACTCTGAGATTGGTATCTAGGTACCTAGGATCTTCCCTAATATTCAGTAATATTTTAGTAGTTGAGTTGCCCCAGGAGAGAGCTGGTATGAAGCAGTTTTAGGACAGCACATTCTGCTGAGTTTCCTATTGGAATAATTATAAAACCTAAGAGTGAAGTATTGCTAAAACCAAGGTAGGGGCCGGCACTGTGGCGCAGCGGGTTAACACCCTGACCTGAAGCACTGGCATCCCATATGGGTGCTGGTTCGAGACCTGGCTGCTCCTCTTCAGATCCAGTTCTCTGCTAAGGCCTGGGAAAGGAGTGCAAGATGGCCCAAGGACTGTACCCACATGGGAAACCAGGAAGAAGCTCCTGGCTCCGGATCAGTGCAGCTCCACCCATTGAGGCCAGTTGGGGAGTGAACCATTGGATGGAAGACCTCTCTGCCTCTCCTCTCTCTCTGTGTAATTCTGACTTTCAAATAAATAAATAAATCTTCAGGGAAAAAAAAAAAAAACAAGATGGTTTTAGGAATTAGGGAAGTTCGCCTAGACAAGGACTTCAGTTTCTTTTTTACAGTCAGAGGATTGCATTTATATTTAAAATGAAATGAATTATTTTTATAAAGTTTAAGATTTTATTTATTTGAAAGGCAGACAGAGGGAGCTCTTCTGTCCTCTGGTTCATCTCCCAAATCCTACAATAGCTAAGGCTGGGCTAGGCTGAAGCCAGGAGCTCAGAACCCGATCAAGGTCTCCGTGCAGGTGACAGGGATCCAAGTACTTGAGCTGTCACCTGCTGACTCCTGGGGTATGCGTCAGCAGCAAGCTGCGATTGGAAGTGGAGTTGGGACTGGAACCCAGCACTGTGACACGGGGTGCAGGCACCCAGAGCAGTGTCTGACCTCTGTGCCAAATGCCTGCCCCCAAATTATCCTATTAATAAAAATGCATGCTTTTGTGTTTATATCTTTTTTAAAGATATTGTTTATTTGTCTGAGAGGTAGGGTTACGGACAGAGTGGGACAGAGCATTATAAAATTTATATCAATGTGATTTTTTGGTTTTGTATCACTGCTTATTGTTACATGGCTTAATTTTCTGCATTTGTATTTTTACAATGTGTGCTTTTTAAAGACATTTATTTTATTTGAAAGGCAGAGTTAGAGGGGGGTGGAGAGAGAGAGAAAGAGAGAGGAATCTTCCATCTGCTGGTTGACTCCCCAAATGGCTGCAACAGTTGGAGCGGGGCCAGACCAAAGTCAGGAGCCAGGAGCTTCTTCCAGGTCTTCCACGTGGGTTCAGGAGCCCAAGCACGTGGACCATTTTCTGCTGCTTTCGCAAGCATATTAGCAGGGAGCTGGATAGGGAGTGGAGCAGCTGGGACTCAAACTGGCGCTCACATGGAATGCTGGTGCTGCAGACCGTGGCTCAACCCGTTACACCACAGCACTGGCCCCACAATGTACGCTTTTCATACATTGTGTAACAACCACTTGTTCTGTCTTGTGTTTTATGAAGTCCCAGCCTACAAAATGTGATTACTCATTGGCGATTTGAGAAAAACAGGCCCTCCTTCATGATTTTATTTTCTACCCAGTGGTTAGTAAATATTTTTGAATACTCATACCTTTTGAAATAAGACTTAGATGTGGTTTTGTTAGTGCAGTCTGTGAAAATGTGAACATATTTCAAACTTTTATTACTGTGAATAATCTTGTGATGGTGCTGTACAGTGCTAATTGAAATAATTATTATTTCATATTGGAAGCAGATATGTAAGTATTGGGTATTTTTGGCTTTTCTGCTTTTTGCAGTATTTTGAGTCACATCCAGTTTAACAGCTTCATTGTTTCATTTCTACTCCCAGAGAATCAAGTGAAGAAAGCTGCTCTCGCATTTCATAAGCACAGTAACGTGACTACAGATGTTAATAGAAAGAAGGGCACAGTTTTAGAATACCCTTCAAAGAATTCATCATTGGGAGACGAAAGGAGGCCGTCACATTCCAGGAACAAGCGGTTTTTGTCGTACCCAAGATACGTGGAGGTCATGGTCACCGCTGACTCCAAGATGGCGCGTTATCACGGGCAGAATCTGCAGCACTATGTACTCACCCTGATGTCAATTGTGAGTAGGCAAAACGCTTCCTCCGTGCTTCCTAAAATGTCTTTCCACATGAGTCTGGTTTTTTTCCACATAAAATCTAATGTTTTTTTTTTCCTAAAGTCTAGATATAAATAACTTTTATCTGGGTAACATCTCACTGAGACGTAATTTAGATGTCTGTACACCAAGTATTGCACTCTGGGACTGGGACAGTTTCTAAAGCATTTGTGCATCTCTGAAATGACTCAGAAAATGCTGGACTCATTCTCATTTCTTCACGAATGGCTTCTGCCCTCTAGTGACAGCGAATATCCTAGTTGCACTGATCTCTGCTTGGCATTTTAGAACTGGACCCTGTTTCTGCAGAGAAGAAGAACCATAGTATTTTTTTTTTTTAATTTTTTGACAGGCAGAGTGGACAGTGAGAGAGACAGAGAGAAAGGTCTTCGTTTTGCTGTTGGTTCACCCTCCAATGGCTGCCGCGGCTGGTGTGCTATGGCCGGCGCACCGCGCTGATCCGATGGCAGGAGCCAGGTACTTATCCTGGTCTCCCATGCGGGTGCAGGGCCTAAGCACTTGGGCCATCCTCCACTGCACTCCCTGGCCACAGCAGAGAGCTGGCCTGGAAGAGGGGCAACCGGGATAGAATCTGGTGCCCCTACCAGGACTAGAACCTGGTGTGCCGGCGCCGCAAGGTGGAGGATTAGCCTAGTGAGCTGTGGCGCCGGCCAAGAACCATAGTATTTTTACTGTTACTGCATTTTCTATGTCAGAACCTGAGACGTGTGAGCTTTTATCCATGAGTTTTGGGGAATGATGGCATAAGCTGTTGCTAAGAAAGCTGTCTCAGTCAATGTGGAATCTGAGACCACAGTGGCACTGAGTCTTCCATCTGGGGTTGCTGTCCGTGTCCAGCAGTGGTGGTGCCAGTAGCCACAGAACAGATCTCTAACACGAGTGGAGTGTGCTGTTCTGTGTTTGTGGCAGCCCTGGTCTCACATATACCAGTACACACACTCTCACACACACACACACACACACACGCTTTAGTTGGTGGAGCATTCTAGAATTTAGGACTACTTTTTTGTTTAGTTTTAGTTTAGTTTTTTTGGGGGTAATTGCTAATGGCTTCCTCTTACATGCTCAGAAGTGTCCTGGTTTAGTTGATGAGTTACGTGGTCCCCTCTTTATACAGATTCAAGGTTTTCTGTAATGCATCTCAAGGCTGGGAGTAGCACTGCAAGGAAGCAGTTGGATACAGAGGTTTGGCCAGGACAGCCTTAAGATGTTTGAAATCCCTCTGGCTGGAAATCCTCAGTCAAGTTCACTTTGACCTAAAGATCATCGGATTCTGTACTTTTCTTTATGCATGGCATTGTTTATCAGTTTTTGTGATTGTATCATCGTCTTTCTTACCTGAATGTGGCATCTGTCAGTCGGTGCTCAACAAATAATTGTTGTTAAACAAAAGAAAGATTCCTGCTTTTTTCTGAATGTGATGTGTTGTGCTGAACATAAGACAATTGATCCATAAGTTTTCCTGGAATTATATGATGTAGACACTCGTTTCTTGACTTGAATTTTTAAAATGACAGAGGAACTATGTGTAGAAATTTATCCTGATGAAATTTTTTAAATTTCTAGATTCAAATTCATCATCTAGTTATATACTTAAATGGATGTGGGGCTGGGATCCTCCTGTTGAAGGGATCCTGTGAGAACTGTGACATGGGGAGTATGAGTTGGTTCTCAGGATAGTGTATCCATTATATGGAACAGTGGGATCAACCTCACAGTTGAAAATGGTTAGGAAAGAGGACGTTCATGAAGAGGTTGAGTGGGGATCAATAGTGAGGGAAAATACTGCATTTTGTAAATGCAGCAGATTTTGAAACGTAGTAAATGACAGCTGATGTTGGTGCTTTGGAATTCCTGACAGGAAGTAAAGGAACACAAGAGAAATTCTTCAAGAGTGACTCTGGTGTAGCTCTGGGAAGAAAAGTCTTGTTTCCTGTATTTCACAATGAACCCGTTATCAGTGCTGCAAAGTGATGTTTCTCTGATGGACCGTGGGATGCCGTGGGGTAGCTGAAGTTATCTACGGGAGTTCTAAAGGCAGGGTTAGAGCAGACTTCTTTGATTTTGTGGAAACCAGATCTGCATTGAGGCTGCAGGAAGCCTCAGATCAGTGCTAGTCCTGCTCATGTCAGTGCATGTCCTGTGCATGTCGCTGTATGATAGTGCGTGTCACTGTATGATAGTGCATGTCACTGTATGATAGTGCATGTCACTGTAAGATAGTGTGTGTCATGTCATGTCACTGTAAGATAGTGCATGTCACTGTAAGATAGTGCATGTCACTGTAAGATAGTGTGTGTCATGTCATGTCACTGTAAGATAGTGCATGTCACTGTAAGATAGTGCATGTCACTGTAAGATAGTGCATGTCACTGTAAGATAGTGCGTGTCCTGTGCATGTCACTGTAAGATAGTGCGTGTCCTGTGCATGTCACTGTAAGATAGTGCATGTCACTGTAAGATAGTGCGTGTCCTGTGCATGTCACTGTAAGATAGTGCATCTCACTGTAAGATAGTGCATGTCCTGTGCATGTCACTGTAAGATAGTGCATGTCACTGTATGATAGTGCATGTCACTGTAAGATAGTGCATGTCACTGTATGATAGTGCATGTCACTGTAAGATAGTGCATGTCACTGTATGATAGTGCATGTTACTGTAAGATAGTGCGTGTCCTGTGCATGTCACTGTAAGATAGTGCATATCTTGTGTATGTGACTGTATGATAGTGCATGTCCTGTGTATGTGACTATATGATAGTACATGTCCTATGCATGTCATTGTATGATAGTGCATGTCCTGTGCATGTCAATGTATGCTAGTGCAGGGCTTGCGTGGACAGTGCATGTCAGTTATGTCCTGTGCATGTTGCTGTACATGTCCTGTGAATGTTGTATGATAGTGCATGTCCTGCATAGACAGTGCGTGTTCTGTGTATGGCTGCTCATACACAGTGTGCATGGCACTGTATGGTAGTGCATGCCACTGTGTGATAGTATGTGTCATGGACAGTACATGTCCTGTGTGAGACTGTGCAGCTCAGTGTATGTACCGTGCAGATCACCTCCTAGAGTTTAGTCCCACTAGGGGAGAACATATTTCCATCCAAGATGGGACTTCTGTGGTTGCAGTCACCTGGTTTGCGTTCAGCTTTGATTTTCTGGGAGATAGATGCTGCTGTTTTGAGGAAGAGAGGACCAGGCTGAAGCCAGGAGCCGGAAGCCAGGAGCTTCTTCTGATTTCCCACTTGGGCAACCTTCCACTGCTCTCCCAGGCACGTTGGCAGGGACCTGGATGGGAAGCAGAGCAGCCCGGACTGGAACCTGTGCGTATATGGGATGCCAGCGTTGTAGGCAGAGGCTTAACCGTCTATACCATAGTGCTGGCCCTCGAATGGGTTTTTGAATATCTTCTCTCTCCTCTCGAAAGGTGGAATTGCAGATTTCTATATACATGGATTTAGTGTTTTCTTCATTCTTTTTCATCTCTATTCAAAAGAATGCTCAAATGAGGATACAGGACATTCAGCAGACTTGATGATTTCCATGAACCAAGAATTCCTTCCGGGTCTATCATGTGCCACCCAAGCACGCAGACCATCATCTGCTGCTTTACAAAGTGCAGTATTAGTGAGCCTGAGAAGTGGAGTAGCCGGCGCTCACAACCAGGGCCTGTATGGGATGCTGACAGCAGCTTCACTGGCTGGCCACAGTGCCAGCCCCGTGGATTACTCTTTAATTGGTGAAAAGCAGAGGTCACAGCTGCATTCATGGATAGTCAGTGCTAAAGATGGAAGGAGACTTAGTGAACGTGACAGACTCTTCTGGATTTCCCAGGACATTCTTAGCTTTCGTCTTTAAATGCCTCATATGCTTGGGAACCCTTGGTCCTGGGTGAACTGAGACGGTCACACGTACCGCAGGGAGAGCATCAGAACTGATGTAGCCCAGGGTGTGAAGTCCATTTCCAAGATCGGTCTGTGGGGTCCGAGGAGTGTGGGCTGCATCTGAGTGTCGTGATTGTTCCCACTTGAGGAAGCAGACTTGAGAGTTCTTTATGTTTCCGCAAGGTGCTCACTGCATTTCTTCAAACACATATACCTGGGTTAGTGGTAATGTTATGATCAAGGAGAAAGAGAGGGATATGTGGTTTAGGCTTGGAATATGACAGTAAGCCATTTAAAGGAAGATTCAAGGGAAAGAAAGAGTTTTCGTGTGTTGAGCTGTAGATACAAGGGGAGAAGTGCTGAGTGCTTCAGCCATGGAGCCAGTGGATTATATATGGGGTCCTACAAACGTTTGTAGAACCAGAATTAGAGCATGAGCTTATTTGGTGTGTAAATTTTGAAATATATACTATGAAGAGTCTTCAAAAAGTTCATGGAAGGGGCCGGCACCATGGTGTAGTGGGCTAAGCCTCCACCTGTGGTGCCAGCATCCCATATGGGTGCTGGTTTGAGTCCTGGCTGCCCCATTTCAAATCCAGCTCCCTGTTGAAGGCCTGGGAAAGCAGTAGAAGATGGTCCAAGTTCTTGGACCCTTACACCCATGTGGGAGACCCAGAAGAACCTCCTGTCTTCGGATTGGCCCAGCTGCAGCCATTGTGGCCATTTCGGGAGTGAACCAGCAGATGGAAGACCTTTTTCTCTGTCTTCCCGCTTTCTGTGCATAACTCTACCTCTGAAATAAATCTTAAACAAAGATCCTCAAAACCATGTTCATAATTGGAAGTTAACACTGAGTGCAGAGAAGATCAGATAGAACTAGCAGAAAACAAATAGACAAACTTCCATGTTTGTGTGATGGAATCTTGTGATGGTGCACATGGTAGACCCTGGACTAGAATGCAGCAGATTTCTTGCTGAATCCTTCAGAACACTAAATCCTTCAGACTCTAAGTTGTGTTCACATCGCGCGGGGTTCTTGCTAAAGTACAGATTGTGTCTCCCTCATCAGGGCTGGGCCTGAAACTCCATTGCCCAGCAGCTCGGAGTTCGCTGGAAGACACGCATCCGCCTGGTGTAGGAGCCTGGTGCTCAGACTCACCGCCTGTTAGAGTCACTGAGATTGTGGGGGAGCTGAGAAGATGCTGACGCCTGGGTACCAGCCCTGGGGGCTCTGCTGTGGTTGCAAGGGGTGGGACCCACGCGTGGGGCTCATAATCGCTGTGTTGGATTTCAGCATGCAGCTCGCCGGGAGAGTTGCTCTCGGGCTGGGCTCAGTGCACTTTCTAGAAGAAAGACACATCTGTGGAATCTAACCCTGCTTTCTTTTTTATTGCAGGTTGCACAAATCTACAAGGACTCAAGTATCGGAAATCTTATAAACATTGTACTCGTAAAATTAATTGTGATTCACAATGAACATGTAAGAAACGGATTGAATATTAAAACATTAGTAATCTTAGTTGCAGTGGGCTTTTAGTGTGAATATATAGAGGTCACAAAACTCACTAAGAATTAGATTTTTTTAAAAGTTTGCTCTAAAAACTTGGTTTCAAAAGGATTGAGATTACTTTTTCTGTTGTGATAGAGATCAAGTGGAACAACAGCAGTGTTTATCTGAGCCAGGGGAGAGAAGATACAAACAAATCAAAAATCCAACACTAAATACCCTGCTGTTGGCTGGGTTAGCATAGAGAGTAACCGGGGAGCTTCAGAGTTCACGGTGTTTGGGGCGAAGGAGAGAGGTGCCGCTCCTGGAGTTGGCTGCAGCTTGCTCTTCTGTGCGTGGGGTGGCCAGGATGCTGAGAGCTTGGAGGAGAAAGTGGGCCTGATGTTTGGACCTCACCCTGAGCTGTGTGTTGTGTAGGAAGGACCAGTCGTCAGTTCCAACGCAGGCAGCACGCTGCAGAATTTCTGTTCATGGCAGCAAACTCAGAATGTCCTTGACGACGCCCACCCTGCCCACCACGACACAGCTGTCCTCATCACCAGGTAGGGCTCAGCAGACGCTCTCCTCCTCCCCTCCTCCCCTCCTCCCCTCCTCCCCTCCGCCCCTCCTCTCCTCCTCTCCTCCTCTCCTCCTCTCCTCCTCCCCTCCTCTCCTCCTCTCCTCCTCTCCTCCTCTCCTCCTCCCCTCCTCCCCTCCTCCCCTCCGCCCCTCCGCCCCTCCTCCCCTCCTCTCCTCCTCTCCTCCTCCCCTCCTCCCCTCCCCTCCTCCCCTCCTCCCCTCCCCTCCTCCCCTCCTCCCCTCCTCCCCTCCTCCCCTCCTCGCCTCCTCGCCTCCTCGCCTCCTCGCCTCCTCGCCCTCTTCTCCCCTCCTCCCCCTCTTCTCCCCTCCTCCTCCCCTCCTCCCCTCCTCCCCTCCTCCCCTCCTCCCCTCCTCCCCTCCTCCCCGCCGTGATTCTGTACCAGTAGTGCTCGGAAACGTCCGGTGAGAATTTGAATTCCCCAAAAAGCTGCGAGTGAGGGTTCTCACAGCTTTTGCACCAGAGTGCTGGGTTAGACTGTCTGGTTGTGGAGAAATGGCGTGGTCTGAACAGAATCATCTCCTTTGCTGCATTCCCCTGCTGCTGTTTCAGTCCCTGGAAAGAGGTCTGAATTGAGTCGCTGTGCACGTTGCGGACTCCCTGTGCGTTTTCCTCGCTCTGCTCTGTATGCTGATGCTCTGTGTGTGTCTTAAGGACCATGTTGCCTTGGCTGGGGCTCTTCTTGAGCCTCTTTATTTCCACGGAAACACCTTCTGCTGATAAAAGTCAGTTTCTATTTTACACACACTGGAGAACAGGACATCTGCAGTAAGTTCATGGAGAAGACACTGTCATTTAATTCCATTTGTCGGTGAACCTTTGGAAATAGCTTTGTGTATTGCTAATTAATACCTTTGATTCAGCAACGTGGGTGCTGTCAGAATATATAGATCCCAGGTTTACTTTTTGGTTGGTTTTACGGAGAAATACTTTTCTTGGGGCTTAACCTGAGAGAAATCTCAACTTCCCAGAACCCTGGAATACAAACTTTGAGCCCATGTAAAGAAGCTAACACATAGCCCATGTATTCTCTTTTTGTAATTAAAAGAAATTGATTTAGTTTTGTACACATTACTCTACCTTGATCTGTGGTTCTGCTCTGGTTGGTAGTGAGAAAATATCTTTAAATACAAATGAAAATTTTAAATTACTACTAATCTATGACTATTATTTTATTAGCAGTATTATTACTAATTATGTACCGTGTTTATTAATTAATAAAAATTTTCTTTTAAGGGAAGACATTTGTGGCGCTAAAGAAAAATGTGACACGTTAGGTAAGTTATTTTGCCAGTTAACTTTAGCTTATGTAATTGGTGACTGCATTATTTTAAAAAATGTTCAAATTAATTTCTTTTTATTTAATGTTTTGATTAGTTGTCTTGATACATTATTACCTATCACTATTATTTAATTCTACTTCTATAAAGTTTACAGAATAAAAAGTATGAAATTCTGTGACGTGTTTGATTAACTTACGGTGTTACCTAACATAACACTCAGCTCATGTTAAGTCGCACTTAATAACCCACGTGTCCACGGAAAGCAAAGTAGTGAATCCATGGCCAGACACAGGCTTCAGAGTGCTGTCATTACTAAGACAAGAGCTCTGTCCACCATCCGTCGCTGCTTGTCCCAGGAGGTAGCAGTACCAAGTATATCATATTTGCCAGCTCCTTCTGTGTTTTGAGGAATGGTTCTATAACGAGTGTACGTGTTCCTGGAGAATCACTTGGTTTTGCTGCTTCTTGTGCTTTTGTAGCTGGAATGCATGCATTTTCACTGCTGTGGCCTACTGAATCGATAGCTTATATATCCAGATCTTACCAGAGAATAATTTGAGCTCATCTGACTTTTCATGATTTTTTTTTGTAGGAAGGTAAATTCCTAGGACTAGAATTGCTCTACCAGTATGAATGTTATTACTCAACTTAATAAGAAATACCAAGCTATTTTTTAATGTGGTCGTACCAAATTACACCATTATCAGTGGACAACAAGCATTCCTTTTGATTGTGTTCTTGTCACAGTAGGACATCTTCAGATTTCTGATTTTTGTCAATCTAAATGTAATATATTATAGTCACTTATTTCCATGATTTCTAATGAGAAATCATATTTACTGGCCATTGGTTTTCCTTCTCTGTAAGGAATGAAATAAAATTTCCCATTTTTTCTGCGGTGGTATTTGCTGTATTCTGTTTTTTTTTTAAAATATTTATTTGGAAGTCAGAGTTATGGGGGGTGGGGAGGAGGAGGAGAAAGAGATATTCCATCCACTGGTTCACTTCCCAAATGTCACAGCAACTGGAGCTGGGCCAGGCCGGAGCCAGGAGCCAGGAGCTTCTTCTGGGTCTGCTGCATGGGTGCAGGGGCCCTGGCACTTAATCCATCTTCTGCTGCTTTCCCAGGCACATTAACAGGAAATAGATTGGAAGTGGAGCAGCTGGGACATGAATTGGTGTTCATGTGGAATGCCAGCTCCAAGCAGTGGCTTTGGCTTTACCCTCAACACCATGGCACTGGCTCCGTTAATATTTTTTTAAGACTAATTTATTTATTTGGAAGTAGGAGTTAAAGAGAACGAGAGAGGGAGCGACAGACAGATGACAGCTAGAGAGGTATCCATCTGCTGATTCATTTCCAAAAGTGGCTGTAATGGCCAGGGCTGAGCCATGTTGAAGCCAGGAGCTCCATCCAAGTCTCCCATAAGGTTGATAGGGGCCCAAACACTTGGGCCATCCTCTGCTGCCTTTCCCAGGCCGTTAGCAGGGAGCTGGATCAGAAGTAGAGCAGCTGGGACATGAACTAGCACCCATAGGGGATGCTGGCTTTGCAGATGGCAGCTTAATGCACTGTGCCACCACACTGGCCCCTGTTGTAAATATTTCAAAATTCGTCCTTCCATATTTGACTCTGTAACCCAGTGACTACAGAATGCACACTGTTCTCATGAGCACATGGAACATTTTCTAGGGTAGACCTTGTATTGGGCCTCGAGTCAAATCTCAGTAGATTTAAAAAAGATTGAATGTATCTTCAATGATGTGTCTTCTCAGTCCACGAAAGATTAACTCTGGAAATCAGTAACAAGAAGTGCAACAGAACATTTACAGGTACATGGACATTAAACAACATGCTACTGCATGACCAATGGGCCATTGAAGAAATTAAAAAGGGACAATTTTTTTGATACGATGTCAGATACTTATTTGGTTTTGTTACTTTCTTCTCTAACTGCAAAACCAGATTCCCCAAACTGTACCTTGAATATTTCCTCCTTTTCCTTGAAATCTCAATATCATGTATGAAATCTCTGTATGAACCTGGATGTGTGTAACATCCATCCATTCCATGCCCATGTCTTATTCATTCACATGCCAATTCTGCACTATTTTCACTTCAGACTTCTGTAATCTTAATAACTGATGGGCTGTGTATCTCCGCTTAATGTTCCTAAAAGATCTGTCCATTTAAGTGGACTTTTTAAGTGTCTTGGAAAAATATGTATTATTTTCTTTCAGAGTTGAATACTTGAAAATTTATTATGTCTGTTGATAGCAGGGTGACCTCAACTTTCTCTTGTTGCTTAGTTGCTGGATATGTCACTACCTCCAGTTTTCCAGTGCCCTCATATGTTAGTTTTTTCCTTGAAAAAAGCATATAATTGGATTCTTAAAATATGAAATACAGTATTCTTTATTGTTCAACTGGTAAAGTCTATTTACTACAGTTATTGTAATTAACGTTGTATGCTGCCTTATGTGATCTACATTTGTTAGTTGTTGTCGGTCATTATGTTTATAACTTCTGTGGGATTTTTTTAGGGTCCACAAGCAAGTGTAGTCATGTGGTATTTGTCTGGAGCTTATTTTGCCCAACACAGTGACTTGTAGTTCCGTCCATGATGTTGAGAATGACATGAGTTCGTATTCTTATGTCTGATCCGTACTACATCCTGTATTTGTGCCATACGTTCTTTATCTGTTCATTGGTGCATGAGCACTACAGTTGCTGTTGTTTCCTAGCTTTTGTGGATTTCATCTCTTGGATATATACCCACGAGAGGGACTGCTGGACTGTAGGGTAGTTCTGTTCCTTGTTTCTGGAGGAAGGTCTGTACTGTTTTCCACAATGGCTGCACTATTTTGCCTTCCCGTCGACAGTGTGCAAGGGTTCCCTTTTCAGCACATCTTGACCAACACTTACTATCTTTTGTCTTTTTGTTAATTGCCTATCTTCTGGAGCCAGGTGCTGTTTCATCGTGGTTTTGATTTGCATATTCCCCTGATGATTAGTGATACTGAGCATTTCTTTAAATGTTGGCCCTTGTATCACTTCTGAGAAATGTCTGTTTAGGTCCACTGCTGCATCTTTTACTTGGATTATTTGGGATTTAATGCTGTTGAATTGTTTGAGGACTTTATATAGTCTGGATACTAACCTCTTGTCAGACGTAGAGCTTACAAGCGTCTTCTACCATTGTGCCTTTGTTGATTGTTTCTTTTGCTGAGTTTACAAGCTCTTTAGTTTGATGAAATTTCGTGTCTGTTTGCTTTTATTTTCTGGGCTTTTGCAGTGTGGTACAGAAAATACTTGCCCATTATAATGTCCTGAAGTGTTTTTGTTGTGCTTTCTTCTAATAATTTCAAAGTTTGAGGTCTCACACTTGGGTCTTTTTTTTTTTTTAAGATTTGTATTTATTTATTTATTTCAAAGAGTTACAGAGAGAGAGGAGAGGTAGAGAGAGAGAGATCTTCCATCCACTGGTTTACTCCCCAATTGGCTGCAGCGGCTGGAGCTGTGCCAGTCCGGAGCCAGGAGCTTCTTCCAGGTCTCACACGTGGGTGCAGGGCCCAAGCACTTGGCCATCCTCCACTGCTTTCCCAGGCCATAGCAGAGAGCTGGATCAGGAATGGAGCAGCTGGGACTTGAACCGGTGCCCATATGGGATGCCGGCACCCCAGGTGGCGGCTTTACCTGCTGTGCCACAGCGCCAGTCCCTCACACTGGGGTCTTTAATCCATTTTGAGTTGGTTATTTTGCATTGTAAGAGGTAGGGATCTAGTTTTATGCTTCCGTGTATGCATATCCAGTTTTCCCAGCAATAGTTACTAAAAAGACCATCCTTTTTCCAATGCATGCTCTTAGCATCTTTGTCAAAAATCATTTGGCTGTAGATGCATGGGTGCACTTCTGGAATCTCTCTTTTGTTCTAATGGTTGTGGATCTGTTGGTTTTTTTTTAAGATTTTATTTTTATTTATTTGAGAGGTAGAGTTACAGACTGAGAGTGGGAGAGACAGAGAGAGATCTTGCATCCACTGGGTCACTCCCCAAAGGGCCACAACGGCCAGAGCTGGGCCGATCCAAAGCCAGTAACAAGGAGCTGCTTCTTGGTCTCCCAAGCACGTTCAGGGGCCCAAGGGCTTGGGCCATCCTCCACTGCTTTCTCAGGCCATAGCAGAGAGCTGGATCAGAAGAGGAGCTGCTGGGACAGGAACCGTGACCATACGGAGTGCAGGCAGAGGCTTAGCCTGCTACACTACCCTGCTGGCCCCTGTGGGTCTGTTTTTATGCCAATACCATGCTGGTTTTTTGTTTGTTTTGTTTTGTTTTTGTTAATTTTTTTGTTTGTTTGTTTGTTTTTTTGACAGGCAGAGTAGACAGAGAGACAGAGAGAAAGGTCTTCCTTTGCTGTTGGTTCACCCTCCAATGGCCGCTGTGGCCGGCACACCGCGCTGATCCGATGGCAGGAGCCAGGTGCTTCTCCTGGTCTCCCCTGGGGTGCAGGGCCCAAGCACTTGGGCCATCCTCCACTGCACTCCCTGGCCAAGCAGAGAGCTGGCCTGGAAGAGGGGCAACCGGGACAGAATCCGGTGCCCCGACCAGGACTAGAACCCGGTGTGCAGGCACCGCAAGGCGGAGGATTAGCCTAGTGAGCCGCGGTGCTGGCCACCATGCTGTTTTAATCACTGTAGCTCTGCATTATATCTTTTTTTTTTTTTTTTTTTTTTTTTTTTTTTACAGGCAGAGTGGACAGTGAGAGAGAGACAGAGAGAGAAAGGTCTTCCTTTGCCGCTGGTTCACCCTCCAATGGCCGCCGCTGCAGCCGGCGCACCGCGCTGATCCTGGCAGGAGCCAGGAGCCAGGTGCTTTTCCTGGTCTCCCATGGGGTGCAGGGCCCAAGCACCTGGGCCATCCTCCACTGCACTCCCTGGCCATAGCAGAGAGCTGGCCTGGAAGAGGGGCAACCGGGACAGAATCCGGCGCCCCAACCGGGACTAGAACCCGGTGTGCCGGCGCCGCAAGGTGGAGGATTAGCCTATTGAGCCACGGCGCCGGCTCTGCATTATATCTTGAATGCAGATAGTATGGTGCCTGCTGCTTTTTTCTTTTTGCTCAAGATCATTTTGGCTATTCATGATCTTTTATGGTCCCATACAAAGCTAAGCTGTGTTCTTTCTAGTTCTAGAACATGTCTGGGATTTTGGTAGGGATTGAATGGAATCTATGAATTGCTTTAGGTGGTATGTACATTTCAATGATACTGATTTCTCCAGTCCAGGAACACATTAATATCTAAGGTAATTACTGATGGGTAGCATCCTACTATTGCCATTTGGATCGTTGTTTTGTATTTTTATTGTAATTACTTTCTTTGTTTCTAAATTGCAGTCTTTGTTGTTTCTGTTAAATGATTTTTTTCTTGGGGTATACTTTGATTCCTTGCTTATTATGTTTTGATAATTCTGTATATAGGTTTTGTGTTGTTAAGGCTTAGAAAAAGTTTCTTTTGGTTACAACAATCTATCTTGCTAAAAAAAAAAGCTTAATGTTGATTTTAAAGATATGGAAAGAGACAAAAACAAAGAGGTAAATCTTAATAAATGCCTCTAAATTTGTGCTGCATTCATCCCTGGTGTTGAGTTTTTGATATTATGCTTGGCCTCTTTTAATGTTTCAATTCAGTAGTTACAAGTTGGGGAGATTCACAATGAATATAAATGCTTTATACACAATGTCTAAAGTAATAGAGCATTCTGAAATTTTTTAAAGCTACTCTTACCAGGAGTTTTCTACCTTTTGATATGTTCTTCTTGTTAGTATTTCTTGAAGCTTGAAGAACTAGCTCCCTTTAGCACTATTTGTAAGACAGATCTAGTGGTGATGAAGTCTCTGAACTTTGGTTTGGGACTGTCTGTATCTTTCCTATCATCTGAAGCATAGTTTTTCTGGAGACAGTATTCTTGGCTGGAGTTGTCCTGCCTTCCATATCATGAAAGTCTCTTCCCCTTCTCTCCTGGCCTGAAAGGTTTCTGCTGGGAGTGTGCGGTCAGGCGGATGGGGAGCCCTTGCTGTGTTTTACTTCTTTTCTCTTGTAGCTTTGAGAGTCCTGTTTTCATCTCTAATCCTGAGGAGCTTGACTATGTCTTGGGGTAGCCATGAATGTCAGGTTGAATCAGACTGATGACCTTTGGCCTTCTTGCACCTGATGGCTGTATCTTTCTTCAGGTTTGGGAAAATTTTTGTCAGTATCTGTGAATATGCTTTCTACTCCTTTGGTTGCTCTAGTTCTTCTTAAATCCCAGTAAGTCAACTATTTGCTTTTTTCACACTATTCCATATTTTTCATAAATGTTCCTCATTCCTCTTGGTTTTCTTTTTTCTCCTCCAACTGTGTGTTTTCAAATAGCCTGTCTTCCAGGTGTCTGATTCTTTCCTCTGTTTGATCTGTTCTGCAATTGATACCGCCTTTTACATTTTTAATTTCACTTTGGTGTACTTTTGACTTGAAGAATTGCTCCTCGATTTTGTCATTTCCATCTCTCTCTCAAATATGTTAGAATCTTGAATCTTTTCTCAATATTCTCTTAAGTTGAATTGAGTTTCCTTAAAATAGGTATTTTGAAATATTCATTTGAGCGTTTAGAAGTTTCATTTCCTAGGAGGTTGGTTTTGGGCACGTTAATTTGTTCTTTGCTGATGCTTGTTAGTTTCTTAACTGCCACACTTATCTGGTCCCTAGAATGTATACATGTATCTAAGCGTGAAGCACAAAGTGTGGGAGATAATCAGATGTCTACACAGCCCTGAAACTGAGTAGATTGGAAGGGAGCATCTGGTGCTGCCCTCATACTATCTTTGAGGCACTGTTTACTAATGTATTCTTTTTCTTGTTTAGTTTTTGGTCTTGCTTTAAACTAAGAAAAAGTCACTGAGGGTAGGAGGGACTTTGCCCAAACAAGGCCTTTTGGTAATGAGGTCAGAAAGAGGACACATCTTTGCTTTTTTGCTGAAAAGTATCAGTTAATGAACTTGTTTATCTTTGGCTTTTTTTCAGCCTTTTAAAACTTTATTGATTTAATTTCCATTTCTGTTAACACACAACGAAAGCATTCTAATTATTATGAAGTTTACCTTAAATGCTATGAAGATGTCCATATTTTTAACTTTTAAGAATAAAAGAATTACCACTTAGAGGTGAGAGCTGTAACAGTAGCTAATGCAAATGTTTTTTATTTTATATGAAGAAATTTTTAAAACTTTAAGAAATTATTATCTTAGGTATGAAAAACTTTTGTGAAAGGAATTGTCATAGGAGAGCAGACCAGTTGACAACTAAATATTACAGGATATTGGTGGTAAAACCATGGTATTGTGTTCAATTCAAAAAATAATAAATAAAAAGCTACCTTGTCTGATGATGGAGCATGGATTTTTGTAATGAACGTTTATTTCGAATTTCCTGCTCTGTGTTATTTTTCGAGGACTATTAACTGACTATTGCTGTCTTTAGTATCCGGCCAGCTCAGATTGTTGTCGTCTTTCAACTGCACATTTGAGTTGCTTGTTATTCTTTATAGTAGAGTGACTACATCTTGATAGTGCGTTTCCTGTTGCTGAAAGAGTTGCAGAATTACTGAGTGCTTAAAGTAATTCTTATCGCTGGGTCTCATTTTATTCAACATAGATTAAATGCCAAGTACTGTTCTCAGCACTGAACATGTTTTTACTCATTTAATTATGTGATAACTGTGTGTGTGTGTGTGTGTGTATAATGTGATCTTAGATGTTAGAAAATTAAAGAAGTCTCATAGATATTTTTGGAGTTGTGTGCTATTTTCTGCTCTCATTAGTTATTGTATTGCCAGTTAACCCATTCAGTGCCTTTGTTACTCCCACACTGATGTGCCTACATCCTTCAACCTACATGGAATGACTATTCTTTATGTATATTTAAAAACATTGTTTGTTCACCCATTTTTGGAATTATTTTCTTGAGTAATCTAAGAGTTTTCTAAAAGGATTTCTTTTTTTAAAAAAAGATTTATTTATTTATTTGAAAGGCACAGTTACAGAGAAGTAGAGGCAGAGACAGAGAGGTCTTCCATCTGTTGTTTCACTCCCCAAGTGGCTGCAATCGCTGGGGCTGCGCTGAGCCGAAGCCAGGAGCTTCTTCTGGGTCTCCTGTGCAGATGTGGGGGCCCAAGGACTTGGGTCGTCTTCTGCTTTCCCAGGCCATAGCAGAGAGCTGGATTGGAGGAGGAGCTGCCAGGACTAACTGGCACCCACGTGGGATGCTGGCATTGCAGGCTTTTTACAGCTGGCATTTACCCACTGTACACAGCACTGGCCACTACAAAGATTTTTTTTAGACTTTGATTTCATAAGTTTTAAATTTATAAAACAAAAAATAGTGAAGAAGTATGAAATTCCCATATACTCTACACTCCACTTCCTCTTTGGTTAGCACCTGATATTATTGTGATACTTTGTCACAGTCTGTAAGCTGTGGGCACACGCTGGCTTCCCCTGTTAACAGCATTGCATGTTAGTGTATCTGTACCGATCAGTGACCTACACCCAGCTTCCCCTGTTTTTGTTTTTTAATCCAAGCTCCCTCTAACCTTCCTTCCTCTCCCAACCTTTAGCAATCAACATTATTGGGTCTAGTTCAGTTTTTTTCTCTTTAAGCTTTTATAAGACAAAATGTTCAATACCTATATTCATTCAGTATTAACAGCCAGCTCTGTTTATTTCTAGGTGGTAATGCCAATGAATACTTTAAAATTTAGTTCTTAGTTTACGAGTTAAATGCTGTTTCCAGTTTGGTTATATGCAAATATGAAATTTTTCAGGCCTAGCAGAATTAGGGACCCTGTGTGATCCTTCCCGGAGCTGCTCTATCAGTGAAGAGAATGGACTGAGTGCTGCCTTTACCATTGCGCATGAGCTGGGCCATGTGTGAGTACCTCTGTCCTGCGGGGATGCGCTGGGCCGTGTGTGAGTGTCCGTCCCGCGGGGATGCGCTGGGCCGTGTGTGAGTGTCCGTCCCGCGGGGATGCGCTGGGCCGTGTGTGAGTGTCCGTCCCGCGGGGATGCGCTGGGCCGTGTGTGAGTGTCTGTCCCGCGGGGATGTGCCTTCTGCTCACTGCACAGAGCACCTGAAGATCCACCTCTGGTTGAATTGCTCGTACCTGTGTTTCTTCAAAAAGTCATCACTGTAACTGCTCCCTGATATGCTGACTCAGGCTGTTTTAGAGCTGTGTTAGGTCTCTCAGGGTGTCTAGATCAGCAGACCAAGCCAAAGAAACAGAACCTGGGAATTGTTTGGTTTACAGTAGTGGTGTCCCTGACAGGCACTGATGGCCTCCATCCCTTGTCCTATGCACGACCCAGTCTCTATCCTCACAGTGGCCTCTCTGGTCATCCCGTGCATGGCTGCGGGTCTGTGGTAGCCTGTAAATGACCCTGTCCCTTGTTCTATGCACGACCCCGTCTCCATCCTCACAGTGGCCTCTCTGGTCATCGCGTGCATGGCTGCGGGTCTGTGGTAGCCTGTAAATGACCCTGTCCCTTGTTCTATGCACGACCCCGTCTCCATCCTCACAGTGGCCTCTCTGGTCATCGCGTGCATGGCTGCGGGTCTGTGGTAGCCTGTAAACGACCCTGTCCCTTGTTCTGCACGTGGCCTCTACTTGTTCCTGTGCTGTGTGTCACTTCTGTTCTACATGTTCTCTACCCCTTTATTCCTTTATCCTCTTCATGACCACTATCTCTTGGTTTCCAGTGTGACCCCCAACACTCACTGTCCTTCACTTGACCCCTGTCCCCTGTTTTCCTGCACATGTCCTGCAGCCCTTGCTGTCCTCTGCGTGGCCCTGTCGTCTGTCGTAGGCTGCACAAGTCCAGCTCTCGTCCTCTCTCAGCTGTGGAAGGGCCTGCTGGGTGCCTGCCTGTGGACATCTCCCGGTCTCTGTGAAAACCAATTTGTCTCTGATCTTGCAGCTCAGAGCCCCAGCAGAGGGTGTTTTTGGCCAGGGGAAGTTCTTACTCATTAAAACATATGTCTCTGTTTTAAGAATTCTCTTCTCTAATTTTTTTTTAATTTGTCATCTATTTATTTGAGAGGCAGAGTTACAGAGATAACAGAGGGAAAGACAGAGAGAAGGGTCTTCTGTCGTCTGGTTCACTCCCCAAGTGACCTCACTGGCCAGAGCTGGGCCCATCTGAAGCTAGGAGCCGGGAGCTTCTTCCCAGTCTCTGGTGCAGGGGCAGGGGCCCAAGCACTTGGGCCATCTTCTGCTCTCCCAGGCCATAGCAGAGAGCTGGCTGGGAATAGAAGCAGCCGGGACACCAATTGGAGCCCAGCTGTATGGGATACCAGCATTGCAGGTGGAGGCTTAGCCCACTACATCACAGCACTGGCCCTGTTTTGTTTTGTTTTGTTTTGTTTTGTTTTGTTTTGTTTTGTTAAGTGGTTCCTTTATCAACCCCTGTATTACTAAAACTGCCGTGGGCTTCTACGAATGGGGACTGCCCAGGGACCGTTAGAAACCCCTCTGAGAAGTTGTTCCCACCGTGCCCCAGGATTCGGGGTCTCTCTGTGACTGCTGACGCAAATCGAGGCTGATTTCTCCCTTGTCAGGTCCACACCATTGCTTTGCCTGTCTTGCTGTGAGACATCAGTAGGGCATCTCAGGGCCGTGGCTTTGTGGGGAGGCCTTGCAGTGAGCTGGTGTCTCTTCAGAGCCCTTGAGCCTGGCTCCATCTCACGGTCAGCAGCAGCCTGCACGCTCAGTTTTACTTCTTGGAAGCCGGTTGCTCCTAAACGTGAGCGTTGTCAGCACCTTGGGAAGCAGTCGAGAGTACAGATTCCGCCGTAACGTGACCCATCTGTGTTTTACATCCTAAAACAGACATAGGCATTGGTGACACTCGGTGTGCACTCTGGATATCCTTTGTTAAGGGTTTGTTTCCACTTTCAGGTTTAATGCTCCCCATGACGACAGCTTCAAGTGTAAAGAAGTTGGAATTAAACATCCGTATCATGTGATGGCCCCGACTTTAAATTACGAAACAGTTCCCTGGACCTGGTCAAAATGTAGTCAGAAATACATCACGGAATTCCTCGAGTAAGTCCGAATGGATGTCCCTTTTGTCACATTGTTGAACATCTAGATTGCAGATTTGATGTTTGTATGTTTTTCAGGGTGGTTCAACTTCTGCTTAATTTGCCATTGTTTAGATTGAAGCTCATTTTCACTTTACAAGTGGGTGTTTAGAAAGGAGGAAAAGCATTGTTACTGCAGCTGAGAGCCAACTATCGTTTTTTTATTTGGACCCTTTCTTGTGATAAGAACTTGTTTGGGCGAAGACTTAATGGCAGTCACAGCTACCTTGCGTGTCTGAATTTGCGTGACCTCTGAATGAAGTCACCAGCTCCTATTCTGAGAGGGGTTAGAGGTGGCCTGACGGGACAGGGGGTGGCTGCAGCCAAATTCCGAGTCACCCACGTGGCTTCTAGAGCCACACGGATGTGGAGTCTGGCTTGGCTCATCTTTGGGGGCTCCCCTGACTCTGAGAGAGGAGACAAGGCACATTTCTTTGTGTCCCAATTGCATTTATCCAGCTGCAGTTTACTGTAGTCACAGAAACTCCCAGAAGGCCAGCCCAGGAAATCATTTAGTGTAGATGGAAAAAAGTGCTTCCTTGCTTCTGTGTATTTCAGTCACTGAGTTAGCAGCATCAGTAGTTCATAGTTATCTCCCTCTCTCTTCATGAGATCCTTGGTAATAAATAAAGTTATGCTTTGGGATACATGTGCATAAGTTTATCCTGCAGGTATGACTGGCAGGCAGGATTTATTCTCACTTAGGAACTTGATTAAAACACACAGCATACAGTTACTGATCTGTACGTGATTCACTTAGCTTTGTTCAGCAGCTACTGGTGCATTGATCGTAAATACCAGTGAGTGTGCTTTTTATATGTGTGAGGGAATAATACTCTGCTTCTATTCATTGGAAATTTTAGAAGTTAAGTGTGCATTTCATTGGAAAATCAGTACGTCTTCGGCAGCAGAGATTTCCAGCCTCTAGAATAACTGCTTTTAATTGCTGCAGAGGAACAGAAGATCATTAGTGCTCGGTGGGGACACTGGACGTCCTCAGGGTTGTCTGTCGGCGGGACGTTGCATGACAGACGAGGCCCGTGCCTGTACCACTCTCGAAGTCGCTTAGGTTATCGTGTATTCTGATAGAAAGTTGCAAGACAGACATTACCACACTGAGAGACGTGGGCTCAGGGAGAATAAAGAGCGTGCCCACAGCCGTGCTTCCTGGAAAGCAGGGGAACCACGCTTAAGCTCCCCCAAATCAAAACAGCTCTCAGCTCCGTGCGCGCTCCCTCCTAGAGGGGCCTGCACGAAGCTTTGTGAAATCCCGCTCTTGTTCAGAACTGGAAGCACACCCTCTCAGAAGTCTTGGAAATGCATGGGTATTTTGAAAGCATTTTGACAGATGGGACATCATGTTGCGGGCGTAGACTTGAAGTGTGCTAGGCGCACGTGCTTGGTAAATCGCGTTCCCGTGAGTGCACGTTTCTGAGTCAGGATGCTCTTTTGTTTGGTTGCCACTTTGAGTTCAGTTGGGATGGAGCACACGTACAGCTCCGCGTCCTCGGTCAGCCACGGCTGTCACTGCACACGGGGACTTGCCGTGCTGCTGCTGGTCTGAGCTGGTTGTTAAGTTAGGAGGAAATGCTCGTTTGTGAAGTCAGAACCGCAGCAAGTGTGAGGAAGAGGCTGCATGGCCGGGCATCCCTGGAAATTCACATTTTGTCTTCTGTCCTGGGCCCAGCACTGGCCACGGCGAGTGCGTCCTGGACAAACCGAATGGAAGGACCTATGAGCTGTTTTCGGAACTTCCTGGACTCCTGTACGATGTGAACAAGCAGTGTGAACTCATGTTTGGTCCTGGCTCACAAGTGTGTCCCTACATGGTAAGAAAAGTGCCTGCCGTGCAGCTGATGTTAGGACGGATTTCCAAATGTACGTTTGTCCTCTAGAACAGAAGGAGAGCGGGAACAGTGTTCCGTCTTTCAGAACTCTGGTGTTTGCAGTAAGGGGTTAACCAAAGGGAAATGCAAGCTTAGTGCTTCCTGTGTGTCGGGTGCGTGGGGCCCTGTTGGCTCCGATACGTTCCCGTGAAGAGTTCTCCTGTGCGTCAGCCACAGCAAGGCTCTGGCATTTGAAGACTGAAAATATTCAGAGTGCGGGTTTTCAAACCACATTTGGGGCATGTGTCGAGAAAATGTAGTGTTTGATCCTGAGTTGTTCCAAAGGCCTCAGAAATCCACTAGAGTGTATTTTCTTTTATGTAGGTTTGGATCAAAAGGAACAACATTTAGGGCACTTTGCTTGGTTTTCTTTAATCTGTTACTTTATAATTTGGGACTTTTCTGTGGATTAGATATGTTTGATTTCCATTGCAGTAGCTGGTCCCAACACACACTGGGTCTGTCATTGTTGCGTTATTGGGGGGTAGATGTCGGGTTTGGGGTTGACCCAGTGCGCCCCTGCTCTGGTGACGCTGGCCTTGTTTTTCCAGACATGGTAGTTCTTTCCTGTTGTGCATTCCTGCCTTGTGAGGTGTGGGCCCTGCTGGGCACTCCCAAATGCATGTGTATCCCCGGGGCCCACTGGCCTGCCACACGGTGGGTACCCTCAGGTACACATCTATGGAACGTTGAGTGAATGAATGAAGTCACTTAACAGGGAGTGCAGAGACTTGCACGTGTGCGTCACGTGGTGGATATTGTTCCCAGAGCCTTAGGTTTGTCATCAGCCATTTTAATTTTAGCAAACCTTTAAACTCCACTGCCGGTGGGCGGAGGGGAACTTGACCTTACTACTTGATTCCAAGAGATACATTTCTTTCCAACCTGGTTTAGACACTAAAAACACTTTGAATTTAAATTCTGAAAAAGAACGGAATTCTCTTGGATATAGCTGCCGTGACCCTCTGGACTTCGGTTTCTTGTGAAAGCTTTGGAATTCTTTGTTCAGAAGTTGAAAGTATGCATTAGGTTCACAAAATAGGAGCTTCAGTGGGCTTTAAAATATTTCTGTGTGCATTATTCATACATTCTGCCACTGCATCAAAGGGGCCTTGAGGCACTCCCTGTGAATATTTAGCCATAAAATGTCTTTTAGAGAAATATCTTGTAAAGAGGAATAAAATTCTCACGTAAGTTTGAATATTTCCACTCTGACTCATTTCTCCCATTGTCCTGTGTATGGATAAAAATCTTTTAAAAATGTGAGTGTAGTGTTTTTAGGGGTCTAGAGGAGACTCAATGACAGAAACTTACTTAGGAAAGATGTTGGCCAACGGTCTCTAGCTGTTGCCATGAGAGCAGGAAGTGCATAGGCCAACCCAGGAGCCAGTGTGGGAGGGGCCCTGGTGCAGGGGAGGTGTGGACCAACCTGGCAGCCAGCGTGGGAGGGGCCCTGATGCAGGGAGTGTGTGGACCATCTTAGGACCAGTGTGGGAGGGGCCCTAGTGCAGGGCAGGGTGTGGACCAACCTGGGAACCAGCGTGGGAGGGGCCCTTGTGCAGGGGAGGTGTGGACCAACCTGGGAGCCAGTGTGGGAGGGGCCCTCATGCAGGGCAGGTGTGTGGACCATCTTAGGAGTGAGCGCGGGAGGGGCTCTGATGCAGGGCAGGTGTGGACCATCTTAGGAGTGAGTGTGGGAGGGGCCTGATGCAGGGAGTGTGTGGACCATCTTAGGAGTGAGTGTGGGAGGGGCCCTGGTGCAGGGGAGTGTGTGGACCAACCTGGGAGCCAGCGTGGGAGGGGCCTGATGTGTGTGTGTGATTCTCACTCGTGCTCCCTGCCCATTGCTTCTCTGCAGAAACAGTGCCGGCGGCTGTGGTGCACGGGCACAGAAGGCGTTCACAAGGGCTGCCGCACTCACCACATGCCGCTGGCAGACGGGACGGCCTGCGGCGCTGGCATGGTAGGTGTTCTCAGAGGCTGAGTCTCGTACCGAGAGGTGTGCCGGCATGTGACCGCTCTGCATCTCTGCGTCCTGTGCCTTCTGCCATCACGTTTGTTGGATGCAGTACATTGTCAACCGCATGTGAATATTAAACTTACATGTGATTATACAAACAGTTACACAGATACAGGTGTACTTTGAGTATATCACAGACTGGTTATTAAAATTGAGTACTGACATCATGACCCTAACAGTTCAAGTCTCCCCAGATCCAAGGGTGCTTCCCGACAAAATTTGGTTCAGTATAACAAAGTTCTACGTGGCTTCTTCAGACGTGTATAGATTGTCATTGATGGAGAATCCATTCTAGCCCTGGAGTAGCCCGCCTGCCGTAGCACGTCTTGACCTGCGAGCTTGTGTCAGTCAGACCCTGCGCTGTGCAGGGCAGAGCTCACTGTGCCGCCTGCGAAGCGGAGGCCAGGTGGCGTCTGCTGAGCTCCCGTCTGCACCTCCCCCGGGCTCCCCAGTGCAAGGGGCAGCTTCCTTAGCAGTGGACTTGCGCAGGCCACGTGGTCACGGCTCAGTGTAGACGCAGCTGAAACTGAACCCATGCTGTTACCAACCGGTGCTTCCTCGTCTTCTCTCAGGTCACAGACGACTGGGCGGGGCTTCTGTTTGGAACCTGAGCGGTTTCTGGCATGGCCAGCGTGTCCACTGCTCGCTCACCTCTTGGGGATTTCATGCTCACAGTCCTCATGGGCCTTTTCAGTTCAGCAAGCAGTAAATTTCAAAATTTGAGCGTTCATTTGAAGTGATTTGGTGGATAAGAATTTTTTTTTTTTTTTGACAGGCAGAGTGGACAGTGAGAGAGAAAGAGGCAGAGAGAAAGATCTTCCTTTGCCGTTGGTTCACCCTCCAATGGCCGCCGCACTGATCCGAAGGCAGGAGCCAGGTACTTTTCCTGGTCTCCCATGGGGTGCAGGGCCCAAGCACTTGGGCCATCCTCCACTGCACTCCCTGGCCAAGCAGAGAGCTGGCCTGGAAGAGGGGCAGCCGGGACAGAATCCAGTGACCCGACCGGGACTAGAACCCGGTGTGCTGGTGCCGCAAGGTGGAGGATTAGCCTATTGAGCCATGGCGCTGGCCAAGAATTGTTAAAAGTGCATTGCCAGGCCGGCGCCATGGCTCACTCCCATATGGACGCCGGGTTCTAGTCCCAGTTGCTCCTCTTCCAGTCCAGCTCTCTGCTGTGGCCCGGGAGAGCAGTGGAGGATGGCCCAGGTACTTGGGCCCTGCACCCACATGGGAGCCCAGGAGGAAGCACTTGGCTCCTGGCTTCAGATCAGCATAGCGCTGGCTGTAACAGCCATTTGAGGGGTGAACCAATGGAAGGAGGACCTTTCTTTGTGTCTCTCTCGTTCATTGTCTATAACTCTACCTGTCAAATAAATAAATAAAAATATTAAAAAACCCACATTTCCCTTGTTTCCCTCAATTCCTGGGAGCAGTGTTAGTAGCCAGCTTTCTGCGGCCAGGCACCTGGGAGTCAGTGAGCACCTGCCAAGAGCCAGGAAGTAGCTGTCTGGACGTGCTGGGCTGACGAACTGTGCTTGAGAGGGTCACCTGATCCCAGCCTGAGCCTCAAGATCTGCGGCCAGAGTAGTGATTGTTGTGTTTACAAATACCAAAAAAAAAAAAAAAAAAAAAAAAGAAAATCCCGTTTGTAGCCAGCTTTCTGAGTGGCCTAAGTCAGCTCACGTGTAAGCATGATTTTTGCTTTTGAAACGGAGGTGTGTGGTGCAGGGCGGAGATCTTTTGAGTACAGGCAGCCCAAGCAGCATCAAAGCATTTCTGTCCATCTGAAGCCTTTGGTGCTGTCTGCTTCCAGACAGTTCCCTCCCCTCTGCTCTCAGCTCTGTTCCTGTTTCTGTCTGCCTTGACTCTGTGTCTTGATCTTTGGGCATGGAGTGGTGCTGTGCATCCCCTTGTTGGGATGAATCAGACTTCTTTGGGTCAACGCCAGCTGTTTGAGCTGCGTCCATGCTGCTGAGTGCTTCGGCCCCGCGTTCATCCTGCGGTGCAGTCGCTGTGCAGGTGCAGCGGAGTTTGCATATCCTTCTGTCACTGGACACTGGGGCCTCTCCTGGGTTTTGGCTATGATGGAGGAAGCAGCTGTGAACACTGATATGCAGGTCTTCTTACAGGCCTGTGTGCGTGTTCTGGGGTCGACTTGCTGGGTCCTGGTGCAAGTGTTTAGTTTCACAAGAAACTGACAGGCGATTTCCCGAGTCTGTGCGCCCTTGTAGGCTGCCAGCAGCAGCTTGGAAAGGCTCCACTCGCTCTCAGGTCCTTGCCCACTTTGGGGATTGTGAGTTCTTTCAAAACATTTAAGCCACTTCAGTCAGAATAGAATGAATCTCATTGTGGTTTGAGCTTATATTTACCTGATTGATTTACTTGAGTGGCTTTTCATGTGCTAATTGGCCACTTGAATATTTCCCCATTGAGACTGTGTGGTCAGCCTGGATCCTTGGGGTTCAAGGTAAATGTGATGGAATTCTGAGACCATAAAGCCAGCGCGATGAAAAGCAGAGGTGTTGTTTGGAGCAGCAATGTGTGCATCAGGGTGAATGGAAAATTTTCTAAGATATTTATTTGAAAAGCAGAGTTATAGACACACACACATTCAAACACAAACATAGGAAGATCTTCCATCTACTGATTCACTTCCCAAATGGCTATGATGGCCAGGGCTGGTCCAAGTCAAATATAGGAGCCAGGAGCTTCGTCTGGGTCTCCCACATGGGTGCAGTGGCCCAAGCACTTGGGCCATCTTCTGCTTTCCCAGGTGTGTTAGCAAGCAGCTGGGTCAGAAGTGGAGCAGCTGGGAATCAAAACAGCAGTTGTCTGAACCCCTCGCACCGCAATGCAGGCTTCCGAATTTTCTTTTTTAAATACAAGATTGTGAACTCCTGTAAATTAACTATTTTCAGTATTAAATGGATCTTTTATTGAAGTAATAGCTTAAACAAGTATCGTATGATTTGCCTTAACACAAAATTATATCTCATGACTATCTTAAAAGAGAGTCTCTTTGCTCAGTACTTTTAGTTGTAAATCGGTTTGTATGACATCGTGGTGAGCCCTTCTGAGTATCTGGGTATAGGTGCTACTGGGTTGGGCATAGGGGGTGATGGGAAATTGTGGGAACATTCTTCTCTAAGTTTCCTGTTATGTTTCTTACATGAAATCAAGAAACGAGGTCATCATTGGAGGCTCTAAAAGCATGAGAGAGTAACAAGATATCTTGCAGTTGAAAACTGGAAGCAGGGGCTGGCATTGCTTAAGCTGCCGCTTGCCGTGCCAGCATTCCACATCCCCTTCTGATCCGGCTCCCTGCTAACGGGCCTGGGGAGGCAGCAGGTGATGGCCCACGTGCTTGGGCTCCTGTTACCCATGTGAGAGACCCAGATGGGGTTTCTGCCTCCTGGCTTTGGCCTGGCCCAGCCCTGGCCATAGCAGCCATTTGGGAAGTGAACCAGCAGATGCAAGACCTCTTTGTCACTCTGCTTGTCAAAGAAATTTTTAGAAAACATAATTTTCCATTTTGCTGCTTAAATTTTCTTCTGTAAAATGGGACGGTCTTAAAGAAGAAATATTTATGTTCTTGTTCCATTCTGCACATCTAACAGTTTCTCAGTAAACAGGCGATATCCATAGAGTGAGATCAAATATGATCACATTTTGGAATTCATATCCGTTTCCCTTAAATTATTTATCGTCTGTTCTTCTGCTGGTGTTTATAAGCTTTTCTTACATTCCTGATATTCTGGTTGAATACTCAAGAGTCATTTCTTTGTGCACTTGTTGTTTTTCTAGCATTGCTATCATGGCGTGTGTGTAAACAAAGAGATGGAGATGCGTCCCGTGGATGGTGACTGGGGCTCCTGGGGCCCCTACAGTTCTTGCTCAAGAACATGTGGAGGAGGCATCAGAATCACAACCAGGCTCTGTAATCGTCCCGAGTATGTCTTTTTATGTCGCTGTAGATTAAGGTTATCTGTCCCGAGTATGTCTTTTTATGTCACTGTAGATTAAGGTTATCTGTCCTGAGTATGTCTTTTTATGTCGCTGTAGGCTAAGGTTATCCGTCCCGAGTATGTCTTTTTATGTCACGGTAGGTTGAGGTTATCTCAAGGCACCTGAAAGTAACCAGCACTCTGTCATTCACTTCCAACCCTGAGATCAGTCTGTAGCTTCTGAGATGCGGAAAACTTCTGGACTATTTTAGGCTCTCTTACTACGTATCTCAGCAGAGTCAGGCCCAAATGGAAGAATACCAAAACCGTAAATGCATTAAACTTTATAAATATGAATTGAGACAGAACAATTATTTTGCTTTCTGATTTACTATAAATGAGCATTTTTTGCAAATATGAATGACAGTTGCATAGTGATATTTTCATGTTGACCGTGTTCCTAATCGAGGGATGCATCTCCTCTCACCTCTTTTTCTGCCCTCATGGATAGGATGCATGATTTCGTTATAATGTTTTTACTGTTCTGTGTAAATTGCCTTTGTCGTATTTTCTTCCTTTGCTTCTCGTCTTACAGAGACATCACTGTCTTTAGCTGAACAAATACTAAAGCACTATATACCCTCATCAAACTATTTAAAAGAACTTTTATAGATTGTTAAATAAATTTTATGTTCTATGTATTAGTTGCTAAGATTATATACTAATAGTGAAAAGACTGGAAGTCTCAGTAGCAAGTATTTTTAGTGTAGAAAAGTGATGTACTACTTTAAATAAAATCTCAGTTGATTTGAATTCTAGAATAGCTCCATTGTACTAGTACTTTCTGTATTGTAAAATTTCTGAAGAGTTCCGTTGTCTAGCAGAAATTGAAACCGAGATGGATAATAATTCATCGCATGAAATTCCTTGAGCTGAGTGACAAGGAGAGTAGATGTGAGCAAGATGCATATATAATTCCTTTTTATTTAACATGTTATCATCTTTGTCTGGCTACAGGTGGTCCTCCTGCCCCAGAAAAATGAGCAGACGCTCTTTTGGAGTTTTTAAAACACATCCCCATGCTTAGGTTCTTAATGCAGTTGGGAGTAAGATACCCCTCTGCCCTTGAGGCTTCAGTGTCCACCTGCGGTGTACACCTTTCTGGGGTACTAACCATAAGATGGCCGCGAAGCCCTCTTACACACTTCTGCTAGATCAAGCATGTGAGACAGCAGTGGTTGTGCAGATCAGATCCTGAAAGAGAATGAAGCAACTGTAGCAGTCCCTGTGGAGATTATATGGTACTGATGCACTTTACACCAATGAATTTGACTAGGCCAAGAAACGGAGGAAAGTACTGTGTGGGCCGCAAGATGAAATTTCGGTCATGTAACACTGATTCCTGTCCAAAAGGCAAGGAAGACTTCCGCGAGAAGCAGTGCTCTGATTTTGATGGTAAACATTTGAACATCAATGGCGTCCCCTCTAACGTGAGGTGGCTGCCCAAGTACAGTGGGAGTAAGTAACTTCTTTGGCCTGAAGGCTTTTGAGACTGCGAACTTGGGGCTTTCTCACGGCACACCAAGCCTTTGGCTTTGGCTGTTTCTGCAGTTGCCATGAAGGATCGCTGTAAGCTCTACTGCCGCGTCTCCGGGACCACCCGCTTCTACCAGCTCAAGGACAGGGTTACTGACGGCACTCCGTGCGGGGCTGACACCAGCGACATCTGCGTGCAAGGCACGTGTCGGGTAAGCCAACCCAGCTTCTGTGACACTTAAAGCAGCTGTCGGAACAGTGTTTTCCTTCTGTTTCTCCATCCAAATGTTGCTTGATGGCTTCCAGATATGCTCTTCTGAACGGGAAAGCAGGCTTGGATACAACGTCCTACAGGCAAACGGTCAGGACTTTCTGACGAGGGAATCTGCCCCACCATGAAGCACTGGGATCGTTTGCTGATTTTTTTTTTTTTTTTTTTTGGCCTGAAGTGCCCATAACCGAGAGAAGGATGAAGTCAGCTTTTTTATAGATAGGAAATGGGGGGTTGTCGAGTGCTTTGCTACATCAGACGGGACCTTTGTGCTGACATTGCCTTGTGTGTTACGCCCGTGGACCTACTCCTTCCCTCTCTCCTCTCTCCAGCCCTGTCTGCTGTTTTGTTTTGTTTTGTTTTTTAAAAGATTTATCTGATTATTTGGAAAGAGTTAGAGAGAGAGAGCGAGAGAGAGAGAACTATCTTCCATCTACTGGTTCACTCTCCAGATGGCCGTGGTGGCCAGCACTGGGCTAGGCCAGGAATTTGATCCAGATCTCCTTTGTAGGTGGCGTCTTGCACTGCTTTTCCCAGGCTGTTGACAGGGAGCTGGATTGGAAGTGGAGCAGCTGGGACACGAACCTGCACCCTTAGGGGAACCAGCGTTGCAAGCAGTGGTTTTTCCCGCTATGCTGCAACGCTGGCCTCAGCTCCTATTTTGAATGTCCATCCCTAAGAATTCATTGTATCTGGTCATATGATTGGATGTCAGACACTGTTCTGGTCACCAGGACAGAAGGACAGAACGGAGCTCCTGATTCCAGGATGGGAGATGGGAGTGTGAGCGATGGGAACGCGGTGCTTTGTGGCCGCCTGCGGGGTAACGTGAGGGAGTTCTAAGTGGTACAGAGAAGCCTTCATGGAGGCTTTGAGGTTTCTGTTAAGTGTCGCAGAGGAGTAGATTGTAGCGAGGTGAGGACTGGGGCGGGGTGGGCAGAGCTGGAGTGAGGGACTAGTGGGTGTGGTTATGCGGACTTCTTGAACTCCTGGGAGACCCAAAGAAGGATTTGAAGTAAAGGGAGAAATGGGCTCTTATTTGCCTATTAGAACCTTCAGAATGCCCTGCGCTAGAACAAGATGGGCCATTGAGCAGGATTCTGGAAAGAATGGGTGAGAAGCTGAATTAAAGCGTAAGCCTGAAAATCTTGAGAAGGGGTAGAAAGTTTGAGAGTTAGGAGAGTGGAATAATTTTAAGAACCCATTCCATTGATTAAATGAAACTTGGTAGGGTCAGTTTTATCTTCTGTCACCATGTATGTATACCAGTTACCTAGGTGAGTAAGGTGTTACAACCAAAGAGCCCATGAGACAGATGGTTAAAGACACTTAATACAATGTACCCACTGGGAATACCTTGCATACTCAAGCAGGGTTGCCAAGGTTACCAAGTGGCTTGAAAAATCAAGTTTTATTCACATTAACAGCCTAAAGTCACATGAAAATGAAAAAACATGATGCAGGTTTTCTGAACACAGAGTTCATTTTGGAGGTACTGTCTTTGCGGGAAAAAGAATGCACGAGGCTTGGGGAGTTTTGTGATCACTGAATTTAGAAGACTGTTCTGAAGGAGTAGGAGCTACACAGGAGCTGCACTTGTATTTTCAAGTCCTTGCAACAAACCGTTTACTGTTCGTTCATTCAGTTTAATAAACATTGTGTTATGTTGAGGGGTAATTTTGGAGAAAGGAATTGTTTGTTTCAAATGTTTCTCTGAAACTGGATTTATTCCCAGAGGTTTTTTTTTTTTTTTTTTTTTCCAAGATTTATTTATTTACTTGAAAGTCAGTTACACAGAGACAGAAGGAGAGGGGTAGAGAGAGAGAGGTCCTCCATCTACTGGTTCACTCCCCAGTTCACAATGGCTGGAGCTGTGCCAATCTGAAGCCAGGACCCAGGAGTTTCCTGCAGGTCCCCCATGTGGGGGCAGGGACCCAAGGACTTGGGCCATATTCTGCAGCTTTCCCAGCCATAGCAGAGAGCTGGATTGGAAGTGGAGCAACCATGTCTTGAACTGACGCCATATGGGATGCCCACACTGCAGGTGGCAGCTTTACCTGCTATACCATAGCACCGGCCCCATTCCCAGAGTCTTAAGTCATGAGTTAAAAAAAAAATCCTGCAAGATAGCTTTTGGGAATATAGTGACATGTTACTTAAATCATACTTTAATCCCTTTGGATTATATTTCTTTAAAGAGTAGTTTTTGAATTATAGTGAGTATTTGTGTCACTATTAGTCTTATAATGAAGATTCTTGGGTTTTATTTCCAAGGATTTTAGATCAGAAAATCTGGGAACTTGTCTTTTTAAATGTCACTCTGTGTGATTTTGATTCAGGAAGCAGGTGGATGGCACTGTAAACAGTGCAGCTTCTTGGGCCATGTGAACAGATGTATGAAAATACTACTGTACACCAAGATCAGTAGCTATGCTAAAAAAAAATCCTGTTGTGTGGAGTCTCTTGTGAGTTGAAAGAATATTTTTGAAGAAAATATTGTTCAAAGCACCATGCTTATAATGTATCATTTTTATAATACTGAATGCAATCATTGTGTTTTGAAGCAAGCCGGCTGTGACCATGTGTTGAACTCCAAGACCAGGAGAGACAAGTGTGGCGTGTGTGGTGGGGACGGCTCTTCTTGCAAGACGATGTCCGGGGTTTTCAACAGTGCTCACTATGGTAAGCTCTGTGTGTGTGTCTCGGTCTCTCTCTGACTTAGTTTACCCATTCAGTCACTCTAGGTCTTTGCATTGGAGAATTTAATTCTGTGTATTGAGGGTCATTATTGATAAGTCTTATTACTGCCATTTTCTTTTATTGTAGTTCTTGGCCTTCTTTCTGCTTATTCTCTGAAATATGTTTATTTGAGATTTTTGTTTTGTTACCATGAAGCTTACAAAAAGTGTTCTGTTTATAAAAAGCTATTTTGACATGATAGCATCTTAATATTGATTATAAAGATGGGAAAAGGAATAAATAAGTAATGAAAGATTCCAATAAAAAAACCTATGCTTGTACTCTATTCCTTCACACATGTTGTTTTTCGTATCCCATTTTATATATTTATGCATTGCCTGTCTCTACATAAAACTATGGTAATTGTGTTTAATTATTTAAGAGTTTAGTCTTCATACTGAACATATGAATGGTTTACACACCACATTTACAATACTGGATCGTGTGAGCTTATAGTTTTAGAGCGTTCTGTTTGTATAGTTACTTTTATCACTGATTTTTTTAAAAAAGATTTATTTATTGGAAAGACAGAGTTACAGAGAGACAGACAGACAGTCAGAAGGGTCTTCTGTCTGCTGCTTCACTCCCCATATGGCTGCAACAGCCAGAGCTGGACCAGACCAAAGCCAGAAGCCAGAAGCTTCTTCCAGGCCTCCCACTTTTGTGCCACCTTCCCCTGCTTACCCAGAAGCATTAAGAGAGCTGGATCGGAAGCAGAGCAGCCAGGACTCAAACTGGCACCCATGTGGGGTACGGGCATCGCAGGCAGCGGCTTTATCTGCTGTGCCACAGCACTGGCTCCTGTCATTGACTTTCTGCCTTCTGATGTCTCCTTACTCCCTAGCATCTTTGAGTTTGAAGAACTCCATTTAGCAATTTTGTAGCATGGGTTGGGTGGAGATAAACTCACTCTGCTTTTGTCTGATACCGTCTCCATCTGTCCTGTCATATCTAAAGGATAGCTTTCTGGAATGGTACTTGTGGTTAGCAGGGGTTTTTGTTGTTGTTTGCTTGTTTGTTTCCCTTTCCTCTTCCTGCTGTCTCCTGGCCTGTGAGGCTTCTCCCAAGAAATCTGAGGTTAGGCTAATAGGGACAGCGTTATGTGTTCTTCTTTCCTCTCGTAGCTTTGAGTATATTTTCTCTGTCATTGACCTTGGAGAACTTGATTATCATATGTCTTGGTATAGAGTTGTATACTCTTCAGCTCAAGAACTTGAGTTGTTTTTTTTTTTGTTTTTTTTTTTTTGTTTTTTTTTTGTTTTTTTTTAATACTTTCCTTTCTCTGTTAAGACTCTCTGCTGGGTATTACACCATTTCTCTGTGTGTTCTTGAAGCTCATTGAGTCTCCTTAAAAACAACTATCTTGAATTCTTTATCTGAGAATTTGCACATGTCAGTTGCTGTTTGGCCAGTTTCTCCCCTATTTCTGTTCCTTAGATGAGCTCATGATGCTGGCTGGCATACGGTGTCATCTGTATTTTGGAAATTTTTCCCAGGCTTCATATCTGCTTTGTTTCTGGCTGTCATCTGAGAAATTCTAAGCATTCTGCTCTTTTTCTCTGAGTCTGTGGACACTTGCGCTGTTTCATCACTTAGCTGGTGCCTGAAGTTGAGATTTGCTGAGTCTCCTGTAGGTGCATTGTTGCTGTTTGTCCCAAATGTTCAGTCTTTGTGTCGTGCATATGGAACCGAGGAAGTCTCTGGAAAGGGGTGGTCCATCTGTGCCAGCCTCTTCCTTGGGCCTGGGTAGACCCAGGTGCCTTGTCCAGTCACTAGCCTATGGTCAGGTACCGTAGAATCTGCCTGGCTTCTTGACTCACTGTGGAGGGAGTGGCCCTAGATTCCTGGTACAAAGTCTTGACGTCCACCTCCCTTTTGTTCCCCCAAGCAATTACTGTCCTTTGTGTTGTGCTTCCTGGGATTAGTGGAGGAGTGCGGGGGCAGTGTCATGGATGGCAGCACCGCAATGCTCCATCCATACCCAGAGCCCAAGCCTGCTGAGACCGGTGCGCTGAGGCTCCCACGGCCATGGGTTGCTTGCTGCCGAGGCAGGCTTGAGGCCTGAGGCTACTGCAGTGAGCTGCAGGTGATGCTGGTCAGGTTACAGTTCCAGTCAAATGGAGCGGGTTCAGAGACTGTGTGCAAGCATTGGCCTGGAGGCAGGACTGTGGGATTTGCAGAGTGTTGGACTTTGCCAGCCTAGCGATGAGTTGTAAGACAAAGCAGTGTACCCACTTCCATGCCCTCCTTTCCAGTGACTCGAGACTTGCTTCTTGCTGTCTGCCCCAGGCTGGGAGAGGGGGGTTTTCCCAGGTTGATACGAAGTGGGGTGCATCTGAGTTTTGCAGCCACAAAGCCCTGCACAGTCTGGGGGCTGTGCACCAGGCACCTGGGGAGATGGTGGTGACACAGGCCAACAGTCTCTTCTCAGGTCTCTGTCTGATGCTCGAGCAGATCCGGAGGTTCTGTGTGCAAGTCCAGTCTGAGGACATGGGCCTGGGAGCTCTGCTTGGTGCTGGGTCTCACCGTGACAAGACTGGCATTGAGCTTCAAGGCAAAACCCTGGGCTTGCTTTCTTTTTCTACTCCTCCGTGGTTGAAGTCTTCTTCCTTGCTTTCTCCCGAGGTCAGGGAAGGTGTGGTAGAGGCAGTTCCTCAGCCACCCAGGCTGACAGTAAGCCGGGGGACACCTGGGTCTCACAGTCACTGGGCCTTGTGCACACCAGGCCCGTGTGCAGGCAGTGATGCAGACTGAAATGAGTCCGTCCCTCTGGGGGTGTGGGGCTCTACCTGGTGCTCTTGCAGACCATCACTGACCTGGTATAGAGGCCTCCGGGCTTTCCCGAGGCTGAGTCTCACCACGGCAGGCCCAGCCCTGAACTTGAAGGTGGAAGTCCTGAGCTCACTTTCCTGCCCTGTTTCCCAGTGGCTGGCATCTTGCTGTGTTGTAGGAGGGTAGTAGAGTCAGTCCCTTACGTTGCTGGTTACCAGGATCTGGAGACCCTGGGAACAGGGCTTTGGGGCCCCACTGGGCATTGAGTTTCACTGTGGTGAGCTTGTCCTGGATTTCAGGACTGAGGTCTGGACTGAATTCCTCCTCCTGCCTCCAGGTGGTGGTGAGGCAGCACTCTCCACCGTGGTATTTGGAGCTGAGGAAGGGGTGGCACAGCTAACTCTTCCCGTCCTGCCTTTCTCAGTGGCTCTTGGTTTATTATTGTGTAACACTCAGTACTGTGGTCGCTTACTGGCTTCCTGGGGTCTTGTCCACGTGGCTTGGTGTCCGGGGAAGACGACTGGGAGGAGCACTTACTCAGCTGCTATCTTGTCCTGCTCCTAACCCTTCTCATTGCTGTAGTAGTGAAATATGCAGTGAAGGTGTGGCTGTAATGCTTTATCTACTGTGTACCATTCATCCAAAACGACTGCTAAAGAAATATTCCCTAAGTATAGAAAGGAAAGTGTTGGGGCTGGCATTGTGGTGTAGTGGGTAAAGCCCCTGCCTGCAGTGCTGGCATCCCATGCTGGCACCAGCTTGAGTCCTGGCTGCTCCATTTCTGGTCCAGGTTCTTGCTAATGACTTAGGAAAGCAGTGGAAGATGGCCCAAATGCTTGTGCCCCTGAACCCACATGGGAGACCCAGAAAAGCTCCTGGCTTCTGGCTTTAGTCTTGCCTAACCCTGGCTGTTAAAGCCATTTGGGAAGTGAACCAGCAGGTGGAAGATCTCTCTCTTTCTCTATATTTTTTTCAAATAAATAAAATAAACCTAATACAAAGTAAATATTCTACCACAAGTAGCTTTGAATTCATGAAATCACCTCTCCAAGATAAATCTGATCCTTAAAAACACATTAGGGGGCCTGGTGCTGTGGCATAGCAGGTAAAGCCGCCACATGGGGTGCCAGCATCCCATATGGGCACCAGTTCGAGTCCCGGCTGGTTCACTTCTGATCCCGCCCTCTGCTGTGGCCTGGGAAAGCAGTGGGGGATGGCCCAAGTCCTTGGGCCCCTTCACCTGCGTGAGAGACCTGGAAGAAGCTCCTGGCTCCTGGTTTCGGATCAGTGCAGGTCCGGCCTTTGCGGCCATCTGGGGAGTGAACCAGCAGATGGAAGACCTCTCTCTCTCTGTCTCTGCCTTTCTCTAACTCTGCCTTTCAGATAAATAAAAGCAGATCTTAAATGTGCCCAGTGTTTTTTGTTTGGTTGGTTTTGTTTTGTTTTATGAGTCCACGGCTTTTTGACTGTAGTGTGTGAACAGTCCTTGGTTAAGGAAGTTCTTCCACTGGTTTTTCTGTGGTCTAACGTGTATATTTATCACGTTTCCCAGGAAGCTTGCTGTCCATTATTTTCATCACATCATATGGCTTTACCCACTACACTACAGCACTGGCCCCCATCTGAAAGTTTTCTAGGCGTTTTTTCTTTTTGTAGTAAAAGAAGATGCCCTTAAATCCTTTCCTGCAAGTGAAAATGCATTATTAAAGCCTTGTTGCACACATTAAATGGTGTTTACGGTTGTTGGAAGAATTGAGCTAGTGTAAGTGACTTCAATTAAAGCAGTATACTTCTAACCCACAGTCAACACTCTGAGCACACAGGTGCGTCCTGTGCTTCACGCTCTGACATACTCCTTCTCCAGCTGGTCATTGTTTCCTGGGAGCCACACACATGTCCTGCACTGTCCTACATACTTTTGTCATAGTTCACACTGAAAGCTACTTGTTTTCAGGATAAAGCAACATATACAAAATTAGGATCAAACACTTAACCTCACAAAAAATTGTATTGCAAATTAATTGGTTTGCAACTGAAAAAGGTGTTCAAGTGATTTGCAAGATCTTAACAATGTTGGTTACATTCTGCCCCCTGGTGGTCCTCTCCATCTTGTTGTCCGGGCAGTACCTCACTTATTGAAGGCGTGCTTTCTAGGAAAAAAAAGAATACACACACACACACACACACAGAGAGAGAGAGAGAGAGAGAGATAGTGAAGATAGTGGATGGGAAGATTTTATAGTGAAGAAAAGGCAAATGACAATTTTTCTTGGAGATTGAGAACCACCGCCAGGGTGCACATGTGATATGCAGAATCATCAGACCACGTGTGATGTCTTAGAGATAAAAATGAGCTCTAAAAATATGCAAGCTGATCTGACCGGTGGTGAAATTAAGCCGTCTTCAATTTTCTATTCCTTAATCTCATCAGGTATTTATCAAAGTTAGTGTCTGAGAAAAATCCCAGCTCTTTTTTTTTCTCATGTGTTAAATAGGGGAAAATTCAAATCAAAGAACAAAATAATATCACCATAGCATTATTAATTATATATTTAAAAACTTGGGAGCATTTGAACAACTGTGGAATGTGGGTGTTTTTAGTGTCACAAGAACATTTTTCTTATCTAATAAATATTAGCTACGTTGTTTCTCCCTGAAAGCAGTGCCAGTAATGCTGATTTTGGTCTCATAAAATAGAAATATTACTTTCACTTCACTCCAGTAAACTTTTTACTTTTATCGTAACAAGTTTGTTACTAGACTTAAAACTAATGTCAAATTTTGGGGGTAGATATAGGGATTTCCAGCCTAGACTGTACAGAAATTATTTTTGAGCACTGAAATTGAATGTTTCCATATTTTGCTGTTCATTGTATCTATGTGAACATATCATAGCAATGACTGATTATTTTGATACATCCTGGATTTGTGAATAGTGTTTGAAAATCTGTTTTTCCCATTATAGAATATAAAAATATGAGTCAAGTTTAAAAACAAATAGGCATTAAGAATCTCAGGAGTGAATATACTAGCATCATACCTAATTTAGAATGAAAATGTAAGAAACATTGTACTTTAAGAATCTCAAACTCTGTATGTTTTAACATCACCCAGTTTTTCTCTGTCCTCAGTAACTTGTATAAGGTGTTGATTCATGTGGAATGAACACTACATCATTTTTAAAAAGATAAAGTGAAATTGAGTTGACTGTGCTGGACCTGTTTTTTGACCGTTGAGCAGTAGCAGCCTGTAAGCCATCTTCTTTTTGTGAAATCTAAAGCGTGTGAAATTGTCTTGCAGGTTATAACGAGGTCGTAAAGATTCCCTCGGGAGCAACCAACATTGAAATCCTTCAGCACAGCTATTCTGGAAAAGCAGAGGATGACAACTACCTGGGTAACTCATGGGTTGTGTGCAGCTCCAGCCGGTCTGTGGCTGATGTAGATCCCGGCAGGCAGCAGCAGTCCCCGTGTGGGCACAGTCTCAGTTCCAACGGGGCGGGGTTGTCTCAGCCTGGACACGCGTGCTCCCGAGGTCTACAGAGTGTAGCCTCAAGAAAAACTGAATGAAATTCCAAAAATTCAGCTTGTTTTCAGAGTTTTCCCCTAAGTCTATTTTGGACAACCAAAGTTAAAATTGCATGTGTATTTAGCATAAAATTATGTTTTTTTTTTTTTTTTTAATTTACTTATTTCTCTGAAAGGTACAGTTGCATACAGAGGGAGAGACAGAAAGGGTTTTCCATCCACTGGTTCACTCCCCAAATGGCCACAGTGGCTGGAGCTGGGCCGTTCTGAAGCCAGGAGCTTCTTCCAGGTCTCCCACGCGGATGCAGGGGCCCAAGGACTTGGGCCATCTTCTACTGCTTTCCCAGGCCACAACAGAGCTGGATCGGAAGAGGAGTGGCCGGGACTCGAACTTATGCCCGTGTGGAATGCCAGCGCTGCACTCAGAGGCTTAGCCCACTATGCCACAACGCTGGCTGCCCCTCTTCTTTTTATAAAATATTAGTTAAGAACTCTGAGTTACATGTTTGAAAGAATTTGCTCAAGTATTTTCAGCATGTGGCAAAATCATTTAAATATAGATTTTTAGAAGACCACCTGATGCGTTTCTTGAGTGTAGACTTCATTTATGTTATTTAATAGTTTATGTTATTTATGTGATTTATGTTATTTAGTAGTTTTAGAGGTTGTCGGGTTTAAAGTTTTCACTTGGGTACAAGCTTGAACAGAAAGTTTTGCAGACTGATCTGAGTTTCTGAGCAAGTTTGTTGACTGTCCTGTAATTCACCAGGCTAGAGTAGGGGGCGCTGTAGAGCTGATCTGGACAAAATTCATTATTGTAATTTTTTTATTCTATTTATTTATTTTGACATGCAGAGTTAGAGAGAGAAAGGTCTTCCTTCCGTTGGTTCACCCTCCAAGTGGCCACTATGGCTGGCGCGCACCGATCTGAAGCCAGGAGTCAGGTGTTTTTCCTGGTCTCCCATGGGGTGCAGGGCCCAAGGACCTGGGCCATCTTCCACTGCCCTCTCAGGCCACAGCAGAGAGCTGGCCTGGAAGAGGAGTAACCAGGACAGAATCCGGTGCCCCAACTGGGACTAGAACCCGGTGTGCCAGTGCTGCAGGCGGAGGATTAGCCTAGTGAGCCGTGGCACCGGCCCATTCTTTTAATTTGTAATCTGAATCCAGAGGAAGCCCTTGTCTCAGGAATTAGATATGGCACCACATAATGGCCCAGGCTTTCTTTAAGGGAAGATGATAGCCTTATTAATGTCTACATAAAAATGGTTAACTTTATGCTATGTCGGTTTCATCTCAATAAATAGTGTAAGCAAATTTCTAGAAGAAAATCTAATGTAAATATTATGATTTGTTATCCTTTATGTTAAAATTATTTTTCTCTCATGAAAAATATTTTCTAGGTGCATACACACAAATATGTCCTACTACGTTGTAGATCAGTAATTTACTGGGTTCCAGATAGACAGCTCGTCCTCCCTGCTACAGATCCACAGGGGATTATCCCAAGAGGCTCCGAGAAGCCCCAGGCCTCAGATAAAAAAACTGCGTGTATGCCGTGTTGATTTCCCCAAACACACATAGCCTGTGATAGTTTAACTTGTAAAGTATACACAATAAGAGACTAACAATAGTAGAGTAATTTTAACAATTACTGTGATAAAAGTAAGTTGAGAGTTGCCTGAACACAGCATCGTAATTCCTTAGTAGTCGGTTGGGTAATCCAGCCTACTACTAAATGACTCACAGGCAGGTGGTGTAGACATTGTAGAAACACTGGACACAGGGTAATTTGTAACTTGGGCAGGGCAGTGTTGGAAGGAGCAAGGTGATGTCACACCACTCTGCACGGTGTATAACTTAGAATTTAGGAATTGCTTATTTCTGGAATTTACCACTGCAGTTGGCTGCAAGTAACTGAAACCACGGGGACAATGACGCCTAAGGCGGGGCTGCTGTGTGCACCTTCCTAGAAACGGACCAGTTGCTACCCGCGTTTAGGATTGCAGTGGGCAGGTGGCGCAGCAGTTAAGTCGCTTCATGGGACGCCACATCCTGGCCTGGAGTGAATGATTTCAATCTTAGCTACTCTGCTTCCTGTCTGACTTCCTGTTAATGTGTACCCTAGGGGGCAACAGATAGCGGATCAAATCCCTGGTCCCTTCTGTCTACGTGGGAGATACCTTGGTGTTGGTCTGGCCCAGACTAGGCCCTTGTAGGCGTTTGGGGTGTGAACCAGTGGATGGAAAAATCTCTCGCTGTCTGTCTGCTTTTCAAATAAAATGAAAATCAACAAAAACCAAAATTTAAAAATGGTGTTTACAAAAAATTAGAAATCTTTACCAATAAAGTAGCAGTATATTTTGTAAGAAAATATAAATGGAAATAGGAAAGACAGGCCTGTTGGCTTTGTTAGGGTGCAGATTCTTTCTAGTTCAGTGGTTGAGTTGAGGGCTTCTGCACTTAAGTTCGATATCATTGCCTCGTGTCTTCACAGTTCCCTGTTTATAGGTTAGATACCACACTGTAGTCAATAAAGTTCATTTCCGTAATGTTAATTTACATTTCCATTCTTCAGTCTCACAAAAGGGTTTGAATTCACACAGTTAAGGAAGCATGTTCTTTGTCGTTGACTGATCTGACTGTTTCATGTGATTCTGTTCTGCAGCATTATCTGACAGTCAAGGGAATTTCCTCTTGAATGGAAATTACGTTGTAACTATGGCAAAGACAGAAATCAACGTACAAGGAGCTGTTTTTGAATACAGTGGATCCAACAGCTCCGTTGAAAGACTTAACGGCACTGATCGGCTGGAACAAGAGCTTGTTTTGCAGGTAAGTTCTCAGCAGTCGTTAAACGGACTTAGTTTTAATCGTATTAGTAAACCTTATTGGTTACATGTGCAGCATTTATTAAATGTTATTTTGAGATCTTAAGAATGTATCTTTGGGATTAAATTGTGTGTTCCTCTGCATTTTTATTGAGGTGTTGTGTGTGGGTAATCTATACAACCCCGATGTCCATTATTCCTTCAATATTCCTCTGGAGGAAAAGAGCGATTTGTTCATGTGGGACCCGTCTGGCCCGTGGCAGGACTGCTCCAAGATGTGCCAAGGTACCTGGTGCTGCACAACAGGGACAGATGTTTGTGGGTGCGCGCGTCCTTGGGGCTCCCTCTGAGTCTGGGTGCTCCGGAGCCCCCCCACTGCCCCCCACACAAGCTCACACGCAGACATTCCACATGGGCAACAGAGCTCTCCGGTTCTCTTCCCGTGCTTCCTCTCCCTCCTTCCTCCTGACTCGTACCCTGACAAAGCCCCGTGCAGCATCACACTTCTCAGCGTTTTCCGTCTCTGCCCCTTTCTTGTTCTCCTCCTTCTTCGCAGTCACAGGAAGTCTCTGACTTGTCTCCTGCTGTCCAGTGAATGATCTTCCCTCTTCCCCTCCTGTGCCCATGCCTCTCAGCCCCCGCCCCCCTGACAGTGTATAGACAGAACATTCCGCGTTCTCCCACCATCCTTCCTTGATGGCAAAGTGTAACCCAGTGCAGTGGTGAAACGGGAGTTGACAGTGGGCCAGGGAGTGAGAAGACTGGGGCGCCGTGCAGTGTGTAATGTGGATCCCTCACTGAGCAAACCATCTTCGTTGTGAGAGGGACAGCTTTGTCTCAAGTTACTTGGAGTCAGAAGCGTACAGGGATGTGTTAATTGAAGTGGTGCACACGGTGGTAATCGATACTGGTGGACATGATCACAGGAAAGGGGAAGGAAGCCTAGTGGCAGAGGTAGAGAGAGGGAGAAGCATCTTCATTTACAATGAGAAGTAGTTTCCAGGGAGGGTAGAGGGCAGGTTTGGGAGTGAGGAGGCCATGGGTCAGAGGAGAGTGCGGAGACAACTGGTGGGGGCAGTGGTGGTCAGAGGTGACCAGTCTCGTGTGAGAGATGGCCTGACACACTGACCCCAGGGTCCACGAGACTGTGGTCCCACTCAGGCCTTGGTCCTGGGCACTGGGACAGTGCTGCCCGCAGTGACTGTGGGGGCAGGTGTTCCTTCCGTCTGGGCAGCATCTCACTGGAGCAGTACAATGGTACATGATGCAAGGTTGGCTGTGATCAAACACAGGACACAGTGAGCTCAGGTGACCCGGGAGAAGGGAGGATTCAGTCTGGCAGGACGGCCCTGTGTGTCTACGGAGCAAACTGGAGCTGGGGGAGCTGGGCCCAGTGCTGCGGAGCTGCGTGGGGAAGCTGGTGTATGGCGGTGTTTTGGGAGTTAGGCCAAAATCCAGGCAACAGCTGAACAAAAAAGCTTTCTGAAGTGTGGTCTGCTATCCGCTGGGTCACACCCAAATTGGCCGCAACAGCCGGCGCTGCGCCGATTCCGAGCAAGGAGCCGTTCTATACTACCTTCCCAGGCCACAGCAGAGAGCTGGATCAGAAGTAGAGCAGCTGGGACTTGAACCAGTGCCCCTGTGGGATGCCAGCACTGCAGGCAACGGCTTTACCCACTAAGCCACAGCGCCAGCCCAATTTGCCTTCACGTTTTCTTCATCGTTTGCCCGTGGTCCTTTCTGTCGAGCTCCTTGGTTTCATGTTGCTGTTTGAGCTTGCTGTCTGCTGGTCTCTGTGAGAGTGGCCACCACTGTTCTGGGAATCCTTGCGGACTTCTTCCCTTGGGTGGAGCATATCCCTAGTGCTTTACTAAGGCAGTTTTCTTACACATTTCACATCCGAAAGTGCTGAAAGATCCTGTTTTCTTATCACGCTTCAACAGTTCAGCTACTGTAAATTCTAAAATATTATTTTACAGAAGCTTGACTTTGAATTTTGGCTTTTTTTTTCATTTCCTGGGCTTATATAAGGTGGTATTTTCTGTTGTAGAAGTATTGTGGACCCTCTCTTTAATTCTAATAAAATAAAATACCAGGACAGTGTACCTTGATATGAGTGGTTCTTTTTTATATCAGAGTATTTCAACAAATAAAATGTAAGGAAAATAAAATGTAAGTTTATTTTGGTGCAAAAGATTTTAAAAATCTATTCATAGTTTTTTATAAGATGCATTCTTCATGGATTTTTTGGAGACCTGTCTCATATGCATACATTTCAAATAATTTTGTGCCAAATAAACTTGCTTCTTAATTCAGTTTTTCCATAAGCATTTTGAAGTTCTCTCATATTTTCCTAGGTAATTATCATTTTAGTTGAAAACAAAGATTATTTATCTTGAGAAATTTTATTACATATTTTTGATAATTTCTTCACCTTTTCTCTCTCCTGCTTTAGACTTTTATTTGGATGTTCAGCTTTCTGAACTGATGGTTTGTTTTCTGAATTCTTCTTTCAGTTTCCTTGTTTTATTAATTTCTTCCCATAGCTGCCCATGTTGGTTTGTGGATGCATTGTATCATTATGTGCCCTGAGAGCATTAATCGTGATCACCGACTTCCTTCTGTTCCCTGACTTTGTCCTCCTAGCTCTGTTTTGTGTTTCTTGGACCTGCTCTGTGTCAGAGACTTTGCTGAAGTCTGCTCACCCCTTGCAGTGTGTGCAGAACTCAGGTGCAGATCAGGAGTCCTGGGTGGGTCAGACGAGTCAGCCAGGGGCTGCATTCCAGAGTCAAGTGGTTACTTCTTACGTCACTGGGGAGAAGCACCAGTGCGCACTGCCAGTGAATATTTCTTCTTGGGTTGAAGAGTGCAAGACAGACATTTCCCATCATCCGATGGTCACTGGGGGGCTGGAGAACAGCAGACGTCACCTGGAGCCACAGGGAGATGGAGAACCCAGTCGGCTGGAAGCCAGCTTCAGAATGGCGCCTGCAGCCAGTTTCAGCACAGTGCACCCCCCGCTTCCCGCGGGCGTCTTCTGCCTTCAAGGTCGCTTCTCTGGAACGCTGTCCGATTCGGTGGGCGTAAGCTGTCTGCTAGTCACCTGCCACGTGTGGCTGCCCTGCTGAGACGTGCGTTTAAGACTGAAGTGCACAGGGCATACGAGAGGGAATGTAAATGTGTCCCTAGCAGTGTTTATATTGAGATGTTGAAAGTGCTGCATTTTGCGTTAGATGTGGTTCACGTTCTGTTTTTGTTGGCCAGTGTGGCTGTGATAATCTTAACTGTTCTTCATAAACACTTCCCCATTCACGCTCCGTTTTCTTTGCCTTCCCCTCACACTGCCAGCTCTTCAGAGGAACCTGGTGTGTTTGGTTCCTGGCCTTTCTTGGATTCTGTGGCACAGAGAGTTTGTTCCTTACTCTCTTTTCCCCTCCGTGGGCTTGGGTTTCACGAACTTCCTTGGCTCTGTTAAATACTTACTTCCATCCACTTTTTACATCCAGATTTTTTTCTTCTTGCCTACTGTGTTTCTTTTACTACTGCTATCCTTTTAAGTTTATGCCTTTTCAAAATTCTTTACGGTTTCTTCAAAAGGTGTTTAGGAGGGAACAGAGGGAAACGTTACGTGTTCACGTGTGGTTAACAGGAGGGACGGAGAAAGCTGATGTCGCTGTGTGAAGCTCGGCTTTGTCCCCGCTGGCTACTGTGCACGCTGCCCCTGGTCTGTGTTCTCTGTGGTCGTGCTGCCCCCCAGTCACTGCCTAGTCTCAGTGCTGAGAACAGAAGGCCACTTCCTGCTCTTAGCGTATTCTGCTTGCTAGTTGGCTCTGACTCTATTTCAACCTTGAATCTACGTCCGTGCCAGTGTCTTTGTTTTTTTAAAAAAATAGGTTTTACTGTTTACAGCAGTTTTAGGTTTACTGAAGAATTGCATAGAAAGTACAAAAAAAATCACTTGCCCCCCCCACCCCCCATCTCCTGTCATTAAAGCCTTGAACTAGTGTGATACAGGTGTGTCACTAATGAGCAGTTTCAGCGCACTGCTGTCAGTGAGGTGTTCAGATTCGTGCTGTGAGTGTGGACAGATGTCTAGTGGTTTGAAGCCACCGTTCCACTATCATACAGAGGCGTTTCACTGCCCTGCCACAGTGCTCCCCAGTCGTCCCGCCCTCCCTCGCCGGCAGCCCCTGTCAGCTGCTGGTCTTTGTCATCGTCCTTGCCTTGTCCTCTCACGATTCCAGGCTGGGGCAGCCCTCGAGGGTCAGCGGCAGAGCCGGCGTCTTCACTGCTCCTTGTAGTTGGCTGGCATGACCCTGCTGCCAGTGGAGAGGGAGGTGTTCTTCTCGCGCAGGAAGTTGCTGGCGATGCTGGGCCTGGGGGGGGGGGGGACACCATGGGGACAATGTCGGGTGCTCCTGGTGCACCAGCACCTTCCCCAGCCACACGGTTTTCCACTCGCCACCCTGCAGCTATCCGGAGTTGCTGTCTATTCCGTGCCCATCCCACCTCCTGTTCTCACTCAGCAAGCTGCGCGTCGTTCAGGGTTCAGCCTTCTTGCCACAAACATCATTGCTGATGAGATCGAGATACTAGAACGTCCTGTGTGCTGTGCTGGAGATTTTTGCTTGCTGAGCTTAATCTTGCAGGCTGTTAACAGCATTCAACAATGGGATTTTCCTCTCTCTTTTATTTCTCCTGTGACGTTGGTCAAGGTGTCCAAAGGAGAAAGCTTGCCTGCATACGTCAGAGTGATCACATGGCTGTGTCAGACCGAAGTTGTGAGCACCTGCCGCCCCCACTGCTGCTGATGGAGAGGTGCAACACAGACTGTGAGCTCAGGTAAGCGGGAGGTGGTGTGGACCGCGCCACGTGCAAACCCGTACGGGAGGTGCTGGGTGTGTGACAGCGTCCGCCCTGGCCATTGTGTCACTTCGGGGTCATTCATTTGCTGAAACCCCGTGATGAGTTTGAGTTTTTATTCTTACCATTTGCTGAATATCAGTATCCAGGTGTCAATATTTTTTGTAGAGAATGGAAGTGATTTTATCTGTAAAAGCCACTCAGGTAAACTCTCATCTGAAAAGCTATGGCTTAAATATCCGAAACCATACGTTTCTCCACGGGACTTAGGAACACATCAGCTTCTACTCACATCTGAGGTAGGAGGACACATAGACGGAGTTCCGTGGTACTGAATTAGTGCTTTGGCCATGAAACATTAAGAAACATTGTCATAGATAATTGCAGGAAAGTCTGCACAGCTAACCTAAATACCTCGTCATCTTTTGTTCATTTTTGCATCATAGCAGGAGCCGTTGAGCTCTGAAACATTGCTGGACTCTTTCCCTCGGCAGTGATGGGCGTTGCTGTGCGTTTGTGGTGATGTTGAAGTCCTGCAGCACAGCCCAAGGGTGCAGGTGCTGTAGGAGTCGCGTGTGTTGCATTGCCGTAGAATGCTGCATGCTGAAGTCCTTGAGATGCTGTTGGGGTTGCAAGTCAACTCCTTGATTTCTGTGATGTGTCTTACTGACGTGCTCCGATTATCTGATAGAGTGCCGGACGACATTTGTGATAATTTGGCCGTAACTGGCGTTTTAACTTGTGGAACACAGATTTTCCCTGGAAACACGTCTGGATAGAGATCAGTGAGATTAGTGATGTCACAGATCACGTTTTTCGGAAACTGGTGTACCAGCTTTTAGGTGCTTTATCTGTGTTAATGTTGTCAGAGTCACAGAAGTTTCCTGTTCATGAATCAAAATACTGGAAAAGGATTGCGTGGGCGGGGACCCCCTGACTGGGGACCCACGTTCTCAGCTGTCGCCTTCTCGGGTAATCTCTGTCTGCATCCCCCTCTCGTGAGATTTTCCCGGAAGTGTGTAGTTTCTGGGACACAACTCCCGTGCTGCCACCAGTGCCAGACTGGGCTTAGCTGGCGTAGTGCTGGCTCCCTGTCCCCAGCTGTAACCAGACAAGCTCCACTTTATCTACTCACGTTCTGAGAGCAGTGCAGATTTGATTGTGAAAAAAGTAAGGCTTCTGACAAAATCAAGAGCTTGTTTGACTGAAATATGATTACCTGTCGGCCTCATTTTCTCATCTGCAGAATTGAAGTGTGGGCTGTGGGATCTCTGTGGACTGTTCACTTCTGACTCACTGGCCCGTCACATGTCTTCAGGTGGCTTGTTCGTCACCTCTTAGGAGTCTTTAAGTGGAATCCTATGCCTGAGTTTCTCTGAATCTACATTGTAAGTGTGCTCACGAACACACCTCCCAAGGGTGGCGCCGTGTTTTTTCCTAGGTGGCACATCGTTGGCAAGAGTGAATGCTCGTCCCACTGTGGTCCGGGGCACAGGTCCCTGGATGTCCGCTGCATGAAGTATTCCGTTCATAAAGGACAGACTGTCCCAGTAGATGACCGCTACTGCAGCGACCAGCCTAAACCGCCCGTCCGAGAACCATGCCACGGGGACTGTGCCTCCGCGAGATGGCATTATTCAGAATGGTCTCAGGTATCGTAGAAATGGCTGCATTGGCAGAGCTGCCCCTCTTTTTCTAATTCTTTAAATGACTCTAAAGTCTGATTCTGTGGTAGATTTCCAGAAGTCACCACTTTTTCTTTAAATCAGTGTTCCAGGAGTTGCGGTCCGGGGGAAAGGTCTCGAGAATCCGTCTGCGTCAATAACTTCGGCCACCGTCTTGCTGACCAGGAATGTCAGGAGCTTCCCCGCGTCACCACCGAGAGCTGCAACGCGGTTCCCTGTTCCCGCTGGGCCACTAGTGAGTGGAGTGAGGTAACATGACGCACACGGGGCTAGAACTTTCTCGTAACCTCGAACTTTCTCGTAACCTCATGCTTGGAAAGCTTGGCGGTGGAAGACTTCACAGAATTCAAAAGCTTTTGAATTTGTAAATAACTTCATTATCAAGGCCATAGAAGACTTGCCCTTGCATTTGTACAGTGCACCCAGCAGCCTGGGATGTGCACTGATTCCAGTCTGGCCTTTGCCTCTGGGAGAACTGGTTGCAGACTGGGACCTGATGGGCAGAACCTGGGCATGGCTGGTTTACCCGCGAATCTCCAGGGGTAGGAGAAGGTGCTGTTCAGGATGGCCCTCCAGCTGCCTCTTCACAGGCGGCTTCATGGCTGCACATTCTGCGCTGTGCCGTGTTGTTGGCCGGCACCGCAGATAAGCAGTCTCTGGGTTCCTTCACGCGTGAGCTTGCTGGCACGTCCATCACGGGCTCCTGTGGCAGTCACTGCCTCCTTAGTGGAAGCAGTGGCGTTGGAGCCGATGGATCGCACAAATCCTGCTGAAGTGTTAATCCTTACTTGGAAACTGTTGATCTCACTGCTAATGTTGCTGTACTGAAGGTGCAGCGTTGTCTTCGAATTTAGTTTTTTTTTTTTTGGACAGGCAGTTAGAATACGCACATCCTGTGCGTTTATCAGCTTTGATTAAACCATAGATATTTTCATGTTCTGCGTCTGAGTTGGGAGCTTTACTGCCTTTGGAGAAGGCGTTGTTTGTCAGTTCTGCCAAATGAGCACCTGGAATCCCCAGGATGAGCGAGGGTGAGCAGCTTCTGGTCCTGCACAGGTGGCCACCGCTCGTGGGAAACCTGCTCATTCTCACTGACCCGGGCTCCTCCTGCAGCCCCGTGAAGGTTCCTTGTTAGTGTTTGGAGTGACACACACAGAAGGTAGAGCTTGAAAAGTGCTTTATCGTCCTGAATTGTATTGACTCTACCTCCCAAAGATCAAGTCCCATTGATATTTTTGCATGACAGCGTCTTAAGAATACAGTGGTACTTGTTTGTATGTTAACTTTGACTTTGTTTCATTTGGGTCTGGAACACGGCAGGAAGGACGGGTAGTCGCCAGATCCACTGGAAGTGCGGCGATAGCTGTGCACTCATTAGCAAAGTGGCAGTTTATGGAACTGTTGGCAAGCAATGCTTTCTCAGGTCTCTGTGTATTCTCGTGCAGTGCTCAGCCACGTGTGGACGTGGGTCCCAGATGCGTGCCGTGAAGTGCATCAGTGAGCTGCTGGGCACGGTGCTGGAGGAGCGCGAGTGCTCTGGGACCAGCCGCCCCCATGACCGGCAGGTGAGGGCCGCCTCTCCAGGGACTGTTGACAAAACAGCTTCTGAAGCAGCGGGATTTGTTAAAAAGATTGAGTGATTTTGAAAGTCAAGGATACAGAAAGATGAAAACAGAGAAAGAGAGAGAATGTATCTTCCATCTGCTGGCTCACTCCTCAAGTGGCCTCAGTGGCCAGGGCTGGGCCAGGCTGAAACCAGGAGCTTCTTCCAGGTCTCCCACATGGGTGCAGGGGCCCAAGCACTTGGACCATCTTTCCTTCTCTCCCAGGCTTATTAAAAGGGAGCTGGATCGGAAGTGGAGCAGCCGGGACTTGAACTGGCGCCCATAGGGGATGCTGGCATTGCAGGTGGTGGCTTTACCTGTTAGGCCACAACGCTGGCCCTTGCAGGAGGATTATTAATGAGTTACATTTATATTTCTATGTGTATTTTTACACTTCAGCTTAGATGCCTTAAAAATTTGTGATACAGAATTTGTCACTCTTAATTTTGCCAGCTTAATCAATGAAACTTTTTTTTTGACTCATTGTCAGCCACGGGCTCTCTGCTTTAACAGGCACAGGGCTGTTTTTTGAACTGTAGAAGGGTGCCGTCTGTTACTGTGAACATGATGGGCTCGCATGCTATGCTGTGCTTTGTTGAATAGATTTCCATGTGTTGGAGGAGTTCCTGAGCTGCGGTGTTTTTGTCAAAGACTTTCCAGACTGTAGGGTTCATGCCACCATTCATGCCTGCCATGTGACGGTAGTTGGTGCTTTTGAAACCAGAACCCTTCCAGGGTCAATTTGAGAATTGGTACCCAGCTGTTCTTAGACCAGAGGCAGTGAACTGCTGGGTCTAACTGTCAGCAGGACGGGTGGGTTGTGTTTCATGAGCTCCACTTTGCTTCGACAGGACTGTGTGGCTGCACCCTGCCCAGGTATCTCCCACGCTGTGGCCACTTCACTGCCCGCTCTGCCCGTGGGAATGGCAGCACAGTGGCGACATGGTTCCTGGACCCCCGTAAGTGAATTCATGGAAGGGATGAGGGCTTTCTCTCTTGGAGGCTTTTAAACTTTCACAGAATCCCGGCAGGTGTTTTGATGTACAGATGAAGCATAGGTTTAGGAATAGGTAGTTTAAGGTTCGAATCATGTTTTGCCTTCCAAGAGCTTGCCTGGAGCAAGAAAGGTAAGTTTTCTGGTCCTCTTTTGTAATCCACGACATGAGGCTAATAGTAATACATACGTCACGGGGAGTTAAGGGCAGCAAATGTGCTCTCAGGCACTTAGCAGCTTTTATGTAAGCTACAAGTATTTCATGTTGTTTTTCTGAACTGAAAGCTTTAATGTATTTGGAGTATATGATTTGCTTTAATCTTAAATTTTAATTGTGGGATCATATATACTCCATATTCCTTAATTAAGTCTTTCAGAATTATTTTTAATGATACCTTAATATTCTCTTACAGAAAATAAGCAGATGTTATAAGCAAATGTTATTTCAGATCGTTGAATTCATTTAAATTACTGTATTTATGAAATTTATGATGGCAGCCAGGGTGGGCAGCACCCAGCCTGCAGGCTGGCTAAGGCCTTCACTTGATCTCAGCCAAAAGGCCGAGAAGCAGTGGCTAAGGCCTTCAGAGTCATGCAGTCTGGCCTTGCCAAGGCGGCCACAGGTAGGACTCAAAACTCAGTCGTGGCTGGCTCATTTTTAGGTTCGTAATACTGTGTGGCCCTTAGCAGAAAAAAGGTTCCCCACCCCTGATCTAAACTGGTTGGAACACTTGGTACCTTGTCTGCATTTGACTCCGAAATGATGCCAGGTGATGGTGTGGTAATGCATGCCTTCTCAAGCAAAGTGATGTGTTGGGAATTGGACAGCCACGTGCGTGGTACTGTGACAGACCCAGTGTGACACCTCCTTGTGCTCTGGTTTTTTAACAAGTGCTCTGTGTCTTGCGGGAGAGGCACCCGGGCCCGCTACGTGAGCTGCCGTGACGCGCACGACCAGGCAGCTGACGAGGCGCGCTGCGCACACCTGCCCCGGCCTGCTGAAACAGCCGCCTGCGTGAGTCCCTGCGGAGAGTGGCAGGCAGGGAGCTGGTCCCCGGTAAGTGTTCCCAGGAAGTGGTGAACAGGTGCCGTTTCTGACTGGACGTGTCGTATACATAGTGATTGTCACATGTAATGTGTGCATGTAGTGTGCCATGTTGTAAGTGTGGGCACAATTTCTGCTCAGTGTTCAGCTTCCTGTGGCCGTGGAAAAGCAACTCGACAAGTCGTGTGCGTGAGCTACCATCAGCCGATTGACGAGAGCTACTGTGACCCCGAGGCACGCCCTGTGACGGAACAAGAGTGCACCCTGGCTGCCTGCTCACCTGCCCAGGGCCATGGCCACAACCACGACCCCCGCTTCCGTTCCTCCGAGCAGCCGAGCCTTGGTCCAGGCAGGAGTTTCTCCCTCAATCACAAGCTCGAAGGTCCTCAGAATCAAGGGGTCCCCCCTGTGGCTGGAGAACTCCAGTGGCGAACAGGACCTTGGGGTTCGGTAAGCTTTCCTAGTTACTCTAGCCTGAGATGTTGCTAGGTCACCACCCTGCACACACAGGTGTGTCAGGGCGTTAAGTGTAGATCTTAAAGGGCTCAGCAGGTTGCAGATCCGAGGACCTTACTGAATTACACACCTGTGTGAAGTGATCACTAAGAGGAGCGTGCTTAGAAACACTCTGAGTGGAGTCTGCTGTAATAAAACCAAAGGAATCCCTCTAAGAAGTAAGGCCACAAAAGTTGATAGAAATTTTAAAAGGAAACAAATGTTACTGTGATAGCAGCAGCACAGTAAGGTGGTGGAAAATCACGATGAGCTATAACAGGTACAACGGAAGTTCAAATGCATGAAGTTTCACAAGCAGTTAATGATACAGAATTTAAAAACACTGCTGGAAAAACTCAGCCACTTTACGCTGTTCCTTCGTCATGAGGCCTGCAAGCTGTAATCCCTTTTTCCTAACCTTTGGGAAGAGATGCAGGACAGATGCTAACACAAGCTTGAAAGACCCGCCTTTCCACCTGCATGCTGATGAGCCCCCGTGGGAGCTCGCATGTTCTGACTGGTGTTCTGCCCGGTGTTCTGTCCCGGGAGGGTGATGGTGTCAGCCCGACTTCGCAGCAGCCGGGGCAGAGTGTGGGGCAGAGTGTGGGTGCACAGTGTGTGCGACTCTGGCTCTCTTCCCCTCCAGTGCTCCAGCACCTGCGCCCGAGGCCTCCAGCACAGGGCTGTGGTCTGCCAGGATGAAGATGGACGCAGCGCCAGTTCCTGTGACGCCGCCACCAAGCCCCCAGAGTCCAGGCACTGTGATTCCGGCCCTTGTCCACGGTGGATCCACGGGAGCTGGGGAGAAGTAAGTGTCGTTCTCCTGAGCTCGTGGGAGGCCCACGTCTCTGAAGCCCACGGGTACTGGTGGGTGATCCCTTTCAGCGTCAGCACAGAGGGGCTTGCTTTCTTCAGGGACTGTTAGTAGGTGTTTTCTCGTGATAGAGAGTGTGTACTCTGCGCTTTTGAAGGGAGCCTGTGATACTAGAAGTGTGTCAGTGAGCTTTCTAAAATTGCTATGTTATTGCTTTAATTTCTTTTTTTTTTAGATTTTATTTATTTATTTGACAAGGCAGAGTTAGAGAGAGAGAGAGAGAGAGAGAGAGAGAGGTCTTCCTTCCGTTGGTTTACTCCCCAAGTGGCTGCAACGGCCAGAACTACACCGATCCAAAGCCAGGAGCCAGGTGCTTCCTCCTGGTCTCCCGTGTGGTGCAGGGGCCCAAGCACTTGGGCCATCCTCCACTGCACTCCCAGGCCACAGCAGAGAGCTGGACTGGAAGAGGGGCAACCGGGACTAGAACCGGCACCCATATGGGATGCCGGCACCACAGTTGGAGGATTAACCTGTGTCATGGCGCCGGCCCCTGCTTTAATTTCTTAGGAAATTAGTTCATTATAAAAGTAGAAGAGGTTGCTGTCTACACATGCTATATCCTGTTCCTCTTTCATGCACTAGAGGAATCTTTCTCCATGAAGACAGAGTTATCAGCGACTGGCACTGTCCACATGCTCTCATACTCTTCTAGCCTCTGGAAAGAAAAAGCTTTCAAAAGTCATTTAAATACTAATATATTCCATATTTTTCAAGGGCAAGAACAAGAAGTAAAGGTTTTTATTAGTACTAGATGAGTAAAATCAATCCCGTAGCTTAATAGACCAGATGATTTGTAGTGTAATTTCCTTCTGTAGGGGGCATGGACGATACTGTGTGAGGGTGCATCTAATCAATATCAATGTTAAAGATTATCCTTTACTAGTTTCCAAAAGTAAAACAACTATTTTTTTCCTGAGCTCAGGCCTGCTCAATGTGAAAATTCAAATCATGGAAAAATACAAACTATTGTTTCATATAAAATCAAGAGTCTTCAAAAAGTTCGTGGAAAATGCATATTACAAAAAAGAACTACAAAATACTTTGTGCCAAAATAGGCTTATCTTTTAATATCAGTCTGTGAGCCTTTGGTAGCATCCTGTTATATACTGCACATTTTTTCATGCTTATATAAATTTGATCTGCCATATTAGCTTTCATGGCTACATATTTGATTGATTAGATCTTGTGCATAACATAATTCCTTTTTTTCCACAGTTTATTAATGTGTTACCTTTATCCAAATGGACTGCATCAGTAGTAGAGTAGATATTATGTATGAGATACAGAAATAGGTAACTTTCAAACTTGACGTTAAGACCTTAAAGAGGTGATTCTTATTAGGTATATCAGACTTGTTTATGATACCACTAGCAGGTGAAGCTAGAGAGACCTGTGATATGCTATTCAGATATCTTGCTGTATTAATTCTCAACATCTGCCATTTTTTGATCATAAAATTAAAACTTTATTTTCATGCCCAGGAGAAAGGTTGGGAATTTGAAGAAATCATAACCTTTCAGCATTACTTTTTATCTTTAAACATTGAATAAAGCAATACAAGAAGTCTAAACAGAGTTTATTGAAAATGTGTAATAATAATGAAGAAATGTGCTTGGATTCCAAATTTTTTTTGCACCAAAATAAACTTATCTTTTAATTCTGTTTTTCCTTGAACTCTTTGAAGCATCCTCACTTAATGGTGATTTTGAATTTTCCTGTTCTTCTTTGTAGTGTACACAGACATGTGGAGGAGGAATAAAATCAAGATTTGTAATATGTCAGCTTCCCAATGGCCAAGTATTACAAGAGCACCACTGTGAAAGCTCAGACAAGCCACCTCACGTGGCCCAGTGCCACACGCACGCGTGCCCTGATGGTGTGTCGTGGCATCGGGGGCCGTGGAAGTCGGTACGATAGCATTCTTACTCTTACCTTTGTTTTATTCTGTGTTAGTCTGTGTCCCATTTCTGTTGTTCTCGCTCTGTGAATTGTGGAACGCACACGTTCTATCGTCTGATTTTTTTCTCAGGCAAGCCATTGGCCATCTTGGCTTGTGTTATTAAGTTTGATGGTTTGAAGGAAGAATCCATTCAGTTTCAAATACTGTCTACTGTACATGTGTGTATATGTGATAGTTCTATGCATATTTATTTCGTACATATGAATTGTAAACATCGCACTCTTTGGCTCACCGCATCTTTAGCTTGCCCTGTGCTTCACCAGAAACGTTTTGCTATTTACATTTGTACATAGTGTTAACAGCAATGGCAAATTGAGTCTGTGTCTTGTTGGAGATTTTAACTGTTGTGACTTTGTCTGTCACTGTCCAGTTACTGATCCAAAACCAAGTAACACTCTTTAAAGCTTGTTGTTGTAAATCATTGTTAAACTTATTTTGTTTGGAAATGTGAAAATATACTAAAGAAGAGATAGAGAAACTTACTTACATAAAGTAAGTTAATTGTTTACGGTTTGTTATATACATCATGGAAAAATTAGGGTTTATAGTAATTTATATGAATGTTGATCTCTTCCACTGTGTGGAGTTACTGTGGTTTGCGAATATTTGAATTTTCTGTTTTTTTATTTTTTGGAGTCATAGACAAAACTCCTAATCAGTGCTCATGAATGGTTTATTTTCTCTGGTTATCCTTCCAGTATTCAGACTTTGAGGAATAGCTAAATATGTTGAAATTACTGCATTTTAATCACCTTTGATCTTTTACATCATGAATAACTAAGCACATTTCTTCCAGGTTTGAGGCTCTAGAACGTTTATGATTAAGCATGAAAGCTAGGCGCCTCTGTGTTTGGGAGTAATCAGTCCTCAAAGCCTGCACCTGCACCCCTGTGGTGTTGCCTCAGAGCTTCCCAGTGAGACATGGACCCAGGTTCCAGGTCTGGCTCTGGTGCAGGCTGAAATTCGTCTTTACCCTCCAAATGTGACTGATTTTTAAAAGCTAGCGCAGGCAAAGCTGAGTGTCCGCTTCAGTGAGCCATCACTCAGGAGCCAGCAGCAAGCTTGTTTTCCTTAGAGCATCCACGTGCTTGTTTGACAAGTGTGTGCCGGCCTCTGCTGGTCCTGGGTACGGTGCTGGGGGAGGAGTCACACGTGCTTTGTCCCTGCTGGGTTTACTCTCCCGGGAGACTGGTGAGGCACCCACCTTCCAGAGGTGTTTCCCACCAGCCATCTGGAAGCCTGGAAGTCCACTATCTCACCACTGTATCTCTGAACATTTTCTTTCATTTTATTGGTTTTAGTTTGCAAGCCTAGTTCTTAATGAGGCTTCTTTGAATTTTGCCCCAATTAGGAAGCAGAATTCTGATCACTAATGAGAGATTGAATTGTGGTGGCATTTGCTTCTGAGCACAAAGGTTTCATTTTCCCCACTCATCTGTGACTTTAATTCACAAAACATAAACATTGACTTCCGTCTCCTGCTTTGTGCTCGTATAGCGGTTCCTAAAATTCACTGTCTTTGGGTCGGATGCTCTGTTTGAGGGGTGGCAGACCGTGTGTCCGTGGACCAAGCCCACCTGCGCCTGTCTCAGTACAGCAGCTGTGCTCGTGTGTCTGTGCACCGCCTGTGACTGGGTTTGCCTGGGGGCTGCAGAGCGGAGGATGGCATTGACCCACAGAGCCTGCCAGTGTTTACTGTTTGGCCCGTGCTGGAAAGAGCTGATAGACTCCGACCTATTCTGTAAACACAATGCTTTTTAAATGGCAGATAAAAAAGAGCTTCACATCATAGAATCAGCTGTTTCTCTTAGTCACTTTAGATCTCTCTGATTCTTTATTTGACATTTCTAAGTAGTCTAAGGCTTATCACCCTCTCTACATATCCATTATGGAATTCCTAGTGTCAGAGTCTAAGACTGTATCCCTCACATACTTAGTGCAGCCTGTTGTTTTTGTATGTGAATCATGTCTTACGTGACAAACCAGGATGTTCCTTAAAGTCCCCTGCATAGATGACTTCTGCAGCCTCATACAACAAAGGGCCCGGGAACAGTAATAGCCGCAAACGACCAAATAGTAAGCAGATTCCTCACTGTTTACGATGTGTCTATTCCAGAAGGGGTTGATTGAATGACTCAGTCTTTGCACTAATGAAGAACTATAATAATTTTATTTTCGTGATAAATTGAAGACAATGAAGTTTTTAAAAAGTCACAATAAATGTATATATCAGAATTTTTACAAACTTATTTATTTAATGTTTTATAAATGAAAAGTACATTTATATCATTAGAATGCCTGGATTTATTTTATTATATGAAGAATATTTATTCACTGAATTAGCCTTTTATATTAAAAGGGTTTAGGGGACCTGAAAGTTTACTGTCAAAACCCTTGACATCTTTCAGTGTTGCTGCATTTCATACCTCCTCTGAACATGTCAGGTCAGTATTCCTTCATGGACAGTTCTCATTTTGACAGGTCTTCTTCAGGAAGGGAGAAAATTAAGAGTATATGTGAACCAATGAATGGCAGGAAACCTCATTTTTCGTTTTAAAGTGAAAAAATACATGAAGGGCAAAGACATTTAAATATCCTTAGCAGGTTATAAGATGACATTGTCGTTTTCTCATGCTGTGGGAAACCCTGTGCTGTAATAACAAAAGCAATAAATAAATTTTAACCACTGTTAATTTAATGACTGCTTTTCTGTGGTAAGTCAATGTGAAATGATTGTGTTTTAACCCTTGCTTATTATGACATGTGTTGTGGCTTTGTGCTTTGCTTAATTCGTGTATATGTTGTGTTTTTACTCCATGGATCAATACATAAAATGTCTTAAGTCACTGACAGATTTTGCATTGTAATGAATGCCTCTTTTCTATTGTTGGTATCTTTCTTTAATAACAAACTGTTATTTTCTTTTATTAAACACTAATTGTTTAATACTGTATGTTTTCATAATTGTACCTAGTATGTGTATAAACTGCTGTGATTTCTCAAAGAACGTTTCTATTAAAACAAATGTGATTTAAAAGTATGCGATGTATTATTTAGCTATCAATTATTAAATACTGGAAATTTTTGTTTTTTTCTTTACATTTGGTTTTTCTTTACATTATTTAATAAATAATGAATAAAATTAATGACAGGAATGGATTTTTTTAGGTAAGAATAGATGTGCATATGATCAAGGTATTTTTTAAAAGGTCACACTAGAGGATTTAATTTTCTCTTTGAAGTAGTAAGGAGCATTGGGTGTGGCATAATTGAGTCGTTCTGTCAGGTGCTCTTGATGTAAATATATATTCCCGTACCCAGATTTCATGTAGAAGTGATTTATTTCTCTAAGGTGTTTGCATTTCCTCCTGGAATGGAATCATTCCTGTAAATGTCTTCTGGTGTTGATGGTCCAACAGAAGTAAAGAGAATATGTTGGTTCTTTTTTTCCTTAAGGAGCATTTTTCTCATGAAAAAATAAGTTGCTGCTTAAGAACAGAAACTAGCTTGAATCTTAGTTTTAGTTCTTGGCCCACAGTGTTTCTTTTTCAAAGAAAATGCCTGTAGCATTGTGCATAAAACTATATTCTGGATATGTTAAGTGTATATACAGTGGAATGTGAGGAACACTGAATGTGCGTGGAGTGCCACACTCAGCCAGCCCAGCATGGGGGGGCTTCTGAGCAGAGGGTGCCAGTGACACGCACTCAGGGGACGCCTGCTCCTGCTTCTGCTGTTGGTTGCGTATGGAAGTAGAGGGTTTCAGGTCCCCAGTATCATGTGTGTCTGCCACCCAGAGGCGTCGTGCTAGTCACTGGAAGTGAACCAGGCGCAGTTCAGTGAGAATGTACCAACTCGGCAGGTGGTCAGAATGCCGGGTGAGATTCCTGTTCCCATTCAGTAGTAACTAGGGTATGTGTAACCCTGAACGTTAGATATTGGACATCTGGGGCTAAACAGGTTAGAATAACTCAAGAATTGATACAGACGATTGAACTGCACAAGAGTCCTGCCAGTAGATCCTTCCAGAATCCCAAAACGCGTGTCACACATTTCATCGTCCCCTGGCAAGTGGTGAGCAGCGTCCCAAGTCCTTACCCTAGAAGAATAGATTCTGCTCCCGTTACGGAATGGTCCTCTCTCCACCTGTGGGTTCTGTGCCTCACCACAGGGGAGAACACGGGCAGATTCATAGATGTCACTCAGCGGCAATGCCCTGGTGACAGTGTGGGAGACACAATGGACTGGGCAGGTTTGGAGTGAATGGTCTAAGGAAACGTAAGTAGGTTCTCTAGGCAGTGATGAGGTTGTAAAAGAAAAAAAAAAAAGATTCTGTGTGTCATAATGTTGAGTGAAGTTGGAATGCAGAGTGTAAAGTAACTACAACTGTGTCCCAGGGTGGTAAGTCTTATTTTCTCTTGGTATTTCCATGTTAGAGAAGGTGAGAACGCCCACCTGCTGCAGGAGTTCTGGTTTCCCAGGCCTGATGCTTTGCAATGTTTGACTCTGGAAATGGGTTCAGTGTCCTTAGAAGAAAGTGTCCTCAGTGTGCTGCGCTGTCTCTGTGCTGTTTGATGAGCCTGCTCATAAGCATTATTAACATTAGTTCATTTAGCTGTCCCACATTTCTGTTAAGAGTTAATGTGTCAGCTTTCAGCAGTTTGGGGGAAAAATCATATTTCAGTGTCTGATCATAATGGTCAGATGTTAATATTTTATGTCTCGCTTGGCATTTTTCTAGATAATTGATTTCTTATCACTTGATCATCTGTAAGGCTACTTTAAAACACTGTGTAAAAGGATTCAGGGTAGACGTTTGGTGCAGCAGACCCTGCTTGGGGCGCCCACTCCCGTATTGAAGGGTCTGGGTCTCCACCCTGGCTCTGGCTCCCAACTCCACCTTCACACTCGTAAGAACCTTGGGAGGCAGCGAAGTTGGGCCCCTGCCACGCATAGGGGAGACCTACGTTCAGTTCCTGGCTCCTGGCTTTGCCGGGCCCATTCCTGGCTGTTGCAGGCATTTGGGGAATGAACCAGTGGATGAGAACTCTTTCTTTGTGTCTATCCCTTTCAAATAAGTTGTTTCTGAAGGTATTTATTTTGGTACAAAAAATGTGAAATCTATACAGTTTTTTCATAATATTGCAGGTTTTAGGAACTTTCTGAAGACCCTTTTAACACAGGGATTTCAAAATTTTTGGCACCAAAGTAAACTTATTTATTTCCATTGTCAACAAACTTTTTAAGGTCCACTCATATTTCTCAGTAAAATGTTTTGAGCATGCACTCTTCTATGTTTTAATACGCATTTATGTATTGCATATATAAACATGTAGGTTATATGATGTATAAAGCACAAATAAGCATGCATTTAAAAGGATAAATTGAATAAAGTCAATTGTAGTTTTTTGTGTGTAGGGTTACAGAACCTCCTGAGCTATTTCTGTTATCTCATTTTTTAAAAATGTGGTAGAATGTTTTTCATTAGTTTTTTTTTAAAGACTTGTTTATTTACTTGAAAGAGTTACACACAGAGAGAAGGAAAGGCAGAGAGAGAGGTCTTCCATCCGGTGATTCACTCCCCAGTTGGCCGCAACGGCTGGGGCTGCGCTGATCCGAAGCCAGGAGCCAGAATCTTCTTCCAGGTCTCCCATGCTGGTGCAGGGGCCCAAGCACTTGGGCCATCTTCCACTGCTCTCCTAGGCCATAGCAGAGAGCTGGATCAGAAGTGGAGCAGCCAGGACTAGAACCTGGCGCCCGTATGGGATGCCGATGCTTCAGGCCAGGGCATTAACCCAATGTGCCACAGCGCCGGCCCATTTCATTAGTTTTTAAAACCTGGTTCAATGCTGTCAACCTGGTTTAGCTATTCCAGTATGTAGTTTTGATAACTTTTGTAGCTGAAAAACATTACTCAGCAAAAATATATCCAATTAGCAAAGTTTATCACAGGATGCTCCTGTTTTATACTAGTAATTTAACTGGTTTTCAGTCCAACATGTCCATCAGAAATTTTTGAAATTTGCCTCACAAATTTCTGTTTTCAATTATGTCAATCAGTTCATGAAAAGAAGTAGAAGTTAGGGTTTTATATTTTGAAAAGTAGCTTCAAAACTCAAATTTTGAAATAATTGGAAACCATTTAAACAAATTAGAAATTTTTACTTCAAAATTTTAAAAATATGCACTTGGCAAAAGAAAAAAAAAACACAGAAAACATTTCAAAATCTTTTCTCTTTAGTAGAAAAAGATCCCAAAAGCAATTGCTTTCTCATCCATTCTTAGCTGTCTCCTTCACTGTTGACAGATAGTTAGACAGTGAGAGAGAGAGACAGAAAGGTCTTCCTTCCATTGGTTCACTCCCCAGATGGCTGCTGCGGCCGGAGCTGCACTGATCTGAAGCCAGGAGCCAGGTGCTTCCTCCTGGTCTCCCATGCGGGTGCAGGGGTCCAAGCACTTGGGCCATCCTCCACTGCCTTCCTGGGCCACAGCAGAGAGCTGGACTGGAAGAGGAGCAACTGGGGCTAGAACTTGGCACCCATGTGGGATGCCAGCACCGCAGGTGGAGGATTAACCAAATGAGCCATGGCGCCGGTCTAGGTACTACATTTTTAACATTAAATATCACCAAAATCTTCCATGTTCATGAATTAGAAGAATATCATCAAAATGTCCATACTACCAAAAGCTATTTAAAGACTGTGATCCCAATCAAAATGTTAACAACATTCTTCTCAGATCTGGAAAAAAATGAAGCTAAAATTTATATGGAAATATTAGAGACCCTGGATAACTAAAGCAATCTTCTACAACACACTCAAAGCTGGAGGTATCACAATACCTGAATTCAAGACATACTACAGGGCAGTGATAATCAAAACAGGCTGGTATGGCACAAAAACAGGCATGTAGATCAGTGGAACAGAATAGAAACTCCAGAAATTAACCCATGCATCTACAACCAACTTACCTTTGACAAAGGAGCTAAATCGATCCCTGGAGCCACAACAAATGGTGCTGGAGCAAGTCTCTTCAACAAATGGTGCTGGGGAAACTGGACCTCTGCTTGCAGAAGCATGAAACTAGCCTTTCATCTTACACAAAAATCCACTCAGAATGGATCAAAGAGCTAAATCTACGACCTGATAACCATCCAATCACTAGAGAACGTTGGGAAACTCTGCAAGTCACTGACATAGACGAAGACTTCTTGGAAAAGACACCAGAAGCTTGGACAACCTAAAGCCAAAATTGACAAATGGGATGACGTCAAACTGAGAAGCTTCTGTGCTGCGAGAGAAAACACTCAGCGAAGAGGCAACTGAGAGAATAGGAGAAGATATTTGCAAACTACACAACTCTTAAAGGGTTAACATCTGGAATCCATAAAGAACTCAAGAAATTCAACAACAAAACAATCCAGTTAAGAAATGGGCAAAGGACTTGAACAAGCGTTTCTCAAGAGAGGACGTTTGAATGGCTAGAAAAAATGCTTAGGAACATTAGCCATCAGGGAAATGCAAATCAAAACCACAGGTTTCACCTCACCACAGAAATCAGCAAACAACAAATGCTGGCGAGGATGTGGGTGGAGATGTACCCTGAATCACTGTTGACTGTTGGGACTGTAAGCTGGTGTAGCCAGTGTGTAAAACAGTATGGAAATTCCTCAGAAACTGAATATATATAAGCCTACCTTATGATGCAGCTATCCCACTCCTGGGAATTTACCCAAACCAAAAGAAATTGGCATCTGAAAGAGTTATTTGTACCGCCATGTTCATTGCAGCACAGTTCACAATAGCTAAAATGTGGAATCAACCCAGATGTCCATCAGCTGTTGACTGGATAAAGGAATTATGTATACACAATGGAGTACTACTCCGCTGTAAAAAAAAAATGAAATCCTGTGTTTTTCTCTCTTTTTTTATTATTTATTCGGAAGTCAGAGTTACACAGAGGAGAAGAGAGGCAGAGAGAGAGAGAGAGAGAGAGGTCTTCCATCCGATGGTTCACTCCCCAATTAGCCACAACAGCCAGAGCTGTGCTGATCTGAAGCCGGGAGCCAGGAGCTTCTTCCAGGTCCCCCATACAGGCGCAGGGGCCCAAGGACTTGGGCCATCCTTCACTTCCTTCCCAGGCCACAGTGGAGAGCTGGACTGGAAGTGGAGCAGCCAGGTCCTGAACCAGCGCCCATATGGGATGGTGGCGCTTCAGGCCAGGGCATTAACCCACTATGCCACAGCGCAAGCCCCAAATCCTGTGTTTTTCAACAAGATTGATGCAACTGGAAACCATTATACCTAGTGAAATAAGCCAGTCCCAAAAAGACAGATATCGTATGTTTTCCCTGATCTGAGGTAACTAATAGTGTGCTTAACATTTAATGTTTAGGGCCGGCACCGTGGCTCGCTAGGCTAATCCTCCGCCTTGCGGCGCCGGCACACCGGGTTCTAGTCCCGCTCGGGGCACCGGGTTCTGTCCCGGTTGCCCCTCTTCCAGGCCAGCTCTCTGCTGTGGCCCGGGAGTGCAGTGGAGGATGGCCCAAGTGCTTGGGCCCTGCACCCCATGGGAGACCAGGAGAAGCACCTGGCTCCTGCCTTCGGATCAGCGCGATGCGCCGGCCGCAGCACGCCGGCTGCAGTGGCCATTGGAGGGTGAACTAACGGCAAAGGAAGACCTTTCTCTCTGTCTCTCTCTCTCACTGTCCACTCTGCCTGTCAAAAAAAAAAATTTAATGTTTAGGAGTGAAAGGGACATTTTGATATTCAATGATTGTTTACAGTCCTTGTCTCTTCTGTTGAGGAACTTTTTTTTTCTTCATACTATTTTTTGAACTCTTTTACTTAGTGGAGGGTTAACTATATGATCATTAAGTAAACTGAAAATAGATCTTTGTGAAAATTAAGAGTGGGATGTGAGAGGGGGGAGCTAGAAGGGCTGGAGCATGGGTGGGAAGTATCGCTGTTTGCTAAATCTATATAGACGAAATGCATACTTGTATAACTTCAATAAAAGTTTTAAAAAATGAGGAACCTGGAACAAACCTGTTTGTTTTTTGTAGTAGAAATAAATAGCAGTTCACCTTTGCGAGCCCGTTTGTCTTCATGAATTTGAAGGAGCTGGCAGCTCTCTGTGTTAATAAACTAAAACTGCAGCCAGCGTTAACAGTGTGGTGCTCCTCATGCCGGGGTGCCTGGAGATGTCCAGGTAACATGGCCTCTGCCCCTTCCTCAGCACGCAGTGGGAATGGCCACAGGCACATGGCCTGTGCACGGCTGAGTGAGCGATGCTGTCTCTCTGCTGATGGGAGACACCGTGTGTCATATGCATTGGGTGTCACCATGACATATGGGCCTATGTTGGAAGTTAACTTACTCTCTGTAATATTAGGTAAAACAAATACGGAGAAGTTTGAAACCGTGACTTCGGGCCCCCGTGAATCATGCTGCCTGGGGTCTGCTGCAGCACTCTGATCTGGATCCTCAGCCGCCTGGACACAGGTGTGCAGTGACACCTCTCATAAGTGACAGGTGTCGAAATTTCATGATTTGTTTTCACAGACAGCTTTGCTGCTTCCTGGTTGTGCTCTTTTAACCCCAAGATAGTACTTAAATCAAAATTAAATTAGTCTAAAACTAATTTACCTAATTCATGTTCCAGAAGGACGTACTGGGGAGGTACCTGCCAAGTTCTGTTGTGATGTGGTAAACTTAGACGTCATATAATGCATGTATTTATAAGAATTCAGTGATGCATTGCCAAGTTTTACTAGTAAACCAGCTCTTACCCCATTAAATTCTTCTAGTTATCTATAGTTAACTGAGTGAAAGGGAGTCCATAAGACAGCTCTAATCTCCCTGGGCTTTTGTGATTTTTTTAGCTGTGACCAGGGAAACCCAGAGGTCTTAGTAGTGGTAATGAAAGGAAACATGGTCACGGAGCTGCCCCAAACCCATCCATTCACCCACTCAAGGCTGCTGAGAGCCCACATTTATCAGCCACTGGGTTCCAATTGGAGGAAGAATACAGATTAATTAATACAGAATACAGAAGAATACAGAAAAATGCTGTAGTGTCCTCAAAGGATTCACAGTCCAGGTAGAGTTGGATATGCACAGAAACCACTAACAGGGCAGAAAGGGGAGCAGGAAAAGTCAGAAAATACGTGTCCGGCGGAGGAATGTGGTAGTTTATGGAGGAGAAGGGACAGGTCCAGGGCCCCATGGGTAGTTAGGGCTTGACTGGGGAGAAGGGTGCTGGTTAGGAGCTTGCCTGAAGGAAAACCACAGAGGCCGGGAAGAGTAGCTCAGTGTCACCTGCCTGTGATGACAGGATGTGTCAGTGTCACCTGTCTGTGATGACAAGGACGTGTCAGTGTCACCTGTCTGTGATGACAAGGACGTGTCAGTGTCACCTGTCTGTGATGACAAGGACGTGAGGAGTGTCAGTGTCACCTGCCTGTGATGACAAGGATGTGAGGAGCGTCAGTGTCACCTGTCTGTGATGACAGGATGTGAGGAGTGTCAGTGTCACCTGTCTGTGATGACAGGACAGGAGGAGTGTCAGTGTCACCTGCCTGTGATGACAGGACATGTCAGTGTCACCTGCCTGTGATGACAAGGATGTGTCAGTGTCACCTGTCTGTGATGACAGGACGTGAGGAGTGTCAGTGTCACCTGCCTGTGATGACAGGATGTGAGGAGCGTCGGTGTCACCTGTCTGTGATGACAGGATGTGAGGTGTGTCAGTGTCACCTGCCTGTGATGACAGGACAGGAGGAGTGTCAGTGTCACCTGCCTGTGATGACTAGGATGTGAGGAGCGTCAGTGTCACCTGTCTGTGATGACAGGATGTGAGGTGTGTCAGTGTCACCTGCCTGTGATGACAGGACAGGAGGAGTGTCAGTGTCACCTGCCTGTGATGACAGGACATGTCAGTGTCACCTGCCTGTGATGACAAGGACGTGTCAGTGTCACCTGTCTGTGATGACAGGACGTGAGGAGTGTCAGTGTCACCTGCCTGTGATGACAGGATGTGAGGAGTGTCAGTGTCACCTGCCTGTGATGACAGGACGTGAGGAGCGTCAGTGTCACCTGTCTGTGATGACAGGATGTGTCAGTGTCACCTGTCTGTGATGACAAGGACATGAGCGTCAGTGTCACCTGCCTGTGATGACAAGGACGTGAGGAGCATCAGTGTCACCTGTCTGTGATGACAAGGACATGAGCGTGTCACCTGCCTGTGATAGGACGTGTCAGTGTCACCTGTCTGTGATGACAAGGATATAAGGAGCATCAGTGTCACCTGTCTGTGATGACAAGGACATGTCAGTGTCACCTGCCTGTGATGACAAGGACGTGAGGAGTGTCACCTGCCTGTGATGACAAGGACATGAGGAGCGTCAGTGTCACCTGTCTGTGATGACAACGACATGTCAGTGTCACCTGTCTGTGATGACAAGGACGTGAGGAGCATCAGTGTCACCTGTCTGTGATGACAAGGACGTAAGATTAGACACAAGTCAGGGTCTGATCAGGGAGGTCCAATGATGGACATGCCTAACTGATTTAAAAATTTTGTGAAATTCTATGTGTATGGAAGAACAGAGTTTTTGGAGTGAAGGTCAGAGCTGTGTTTTAGGAAAATTAACAGATTGTTATCATAGAATGTAAGCAAGTTGACAACGTGGTGGATGTCAAGGGGAGACTTCGAGAGGCTGGATATCAGTGCTTTGTATTTTCTCCAGGCATCTGTGGGTTGCTCACAGCATGGAAGTGTGTACAGGGAGAGGACCTAGAAGGAACCAGTGTGGAGAGATTGTGGGTCTGGTCTCGGTGGAGAGAGGGGCTGGCGTCTGAAGCCGGGGAGAAAGAAGCGATGTGCAGGGGAACATCTTGTCAAGCACTCTGTTACCAAGGGAGTTGGGTTGAGAAGTCTGGGTGATGTGTTTGCGCTTCTGCCCATTGTGAGGGCCCGTCTGATGGGGTGTAATGAGGGCTGGTGTCAGCCTCACCCACCCAAGAAGATGCAGTCTTGACTTCACCAAGAGCAAAGGAAACCGATTTTCCAAGAGTTTGAAGAGAGAACGTAAGGATCAAACCTGCTGCAATACAAAATATCAAGTCTGGATCTTGTAGATGTGAGCTCTCTTAGAACACATGGGTTTGAGTTAGGACTGCTGTTGTACTGAGTGACCTTGGACATGTTTCCTAACATTGGGAAGAGTTTGTTGTGTTAGGGTGAAATAGTAGTAGTAGTTACCTAAAGGTTTTTTTGGGGGGGAGGGTGAAATTGAGCAGTAGAAAATGTTCTTAGCATAGGTTCTCTTATAATAAGGCTCGAAGTGTATTGCTCATCAGTATCACTTATATTCCTTTTCGTCAAGAAACTAAAACTAGGGCCAGCATTGTCCCATAGAAAGTTCAGATGCTACCTAAGACATTGACATCCCATGTGGGCGCTGGTTCAAGTCCTGGCTGCTCTAATTCTGATCCAGCTCCCTGCTAATGGCCTGGGAAAGCAGTGGAGGATGGCCCAAGTGTTTGGCTCTCTGCATCCACATGGGAGACCCAGAAGAAGCTCCTGGCCTCAGCTCAGCCCCAGCCATTGTGGCCACTGGGGGACTGAACCAGCGGGAGGAGGATGTGTCTTTTTCCTTTTCTGTGTAACTCTGCTTTCCAAATAAATCTTTTAAAAAATGCGGTAGAGAGGGCTAAGAGTATTTCAGGCAATCTGAATCAAGATCCATTTTTGCTAGTTATACTAAAATAGAGAAATCAACTTGGGCTGGAGGTTTTCTTTTCTTTAGACATTTATGGAATTACAATGTATAGGAAAATTACCAAATCATAAAGTTATTCCAAAGTGAACACTCCTGTGTAGCTACTGCCCCCCAAAAGAACATCAGTTCTCCCAGAAATTCTCCCACACGGACCCCTTGCAGTGACTGTCCTCTGAAAAGCTCTGTTCTGACATCAAATGTAAACAAGTTTGCCCGTTTTGAGCAGAACCTAGAGGATTTGTGAGAGCTGCCATCTCATGTCAGGTCCATTCATGGTACATGTAATTGTGGTTTTTCATTGAATCAAGTATGACCTTTTAGATCTAGAATTGCTCATTGGATCTATACTTGCCCATTTATCAACTCATTGCTGAATCTAGTGATTATCACTGAATTAGTATTAATTGCCTTTATGAATGAATCTGAATTGTATGAGTATTCTGCAGTTGATAAGCATGTGGGATTACTTTTTTACGTGTGTGTAGTTATTTTCATACACTTGAAGGCAGAGTGATGGAGGGCTCATATTCCATCCACTGGCTCACTCCCCAAATGACTGCATCTGGGAGGCCTGGGCCAGGCTGAAGCCAGGAACCTGCAGCTCTTCTGAGTGTCCCACGTGGGTGGCAAGGGCCCAAGTACTCGAGCTATCTTGTGCTGCCTTCCTGTGGTCCACAGTAGCAGGAAGCTGGATCAGAAGCAGAGCAGGCAGGACAGGAACAGGTGCTCCCATATGGGATGCAGGCATCAAGTGGCAGTTTAACCCGCTGTGGTCCAGCACCTGCCCCGAGTTGGGTTCTGATCCCATCAGTTCAGGCGTCCGTGTGCAGCCCAGGAGTTGCTCTCACACACCAGTTCGTTCTTGAGCCACTCCCCACTGTCCTTGAGTTAATAACTGCCTCATCAAACGCTTCTTCATTCTTATGTTCCAGTCGCTTTGTCCCCCTCAAGAGCCTGAACAGATGAGTGAAATCCCTAGCAATGGTTTTTAAAGCCTTAGATAATTCCTCTTCCTTGGATTCCTTCCCAGAGACCCCGTCTTCCTCTCTGCTCTGGAAAAACCTGGCTTGGCCCCTGCCACTGTATCCCTCTCCGTCTGTGGGCATCTCTCTCTCTCTCTCTCTCTCTCTCTCTCTCTCTCTCTCTCTCTCTCTCTCATTTACGCCCTTCAGGCTTGGTGACTTCCTGGTGCACATTTTGCATTTGTGACTGTCTAGGAAAACTCCTCTGCTTCCCTGAGGAAAGGAGAAGCGCATTTCCCATCTCTGCATCTGAACGTGTTCGCAGTCAGTCCACGTGTCTGGTTCGCTGCTTAGGTTCAGGATTCTGGCCTGAAAACCATTTCGCTTGGAATTCTAACCCGTTCCCTCGTTGCTCGGGGGTTTGGAGCGAGTGCTGGAAGTCTGATCAGTCTCACTCCGGAGGGGTTGTTAAGTGCAGTTGTGGTGCCTTCTCTTAGCCCCTGTGTTTTCATGACAAGCTGACGTGTGTGTGCCCGTGCGTGGGCCTAAACTCCTGTCTGCTAGGCTTTCCGGTAGGTCCTTTCACTCCACAGACTGTGTTGAGGAAATGTGTTATTCCTGTGCAGCCATTTCTTTGTCCTTTCTTGAACTCTTTGAAGGTGATACCGGAATTCTGGGGTTCACCTAATTTTCTTGCTTTATTCTTTGCTATTTTCCACCTTTGTCTTTCAATTTTACTTGATAGTTTGGATACCGAGAAATTTGTCTATCAAGTTATGTATTCTAATTGTTTTAGTTACTCTGTTTTTAAATGAAGACGTTAGTTTGAAAGGCAGAGTGACACAAGACACACTCACAGAGGTGGATGTTCTAGGGGGTGAGACAGAGCTGGATCTCCTCTCCTCTGGTTTACTCCCCAGGTAGCTGCAACAGCCAGGGCTGGGCCAGGCCAGCGCCAGGGCCAGGAGCTGTCCTGATGTCCCATAGGGGTGGCAGGGGCCCAAGCACCTGAACCAGCTTCTGCCTTCCCAGGCCTTTCAGCAGGGAGCGGAAGGGGAGCATCGGGGACTCGAACTGGTGCTCTGCCGTCACAGGAGCAGCTTGGCCCGTCGTCCCACGACACCGACCTCTCGGATCTCTGGCCATCAGAAGCTTCTCCCTACTTTCTAGTGGCTTCGGCGGCTTGCAGTCTCTTCTCGATCTGTCCATAAAGCATCCGTCATCTGTCACATGTCACCGACAGTGTTTTGTTGGTGTGTGTGTGTCTCCTTTTGGGCAGGATTTTCTCTTGGTCCTCAGTCCCTCTCCTTAGGGCCGGGGTAGCAGAGTTTTCCTGTTTTTCCTTCTGAGGGTTTTCCTCAAATGTTCGTGAATCTCGGCAGGCACTGGAGAAATGAGTGGAGGCTGCATCTCAGTGGAGTTCAGTAACGAGTAACCTTTGCCCTCAGTCTCTTAAGGTCTTTTGTCTTCGACACCCAGAAAAGCTGTCTCTCTCTGCTTGGGGGTGAGTAGGGTGGGCGGAGGGACTGAGGTTCTGAGAGGTTCGGAGTGGAAGCCCCTGGTGCTGTAACTGCAGCAAATGCGCCTGCCTCGCTGCTGTCGCCGGTGCCGGGCCTCCCCTGGTGCTGCAGGCTGCGGGAGCGCCCCTCTAACCCTCCGCCCCCCCCCAACCCCCCCACCCCGTCCCTCCGCCTCCCCGCCTCCCCGCCCTTCCACCCCTCCCCGCCTCCCCGCCCCTCCGCCGCCTTTATCCCCTCTGCGCCTCCCGAAGTTACTCAGACACTTTCCACCACTTTCCCTTGTGGGTTGAACAGAAAACTGAGGTGGGAGAGGAAATGCAAACCTGGGCCCCTCTACCATTTTTAACTAAAACTGTTCTTTTAAAAACCAGAATGTGTGCTTCGCCTCAGGAGGACACTAATGCAAAAAAAGTGTGCTGGATGTTTTTTTGTTAATCACTTTATTATCCTTTAAGTTTGGATTCAGACTTCTTTGCAAATTAACTTTAAAAACAAAGTCTGGAAGAAGCTGAAAGTTCTTAATACGGTTAGATACCACACAATAGGATGAGATATGTCAGTGGTCAGGGTGTTTGAAACCCAACATTTCCCTGACTCTTCGAGCTGTGTACTCCAAGGATGTCTGTAATGGGTTAAAAGGGAAATTTTCAAACTCCATTGAATTTTTCTTAAAGATTATTTATTTGCAAGTCAGAGTTGCAGAGAGGGAGGGAGGGAGGGAGGGAGGGAGAGAGAGAGAGAGAGAGAGAGAGAGAGAGTCTTCCATCCGATGGTTCACTCCCCAGCTGGCTGCAATGGCCAGAGCTGTGCAGATCCGAAGCCAGGAGCTTCTTCCAGGTCTCCTACATGGGGGCAGGGGCCGATGGACTTGGCCCATCTTCTACTGCTTTCCCAGGCTATGCATAGCAGAGAGCTGGATCGGAAGAGGAACAGCCAGGACTAGAACCGGTACCCATATGGGATGCCAGCACTTGAGGCCAGGATGTTAACCCACTGCGCCACAGCGCCGGCCCCAAACTCCATTGAATTTTAAAACCTGAAGTAGGCTCTTTGAGGAGACTCTGAGCTGGTCCCTGTTGCTGGGTTGGGTCCCTGCTCTGTGCTGCCCACGCGTAGTTAACTGCACAGTAGCCGCTCTCTTTTACAGACACACTTTGCCCTCTTCAGCGGAGCGGTAGCCCACTCTACTGGACTCTCACGACGTCCACCATTTTAGGGTTTGGCCTCTCTAGGAATTGGGAAGCTGAATTTAAAATTGACTTTCTCCCTTACAGGGAATGCCCTGAATTATAAAGCAGTTGTACAAAACGCTATTTAGAACTTGACTGCGGTAGATTTTTTGCTTAGATACAGAGGATCACTGACTTCGTGAAGAATTAGAAAACCGCGTTCTTGCTGGGGTTTTGTTGTAGCCTCTGCATTTTATTGAGAGAGTGATAGGCTTCTGTGTGTTGTTTTCCGGAATATGTCATTTCTGGTCGGTTCTGACCGGGAATGCTGTCACTGGATATGTCATTTCTGGTCGGTTCTGACCGGGAATGCTGTCACTGGATATGTCATTTCTGGTGTGTTCTGACCGGGAATGCTGTCACTGGCCTGGTTCATACATTGTTTCATACCCTGATCTTACTTCCTAAGTGCTCTAAAGACTTGAACGTAAAACTTCTGCAGGTGGTTATGGTCAGGATTTTTCCTTAAAGGTGTTTAATGTGTGCTACAGAAGCATGTGCAGTCTTGAGAAAAGATGCAAACGAGCTAAACAAGAGATGTTCCGGCACTGAAGAGTTCTCTGATGATTCCGGAGTTGTTGCTCAGCACTAGGGCGCACACAGCAGTCCTCCCAGCAGCGTGTGCGTGCTCACCTGGGAACCCTTGTCTGTGTCCACGCGTGCGGTGCTGCCAACACAGAAGGCTTGTCTGACGGGAGTGACTGCCAGTCCTAGTGAGAAGGTGGATTTGCATTTCTGTGAGCCCTTTTGTGACTTGTTTTCCTTGTGGTCTGGACACGTGGGCAGTCCCTGGCGTGTGATGAGCAGCAGGGTGGACCTCATGCCCAGCCACGTGGCCGTGCACTTGCACGTGGCCCACGCATTTCTTGAGCACCTTGTTGTCAGGAAGCAGAGAGTTCCTGTGAGACCCAGGAGGTAAGCACAAATGTTCTTCGTTGATCACTGCCTAGCTTCTGAAGGACTATGCTTTGAAAAAACAAGATTCCAGACATCTGGCCTGCGCTTGCCCTGTTGGTTAAGATGTCTGCGTCTCGCACTGGGCTTCCTGGGTTCAGCACCTGGCCCTGTTCCCTCTCCTAACTTCCTGCTGGTGACGACTCTGGGAGGCGGTGAAGGCTCAGATAACAGGGTCCTTTCCCCCCATGGAGACCTGGATTGGGTTCCCAGCTCCTGGCTTCAGTGTTTTTTTTTTTTTTTTTTTTTTTTTGTTATTATTATTATTATTATTTTGACAGGCAGAGTGGATAGTGTGAGAGAGAAACAGAGAGAAAGGTCTTCCTTTGCCATTGGTTCACCCCACAATGGCCACTGAGGCTGGCGCACCGCGCTGATCCGATGGCAGGAGCCAGGTGCTTCTCCTGGTCTCCCATGGGGTGCAGGGCCCAAGCACTTGGGCCATCCTCCACTGCACTCCCGGGCCACAGCAGAGAGCTGGCCTGGAAGAGGGGCAACTGGGACAGAATCCGGCGCCCCGACCGGGACTAGAACCCCGTGTGCCGGCGCCGCTAGGTGGAGGATTAGCCTAGTGAGCCGTGGCGCCAGCCCTGGCTTCATTTCTGGCCCCACTCCAGTCATTGTACTCATTTGGGGAGTGAACCAATAGATAGCATTCCTCCCTCCCTCCCTCCCTCTGTGTGTGTGTATGTGTGTGTGTGTGTCTCCCCTGCTTCTTAAAGAATTTGTTTTACAAATAATAACATCAGAAAACAATGGCTGAGGGAGACTATCCCTGAAATAGTTCTTAGATAAAAGGTATAATATTGAAAAAATTTTACAATTATATTAACACATTTTGAAATATTCTATATTTTAAAAAACATTTTTTAAATATTTATCTGAAAGGTAGAGTTACAGAAAGGCAGAGATGGGGGTGGGTGGGGGGTCTTCCAATCACTGTTTTACTCCCCAAATGGCCATAATGGCCAGAGCTGGGCCGACTGAAACAGGAGCCAGGAACTTCTTCCAGGTCTTCCATGTGGGTGCAGGGGCCCAAGCACATGGGCCTTCTTCTGCTTTTCCAGGCCATAGCAGAGAGCTAGAATGGAAGAGGAACAGCTGGGATTCAGACCTGCACCCCTATGGGATGCCGACACTGCAGGTGGCAGCTTTACCCTCTATGCCACAGTGCCAGCCCCTAAGACTAGCTTTTTAATACAAAGTGATGACTGTAACTTTTAATACTTAGAGAAGTGTGGCTGATGTTTACATGATTAACACAGAAACAAAACAAATTCCTTCTTGCCAAGATGACACCATACAGTAGCAACTAGCATGGGCATTTGCTATTTGTCGCGGCAAGTCTAAGTAAAATAGACACAGTGGATAATGAACTCTTAGCTTTCATTTGATTTGCTGGTCTGTAGTCCAGATTGGTTTTTCCCTGCATAACCAACTACATGATCTTTTAGCTGGAATCACGGGTGGGTGTTACTGTGCAGGGGAACCACTAAATCTGAAATCTATGAAATCGGCCTGCGTGCCACCAGTGTAAGAGCCGCCCTTTGAGAGCAGCACTGGCCAGTGAGTTGATGCAGGAGCCCATGGTCGTGGGGCCAGGGGGTATTTCCTTCATCCAGAAGGAATGTAGAATGGTCCACGATGCATTTAGTTAGGAATCAGTGTTTCTGGTGCTTTCTGTTTTCCCTGATTCCCTATCATAAGAGTGTTTGGAGCCAATTTTACAGTCCGACTTTGGTCACAGGTGTGCTAGGCATGGGGAAGAAGACCACAGGGTGCTTGAAAGAAACCCGCAGCCACACGTGGTCTGGTGTGACATCCTGTGCCAGAGGGGGAGGCTTTGCAGAGAGAATGAGACTTGAGCTCCGATGGGAACGTGCAGGGCTGCGGTGGACGGGGCTGTTGAGGTGGGAGGCAGCGGCACCTGCAGAGATGTCAGGAGGGGCCCAGTGCCAGAGCTGCACCGCAGTCCAGATTTTCCTAAATCAGCCTCTGTGGGGAGCAGCTCGGACTAGACTAAGTTACTGGAATTAAGACTTATTCTATGCATCTGCTCTCCTCTGTGGGGAGCAGCTCGGACTAGACTAAGTTACTGGAATTAAGACTTATTCTATGCATCTGCTCTCCTCTGTGGGGAGCAGCTCGGACTAGACTAAGTTACTGGAATTAAGACTTATTCTATGCATCTGCTCTCCCACAATATGGCGCTGGGAGAGAAGTAAACAGCTTCCGCACAGCTGCCTCCAGTTCAACCAATAAACTGTAGGACCTGCTCCTGATTGGAGAGCAGCGTACTCGGCGTGTGGGCAGCCGAGTTGGGATTGGCGGAGGAGGACTATAAAGGAGGAGAGAGACGGCATGCACCGGGAACATCTATGGGGAACATCTAGCTGAAGGAACACCCGTGCAGCCCCCCAGAGAGCCGGCCGGCGGTGTGCCGCTCCCCTGCGGAAGTGGGGAATGCGGCCAGGGGGAACTGCCCTTCCACGGAGGTGGAAGGGATAGTGGCCAACCCGGGAAGAACCAGCAGCAAACCCGGGGAGGGCCGAGCAGACGAAAGAACAGCGTAGGGTCCTGTGTCGTTCCTCCACGAAGAGGGGGAGCGACAAGCCTCGTTTCCATATTTGATTTCATATAGCAATTTAAATTCCCAGAATTAAGTTAATCGACAAGACTGCACAGTCAGTTCGTTTGTTGTTCTGTGGTATCCTTGTATATAAACACACACAAAGTCCACACTTCAGATATCAGTAGCAATGTCATGGTGTAATTTTGTATCAGTTTTCTCTAAGACAAGGATATATGTGCTCAAAAATTAGCTAAGGGGAAATAAATTCATGTCAACTCTGCATCTTGGAAAGGAAAGTAGCAGCCAAATAGAGCAGTCCGCGGGCTCTAGCACACTTCCAGGGCTTGCAAGCCGAGCCTCGTTCCCAGGGCCTCGATGCATCCTTCCAGACATTCCTCCCGCCTCATCTGCCAGTGGGTTTACATAATGGTGTCACCTTGGAAGGGGACTGCATCCTTACCCACTGTTCCTTAACAGATCTGGGAAAATCTCAGGGCGAGTCTAAGACCATCACAATTAAGGAGCATATAAGGGATTTAAGAACATTTCTCTGACAAGAATACTGCAGATTAACTTTACAGCAGTAATACAACCTCAGAGGGAAGCAGTGTGTCAGGGGTACAAAGTCGAGGGCATACAAGAAGGGGTTTCTGGGTACCGGCGGAAAGAGCTGCTATCTGGGAGCAGTTGTGCCCGATGGCTGTTGTGTGCACTTCTCACATCTCGGAGCTGCCACCGGACAAGGAACTGGGCAGCGTTTCTCCCTTGTTTACTCTGTGGCTGCCTCCGTCCAATGCAAGAATTCTTTACGTAACGTATTCTCTCTTCACCTGGGCAGTTTCCACATGGAATTGACCAGACATGGTGAAGTAAGTGACTTCATCCTCAGATCTTGGAGAACAGAACTCTACAAGTCTGTCCAAAGCACAGTTTATTTTATTCTTGATCCTATAGTTTTCCTTTCTTAGCTAGAGGACTCTGAGCTTATTGACCAATACATGTGTTTAATTAAATTAATAATTTCTAATAAACTATGTTGATGTAGTTTCAATAATGAAATTGTCAGCACCCAAAATCGCCATTGGTGAGTCAGCTGGTGTTTGCCCCTCTGTGGGTGATCTGGGCAGTCTCACAGAAGGCTGGGTAGATAAAGTGTGGGGCGAAAAGAAACTGATGAATTGCTTAGCCCCAAGAGCCCCGAGCAGTGAATGAGCACTGTGTTTGCTGTAGCCATGAGGTTAAATTGATATGGTACTCACGGAAGTGATCAGTGCATGCAGGGGAGATCATCAGTGAGGTCTGGTGTCCTGTGAGTCCGTCACCTGAACAAAGAAGCAAGCGCATTGTGCCTTGATGGAACTAAGCTTATGCGATAAAAAGGAGCAGAATATAAGGTTTGGAGTGGCTGGCACCATGGTGCAGTGGGTTAATCCTCTGCCTGCGGTGCCGGCATCCCATATGGGCACTGGTTCCAGTCCCGGCTGCTGTACTTCCAGTCCAGCTCTCTGCTATGGCCTGGGAAAGCAGTAGAAGATGGCCCTAGTCCTTGGGCCCCTGCGCCCACTTGGGAGACCCAGAGGAAGCTCCTGGCTCCTGGCTTTGGATCGGCGCAGCTCCGGCCTTTGCGGCCATTTGGGGAATAAACCAATGAAAGGAAGACCTTTCTCTCTGTCTCTGCCTCTCACTTTCTGTAATTCTACCTCTCAAATAAATAAATAAAATCTTTAAAAAACATAAATAAAGTTTGGAATACAATTTGGTGGATCAGGAAAACAAGGAAGAGGGGCAGGTGTTCGACAGAGCAGTTAGGATGCGACTTGGGAAACTTACACCCCACGCTGGAGTGCTTGGGTTAGAGTTCCAGCTCCACTCCCAGTCCCAGCGTCCTGCTAACGCAGACCTCAGGAGGCACCCGGTGATGGCTCAAGTAGTTGGGTCCCTGCCGCCTATAGGGGAGACCTGAATTGAGTTCCTGGCTCCCAGCTTTGGCCTGGCCCTGCCCCTGCCCCAGCTTTTATGAGCATTTGGGGAGTGAACTAGTGGATAGTAGATCTTACTCTGTTTCTCAAATAAATAAGCTTTTTTAAAAAGAGGCAAAATGTAAGTTTTAGGGTGCCATTAAAGATAGTAGAGGGAGAGAGAGGAAAAAGTCAATCCCAGTATGTTTAAACTTATGTTGAATGATAACTCTTATGTTTATAAAAATTAAAAATATCCTGGGCCAGCGCCATGGCTGACTTGGTTAATCTTCCACCTGCAGTGCCGACATCCCATATGGGCGCCAGGTTCTAGTCCTGGTTGCTCCTCTTCCAGTCCAGCTCTCTACTGTGGCCCAGGAGTGCAGTGGAGGATGGCCCAAGTGCTTGGCCCTTCACCCGCGTGGGAGACCAGGAGGAAGCACCTGGCTCCTGGCTTCAGATCAATGTAGCTCCTGCCGTAGCGGCCATTTGAGGAGTGAACCAAAGGAAGGAAGATCTTTCTGTCTGTCTGTCTCTCTCACTGTCAGTAACTCTACCTGTCAAATAAAAAATAATAAAAATAAAAATAAATAAAAATAAAAAATATCCTTACATAAAACGTAAAATAAGTTGATGAAAAGGTTTACATCAAAATTATATTTAATAGTCGAGACTACTAGCAATCTAGACTGGTCTAATAAATTAAAATGACAAAGAAGAGAGAGAGAATCAAAGATGACCTGAGCTATCATCAGAACAGGTGGCTCCTCAATGTTGAGAACCTTAACTTGGACAGTTAGAGTTTGCATCACACTCCCTGAGGCTGCTCAATGAGGAAATAGGTTGCCAAGTTCCAAAGTTGAATCTTGAATTTAATCTTTCTCCCCTTATGTTACATAGTTTGCAAATGAATTGGTGATTTTTATCAGAAGTATCAACAGTGTACTGTGTATTCAGTGAGTGAGTCTGGGAATTGTGCAGAACAGACACAGGTAGTATCTAGATAAGGTGTGCCAGACAAGTACATAAGACTACTCAGCTTTCTCCATCAACAACCTCCCTCTGCACAGATGAGTTTAATATCACCCTTGAGTACTTACCTAATATCCAGGATGAAATGGCTAATTTCCATGAACTTCTTAAGTCTGTCCTGTCTCTGTCATTTTAAAGGTAGTTAGTGTGTTGTACTGTTTTTGCTTTTATGATCTTCAGCGGGTTTAATATGATTTAAGACCCACTCTGGGATAATCCATTCACAGATGGTAAGGTGTACACTTTTCATGCGTGTCATATTTGCATGTTTAACAGTGTAGTGATGCTCCACAACCTGTCCCTCCTCCCACCCATGCTGCCACCCTGTCCCCACCTTCCTTCCTTATTTTTTCTTTCAATTTTACAATGATATGCATTCAGTTTTCTTTAAAATCACAAGCTTAGCTGTCTACTAAATAAAGAATTTGACAAGTAGTTAAGTAGAAAAACCACTGTTTCTTGAATATAGACAAGGCATGTAAACAATAATCAACTTTCAAGACAATGGCTTTCACTCATAGACATTACTTTTTCGTAATCTGTATATTAGTTACCACAAATCAGGAAAAACTTGTTTGTCTTTTTGGTACTGGATTATTTCACTAAGCGTAATAGTTTCTAGTTGCATCCATTTTGTTACAAAAGACAAGGTTTCATTCTTTTTTACGACTAAGTGGTTTGCCATACTCTATGTATAACATACTTTGTTTATCCAGGCATCAGTTAATGGACAACTGGGTTGAGTCCATATCTTAGTTATTGTGAATTAAGCTGCTTAATAAACATGGGGTACAGGTAACTTTTTCTTACACTGATTTCATTTCATTTGGGTAAATTCCCAGGAGTGGGATGGGTGGGTCATATGGTAGCTCTGTTTTCAGATTTCTAAGGAATTTCCATACTGTCTTCCTTAATGGTTATATGAATTTACATTCCCACCAACAGGGCATTAGGGTATCTTTTTCTCCACATCCTCACCAGTATTTGTTGTTTTATGATTTTTGAATGATAGCCTTTCTGACTGGAGTGAGGGAGACCTCTTTGTGGATTTTATTTGCATCTCACTGGTGACTAATCATCCTGAGTGTTTTTTTCATGTGTCTGTTGGCCATTTGAATTTCATCCTTGAAAAAGGTCTGTTCGTGTCTTTTGCCCATTTCTTAACTGGATTGCTGGTTGTGTTGTTGTTGAGTTTCTTGAGCTCTTTATGGGTCCTGGGCATATTCATCCTTTGTTGGTTGCATAGTTCACAAATATTTTCTCCTGTCTGTCAGTTGCCTCCTCTCTGCTAAGTGTTTTGTTTGCAGTGCACAAGTTTCTTAGCTTATTGCAATCTCATTTGCCTATTTTTCTTTTATTGCCTGTGCTTCTGGGGCCTTTTCCAAGAAGATTTTGCCTATGCCAATGCCTTACAGAGTCTCCCCAATGTTTTCCTTTAGTAATTTGATGGTGTCAGTTCATAGATTTAGATCATTGATCCACTGTGAGTTTATATCTGTATAGGGTATATTAGGTATCTTGTTTCATACTTCTGCACTCTTAGATGCAATTTTCCTGGCACCAATTGTTGAAGAGATGCCCTCACTCCAGGGATTGCTTTTACCTCCTTTGTTGAAGATTCGTTGGTTGTAGATGTGTGGATTGATTTCTGGGGATTCTATTCTGTTCCATTGGTCCACATGTCTATTTTTGTGCCAGTACCAGGTTGTTTTGATTGTAACTGCCCTGCTGTATGTTTCAAAGTTTGGTATTGTGATACCTCTAGCTTTGTTTTTGTTGATAAGGAATGCTTTAGCTATCTGGGATCTCTTGTGTTTCCATATAAATGTTAGCATCATTTTTTCTAGGTCTGAGAAGAATGTCATTGGTTTTTTGATTGGGATTGCATTTAATTTGTAAAGTGCTTTGGGTAGTATGGACATTTTGATACTATTAATTCCTCCAGTTCATGAATATGGAAGGTTTTTTCCATTTTTTCATGTCTTCTTCTATTTCTTTAATATTTTATAATTTTCATTGTAGAGCTCTTTCATATCCTTGATTAAATTTTTCCAAAGTGTTTAATTTTTTTGTAGCTATTTTGAATGATACAGATTTTACAAGTTCTTTCTCCGTCTTTCTCATTGTCTGTGTATACAAAGGCTGTTGATTTTTGTGTGTTTATGTTATATCCCGCAACTTTACCAAACTGTCTGAGGAGCTCCAGTAGTCTCTGTGGAGTCTTCTGGTTTCCCTACATAGAGAATCATGTCATCTGCCAGCAGGGATAGCGTGACTCGCTCCTTTCCCGTTTGTATCCCTTTGATTTTTTTTTTCTTCCCTAGTGACTCTGGCTAAAAATTCCAGACCTATATTGAATAGTAATGAAGAAAGTGGCATCCTTGTCTGGTTCCAGATATTAATGGAAATGCTTCCAACTTTTCCCCATTCAATATGATGCTGGCTGTGGGTTTGTCATACATTGCCTTGATCCTGTTGAGGAGTGATCCTTCTATGCCCAATTTACTTAAGGTGTTTTTCATGAAAGGATATTCTGTTTTATCAGATGTTTTTCAGCATCTGTTGAGATATTCATATGGTTTTTATTCTTCAATTTGTTAATATGATGCATCACATTTATTGATTTGTGTGTGTTGAACCATCTCTCTACACCAGGTATAAATCCCATTTGGTCGGGGTAAATGATCTTTCTTTTGTTGGATTCAACATGCTGGTATTTTCTGAGGATTTTTGTGTCTGTGTTCATTAGGGATATTGGTTTATAGTTCTTTTTCTCTGTTGTATCTTTTTGTGGTTTTGGGATTCAGGTGATGCTGGCCTCATAGAAGCTCTTTGGCATGATTCCCTCCCTTTCATTTATTTTGAATCGTTTGAAAAGAATTGGAATTAGTTCTCCTTTAAGGGTTTGGTAGAATTCAGCAGTGAAGGCGTCTGGTCCTGGGCTTTTCTTTCATAGGCAGTGTGTCATCCAGGTTAGGAGCACTTTGAAGACAGGCAAGGGCAAAGCAAGAGGCAGTGTTTAATGACTATTCAAGATAATTATTTCTTTTAAAAAGGGACTAAACCTGGAGAGTAATGAATACTTCCTTTGTGCAAAAGTCATAATTTGAAAGTTGAAAAAATACACCTATAAGAAGTCTTTCATGTGTGAACGTGTGTGTAGTTGGCACACTCCTGTAAGGTATGCTTGATGCTTGTGTTTTTGTATACAATGTGTTGTACTCTTCAGAAAATTAACAGTGAAGAAAAGGAAGAGATAGGGCACTGCCCACAGCAAGTGGCCAGGAAAAGCAGAGCTTAAAGGTGGATCTGTACCCACAGGAGGTGGGATTGCTGTCTTAGTGCAGTGTATACGGATCCAGTAGAGGCCTCACGGTGCCAGCCACATTCTAACTGGCATGGAAAGTGGGGTTGGGGAACATCTAGGGTATGATAGCAGTGATTCTTCATCAAGGCACTGAGTTAGTTACCTACACACACTGGATATGGCATTAATACAAAAAGGTAATTTTTTAAAAAGTTTAGGGTATTTTAAGTGTCTAATAATCTGTTACTCTAATACCCTAATTGTGTCTAATACAGTGTGCATAAAATTCATAGTATATAAGCCTAATGTGCTATTCCTGGAACTCATTGTAAATGAAACCATAGATCAGCAGCTGCCTCGCAGGAGTGACAGGAGTTGCCTGGAACCCGTGTCTTCTCGGGTGGCTGGACCCTGGCACACGGATCACGTGACATTGTCATCCCTGTCACTGTAGGAAGGAAGGTGGTAGAAGTGGAAGTGAGTTTACGGAAGTACTCCATGTGTAGTGAGACTGGAGTAGACGTTCAGTGTTTTTTCTCATGTTCATCTTTGTGACACCCATGAGATGGGTGTTACGACCCTGTTTTGTAAGTGGAGAAGCCGAGGCATGGACAGGTGCTGAAATGTGCCTCAGGTTCCCCAGCTGCGGCTGACAGTGCCAGCACTGGGTGCCAGAGCCCATGCTCTTTCCACTGCACTGCGCTGGCCTCGCTCAAAAATGACAACTGTCTCAAAGATGAGATGAAACAATTGTTTTCCCTATATTTTAAAGGTATGGTGTACTTTTTTTTTTTTAAAAGCTAAATATATCGGAAGGCTAACAGTAGAGTCATACAATTTCCAGACTGATTTAAGAAAACAAGATTAAGCTGAATTTCATTTCAAAAAATAAAATTTTCTGTTTCTTGCCTTAAGAGATCATTGCATTTTTTAACATTATAAACATACTTTGAGTCTGGAAAAGTGTATGGGCTGGAAAGAGATGGGGTGACTGTCCTTATAAACTTGAAAGCAAGTGATACTGTATTGTGCTTGGTGAAAGGGGTTAGCAGGAGCCAGTCTTCCACTGTACGAGAGCTGAAGAGTCTTTGCACCAGTGGTGTGTCGGGGAGGTTGCAGAGAATTGGTATCTTTTTGCAGAATGAATGAACATCTTCCGAGGTGAGCATCCGTGGTATGGTCCGGGGCAGGTGGCACATTCCAGGTTCTCTCTACTTTGAAATACCAGAGCATATCTTCATAAAATACCCAAGCCGTGATGTTTTTGTTTCATTTTATGCTTCTTGAAGATAAACTTCAATGCCAGGAAAAAAGGAACCAAATGCATATGTATTTTTTTCCAGTGCTCAGCTTCCTGTGGGAAAGGTATAAAGCACCGTGATGTGCTTTGCGTTCACCAGTTCCAAGGGAAAGTGGGAGAAAAATACTGCAGTCACCTGCCCAAACCTCGAACCCACAAAGCCTGCAGGTCTCCTAGATGCCCTTCATGGAAAGCCAATAGGTGGAAGGAGGTATGTGTGCATTTCACAGGTACGGGGTGATTTTTGCATTTCCATAGAAAATCTTAATTTGCTCATCGTGTTTTTGATCACCTTGGGAGTTTTACTTGTATAAAATGTACTTTAGCCTGTTTTACACTTTTTTGTACTGAGTTCAAAGTTGCAAATCTACAGAATTAACACATTTCCTAAGTTTCTAGTTAACCCATAAAGTAGTTGTTTGGTTTTGTGTGTGTGGCTGTAAATTTTATGAGAAAGTCCGCTGCTGAGTGCTAGGAGGGCTGACAGTCATGATACTGTTGTTGTAAGGTATGTGTGACAATGCCTCTTCTACTGCCTTATTTCACTGCTGAAATCTTGGACTGAGCTATGGCTGAGTCCTGGGGAATGGACTGTGGGCCTGAGGCTGAGAGTGAGGGCGATGTCCAAGCCAGGCAGTCTCAGCAGGGCTAAGGCATGGAGCACAAAGACGAAGTGAAAATGAAACTGGTGAACAAATGAGAACTCGCCACAGAAGGGTGATGGACACCTGCCCTGGTATGCTCTGGGAAGGGAGCTCAGGGCTGCCCTGTGGGGGGCCGGCAGATGCTAGAGGCCCTCACTAAAACAGCAGCTTGGTTAACAGAGAGCAGGCCAGCCCGTCAGTGCAGTGAGAAGTGGAAACTGGAGTCATTTCCTAAGGTCTGATGTCCTCGGGGCTGGGCTCTCAACACAGGACCACAGGACCTGTGTTAAAGAGGCTGCCCCCCAAAGGGGAAAGGTGGCTGGACCTGTCTGACCCACCAGATGTTGAAGTCGTGGCTCCTGTGCCACGAGAGAGAGGGGTCTAGAGCTAGAGTCAGTGGGTCCCCTACCTAAGGCATCATCAGTCACTCTGGGCTCAGCGCAAGGCCCCACCCTGCATCGCTCATCACTGATACGGAGTAAACAGCTCTCAAACTGACCGTCAGGCTCAAAGTCAAGGTTCTTGGTTGGAGAGTCAGCCTCTGCCAGGTTTGAAGGTCCTGAGATTCAAGGCTAATATTTGACCAGGACCTACCACATCTCTGGTTTTCATCCCACAAAACAGAGGCCACCAGGGGCCTTTGCCTCTGCATTAAGTTTTGATCAAGTAAATAAATTATTTTTCAAGCTTTAGCGGAGGCCATCATCTAAAGATCTCATTGGCCTGCCGTGTGGAGAGAACATCTTTAACACAAAGCTATTGCTCAAGGAGACACTGGACCCACCCAGCTCCATTTCCTTTGCCCCATAGCTTGTCACTCAGCAGCTTCTCTCAGTTATCCTACATAGCTCTTTAATCCAACCAAAAAAAATTACTTACTTACTTGGAAATGCAGAGTCACAGAGAAAGGGAGAGAGACAGAGATCTTTCATCTGCTCACTCATTTCCCAAGTGGCCCCAGCATCTGGGGCTGGGCCAGGCTGAAGCCAGCAGCCCGGACCTTCATTCAGGTCTTAGCAGGGAGCTGAACAGGAAGTGGAGGAGCCGGGACTTGAACCAGCACCCAAATAGGATGCCAGCATTGTAGGCAGCCACTGTGCCACAACAATGGCCTTGTAAGTAGCTCTTGAATCTCCATTGCAGCCACACAATATAGTTCAAGAGTTCATCATGGTCTGTCCCCGGGCCTACAATGGCCTCCCTGTGTATGGCATGGCCACTATTTCTTGGCATAGAGTGCAAGCCCTAGAAGAACTCAATGTCTTCCACCACTCGGTATTGTCTCTAAGGGGTGGGTCTAAGCCCTCACCCATCCCAACTGTTTCAGAGTCATCTCAGGCCACCCTCTTTTCCTCCAGACTAGTTGGAGGCATTGCTATAGAATCCCAAAACCTAGGTCCACTTGCCTGATGCACAGAAAGCCAGTCACTGACATCAGAGTGGTGGAAGGAAGTAGGTGTGTGCAAAGCACAGAGCAAGGAGCCAGGCAGCCATCGCTTGGTTCCTGGCATCCCTATGGGGTTAGAGCTGAAGATTCTTACAGATTGAAATTGGGCCTGAGAGCTGCATGACCAGCTCCTGTCCAAGTTCCTGGCTGGTCAGTGATGCTCGTGGCCTTCCTTTGATTGGTCAGTGAGTTTTGATGATGGCTGGGTGGGCTTCAGTTGGTCTGAGGGGTTACAGGCAGGTGGTAGTTAGATTCTGCCCCAGACCTGGAATTTTCCTGAGCAAAATGCCCCTGGACAATGCTGGCCATCCAAGTTTTATCTGTTGGAAAAACAGATGAAGGATTGAGCCTCGTAGGGCCAGTCATATGCTACCTGGATTCAGCGAATTCTTGTGATCGGTGGTTAAACCTGTGGGACAGACCAGGACGCCTACATTAAGGACTTTAATATAGGAGTTCAGGCCTCTCTAGGAGACCCTGGGTGTCTTTTTGACAAAGCACCCACTTCGTAGGACTTGGAAGAGCATGAGGCAGTTGCAGGACTCAGTATCTTTCAAGCTGTTAAACTGGTTCTGCTGCGGCTTTGCTTGCTGTGGGGCACTGTTTTCGCTAGTCCAAGGTGTGGCAGAGTAGCGCAATGTAGCTTCTCCAAGAGCGTGAAACCCTGGAAAGGCCTGAGGTCGCTGATCCACCCCGTGTGCAGCAGGAAGCTCCCGAGTCCCCGGGGCCACCGCTTCACCCGTGGCCACCGAGGACTCGGCGGCTGCGGCTCCTGGCTGTATTCAGGAGGGGGAATCTCACCCCTGACGTCCAGCCCCACACCAGCGAACCTGTCATCAGTGCTAGCAGACGGCCGTGGCTCATCATGGACGTGAAATTATGCAAGATCCACCCACAGCACGTGCTGCTGGGGGCTCCCAGAGGCCGATGTGAGTATTCAAGGCGATGAAAGACACGGACGCCTTTGTCCGGAGTCCACTTTCCGCCCTCTACTGCCTCTCCTTGTCATAGAAGCTTGCGTCATTCACCCACACAGACAGCAAGTCCCGGGCAGAAACAAATGCCCACTTGTGCTGCGTTGGCTTGGGGTGCGTTCTGTGAAAAGCGCCCATGTGAGGGAACAGTCGCAGGCTGTCGCTGCACTGCAGATGGTCAGGAGGCCGCAGAGTGCAGTTTCCGAGGTCGTTACTGGACCCTCAGGGGGTGCTGCTTTACAGTGTTGGCTTAGCGGCACCACTCGCTGTGACAGCTTTTCACGCGATTGCTGTTTACCTGGGGCCTCCAGTGAGGAGAATCCTTCCGTACGGGGACCCCAGGCGTGCTCCTTTGAATTCTGCAGGACACCCTTCCTTCGGTAGTGGGCCTTTTTTTTACCCTTTTTAATGAAAGCATTTAGCAGTCACCTTAATGAAGGCTGCTAGACAGGAACCAAGACTGCTGTCCAAGGCCATTTGTCTTCTGTACCCAGATGTAGCTCTTTAAAGGCGAATTAAATCCTTGAGTCATTCAAAAAGAAAAAAACCCTACTCCCCACCCTCCAATTTCCTGGAGGCAGGAGAGGCCTTTTTCTCTTATCTGCCTGGGAGTTCAGCTTCGCTTGGAAGCCCACCTTTCTAAGGCTTCTGTGATGCCAGCTCCGGGCTGTCTCAGGCCCCTTCTTGGTGGGGAGGTGCTGTCCCAGGGCAGGCTGTGCTCAAGAAGAGGGACGGCTCTGAACTCAGCTCCCTTGAGGGAGGCACACTTGCTGGACAGCTTGGAAAGAGTTCTGGAGAATCTCCTTCAACCCTGTTCGACCTAGCACCAGGTGAAATTGGCCACTGGCTTGGGCCCCTTCTCTGAGACATTTTATTTTTCATATTTTAAGATCAGAGCTAGGACAACACTCCCAGATCCCACAGATCGAGTGCCCAGTGCCCCCACCCAAGGTCTCTAACTTGAATTTTAAAAATTGCAATGATATGCTCGATGCCAGATGTCCAAGTGATTTTATGTTTCTGAGATTCCAAATTTTCTGTATTTCCAAAATACATGTATTTCAAAAATACATAGTTCTATATTTTCAAAATTTCCAGCACATTTGAGAGTAATTCAAAAGTTCACGGAAAATGACATTAAACTATACATTTATTTTGATATAAAAAAGTTTTGAAATCATGCATTTTTTCTTAAAGGTCATTTTCCATCTCCTTTTTGAAGATGACTCCTGCAGGTGTATTTTTATGATTAAAAATAGAGTAAATCTTAATCTTTTTAAGTCCCAAACGCCCCCAGCCAAAACACACAGTGTCTCTCCCACAGGGGCTCTGAGTCTTGGGGTGGGGAGTGTCTTCTGGCTGGGACTGACTGAACTTCCCTCTTTTCTCACCGGTGAGAATCTGGTGTTGTTCAAGTGTAGAAATTGCTCGGAGAGAGCTCAGAGGGTGTAAAGAGAAGGCAGACACACAAACCCTGGTGTATGCCGGCATTCGGAGGGTGAACAGAGGAGGGGAGGCAGCTGGTGCTTCGAGAGAAAACAGTTGAAGAAGCAGAAAACACCTGGAACTGGAAGGGATTTCAGCCACAGAGGCCACAGTGGCTCAGCTCAGTGTGCAGCCCCGGGGGCTGGCGCGAGCAGGGAGAAACTCTGACAACTTTCTGTCGGATTTGCCGATGACATTATGATGACATGAGTCTAAGGGATGTTTGATTTAAGTAACCAGTTCTTCCTCAGATCCAAGGCCTTGTCTTGAAGACACCAAGAAGCAGGAGTTACTTTGTCCTCCACGCGGTGGTCCATACTGACTTTCTCCCGTTAGGGACTGGGGCCACACCAAGAATGTAGCAGCTCCTCATAGCCTCAGTGGATATTTTCTCTAAAGACGTGCTCTGAGCGAAGGACCAATCAGTGTGCCTTACTGACTTGTAGGAAATGATGTTTGATAGAATTTGATGATTTAGGGGCTAGCGCTGTGGCACAGCAGGTTAACGCCCTGGCCTGAAGCGCCGGCATCCCATATGGGCGCCGGTTCAAGGCCCAGCTGCTCCACTTCCTATCCAGCTCTCTGCTGTGGCCTGGGAAAGCAGTAGAAGATGGCTCAAGTCCTTGGGCTCCTGCACTCATGTGGGAGCATCCTATGTGGGCACTGGTTTGTGGCCTGGCTGCTCCACTTCCTGTTCTGCTCTCTGCTATGGCCTGGGAAAGCAGAGGAGGATGGCCCAAGTCCTTGGGTACCTGCACCCATGTGGGAGACCCAGAGGAAGCTCCTGGCTCCTGGCTTCGGATCGCCGCAGCTCTGCCTATTGCAGCCATCTGGGGAGTGAACCAGTGGATGGAAGACCTCTCTCTCTCTCTCTCTCTCTCTCTCTCTGCCTCTCTGCCTCTCTGCCTCTCTGCCTCTCCTCTCTGTGTAACTCTGACTTTCAAGTAAAATAAATAAATATTTTTTAAAAATTTGATGGTTTAATGTTTGTAAATCAGTTTTGCCAAAAAATTTTTTTTGAGGTTTAGAGGCAGAATGTTTATATTCTGCAGCTATTTCTGCAGAGTGTCCAGGAGCTTACTCTGTAGAGTGACCGTTTTCACAAGAGGTTGAGACGAGCTCAGCCCCTGGCGGAAGCCGTGTTCCGCGTGGAGTCCGCACTGCGTCGCTGTGGTCTCCTTCCCTAGAGCTGTGCGCTTTGTGAGGGCCCCCAGCAGGCTGGCCCAGTCCAGCTGCTGAGGAGTGGCTTGGGGTCAGTGTGAGCGATGGAGATGGGTGCACACCCCTCGTAAGGAGGAGAGAAATCCTCTGTGAAATGCTGGCCGCTGCTTCCACCCACAAGGTAGAAAACGTCAACTGTCAGTGACTTAGGAGTAAAAATTCTGCTCTGGTTGATAAGAGGAATTTGAGACTCCTGCGTAAGCTAAGTTCTTAGTGTTTGTGTGATAAAAATTGTTTCCTTTTATGAGAAAACTATATTTTACAGAAACATATTTATTGTTGTTTAAAAAAAAAAAGGAGATTCAGGGGCTGGTGTTGTGGCATAAGGGTTAGGCCGCCACCTGCGATGCTGGCATCTGATATGGGCACTGGTTCCAGTCCCAGCTGCTATACTTCCAATCCAACTCCCTGCTAATGTGCCTGGGAAAGCAGCTCTGGCCTTCTGGCTTCAGCCTGGCCCAGCCTGGCCTTTGTGGCCATTTGGGGAGTGAACCAGCAGATAGAAAATCTCACTCTCTGTCTCTGTAACTGTGTCTTTGAAATAGATAAAATAACTTTTTTAAAGGAGATTCAGGTAGTAACTCTTCATTTTGTTGTTTTGTTTTCTTTTTTAAAGGAGATTCAGGTGGTGGGTTTTGCACAGTGGTTGTCATTGCTTGGGATTTTCACATCCCATGTCAGGGTGCCTGGTTTGACTCCTGGCTACGATGCTTCCAATCCAGCTCCCTGATAATGCACACCCTGGGAGGCAATAGGTGATGACTCAAGTACTTGGGTCCCTGCCACCCATGTGAGGAACTCTAACTGATTTCCTGGATCATAACTCCAGCCTGGTCCAGCCGTAACTTTTGCAGGTCTCTGGGGAGTGAACCAGCAGGTGGAAGATCTCTGTCTATCTGTCTATGTCTCTCTTTGTCTGTCATTCAAATAAAATGAAAAATAAATAGTAATAATAAAGGAAGTTCATTACCCTGGGGTTCATGTTGACACAGAGAACTTGAAGGTGAACCTAGTATTTCGCCCAAATCATATCACTGTTGGGAATTCTGATGGGTCCAAAAATGGTATTACTCAGTTACTGAATTACTGAATTACCTCCAGCCCCTTCTGGAATAGCAAGGAATGTAGTGAGCCAAACTCACAGATGACTCATCATCCCTAGACAAGCTCTGCGCTTCATTGCTGTTGGCAGGTGTCGGCCCCGGGTTGTGGTCAAGCTCTGTGTTACAGTTTTGCTGCTTACTTGTGGAACACCTGACACCGCAGAGGTGAGAGTTTGCCGAGTCCACGCCACCCTCAGGAGACAGCGCAGTGAGAGCTCAGTTTGGACTCAGAAAGAACCCGGTTACTTCTCAGCCTTCATCGCGGCTCTGACTTGACGATTTGTCCCCCTGAAACTCCTGGGTTGAAATCCTAACCTCATGGCGATGACTGGGAAGTAGGGGTACTGGGAGGTGATTAGGCCATGAGGTTGAGCCCTCGTGACTGCAACCAGTGCCCTTATAAGAGACTCCAGAGAGTGATCTTGTCCCTTCCTCCTTGGGAGAATGCCGAGAGAAGGCAGTCGTCTGTGACCAGGAAGCAGGTCCTCACCGACACTGGTTCCACTGGTGCCTGGATTTGGGACTGAAACACGTATCTGTTGTTTGTTAGCTGCACAGGTTAAGCCAAAGGTAATGAGCCAAGACAGATAACTGGTCCTGCGGTGGGACCCTGCCTTAACCAATACCCAAGATGGGAAAGCAATATGCAGCCTGGGTACTGGGTGGAGGCTCAGTAGGTTCTCAGGTGAGTGCTGGGAAAAGCCTCCGTTGCTCTGTGTGGATGGTGAAGGGTGATCATGGCGGAAGCCCAGCTAGAAGGGAAGAGCCTGGAGCTTGGTGAGTGCTTGAGTAACAGCAAGCAGGTCGTAGATCTGAGGACAGCAAAGTGCATTCAGAGAAGTCACCGACAGTTCGCTGGGCCGTGGAGGAAAGGCCACCACTGTTCCAGTGGCAGAGGCTCTGACCACTCTCTGCTCGTGTCCCAGTATTGTGCTGGGTGTAGAGCTTGTGAGTCATGACTTTGGACGTTTGGCTGAGAAGATCTCCAAGCAAAGCCGTGAGTTGCAGCTTGGCTTAACTTGACTGTTTATGGTAGAATATGAAAACAAAGAAATGACTTAACGGTAGAATTGTTAGTCAAAGGGGAATTAGAATTTAAAAACTTAGAATATGCTCATGCTATCCATATTTGAAAAAGGGAGAAGGCTCACTCAGAGAGAACCTAAAGTGTGTGGCTAAATTCAGTAAGATCGAGTTGGATCAGCCGCTGCAGTCAAATCTGTGGCCTGTTCATCAAGGCGGAGGAGGGATTAGACAGCCATCTAAATCCACAAGCCATGACCTGTTGCCCAGGACAATGGAAAAAAGACCCCTACACTGTTTCAGAGATCACCAGAGCTTGCCTCACAGGCCCAGAACTGCAAGGACTGAGTGCAGGACAAGGCCCCAGCTGCCTGCTGCCACCTCCTCGTATGGGTCTACCCTCTCCACTCTAGGGTGGTGCTCCTCAGCTAACCCAGGTGTGGCTTCAGTGGGCCCAGGGGTGGTGGTGTGGACTGCAGAGGCTGCCACTCCTGAGTGCTGACTTTGGTAGCATCCACATGGTGCTGGCACACACAGCTCAGGAGCCCTAATGATGTGGCCACCTCCATCAAGATGCTACAGAATGAGCCTGCCCTGGGCCTGGGCGGCAGGGCTGTCTGGAGCTTGGGGGGCCCTGTCACCACCCAACTATGTCCCTTAGGTGAGAGTTGAGTCAAAAGTATCTCCAAGGCTTAAGATTTAATTTTATTTTAAAGATTTTATTTATTTATTTGAGAGAGAGAGTTACAGACAGTGAGAGGGAGAGACAGAGAGAAAGGTCTTCCTTCCGTTAGTTCACTCTCCAGGTGGCTGCAATGGCCAGAGCTGCACCGATCCGAATCCAGGAGCAAGGTGCTTCTTCCTGGTCTCCAAGCACTTAAGCCATCTTCCACTGCCCTCCCAGGTCACAGCAGAGAGCTGGATTGGAAGAGGAGCAACTAGGACTAGAACCCGGCACCCATATGGGATGCTGGCGCTGCGGGTGGAGGATTAACCTGTGCCATGGCACCGGTCCCAGATTTAATTTTGTTTGCCCTGTTGGGTTTTGGTCTTCCTAGAGACCTGTTCCCCCCACCCTTGTCACCGTGATTTCTCCCTTTTCACTGTGATTTCTTCCTTTAGCGATGGGAATGTCTACCCCATACCTGTTCCTCCATTGTCTGAAAGCACATAAATTGGACAAGTTCACAGCTGGCAGGAAATTGGCCTTAGGCTGATTGTACCTAGAATCTTAACCACATCTGACATCTGACTTAATTGATATTTAGATGAATCTCTGGACTTTAGACTTTTGAGTTGATGCTGGAATGAGTGGCTAATGGGATGGAGTAAATACATTTGTCCTATGAGGAGGTTAGGGATTGTGGAGGGGAGCAGGGGCAGAATTCCATAGTGGAAGATTTTTGTTGCCCTGAAATACATATGTGGAAATTCTAACTTTGACAGGATGGCATTAGGAGCTGAGGCTTTGGGAGGTGATTATCTCATGAGCCTGGAGCCCTCATGGTTGGGATGAGTGTCCTTAACAAAGAGCCGGGAGAGCTGCCTTGTCCCTTTTACCCACGAGGACACAGCAAGAAGGTACCTTCCAGTACCCAGAGAGTGGGCCCTCCAACACACCAAGTCTGCCTGTGCCTTCATCTTGGAGCTCCCAGCTCCACAACCTTGGGGAATGACTTTCTGTAGTTTATGAATCAGCGGGATCATGCTTTTGTGCTACAGTGACCTGAATGGATTAAGACAAGCACTCTGGGTGCTGGTGTTATGTAGAAGATCAAGCCTCTGCCTGCAGTGCTGGCATCCCATATGGGCGCCAGTTCAGTCCAAGCTGCTCTACTTCTGATCCAGCTCTCTGCTAATGCACTTGGGAAAGCAGCAGATGATGGCCCAATGTAGGATGGGGATGGCTCATGCAGAAGACCTGGAAGAAGTCCTGGCCTTTGTAGTCGCTTCAAGAGTAAACCAGCGGAGGGAGGACCCCCCCCCCCTCTCTGTAACTCTGCCTTTCAAATAAATTAAATACACACACACACACACACACACACGCATAGACAAGCACTACCTGAAGGCATCACCTTGGGCAGTGAGTGAACCTCCTGGACTCTCGGGGTCCCCAGCCATGGTGCTTCCTGTCTAGAGCTGTTGTCAGCAGTGAATGTGTGGGAAGTGTCCTGGGAAGCTTGATAGACCATCCACAATGTTCGTCATATAGATAAGAAAAATAGGCCTGGAGAATTCAAGTCAAGTCAATGTTTACAGTCTACACAATAATCTTAAACTCCTATCCACTGAAAGATAGTCATGGGCCAACGAATCAGCCAACACTCAGAACGCTAACAGGTGCCCAGCATGGGAGGTCTTGCAAGTAGGAAGATGGATGCAACAGAATCTGGGACATATTTGAGGAAGATAATGTAAATGGTGTACACATTTAAATCAAATTTTAAGGCAATGAAGCAGTGTAGTTTGATTCATTTGTGGCAGTTTTTGTAGACATTAACTATGTTTAAGTCAGAAGAGAGCAATGGATTGGGATGAAGTCTTGTATAACAAGGTCTGTAAGTCTTGAGATAACTTACGCCAAATAAAGAAGATCTATTTATATATCTTCAGTGGAAGATCCAGATATGACAATGGTAGAACTGCTTACCGCACTTCTTTCCAACTAATGCATGATACAATAATGCCAGAAGTAAGAAAACACAAAGGGCTATGCTTTGCCGTTTTGGTGTGGTTTGGTGCTGAACTCCTGTGGGCTCCTTTGCAGTGCTCTGCGACCTGTGGCTCTGGAGTCCAGCGAAGAGATGTGTTCTGCAGGCTGCGAGGTGAGGGCCCGGTGCCTGCGGAGAGGTGTGACCCGTCCAGCCGGCCCTATTCTCACAGGCAGTGTTGGCGTCAGGATTGCGCGCAGTACCGGTGGACGGCAGAAGAGTGGCTACGTGTGAGTACTGACCCTAAGCCTTCAGACACTGCATGTCGGAATGCATTGTTCACTTTGTCCTGCATTTCCAGTGTTCACCATCATGCAAGAAGAAAGAGACCTATCGGGTGGTGAAATGCGCTGATGTGCAGGGCGTCCCAGTGAGCGACAGTCTCTGTGACCCTGCGACGAGACCTCTGTCTGTCCAGAAGTGCAAGAACCCTCTCTGCAAGTATGTCGTGGTAACAGGTGACTCCTCACAGGTAAGGCAAAGAGACGAAGGTGGGGATGTTCACTCCTATGTGAGACACTTGGTCAGACATTTGAGCCGGTTGACACTGGGCATAAAATCCAAGCCTGGGACAGATGCTGGGTAGGCTTGTCACCGAGGAATGAAGCCGCTGAGAGTTGGATGGTGCTAACAGAGGAACAACCGCAGGTCTTCTAAACTCTAGTGCAAGTCCCAAGGGTCAGTTGGAGCCAACTGTGAAACCAACCACTGGAAAAGTGTGGGAAACAGGCCTTGTGTGGTTGCCCACGATTTAAAAACAGCTTTATTGAGGTACACTTGACATAGAATAAACTGCATATATCTAAAGTGTACTGCTTAGTAAGTTGTGCACGTATTTGTCTGAAAAACCATTGTCCTATCCCAAATGAAGAGCATCTCCATTCTCCCTGCAAATGTCCTTGTGCTACTTTGTAACCATAACCCTTCCTGCCCACACCACAGTTAACCTCATCTGCTTTCTGTGTTAGTGGTCTGTCCCTGTGTCCTTTTGCATTTTATGTAAGTGCAATCAATGCACTGCACTTGTTTTGACTATATACCAGGCATTTGGAGATTCAGTCAGGTTGCAGTCTGTGTCAACAGTTTGTTCCTTCTTTCTTGTTGGATAATATTCCACTAAGTGGATGCCTTTGGGTCCACTCCTGTTTCCTTTTCCTGTGTGGGGTCTGCCTTTAATCTTCCTCCACTCTGTTTTTCATCTCGTTCATTATCATTTTCATCTTTAGAGGTTTGACTACAGCTTTTATTCATTAATTTATTTTTACTTTTGCTTGAAAAGCAGAGATACAGGTAGACAGAGATACACGGAAAGAGATCTTCCATCTTATGCTTCACTCCCCAAATGCCTATAACAGGTAGGGTTGTGCCAGGCTGCAGCCGGGTGCCTGGCACCCAAACTAGGGTTCCCACATGGGCGTCAGGGACCCAAGCACTTGATCCATCACCTGCTGCCATCCCAGGCAGCGTCTCAACTTTTGGCTTTTTGAGATATGTATTCCCTTACTCTACTTAACTTTGTAAACCCATAAAATGTAGTTATTAATAACATTTTAGTATCCTGATCAACTGACATCTGAATGTGTTTACACTTTGGAGAATTTCAGTGTATTCCCAAGTTCGTGCAGCCCTCACCGTGACCCAGTTCCAGAACACAGCATCACTCCTCGTCTCTCCCCACCCTTCTTCCCTGCGTCACTCACAGCTGCCACTCTGCTTTCTCTGTGAACTTGCCTACTCTGGACATGTCCTGTAAATGGACTAGTAAAACACGCGGCCTTTGGTGCCCGCCTCTTCCGCTGAGCCCGATGTTTCAGCGCACACCAGCACGTCTTCCTCTGCACGACTCAATCACATCCCGTTGTGCACTTGGATAACTCATTAATCAGCTGATGATCTTTCAGAATGATTCACTTTTTACTGTGGTGGGGGACACTGCCAAGGAAAGTTGTACACAAGTTTTTGTGAGGAGGTGTTGTCCGCTCTTTCAGACATGGCACCTAACAGTGGAGTTGCTGATATTACATTAACTCCACATTTGATTGCTGAGTAACTGCCCAAGTGTTTTCCGTAGTTGCTGTACCATTCCATTTTCACTCTTGTCAGTGGTGATAAAGGTTCCAATTTCTCCACGTCAACAGAAGCATTTTTTATAGTCTATCCTTTTTAATGCAGTCATCCTAATGTGTGTGAAATGGTATCTCCCTTGGTGTTGGAATTCGATTTCTCTGATAACTAATGAGGGTAAGCATTATTTTATGTACATTTTGGCTGTTGGTAAATCTTTGGATAATATATATCCAACCAATTTTCAAAACTGAGTGACTTTTTTATTACTAGGTCATAAAGATTTTTTTCCCAACTTTTGGCTACCAACTTTTATCAGTTACTTGTTTTGCAAGTATTTTCTCCCATTCTGCTGGTTACCTTTTCACTTTCCGGGTAGTACCCTTTGAAACACAAATGCTTTTAGTTTGACACAACCAAATCTATCTTGTTGTTCATTGTAAAGTATCACATCTAAGAAACTGTTGCCTGTTCTGTGAGAATAAAAATTTACATCCCTGATTTCTTCTATGACTGTCTTTTTAGCCAACACATTTAAGCTTTTGATATATTTTAACATTTTACATAGAATGCTGTACGTCTAATTTTATCCTTTTGTATGTGTCTGTGCAGTTGTAGAGAAAATGATTTTTCCCACATTGCGTCCCTTCAGCAGCTCGTCAAGAATCAGTGGCCATAAATGCTTTAGTGGATCTGTGTACTTGCCCTTGAGTCATTCTCACGTAGTTCTGGCTATGTGGTTTTGGAAGAAGTTTGATTTGAGAAGCATGAGTAAACCGACTTTATTCTTCCTTCTCCAGGTTATCTATCTGTTCTCATTGCCTGCATTTCTATGTAAATTTTAGGACTGATTGTTCAGATTCTGTGTAAGAGCTAGCTGTGATTGTGTTAAAGATTGCAGAGAATCTTGATTAATTCAGGGAATATTCCTGTTCTAAAATTCTCTCCCAATTCATGAACAGGGACTATCTTTATATTTATTTAGGTCTTATTTAATTTATTTCAAGACTGCTTCATAGTTTTTAGTATAATATCTTATACTTTTGTTAGATTTCTTCCTAAATATTTTATTATTTTTATGTTCTGTAGGTGGATTTATCTTTTTAATTTCATTATCTGATTGTCCATTGCTCTTTTATAGATTTTTGAATATTCATCATGTTTATTGTATCTAATTATGTGTGTGTATAGTGGGGTTTTCTACATACAACACTATGTGATTTGCAAATAGAAATAATTTTACATTTTTCCTTTAAATATGGATGATTTTCTTTATTTTTCTTGCCTAATTTCCCTGATGGAAAGTCCAAGACAACATTGAATAGAAGTGGTGAGAAGAGGCATCCTAGCTTTGTCCCTACACTCTGTAGGAGTTTTCACAATTAAGTATGTAGACTACAGATATTTTGCAGATTCTCTTTATCAGGTTGAGGAAGTGTCCCTCTGATCATGTTTCAGTGTTTATAACATGAAAATGTATTGGAATTTGTGACAGGCTTTTTCTGCAGCTATTGAGATGATTGTGTGTTTTTTGTCTATTATCCTATTAGTATAATGTATTACATTGACTTATTTCCATATATTGAAACATTCTACATTCATAGAATAAATCTCACTTAGTAATGATATGTAGTCTTTTTAAAATTTTAATTTGTATTTATTTTTAAAAGATTTATTTATGTATTTGAAAGTTAGTTACACACAGAGAGAAGGAGAGGCATAGAGAAAGAGAGGTCCTCCATCCACTGGTTCATTCCCCAAAAGGCTACCATAGCCAGAGATGAGCCGATCCAAAGTCAGGATCTAGGAGCTTCTTTGGGGTCTCCCACATGGTGCAGGGTCCCAAGGATTTGGATCGTCTTCTGCTGCTTTCCCAGGCCATAGTAGAGAGCTAAATTGGAAGTGGAGCAGCTGGGACTTGAACTGGTGCCCATATGAGATGCCAGCACTATAGGTGATGGCTTTATCTGCTATGCCACAGTGCCAGCTCCACTCTGCGTCTTCATGGGTGTCACCTGTCTGGGAATTTTTTTTATATCTTTTCCTCTCAAAGAAACCCTTTATTTAATGAGTACAAACTTCATAAGTACAACTTTACGAATATAGTGATTCTTCCCACCATACCCGCCCTCCTACCCCCACTCTTACTTCATCTCCTCCTCCCTCTCCCGTTCTCCATTAAGATTCATTTTCAATTAACTTTATACACAGAAGACCAACTAAACAAGATTTCAACAATTTGAACACACACACAAACTGTTTGAGAACAAGTTTTACAGTTAATTCCCATAATACAACTCATTGAGGACAGAAGTCCTGCATGGGAAGTAAGTGCACAGTGACTCCTGTTGTTAATTTAGCAATTAACACTCTTATGTATGATGTCAGTGACCACCCAAGGCTCTTGTCATGAGCTTCCAAGGCTATGGAAGCCTTTTGAGTCCACAATCTCTGTCAGTATTTAGGCAGGGCCATAAGCAAAGTGGAAGTTCTCTCCTCCCTTCAAAGAAAAAAACATCCTTCTTTGATGGCCACTTCTTTCCACTGGGGTCTCTCTGACAGAAATCCTTCATGTAGTACATTTTTTTTTTGTCACAGTGTCTTGGCTTTCCATTCCTGAAATGCTCTCATGACTTAACAGCTGATCCTGAGGTCAGAGTGCTATTTAAAGTGATTGTCATTCTATGAATCGGCTATGTGGACTACTTCATGTGTTGGAACATTCTTTCCTTTTTAATTCTATTATTATTATGAAACACTTGATCTTATTTATAGGATGCCTTTAACACTTAATCCTATCTATATGATCACTTTAACATTTAACATGGTCCCTTTAATACTTAAGATGGAATTTTTATCACCCAGCTTAATGGGATTGGGGATCCCATAGCAAGTTTTTAAACTGTACTCTTAGAAGTCCATCGGAATGTATAAAGAACTTTACAGCTCTACAGTTACAAATTTCCTCCTCCCTCTTTTATTCCCGCTCTTATTTTTTACTGAGATCTATTTCATGCTATTTTATACACGATTAACAAATATTTCATTTTTATACACAATTAACTATGACAAGTAAAGATTTCAACAAATAGTATTAAGAGGAAAAAAAAACTGTTCAACAGTCAAGACAAGGGCTATTCAAGACTTTGCTTCTCAAAGTGGCAATTTCATAGAACAGGGAGAAAATATGGTATTTGTGCCTTTGGGACTGGCTTATTTCACTAAGTATGATGTTTCCCGATTCACCCATTTTGTTGCAAATGACTGGATTTCCTTTTTTTTTACTGCTGTGTAGTATTCCACAGAGTACATATCCCCTAATATCTTTACCCAGTCTTCAGTTGACGGGCATTTAATTTGATTCCATGTCTTAGTTATTGTGAATTAAACGGCAATAAACATGGGTGTGCAGCTGATTTCATTTCCCTCGGGTAAATTCTGAGGAGTGGGATGGCTGGGTCATATGGTAGGTCTATATTCAGATTTCTGAGATATCTCCAAACTGTCTTCCATGGTGGTTTTACCAGTTTAGATTCCCACCAACAGTGGATTACAGTAAGCTTTTTCCCCACATCCTTGCCAGCATTTGTTGGTTGTTGATTTCTGTATGAAAGCCATTCTAACTAGGGTAAGGTGAAACCTCACTGTGGTTTTGATTTGCATTTCCACGATGGCTAGCGATTCTGAACATTTTTTTCATGTTTCTGTTGGCCTTTTGGATTTCTCCTTTTGAAAAATGTTTAAGTCCTTTGCCCATATCTAAAATGGTTGTTTGTTTTATTGTTGTGGAGTTTCTTCATCTCTTTATATATTATGGTTATTAATCCTTTATCAGTTGAATAGTTTGCAAATAATTTATCCTGTTCTGTCGGTTGCCTCTTCACTTTCCTGAGTGTTTTTTTGCAGTACTGAAGCTTCTCAATTTGCTGTAATCTCTTTTGTAAATTTTGGCTTTGATTGCCTGTGTCTCTGGGATCTTTTCCAATAATTCTTTGCTTGATGCCAGTATTTTGCAGGTTTCTCCAATATTCTCTAATAATTTGATGGTATAAGATCATAGATTTAGGTCTTTAATCCATTTTGTGTAAGGTGTAAAGTAGGGGTCATGCTTCATACTTTCGCATGCAGACATCCAGTTTTCCCAGCACCATTTGTTGAAGAGATTGTCCTATGTCTCCCTTTAAGTCCTTTAACATTTCTTTTAAATAGCCAAGTGCCCTGTAATTAGGTGCATGTATGTTTATAATATAATAATCTTCCTGTTGAATTGATCCCTTAATCATTACATAATGCCCTTCTTTGTCTCTTTTAAGAGTTTTTGGGTTAAAGTCTATTTTGTCTGATATTAGGATGGCTACACAAGCTCTTTTTTGGTTTTTCTTAGCATTAAATATCTTTTACATCTTTTCCCTTTCAGTCTGCATATATCTTTGGTGGTGAGACGTGTTTCTTATAGGCAGCAAATAGATGAGTTTTGTTTTTTAATCCATTCAGCAATTCTGTATCTTTTAACTGGAGAGTTGAAGCCATTTACATTCAAGATGACTATTAAAAAGTAACAAGTTTGCCCTGCCATTTTTTCCATAAATATTCATGTTTTTTACTTCGGATTTCCTTTATACTTTCACTGGGAGATTTCCTTCCTTTACCTTCTTTCATGGTGATGACCTTGTTTCTGTATTTCTGTGTGCAGCACATCCTTAAGCATCTTTTGCAGAGCTGGACAGGTGGTGACAAATTCTTTCAATTTCTGTTTGTTATGGAAGGTCTTTATTTTACCTTCATTCATAAATGAGAGCTTTGCAGGGTATAGTATCCTGGGTTGATAGTTCTTTCTCTTAAGACTTGGGCTATATCTCACCATTCTCTCTTAGCCTGTAGAGTTTATGATTAGAAGTCTGCTGGGAGTCTAATTGGAGATCCTATGAATGTGATCTACCATTTCTCTTGTGCACATTTTAGAATCTTTATGTTTTACTGTGGAGAGTTTGATTGCGATGTGTTGTGGTGAAGACTGTTTATGGTCATGTCTATTAGAAGTTCTCTGTGTTTCCTGTACTTAGTTGTTCCTTTGTTTCACCAAATTAGGGAAGTTTCCTGCTACTGTTTCACTAAAAAAGACCTAATCTTTCTTTCTTTCCATGCCTTCACGAACTCCTAGAACCCGTATGTTGGGTCATTTGATAGTATCCTGTAGATTCCCAACAGTGGTTTTTAATTTTCTAATTTTTTCTTCTTCTATTTGGTCTGACTGTGCAATTTCCTGTGCTTTGTCTTCTATGTCAGATACTCTTTCTTCTGCTTTGCTGATTCTGTTGTTAAGGCTTTCCACTGTATTTTTTATTCATTCTATTGAATTCTTCATTTCCAAAATTTCACTTTGATTTCTCTTTAATATCTCAATTTCATGGGAGAAATTTTCTTTCATGCCCTGTATGGATTTTGTTTGTGCATTTGCTTCTTATTACTTCTGAGTAGTCTTATGATCAATCTTTTGAATACCATTTCTGGCATTTTGTCAGTGTCATCCTCTTCACAATCTAGTACTGAAAGGCTGTGATCTTTTGAGGGTGTAATGTTGTCTTCCATATTCTTGTTTCTTGAATTGGCATTTTGTTATTCGGCATCGGTGGAGACACTTGTTGGTTTCTTCTTTGTTTTTTCACTGTGGCAGATTTTATCTTTGTACTATGCCTCTGTAGATTAGTGGAATGTCTGCTTTCAGTGACTATTTAGAGGTTCATAGTGGGTATTGCAGGAAACTCTGTTCAGTGCTCCAGGGTGAAGGGCATGTCTGAGGTGACACACCCAGGTGTGGCATGGTAAATCTCTCTCTCTCTCTCTCTCTCTCTCTCTCTCTCTCTCTCTTTTATCAGAGGGGAGGTTTGTTCTGTTGGCATAGACTCATCTGTGCTCCTCTCCTCAAAGGAGAAAAGTGCCTTAGTGCTAGCCCCAGTGGGTGTAATATTCGTCCACTCTGCCCCAGGGACCACAAAATATCTGTTGAGTCCTCAATGTAAGCTCAGATTCCCCAGGAGTGTCCCTCACCAGGTAACCAGGGAGCCCTGATCGTGTGGAGCCTCCCACAGTGACTGCCCAAAGTCCCAGCCACACCCTGAGTCCTCCCACACAGCCTCAGTTTTTTCACAGTCCTGGCCACAAGCCTTCCACAGTCACCAGCACCCAGCCCCATTTGTTCTTTCCACCTGACTCAGGAGTTTCTGCTTGGTTGATGGGGCAGACATGAGCTGGCACAGCTGTTATGTGTGTTGAAAATGGCACCTGCTCTCTGTCAGCTTGTTACAACATGCCTTTGCAGGGTGATTGAGGAGAGGGAAAACATGCTTTGTTTTTTCACCTCTATTTTAGCAGGTACACTATCCCCCAGGGGTTCCAAGCTGGATTCCCTCAAGGCTCTTCCTGCAGCTTTTTCACCAGACTTGGTGAAATGCAACTTGGACTGCTGCATTCTGGTCTCACCTCACTCTCCAACGCTGCTGGGTTCCTGAGTTGTGCATATCTGCACCCTCCACATAGGTCCCCTGTGTCCCTCCAGTTTGCGTAGAGTTTCCTGTGCTGTTTTCTCCATAACTCTTCCCTGAGACTGTACTCTTTCCACATTTTTTAAACGATCATCTCCTAGACTTGCGAATGTTTTGATTGATGGATTTTTCTCTTCATTATGGGGCATATTTTCCTGCATTGGTGCATGCCACATCATTTTTTATTGCATTTTTGACTTTGTGAAATTTAATCTTTTGGTAGCTAGATAATTTTGATTGTTATACACGTTTTGAGCTTTTTTTCTGTGAGGCAGTTAGTTTGTCCAGAAACGTTTGATCTCCTCTTGCCTTGCTCTTAGGATTTGTACAGTGATTTGTTGAATCTGGAGTTAATTATTCCTCTGTTGGGATAAGAACCGTTTGAGCCCTCTACCTATGCAAATATGTATGTGAATCATTTCCAGTCTGAATGGAGTGAATGGGCCCTGTTCTTGGTCCTGTGTGAGCACCTGATAAGGTGCCATCTGAGTCTGCATTCGTTCATCCCCTGGCTGTAGTCAGAATCTTCACAGGTAGCACTGATTAGAATTTTGCGCTCTCTCTTCCCTTTTGCCAAGACCTGAAAACTCTTAAAGAAGTAGACAGGGAACCGGCATTTACCTAGTAGTTAAGATGCTTGCGCCCCACATCAGAATGCCTGAATTCAATTCCCAGCTCCAGCTGCTGGCTTTAGCTTCTCACCAATGCAAACCCTGTTGGGCAGTAACTGAACCACTTGGGAGACCTGGACTGAGTTCCCATCTCTTGGGTTCTGCCCTAGCCCAACACCAGCTACTGGGGGCATTTAGGAGGGTGAACCAATAGATGGGATCTCTCTCTAATTTTCTGCTTTCTGAGGAGGGGGAGAGAATGGAGCAATTTTAAGGCAAATCTGTTTCATATTTCCCAGGGATAACCATCCTCTAGGGCTCCATGTCCCATGTCTTTTTTTTTGTTAAGATTTGTTTATTTATTTGAAAGTCAGAATTATGCAGAGAGAGATTGAGAGCGGCAGAGAAAGAGAGAGAGGTCTACCATCTACTGGTTCATTCCCCAATTCTCTGAAATGGCCGGAGCTGCACCCACACAAAGCCAGGAGCCAGGAGCTTCCTCCAGGTCTCCCATGTGGGTGTAGTGGTCCAAGGACTTGGGCCATCTTCTACTGCTTTCCCAGGGCATAGCAGAGAGCTGGATCGGAAGTGGAACAGCTGGGACTTGAACCGGTGCCCATATGGGATGCCGGCACTGTAGGTGGTGGCTTTACCTGCTACGCCACAGTGCCGGTCCCATCCATGCCCCGTGTCTTAAAGTCACTGCTTCATATGTTTTGTCAAGGTGCTTTGGTTGTTTCAGGTTAGAAGGTAAATACATTTCTTGTTTCTTCACTTTTGCTACAAGTACAAATCTATGCCCATTTTTGGCCTGGGGCTTTAATTTAAGTCACCTATTTTACTCAAATGGTATTAGGCTTTACATTATATGAAGGCACTTCAAAAAGTTAATGGAAAATGGAATTAAAAGGTAAATACATTTTGGTGCAAAAAAAAGTTTTGAAATCCAATATAGTTTTCTCATAATATGAGTTTTCCATGAAATTTTTCAAGACCACCCCCCCCCCAGACATGGATTTCAAAGGTTTTTTTACACTAGGACAACCTTGTCTGATAATTGTACATTCTATGAGCATTTTGAAGTATCAGAAAGCAAGCAACAAACAGGTGCTACAGATGGAAAATCTGTCCTGAGTCTTGGTTCTTTCCATCTCTTGGTACAACACTGGGGAGCTTCCTCCTGTTTTGGGGCTTTTGTTTGCTGACTTGTGCACAGGGTCACTCAGCGGCACTGCTGTGGGGGGAGCAGTACCATATATGAAGCATCTGACAAATACATACTGGCCTGGCTCAGCTGAAGCCCACTCACTTCTCTGCTTGTGACTGTGTTTCAGTGCGCAGGCAACTGTGGGTTCAGCCACCAACAGCGGATCACGTACTGCGTCGGGATCCCGTCTGCGAGGAAGCAGAAGCCCCTGCAGCTCCGGCCTGTGGCCTACCGAGAGTGCCCCGTGCTAACCTCCCCCCAGGCTTACCAATGCATGGCGAGGAGGTGTTTGCGTGTGGCCTCCTGGAAGGTTGGGAAGTGGAGCAAGGTCAGTGCACGGGGATGCGTCTGAGACGTCAGAGTAGACTGTCTAGGTGCGGGCTCTCTGGTCTGCTGTCTCCTGGGAGCCCCCAGCTTGTCTCAGACCCCGTTGTCTGAAACCCGCTTTATCTGTTGTGCACGTATCTTTCTTTCTACGCTTGCTGTAACTCGTGCATCCACAGAGACCACCACTAAGTCTGTGCTCTGTTTTTCCCAGACTTATTTCTGGTTAAGTGAAGAAAATTAATCCGATTCATGGAAGTTATTTGCACTAGATTCTTTATCTAACTAAATTAATGGAAGGAAATAAATACTGCTTTGCAAACTTACAATACAAAGAGGATGGAAGAAGTTCATGGAAAATTCACATTATGCTTTAATTCAATTTTTCTATGAAGTTTTTGAAGTTTCCTTATATAATTTATGAGAGAATTCTTGGTAGTCTTAGTAACCATCCTTAATTAATGTTTATGAGGGGATTGCAAAAATTTATACAAAGATGGGATAAAAATTAAGGGTTTTTGATGCAGAAAGTTTTGAAATCCATGTAATTTTTATTTCATAATAAGCACTTTTCCTTGAATTTTGAAGATCTCTTGTATGCAAGGATTAAGAATAGTGTTTTTAAAGGTTTATTTATTTATTTGAAAGGCAGAGCTATGGGGGGGGAGAGAGGGAGAGAGAGAGAGAAAGAGAGAGGGAGAGAGAGAGAGAGAGGGAGAGAGACGTGGGAGGAAAAAAGAAATCGTCTATACACTGGTTTACTCCCCAAATGGCTGCAATGGCCGGGGCTGTGCCATGCTGAAGCCAGGAGCCTGGTCTTCCATGTGGATGCAGAGGCCCAGGGATTTGCGCCACCCTCTGCTGCTTTCCCAGGTGCATTAGCAGGGAGCTAGATGGGAATGGAGCAGCCGGGTCTCAAACTGGCACCCTTATGGGATGCTGGTACTGCAAGTAGAGGCTTTACCTACTGTGCTACAACACCTGCCCTGGGTTTCAAAAACTTTTTACTCCAAAAAGAACTTAATGTCTTTATTTTTCCTTTCTGCAAAGTTATGAAATTATCCCTTTATTCATATTTACAACATGCTATTCCTGAAACTGCTCAAAGTAATTGAAAGACCAGTAACTGAGAAATAATAAATCCGGGCTTATGCCTAAGGATTTTTCCCACCTGCAACCATCCATTTTGTAGGTGCACTTTGGCATTCCAGGAATTCTAGACCTCAGAAGGACCTTGTCTGAGAGGAGGAGGTGTGGCTTGTCTTGCTACATTATTCACTGTAGACTGTAGACTTTGCCTTCCGATTGTAACCTGTCTGCAGTGCTCGGTGACCTGTGGAACTGGAGCAGTGGAAAGAAGGGTGGAGTGTGTGACTGAAGATGGGTGGCCCAGTGACTTGTGTTTGAAGCATTTAAGACCACATGCTCAAAAGAAGTGTTACGTCAGTGACTGTAAGTAACAGACTTCAAAAACCCACCTAGAACCTCAGTGTTCCTAGGAAATTCTGGCTAAAATGCAAACTAAATATCTAGTTAACACTCTGGTGTCAGATTGTCAGAGCCTTGGGTGGTTACACCCACGCTGGGTTCTCATTCATGCTTGGTAAGTTCTGTTAATTTGCCTCTTAAGGTAACTCACTTACCACCTGCAAGGAAATCCAAGTGAAAAACAACATCACGGACGATGGTGACCATCTCCTTAATGTTAAGGGAAGACTCATAAAGGTATGGCAAGAGCAACTCCTGTTTGGTTTCAGGTTTGACCGTTGGCTTTGGAAAAATGACTTAGATGTTTGCCTTTTGCCTGTAGATCCACTGTGCAGGCATGCACTCGGACAACCCCAGGGAGTATTTACCACTGGTCAAAGGAGAGCAAGACAACTTCTCGGAGGTATATGGCTCTAGGTATGCGCTGTGTTCTCACTTCTCTGGGCACTGTGCTGGTCCTTGGAGACGATCAGAAGTTCCAGCCTTCAGAGTGACACTTGAGCAGCTCCTGTGTGAGACAAGTAATGTAGGCGCAGGTGGACATAGGAGGTCCAGCCCAGGTGTTGTCCATGCCCACGTGATAATAAAGGAGTGAGCGTTAAGAGGTGGTCACTGGGAGACTGACCAAGAAAGCTTTGTGACCCACAGGACAACAGGAGAGGGAAGAGTGAAGGACCATGCACATTTTCCTAGGGATCAAATTAATTCTAGGAACAAGGCTGGGAGAAGTAGAGCTGAGTGAGTCCCACAAGCCGTTGCTGACTTTCCCGTTGAGCAGTTTTACTTCTTCCTGTAGCTGGTTCACGCTATAATAATGAAGACCGGGCCGTGTCTTTTACCTCCCCACTTCCACCCACAGCTTGCTGTTTATCCACCTGGTGGCCTCATGCCTGTGTCTGATCCTGCAAATGTTGCAATACTGTTGCAGGCTGCAAAACCCCTATGACTGTCCTTTCAATGGGAGTAGGAGGCAAGACTGTGAATGTAAACATGACTACCTGGCTGCTGGATACACAGTTTTCAGCAAAATAAGAGTCGATCTCACTTCCATGCAAATTAAAAGTAAGTGGAGCATCCCTATTTTTAGAACAAAAAGCCTGTATTTGCTGATGAAAATCTAGCAGTACACTGGAAGATGTGACAGTCGTGTTTAGAAGAGGGCTTATCAGGGTTCATCCACTCCTGAAATTCTTAAACACAACTTATTAGTTGCATAATTTCTCAGCTACAGCGAGCACCGTGGAGACCCTCAATACAAATGGAGTGGTAATGACAGTGGTAAGACCCAGTCCTGCCGGTGCTGCGGCTCACTTGGTTAGTCCTCCACTTGCGGCACCCCGGGTTCTAGTGCCGGTTGGGGTGCCAGATTCTGTCCCAGTTGCTCCTCTTCCAGGCCAGCTCTCTGCTGTGGCCCGGGACTGCAGTGGAGGATGGCCCAAGTCCTTGGACCCTGCACCCGCATGGGAGACCAGGAGAAGCACCTGCCTCCTGGCTTCAGATAGGCGCAGCGCGCTGGCCGTAACAGCCATCTGGGGAGTAAACCAACAGAAGGAAGACCTTTCTCTCTGTCTCTCTCTCTCTCTCACTGTCTAACTCTGCCTGTCAAAAAAAAAAAAAAAAAAAAAGACTCAGTCCTTCCCACATAAAGCCTCTGCCAGAACACCTCCAAATACATTAAGGTTAGGTAGTTAATATCCTCAGTCTCCTGTGTAAACTGTTTTTCAAGGTTTAAACTAGGTATTAGCATTGGTTTCATACGGTAATTTATCAAGCCTCATCTTCCCATACACAATTGTGTTTGATCTTTTTAACCACCCTGGGTTAGTCATGGCAGCTGTTCTAATGTTACAAGTGGTAAAGCCAACCTAATCGTCCAGATCACAACTGTAGCAGCTGTCACTGAGGGGGAATAAAGTCCAGCAGACTCCCACAGACCCGGGACTGTGGCTTACTCGGCCTTGCTGGGGAGTCACTCACAGTTCCGTCAAGTCAGTCATATTTCTGGAGCTGGCGTTGCAGGGCAGAGTGCACCTGCTGTCCGGAAAGTTGCATGGCTCCAGAAAGAGGCCAGGAGGTTCATCTGGAGGCAAAGACTCTAACCCCACCCACTGCTGGCTAACCGGAGCCTAACGCAGTGCATGGACCGCATTAGCTGAGACAGTGGTAGGAATCCACAGTATCCCAGTCCCGTCCCAGGACGCAGCGGAGCTGTCACTGTTAGTGGTTGGGTCCCCCGTGTGCTGACCGTCTTCTGTCCTCACGGTGTGGGAGCTGCCTGCTGCTCTGGCTCTGGTCCTAACTCTGGGCGCGGACTGGGTGCGAAGCCTTTTCCAGTTAGCTCACTTGGATGTGTCTCTTCAAACCTGGAGCCCTCGCTTACGAAATGTGAACCTGCCTCCCCCTTCTTTCTTTCCTTCCTTCCTGCCCTTTCACTCTTATTGTTATTTTTTTGAAGAGTAAGCAATGACATTTTGGCAACATATCTGGCTGCTCTAGTGTATACTATAAATACTGTATAATTGCTAATTATTGTTTAATAATTTCTTGTATCAGGTATTAGTATTACTGAGTCACTTGATTGCTTACTTACTATTAAGTAGGCTGTTATTTTTCATTAATTTATCAAAATGAGCTGCCGTGTTGCCAGGTGTTTGGCTGGACCCTGAGTGCGCTGTCAAACACACATTGACTCGTGCCGTCTCCTTCCTCACATGTGGTGGTGGAAGCCCAGCCGTACTACATTAAGCCTTTCTGCATTCTGCTGTATGGAAATTAACAAGACAAATCACACACCGCTCTGGGACCAGCCCCTCTCATGCACAGTGCTGCCGAGCTGCCCGGCGTCCTGTACTTTACCCCCAGTCCCTGCCACCCCCTTCCACTCTCCTGACCCTCTATCCAGACCTTCTTCAAACTCCTGTACTTTTTATACCTCCGCTCTGTTTGCCCCTTGCTCACAATCTTGCTTCCTGCTTCTCCAGGACAGTGGGAGCACCCCAAAGGGAGCACCACATCCCGCAACCGGCTCAAGCCGGTCTCTGCACACTTGGCCCCCTCCTGTTTACTAGGTCTGAGCTGTTCACGCTCCCTCTAAGGAAAACCCCTCTGTGTGCCCCAGGCTCATCGCCTCCTATGTGCTTGAGAGCTTGATTCAGGCTGGTGCTGAGACTCAACAGGCTAATCCTCCGCCTTGTGGCGCTGGCACTCCAGGTTCTAGTCCTGGTCGGGACGCCGGATTCTGTCCCGGTTGCCCCTCTTCCAGGCCAGCTCTCTGCTGTGGCCAGGGAGTGCAGTGGAGGATGGCCGAAGTGCTTGGGCCCTGCACCCCATGGGAGACCAGGAGAAGCACCTGGCTCCTGCTTTCAGATCAGCGTGGTGCGCCGGCCGCAGCGTGCCGGCCGCGGTGGCCATTGGAGGGTGAACCAACGGCAAAGAGAAGACCTTTCTCTCTGTCTCTCTCTCTCTCTCTCACTGTCCACTCTGTCAAAAAAAAAAAAAAAAAAAAGATAAACTTAATTTGGTGCAAAAAGAAAATCAAGACCCGTGCATAGCTTTTTTCGTAATATGACCTAGTCCCACGTGTAGCTTTTTCACAATATATGACCTGGCTTTTAAGGACTGCTTGTACTTATGATTTGAGATTACTTTGCACCAAAATAAACTTACCTTTCGTTCCATTTCTGTGAACCCTTGGAAGCCCTTCGTATGTTATCATACAGCAATGTAAGAAATTAAGGAAAGTGGCACGCTGTTACACTGTTTAACTGAGTTCTTTGAATAGCCGAAGGTAGTTGTTGTTTATGCTGTCTATAAGTATTTACATATTGCTTTGTCATCGTTTTCTTATCTTTTAATAATGCTTTTTCTGTAGCAGTTTTACTGTTGATGCCATTTCATCCACTGTAGGTATTTACTTGGTACAAAATACAGTGAGGCATTTATTTAGTTTTTCAATTTTCCATTTTAGTTTGACATTAAGCTGTCATTTTCTAGGACAGTTCATAAGATGAACATATTTGTATTTGTATATGAAAATGTATTCACTGACAGTCTGTTCTGTGTTATGCAGCATAATTACGACAGTTTTGCTTATGTTTTTGAATTAAGTATGCAAGTATTATTTTTAACAAAATAATTGGAAAACTACATGTTTGACCATGAAAACCTGCATTATGGTCTTGATGCTAAAGAGATTCATTGTTTATTTCCAGCCACAGACCTCCTGTTTTCCAAGACACTCTCTGGAAAACCAGTTCCGTTGGCCACAGCTGGAGATTGCTACAGTGCTGCCCGATGCCCGCAGGTATTTCATTTAAAAAATTTTTTTTCTGTCACTATAAAAAAACCAAGTGTTTCTCTTCATTTGTTTTCTTAAGCAGAATGTTGTCTAAAAAAGGAAATAAATGGAAATGTAAAACTTGCTTTAAGTACATTATTTCAGAATTGTAGATTCAAGCTTGAGACAAAGGATCTTTGCCAGTTTTGATTGATTTGAAAGACCAAGTAGCAAGAACTTTAAATTACTCAGATTTCATTCTCCTCGCATGACATCTTATCGCTTCTCATATTTCCATTTAGTCTGTACACTAAAAAAAGTGGAAGCACAGATCACAAGCATGTGGATTTCCTCAGCTACCGTTCGTTATCCTGCTCGTCTGAGTCTAGCATTCTCTCCACGGCGTTCTGTTCTCTGTGAAAGACACGTGGGGCCCCTTTCCATATTTTCGTTCTTGTTTGTATCCTTTCTTAACGGAGTTTCTCTCACACATCCTTTTATGTCATTTCTGTGATTTCAAATTTAAGTGTGCTTCCTAGGAGAAAATTCACCATCTCATTTTCAACAGGAATTTTATGTAGTCCATGTAAACAAGCATGTTAGTGAAAAATGGAAAATTTGAAGCTAGGTGAATATTTTATGGCATTATTAGATATATTCACAGCTAACTGAACCTATGAGCCAGAGCTCCTGGGAGAGGAATAGTAAATAACACATCGATGTCACTTTGGAGAGAAGTTAATGGTTTGCAACATCTCTGTCCATGAGATTTCCAGTTCACAATTTGCATCCTCTAGCGTAGAATATGTGTCCTTGCGTTAGGAATGAGGCCATCGTCTAGATTAGAGAAGTCTTAGAAGGGATCAGTATTCAATCGAACGGAAGGCTAAAATGAGTAAGAGAAGATTATCTGGAATAAATATACAAACCCTGATTTAGGTACAGAGACCTGCTACATGGACAAGTCCTGGGTGTTTTATTCAACCATCATGACTTAAATATGACTCGTGCAGAGCATGGAGATTTATACGTAAGCTAATTACCATAAAAGCTTTGAGTTCTCCCTCATTAGCTGTGCTAGCCATGGACAGGTGTGAAGTATGCTTGCCACGGTGCCTTGTAGTGTCCTTGATTGGGTAGCGGGAGGGTCCTTCCATTTCTACCTTCAGTGTTTGTTAACCATGAGCAGCGCTGGATTTTGTCACATACTTCTTAGCGTCTGTTAAGATGACCCTGTGGCCTTTGTTCATTTCTGTGTTGAAGTCACGTGTCGTACTGCTTGACTCTGTCTGTCAAAGCAGCCTTGCATTTCTGTGACACATCCCCTTGTCATAGTGCACAGTTCCTTCTACATGTTGCTGGCTTTGGTTTGCTGCTGTTTTGTGGAGTTTTTCTTCTGTGTTCACAGTGCTGCTCGATCGTTTTTTCTCTTGTAATGCCTTTGGTGGGCATCAGGGAACTACCAGCCTCAAAAAATGAATCAGGGAGTGTCTGTTCCCTTTCGTTTTGGGAAGAGGAGCTTATGAAGAGTGTGTTTGTCCTTGAACGTTGGGTAGAATCCACCAGCACTGCCTTTCTGAGGCCGCGCTTCGCGCGAGGTTTTGCAGTGACTGGTTCACTCTCCGTATTAACTATGGGTTTATTCAAGGCTTCTAGTTTGTCTTGGCTCAGTTTGTGGTGGATGCCTTTTAAAAAATGTGTGCATTTCATCGAAGGCGTCTAACTGGTTGTCACACACTGTCCGTAGCTAGTACTTCCTGTTTTTAGAGATTAGCGCTGTGCTCCCTCTTTCATTCCCAATTTTGATATTTTGAGTGTCCTCCCTTTTGTCTTTTTGTTTCATTCTAACTGTTGTCCCCTTTTGTCTTTTTGGCTCACTGTAACAGAAGATTTGTTTTGTTCTTCTCAAAACACTTTTTTTTTTTAAAGATTTACTTATTTATTTGAAAAGCAGAGTTACAGAGAGGCAGAGGCAGAAGCAGGGAGGGAGGGAGGGAGGGAGAGAGAGAGAGACAGACAGACAGACAGGTCTCCCATCCACTGGTTCACTCCCCAGATGGCCACAAAGGCTGGAGCTGCGCCAGTCTGAAGCCAGGAGCCAGGAGCTTCTTCCAGGTCTCCCCTGTGGGTGCAGGGGCCCAAGCACTTGGACCATCTTCTACTGATTTCCCAGGCCCTAGCAGAGAGCTGGATCAAAAGTGAAGTAGCTAAGACTCGAACCGGTGCCCCTATGGGATGCCAGTACCACAGGCGGCAACTTTACCTGCTATGCCACAGCGCAGGCCCCTCAAAACACTAGCTTTTGAAATTGTTTACTTTCTTTATTTTCTCAATTTTTTTTCTAATCACTGTCACTTCTTTGTTTCTCTTGGCCTTAGATTTCATTTATTCCTCTTTTTCCATATGGAAAAAGTTACTGGTTTGAGATAGTGTTTCTTCTCTATTCTAGGCATTTATAGCTATAAGTTTCCCTGGAAGCATTTCTTTTGTAGCATCCCAAGAGTTTGGGCATATTGTAGGCTTATTTTCCTTTAGCTTAAATTATTTTCTGTTGTCACTATGACTCCTTTGAATCATTGGTAATTTAAGAGTGTGGTGTTTAGTTTCCACACATTTGTGAATTTCCCGAATTTCCTGCTGTTTTTGATTTCTGCTTTCAGACAGTGGTGGTTGGAAAACATGTTCTGTTTCATTTCAGTGCTTTTACATGTGCTGGGCCTTGCTTCGTGGCACAGCACCCGGCTTACCCTGGGAAAGGTTGAGTGTGTGCCCGGGAAGTGTGTGCTCCCCTGCTGGGGACAGCACGCTGCGGGCCGCGGGCCTTGCTGGCTGGGCATCTTTCAGTTCTGCCTCGACCTCCTCGACTTGCGCTGCATTCTCTGGCCAGAACCCTGCAGCTCTGTCACACTGCCTTCTCTCACTTTACTTACTTATTTTTTAAAATATTTTATTTATTTATTTGAGAGGTAGAGTTACAGATAGTGAGAGGGAGAAACAGAGAGAAAGGTCTTCCTTCCATTGGTTCACTCCCCAGATGGCCACAACAGCCGGAGCTGCACCAATCTGAAGCCAGGAGCCAGGTGCCTCCTCCAGGTCTCCCTGGTGCAGGGTCCAAGCACTTGGGCCACCTCCACTGCCCTTCTGGGCCACAGCAGAGAGCTGGATTGGAAGAGGGGCAGCTGGGACTAGAACCGGTGCCCAAACGGGATGACGGCTCCACAGGCAGAGGATTAACCCACTGCACCACGGAGCCAGCCCCGCCTCCTCTCACTTTAATGCTGCTGCCTCACTTTGAGGTTTTGTTGTACATGACTTATATAATTCATTGTATTTGACATGTCTTTTAGAGAATGCAAGAGAAGAAATAGGGTTTGTTATATGGATTTGCTTTTTTTAAAAAAAGATTTATTATTTATTTGAGAGACAAAGTTAACAGAGAGAGAGAAGAAGAGACAGAGAGAAAGGTCTTCCATCTTCTGGTTCACTCCCCAAATGGCTGCAACAGCTGGAGTTGGGCCAATCTGAAGCCAGAAGCCAGGAGCTTATTCCAGGTCTCCCATGTGGGTGCAGAGGCCCAAGCACTTGGACTGTCTTCCAGTGCTTTCCAAGGTCATCAGCAGAGAGATGGATCTGAAGAAGAACATCCGGGGCTCAAACCAGTACCCCATGGGATGCCAGCGCCACAAGCAGAGGCTTAACCACTATACCACAGTGCCAGTCCTATGTGGGCTTCCTTATTTGGTGCTTTTGTTCTCTTTCTGTGGATTTGATTTGTTATTTGCATCACTTACTTATTCCAAAGCAGTCTTGCTTCCACTTGTCTCGTATCTGCCATCATTGCATAATATATTCCATTTCTGTATGTCATTGGTCAATAGTTTAAACACATTCAATGCCTTTTAAATATGTTAAGAGAAAAAAGGCAAGGTAGTGAATATCAGTGTCTTTTATAATTAGTTACAAAATCGTTGTCATCAGTACCATTCATTTATGTGTGTATGTAAGTGCACACACACACATACATACAGGAGTAGCTTAAAAAGAAATAGGTTTTTAAGCAAAATTGTCCAGTCCTGACATGAGTTGGCTTTTGGATTATGAACAATCTCCATTTAGGAGGATGTAAAGTACTTCACAGTCTGATCCAATTAAGTCGCGGTCCCTTGACTGTAGTAGTCTTACTTGAAAGTCAGAGCGACAAAGCAGGAGAGAACGTCCATCCACTGATTGATTCCGCTAATGCCTGCATCAGCCAGGCTGGGAACCGTGATGTCAGGAGCCTATAGCTCACTCCTTGTCTCCCACATGAGTTTAAAGAACCAGGTACGAGGCTTTGTCTCCTGTCTCCCAGGATGAGCACTAGCAGGTAGGTGGAAGCGGGAGCAGAACAGGAGCTGGACCAGGCACTCCAAAATGGGACGCGGGTATCCCAAGGGGCGACTTAACCACAGTGTGAAACACTTGCCCTGTCTTACAACGTATTTGGTGTGAAAAGAGAAGGGAATTGGCAATGCGAGCTAAACGTGTCAACAGTTGCTGATGCCAGCCTTCACAGATGCCATGACTTGGGAAGGTCTGCAAGTACTGGCAGTCTGGTCCCTGTCGTTCCATGTTGAACGGAGCAAGCTCTGGTCAGTGAGACATCGGCAACGTTCTCAGAAGGCTGACGTGCAAGTAAAGCACAGAGCTGTGACATGGAGTCAAGAGTCCTTTTGTCTAATCAATAAGCCTTCCAAAACGTCTTTGCGGAAAGCCAGTTACCAAGAATCGAGCATTTCTGGGTGAGCGTGGCATCCCAGCAGGAGCTGATGACGGCAGCTGTGTCCAATACTATCTGGCTCCCTCCCTCCGCTTTTTGCACAACCTCGTGTCTCTCCTCCCTATCTTGAGAACGTCACGTAGCTGCAAGCTGGGTAATTCCATCTGATAGTGGGAGAAGCAGACTGTGTGTTCACAGTCTGCCCAAGATCCTTGAGAGGATCACAGGCCGACTCAGCGATAAAACGTCCGTCTCTGCCCATCAGGACGAGGTGCCCGCCTCAGAGGGCAAAGCTCTGTTTTTAAAATTAGAGGTTGCTGGGCATGGAGCCAGGCTGTGAGAGGGGCCGTGCCATCTACATTCAGTGTGCGTTCACCTGCCTCGGGCTGCCAGTGCCGACACTAACAGACTGCCCAGGATCTCTGGAGAAGTCTGTCAGATGCAGAAGCCCGAGTGCGTGTTCAGTTACACAGCATTTGCATCGGTGCTCTCCAGATGTTTGCTGTCACACAAAGAGCCCATTCTGCTCCTTGGGATTCGTCAAAACCACATCCTCTGTGTTTGCATATGACAGGGAACCCCAGGACACGCGTGCAAAAGAGAAGGGGCACATATGGCATCTGCAGGGAAAGTAAACTTTGCCACATTGTAATGTGAGACCCGCATTGTGATGGGACTGTAGAATCCATATGCCACAAGTGAGCTGAAGCAAGGATTCAGCACTTTTTGTAAACCCTCAAATGTTTATATATATATATATGCACATATACATATTCATACATATATATATCTTTAGCTGCTCTGTAATTAATATTTGATTACATAAGAGTGAGAGAAATAATCATGTTCAGCCATTGCCAGTGTGTCCTGGCCAGCATTCATTCTGAGGGAACAGCATCAATTGTTGAATACTTGATGTCTGTTCTTTTTGTCTGGGTATACAGTTTAATTTATTTCCCTAAGGCTCACTTTTTGGTTTTATTGTTTAGATTGTCCCTCCTCCCATTTTCTGTCCACTTGGTCTGTCTTGTCATTATATGTGGTATGTTAAATTTTCTGATTAATAGGGTATTTTTGTCCTTGTCTCCTTATATCTTAAAGTTTTTGCTTCATAAAAGTGTTGCTGTGTTTCTTTGATGTGAATATTCACAGGTTAAGTCTTCACTGTAGATTATGTTTTTAGAACTTCTTTGTCATGGTTTTGTCATTTGTCCTTTATTGCTACCCCTGTTTGCTCTCTCTCTTTCTTTAAAGATAGAGTGACAGAGAGATGAAAAGACAGAGAGAGACAGAGCGAGAGATAGGTTTTCCATCTGCTGGGTCATTCCCCAAGTGGCTGCAACAGTCAGGTTGGAGCCAGGAGCCATCATCTCTCTCTGGGTCTCCCACGTGAGTGCAGGGTCCCAGGCATTTGGGCCATCGTCTGCTACCTTCGTGGTGCATCAGCAGAAAGCTGTCCTGGAGACTGGAATGGGAGTGGGATTTGATTGCAAGTTCTCGGATATGGGAAGTGGGTGTCCCAAGCAGCAGCATGATCAGCGATGCCACAACACCTGCTCTCCCCAACTATTTTCCTGATGTATGTTTCCCCCTCCTTTTACTTTTAGCTTTTGTGAATCACTTGGTTTCAGGTGTGTCTCATATGTAGCATGTAGTTGGTTTTGGTCACTTCAGAAAGTTTGTGGGAAAATGGAATTTTCTTCTTCTGGTGCAAACTACTTTTTGAAATCCATCCATGGTGTCTTCAGAGGCATTTGCCTGCGTTATCAGAACAAGATTTTGCCCCTAAACTTGTTAGCACCAAAATCAATTTAGGCTTTTGATTCTGTTTTCCCAAGAACTTTTTTGAAGCACCTTCATAAATATATCCATTCACATTTTTTTATTTTGTTTTTAAAATAACATAGTAAAACTGAATTTTTTGGCTGCCACTTCTATGAATTTGAACATGTGTGTGTCCGAGTTGATGTTGTTACCACCAGAATCAGAGTGCAGGGCGGTTGCCTTGCTCCCAAGGCTCCTGTGTGCTCCTTTATGGAGGGAAGCCCCTCCCCACCCACCTAAGCTCCTGAACTGCACTGCTCGGTTCTCCGTGGCCCTTGTCCTGCCTTCTCTGCAAGACGCAGAGGGGCCAGGGACCCCTTTAATGCTGGTGTCTCTCACTCAGCAGGGTGCCTGTGAGCCCCACCCCTGTTGCCCTGGGAAGTATTGGGTCCATCCTGCTCTGAGGACAGGGCTGCTTCTTGTTTCTGGAGCAGGTACAGTACACACCTGGGCGCAGGTTTTTACATGAATAGCGTTTTTATTTCTCGAGGGTAGATCTCAGAGTGGTTGCCAGATCACATGGAACGTGTGTGTTTCACATTTGAAGACACCATTGTGTGTTTCCACCAGCAATGACTAAAGTGCTCCTGGCTTTGCCTTGCCTGGTGGCGCTTGGTAGGGATGATTTTTGCTTGTCTGTTTGCTTTCTCTTCTTCAGTGGGATCTGGTTGTGGTTTTATTTCTCTGATGCCTAATAGCATTAAGTGTCTTTTATGGCCTCATTTTCCCCATGTATATCCTCTCTGGTGGAGAGTACACTCAAGCTTCTGCCAGTTTTTAAACTGGGTTTTTGTTTCCTTACTGAGTTTTGAGAACTCTTTTTATATTTTGGATAAAAGTCTTTTGTTAGGCCATTTGCAAATATTTTTTTCCTCATCTGCAACTTATCCTCTCATTCTCTTTAGTGTCTTTTTGGAGCAAAAGTTTTAAATTTTAATGGAGTCAAATTTATTATTTTTTTCTTTTATGAACTGTGCATTTAGGGTCACAGCTAAGAAATCTTTGACTAAACCCAAGCTACAAAAATAATTCTCCTTCTTGAAGGTTTCTGCAGAGACGTTGACGGTTTTGTTTTCCATCTAGACCTAGGATTCGTTTTCCATCTAGACCTGTGATTCGTTTTCCATCTAGACCTGTGATTCGTTTTGAATTGATTAATGCCTGAGGCCTCAGAGTGTTTGCAGATGGATGTCCTTCACCTGGACCCCGGGGGTCGAGTGGCCTGTGCTCTCCTCCCCACCTTTGGGGAAACCCAGCTGGCCATGTGCACACAGGTCCATGCTAGACTGCACGCGGCCCCAAGAATCTGCAGACCCTGTCTGCTCCAGTACCCCGCCATGCTGGGTACAATCACTTTATTTTTTTTTAAGGTTTATTTATTAATTTGAAAGTCAGAGTTGCACAGAGAGAGGAGAGGCAGAGAGAGAAAGAGAGAGAGAGGTCTTCCATCCGCTTGTTCACTCCCCAGATGGCCGTAATGGCCGGAGCTGCGCAGATCTGAAGCCAGGAGCCAGGAGCTTCTGGGTCTCCCATGTGGGTGCAGGGGCCAAAGGATGTGGGCCATCTTCTACTGCTTTCCCAGGCCACAGAAGAGAGCTGGATGGGAAGTGGGGCAGCCGGGACTCAAACCAACACCCATATGGGATGCCGGTGCTTCAGGCAGGGCGTTAACCCGCTGTGCCACAGCACTGCCCCACGATCACTCTAGAATGAAGTTGTTCAACGGTGGAAGTGTGGGTCCCCCAACAATCTTCTTTTCAAGCTTACTTCGACTATTTAAATTCTTTAGCTTTTCCATATAAGCTTTGGGATCCACTGTCCATGTGTGAGTGAGATTTAATCTATGGATCACTCACATGATGGATGGGTAAGGAGGAGTGATGTCAGCAACACCACTGACTGGAGCCTCCTCGTGCTCCTCCCTCCTACAAACAAACAAACAACAACAACAAAAATCCCTCGACAATGACCCCACAGCCACACTGTGACCAGAATAACGAGGGGGAGCTCCAGCAGGCAGCGAGGGGCAGCAGAGCTCCTGAGAGCCTGGAGCTGGGATCGCTGCACAGGGCAGGAGGGAGGGGAACTCCTGACCCAGCAGGGCAGGGTTCCTTCCTGCAGGGGAGTTAAGCAGGACCCCTGCAGACCATCGCCACCGGGGGCTCCTGATGTCCTCCAGGCTCTGAGCTCAGCAGGGAGAGCTCCCCAGTCCTCAGACTGAGCCACTCCCCAGGTGAGGAGTGGTGCTGTGCCCTGTCCCCATGGCTCACGCTGCCACCTCAGTGTGCAGTCTTGGAAACTGAGGCATTGCGGGGCAGCCCCTGCTCTGGCAGCAACAGTGCACCTGCCCTCCCGGAGGCTTCACTGCCACTGTGGCGTGCCCAGCTGGTAGATTCCAGCCCTGAGCCAGCAGCTGCTCTGCCCTGTCCCCTGGGGCCGTGCTACTGCCCAGCCACCCCATCCTCCCCACCTTTCTCGGAAACCCAATCCGTGGCAGTGTCCCGTCATTCCTGGACACTTGCCCCCATGAGCTGGTCGTGCCCACCTTCCCAGGGTGCAGTCACCAGGGTATGGTGCCTTCTCCCTTGGAGCGCACGCTGGCCTTCTGTGCGGTTGGTTCCCAGTTATGACTTGCACTTGTGCTCTGTTCCCAAGGGCCCAGGCTCCTGATTAACCTTTTCCCAAAGCCAAACCGGTACTATTTTGTGCAACCAGGACCAGAACTTCGTGTTTCATGGGTGCAGGAGTTTCAAAGCCTTGGAGCCCAGGCCCTGGCTCCGCAGCTGCTCTGAGCAGTTTTCCTGGATCCCAGAGCCACAGAAGCGGCCTGTGGACCAAGCCAGACCCTGCAGCGAGGCAGAGAGAACCTCAGTTGAGAATCCCCACTGTGAGGAAGACAAGAACAGGAAGATCCCAAGCTCCTACTGGGGACTTGTTTAATTAATCTTTGCGGAAACACAGAGGCTGGAATGAAGGGTAGAAGAAAATATTCCATGCAAATGGTAATCAAATGAGAGCAGGAAGGCTATACTTACAGCTAATAAAATGGACTGCAAGTAAAAAAAAAAATCTGTGATAAGAGGCAGTGAAGGTCATTATTTAACAATAAAGGGGTTAGTTCATCAAGAGGACATAGAAGTTATAAGTATAATGTGCAGCTAACATTGCATCAGCTAAAAGCATGACGCCAGTGTCGATAGGCATGAGGGGAGAAATGGAGAGCGCTACAGTACCTCAGTACCCTGCTCCCAGCACTGGATCGATCAACCAGAAAAGTCTTAAGGAAATGCTGGACTTGAGTCTACTTTTCACAAAATAGACTTCACAGACAAGTGCAGGACTTTGCAGGGAACAGCAGCAGAAAGCATGTTTTCCCTAGTGTACATGGACTGTTCTCCAAGATAAACCATGTTAGGCCACAAAGCAAGTCTTACAATTAAAAATTATTGTGTTTTATTTATTTATGAAGCAGAGAGATTGAGAAGAGAGAGAGAGAGAGAGAGAGAGAGAGAGAGAGAGAGAGAAAAGAGCTCAAACCCTCTGGTTCACTCCCCCAAATGCCTTCAAGAGTTAAGGCCAGGCTAGGGCTGGGAATGGAGTCTGGATCTCCCATTGGCTCCTGGGGTCTATACTAGCAGGAAGCTGGAATTAGGAATCAAACTCAGGTACTCTGTGACTTGGGTATCCTAATTCCACTTTTTTATTTTTATTTTTTTATTTTATTTTTTATTTTTATTTTTTTTTGACAGGCAGAGTGGACAGTGAGAGGGAGAGACAGAGAGAAAGGTCTTCCTCTGCTGTTGGTTCACCCTCCAATGGCCGCCGCGGTTGGCGCACCACGCTGATCCAATGGCAGGAGCCAGGTACTTCTCCTGGTCTCCCATGGGGTGCAGGGCCCAAGCACTTGGGCCATCCTCCACTGCACTCACAATTAGACCAGTGCCTGCCCAATTCTTAAGAATTTTAAGACAGAGGTTACTGTTGTGGAGTAGAAAGTTAAGCCTCTACCTGCAGTGCCTGCACCCTACAAGGGCTCCAGTTCGAGTCCTGACTGCTCCACTTCCAATTTGGCTCCCTGCTAATGTGCCTTGGAAAGGAGCAGAAGATGGCACTAGTGCTTGGGCCCTGCACCCACATGAGGGACCTGGCAGAAAGTCCTGGTGCCTGGCTTCAGCCTGGCCCAGCCATGACCTTGTGGCCATTTGGGGGAGCCAACCAGCAAATGGAAGACTCTCTCTCTCTCTGTCTCTGTCTCTCTATCTCTCCCTGTCCCTCCCTCTCTCCCTCTCTCTCTGTGTCTTTGCCTTTCAAATAAATTCATATGTCTTTAAAAAAAATAAAAAATTTTAAGAAGGTTGAAATCATATCTGATAGTGTTTTCGGCCAAATGATATGAAATCAGAAGTCAGTAGCAGGAGTTACCTTGGAAAATACATGCACATGTGTAAATTATACCACATGTTTCTGAATGACGTGTGTTTTAAAGAAGAAATCAGGGAATTTAAAAATGCCAGAAATATTCCTGGACATTGACCTTGGTAATGGTTTTTTGGCTGTCACTGCAGAAGCTCAGACCACACAAGTGAAGCCACATGAGTGGGACTATATCCAGCACTGAAATGCGTCTGCACAGCCAAGGAGGCCATCAGGACAGTGCAAAGGCAGCCTGCAGACTGAGAAAAGACATTTGAAAAGCATAGACCTGATAAAGGGTTAGTATCCAGCACTTATAAAGAACTCATACAACTGATTAGTAATAACCTGATTCAAAAATGGCCAAAGGATCTGAATAGATGTCCCAACAAGGGAGTGTAAAACTTGCCAGTCAGGGAAAAGTCAGTGAAATCCACGCTAAGACACAATTGCACACACATTAGGATGGCTGCTATTTAAAAATTAGGATAATGAGTGTTGGGGAGGGTATGAAGTAGAGGGAAACTTCATATATGTTGGTGAGAATGTGGATTGGCACAGCCATTATGGAGAATAGTATGAAGGTTTCTAGAAAAACTAAAAATAGAACTGCTTTGTGACCCAGCAACCTCTCTCCCAGGCAGTACCTAAAGCAGTTCATCGCAGAAATGTTCTCCACAGCCAAGATGTGGAAGGGAGGAGCTGGCACTGAGGTGGTTGATAAAGCCACCGCCTGCAGTGCTGGCATCCCATCTGGGCCCCAGTCTGAGTCCCAGCTGTTCCACTTCCAACCCAGCTCTCTGCTATGGCCTGGGAAAGCAGTACAAGATGCCCCAAATCCTTGGGTCCCTGCACCCTTGTGGGAGACCTGGCGGAAGCTCTTGGCTCCTGGCTTTGGATTGGCACAGCTCCAGCCGTTGCAGCCAATTAGGGAGTGAACCAGCAGATGGAAGACCTCTCTCTGTCTCTCTGCCTCTCCTTCTCTCTGTGTAACTCTGCCTTTCAAATGAAATAAATAAATCTTTAAAAAAAAAAAAAAAACTCCCAGCCTGCAGTGCCAGCATCCCACATGGGCACCAGTTTGAGTCCTTGGTGTTCCGCTTCTGATCCAGCTCTCTGCTGTGGCCTGGGAAAACAGTGGAAGATGGCCCAGGTCCTTGGGCCCCTGCACCCACGTGGGAGACCTGGAAGAAGCTCCTGGCTTCAGGTCATCTCAGCTCCAGCCATTGTGGCCATCTGGGGAGTGAACCAGTAGATGGAAGATCTCTCTCTCTCTCTCTTTCTCTCTCTCTTTCTACCTCTCTCTGTAACTCTGCATTTCAAGTAAATAAAATAAATCTTAAAAAAAGATGTGGACAGGACCTAAGTGTCCCCTGAAGGATGAATGCCACAGTGCACACATAACAGAGTATTATTCAGCCCTGCAAACACAGTGCCACCGGGCCCTTTCCCATACAGTGGATGAGCATGGAAGACACTATGCAGAGTGAAGTAAGCCAGACATGGAAAGGAAAATATTGCACGGTTTTATGTATGTGTGGCATCTAAGAAATGCAAATATACAGAGGTAGACAATAACCCCTTGGTTCCCAGGGTTGGGGTGGGTGGGGGAGGAAATAGGAGGTGGAGGTAGGAGGGTTCAGAGTAGCAGATCCGAGGGCTGAGCAAGTCTGGGGACCTCGTATGTGACACAAGGTCTGTACGTTCTAAAATGTCCTGTAGCTTTAGCTGCTCTTGCCAGAAAAACAGGTAACCCTGTGAGGTGCTGGCATGTGCATTTGTTTCCGTCACGTAACCCTGTTCCTACCTGTACGTGTCCAGTAACAACATGCCGTATGCCTCAGCATGCCCAGTAACGTCTCAGTGGGCGGAGAGAGTGAGTGCAAGAGGCCGGCAGTATCAGGTTGTACAAACACTGCATGACCCCACTGGGGTTCTCCTGGGTTTCCGGACGTAGGAGACTACACCACAGCATGTATTTCCATTCTGAAGGAATTTTACTTGGCGAGAAGTCGATCTTCCAAGGAACGTGGAGTGAGGTATTCAGTGTGAAACCTGTCGGGTTGACAGGATCAATGACTAAGAATCGTTCTCTTTCAAATATGTATCAACAGGGATGGGTGTTTGGCCTAGCATTAAAACCTGGGTTAAGATGCTCGTGTCCCACATCCCGAGCACCTGGGGGACCGTCCTGGCTCTGTCTCCTGGCTCCCGCTTCTTCCTGGCGCAGACTCTGGGAGGCAGCACGTGATGACTCTGGGTCTTGGGTCCCTGCCGCCCATGTGGGACACCTGGATTGTGTTGCCAGCTTCCAACTTCAGCTGGGCCCAGCCCTACCCATTGTGGGCATTTGGGGAATGAACTAGCAGATGGGAGCTTTCTTTTTTGTCTCTCTCTGTCTCGAATAACTAAATTTTAAAATTTTAAAACAAACTCCAAGCCCCAGCATTTAGCAACATAAAATACTTCTTTGTCTAGTGTTAGTACCATTCACCTTCATGGCATTTGGAGGGTTTGTGCTCACATGTGTGTTCTGTAAATGACTCCTATAATACAGCTATTTGTGCATCAGTTCAGAGCGCTCTCTGAGTACCCCGGCTGTGTTGTGGGATCTGGGGATGCAGTAGTGAGGCAGAATACAGCTCAGAGTCTAAATTCCACAGCCCGATGATACTGAGTGTAACACATTGTCCTTGGAATTTATTTATTTGTGCTATGGCAAAATCACCACTTGTTGTCATTGTAATATATCTGGATATTTTGTATTCAGTAAGAAATACATTGTTTAAGATTGCCAAGAAACGAAAATGAATAACTTGATATCTAATTCTTTTAGCGACGGTAATAATCAATATTATAACCACAGTAAAGTTTATTTAGCCTTTGCTTTCAGGACAAGATAATATTTTCATTAATGTAATACACTTGCTGATGTTTTCCCGCAGTCTCACCCAAGTTTCATGAGTCCCAGGGCACTGGGATATTGTGATGTGATCTAGAAATGTCTTACCCTGGCCTACTGAGCAAGCTTTGCCAGTAGGCTGAATTAGCATGGACTTTCACTCCTCGGTGTATAAATGTGTGCTGTAAGATTACATGAGTAGGATACCATTTTGCCCATTTTATTCACCCATTTTCTTAGTCAACAGATATCTGAAGCTGAATTGTTAACAGAGTCTGAAATGCTTTGATAAAATGGTCCTTACACTTGGAAGCCATTAGGTCACAGAGCCCGTGGGGCCGCACACTAGGGTGCATGGGAGTCCTGGGGCCCCACACCCACCTACCTGTCTGGATGCTTAGGAAGGACGCGTCAGCCAGCGCAGCTGTGTAGGGGCGCTCGTTTTGCATGGTGGGTGAAGAGGGAAAGGCACAGTGACGAGATTGCAGCAAATCCATGGAACAAGTGCAACACTGCAGAGGTTGGAGGTGGGGGTCAGCCTTGAAGCTGGAAGTGGCAGAGCCTGGCAGGGGTCAGTGCCAGGGGCAGCTTCTGCCAGCCTTGCCTGTGGCTCAGCACCGCTCCCGGGCTCCCACGGTGGGGTCAGGGGGTCGGGCAGCGAGACCCCGCTCAGCCCCCACGCAGCTCCTGGTGCTGTCTGAGGCTCACTTCGTTTGCAGAACGCGTGTGTCAATGGTCATTTCCCATGAGAAGCTCCTTCCAGACGCGCCCTGCATGCGCCATTCCCATGGCCTCTCTAGCCGAGCGCACCCTTAAGTGTTTTATGAATGTCGATTTTTGTTTTGTCTTGCTTGAAATCCAGGGACAGTTTAGCATCAACTTGGCAGGAACAGGGATGAAGATTTCCAGCACGGCCAAGTGGCTCGCTCAGGGCAACTACGCCTCAGTCGTCATCCGCAGATCCCAGGTGAGTCCTGCCTGGGCCGCGTCTCTCCTGTGAGTGAGCACTGAACGTCCTCCACCTACAGGCAGGCGTCTGTGGGTTCCCACGTGCAAGGGTCATAGTGTGTGTCATGGGGACTAACTACTATGAAGAGACATTGTGTTGACATTGACGATGTGTGTGTGTGGCTGTTACACACAGATCTGTGTGCAGGTTGTGGGTGCCTGCGTGAGAAACACCAAGTGCAGGGCATGACGCCTTCTGCCTCGTGGTGTGATTGCAGGTAGTACTTCAGGTAGAGGTCGTGTTTTAAGCTATCCTTTTATTTTGTTTATTCCATTTTAATTTTTGGTAGCACTGAGTTTGGCTCCTTGTGTTTAAATTCCATCTGAGTCTTTTGTTCACATAAAATGGCTGCAGCCGAGGTGACTGGCTGCATCACGCGTATGTGACTGCCAGGAGCCAAGGCGACTGTGGGCCAGCTTGGAGGCTGGCTCCCGCTCCGTGAGCAGTCTGACTGTGGCTGGACACCTTTTCACGCTCATTCAAGGCAGTCTCTCTTCACTGTGGAATTCTGGTGCGTCTCGGGCTGTGGCTTCTGCGTGAAGGCTTGTGAGTTCTCTGATGTGCAGTCAGGCCGATGAAAGTCTCCCAGGTCTCAAGTGTGAGCATCGTGGAAAACAGATACGTGCCCCTTTGGTGACGCGTCTGTATTTCATACGTAGAGGGAGATTCCTCTGCCGTTAGCAAATATTCATGGAGCTTTAACTCAGTGTTCCTGCAGATGCTACACTTGTGTCTCTGCACCGTGATTTCTCTGCATGCAGCCGCTGTCTTCCCAGTGAAAGCCTGCTCACAGTTACTGACACCTCCAGGTTCTCTCCTGCGTGGATTCTCTAAAGGAGCCTCGGTCCTGGGCGTGACCGAGGTCTCTCCGTTTCTAGCATTCAGAGTGAGAATTGAATTTTGGGTCTGGCGTCCTCCTGCTTTCATTCAGTGATGGGGTGCTGCTGCAGTTGTTGGCCACCTAACAAACGTCTTCTTCAGTTTTCTCAAGAATTTGGATATTGTATGGTTTATTTATATTGTACCTATGTTTTCCATTTACATATATCTTTGTAACATTTTATTATTTTAACTTTGCAAATATAGGTTATTATATAATATTTATCCATGTATTTTTAAAGATTTATTTATTCATTGGAAAGTAGTTAGGGAGAGAAACCTTCCATCTACTGGTTCACTCCTCAAATGGCCACAACAGCCAGGGCTGCGCCAGATGGATACCAGGGGCCAAGAACTCCCTCTGGCTCTCCCACGTGGGCCCTCTTCTGAAGCCTTCCCAGGCCCTTAGCAGGGAGCTGGATCAGAAGCAGGACAGCCAGGACTTGAACTGGCTCTCTACTATGGAATGCTGGTGCCTCTGTGACAGCCCAGTTACTTCTGTTGTAACGGTTTATTTCTGTGGTTACTTTTGCCATCACAGCTGTAGTATCAAAAGCAGAATCCACGTAGTTCAGCTGCAGCTATGCTGCAGGGACGTGGGTCTGTACGAGAGTCCTTCAATCGCCACAGTCACTGCCTCTGAGCAAGCCCTGTCGCACCACCCCTGGACCCGCAATACGAAGGTTGTCAGCCACGTGAGCCCTGCACGTAAAGCTGCACCAGCTGCAACCGTGCCCCCTCCAATGTTTTGCAGTTTTTCTTTGTTGTAGTAACAGTGGCTTCTGTAATGCCACTGTTTATACAGACACTGTTTATAAGTAGATCCGATAGTCATAGCCTTTACAACATTCAGTTTCTGAAAATGATGAAGTTGTGCCTTAATTGATAACCAAATAATTTTCATTTTTGTGCTTCCTGTTATAATGATAACCTGTTAGGTAACCAGGGGTGGGCGCTTGGCTCAGCAGTCACGTTGCTCCTGGGATGACCACAGTCTGTGTGGAGTGCCTGGCTCTAGTCCTGGCTTTTCTGCTTCTGATCCAGCTTCTTGCTAATGTGCCTGGGAGGCCACAGCCGGTGGCTCAAGTGGTTGGGTTCCTGCCACCTACATGGGAGATCTGCAGTGGGGGATGGGCTTCAGCTTGGCCCAGCCCCAGGTGCTATGAGCATTTGGAGAATGAACTAGCTGATGGGAGATCTCACTCTTCCTGCCTTTCAAATAAAAAAAAAAATGAATTAAAACAACAACAACAACAAAGAAAGCTTTCAGAAAGAAAGGATTTTTTAGAAATATTTAGTATATTTAAGTATAATCTCTTTTGGCAGAAGAATGGGAATAAATCCACTTATTTAAAGCATGTTTCTAGCCAATAGAAATGTGAGACCGATGACATGCTCTGTCCACTGTGTCCAGCTCTTGGACATTTCTTGGCTAAATGTCAAGACTGAATTCTGGCTGAAGTCACCAGTAAAAATGAATATTTCGTTAGATTATTCATTTTACTTCATTTCAACTTATATTCCCAATATTAACTATGTGTTTAGTTCACTGAGTTCTTTAACATCAATAAAAAAAATGACAGCATTTCTTGATATAGAATGCCTGGTATGAAACTTGGGGTTCTGGGACCCCAGTGCCTTCTTGTTTGCAATCAACCTCAAGAATATCAAGTTCTACATGATCAGTCTGTTTGAGAACAGGGAAGTGGACAAAGCTGTCCCTCTGATTACTCAGACTCTCTGGGGTGCCAAGGGCTCTGCAAGCAAAGGTAACGTCCAAAGCCCCTGCCCTCCACACACTCTTCCCAGGCAGTGTCCCAGGGGCCCAGGTTCCTTGTTTACTCTTCTTTCTGGATTAACAACAAAAACCTTTCCTTCCTGAGGAAGACAAGGAGTTCCTCCAGTGGTTAGACGTCAGCACTCACAGGGCCTGCCGTGTCTGTCTTTGCCACTAGAGGCCGGTCTGGGAGTCCACCCCCATCCGCTCTTCCCAGCGTGGGCCAGTGAGCTCCGCTGCCAGGGCTCCCCAGCTGCGAGGACAGCTTTCAGCCCAGGCTCTGTGCTTTTCTCCATTCTACCGCCTGCTGCACTTTCCTCCGGGGTGTTGCTCTAACGCTGGCATGAGATGCTGCAGGTCAAGTTCGTCTTTTATGTGGTCACAGGGAATTTTGTGTAACTCATGCAAACACTGGACAGGAATTGGGAAAGGTCTTAGTAAACTCACTGAAGCACGGCGATACCACGGTGGAAATATGTGAGTTGAGATGACGTGCCCACTTACGTAAGTGTCCACATTACCGAGTAGATTATCTGAAGCAGGTCACTTAACTGCCGTTAACTTGGCCTTGTCCGGCACTTTGAGCTCATACGAGGGGGGCGGCCTGTGACCTCGGATGCCGTGGTCTAGAGGCCCTGGCTGACGGTGTCAGCACGCCTGCTTCTTCCTCAGTGTGCACTCGGAGTCCAGCTTGGATGAGATTCTCCCGTGTCTCCTCCTTTCCCTGTTTTCAGGATGGAACCAAAGTGTACGGCAGGTGCGGAGGGCTCTGTGGGAAGTGCGTTCCCCACGGGACTGCCGGGCTCCCAGTTCAAGTGCTGTGACTTAGGAGGTGGGACGTGGGGCCCAGGAGGAGCCGTTCTCCAGAACAGGGAAGGAACCGGTGCTCATTTCTCCACTCTTCCCTTCCCGCGACGTCCAGCCAGACGGCTCTGCCTTCTCTTCAGGTGCTCATCAGGGAGTCAAACCACTGCTTCCTTTGCTTCAAGACGTTGAGATGACCTTAGCAGGTCATCTGGTCAGGGCCTTTTGGAAGAAACCACTACTTCATGGGAGGGAATTCACGCTGTTTGAACTATACCAAGACGCCACTGGGTGAACAGCTTGGCCTGGACCAGACCCACCGCACGGTCTCCAAACCCACTCGCCGGTGTCTGCTCCATGTCCTGCTTGTTGTCCTGGGCAAGTGGACGTCAGGAAGAAGTTTCCTGAGAAGGACTCAGTCCTTGCTGAGCTGTCAGCTGAGGAGTGACTCGGTACGTCAAGAGCACACAGCCATTATACTTTCTACTGATACAGTTTAGATACCTTGGTTTATTCCGTTAATTTAAAATTGTAGATGATGGTGCTTCATTGGGAAAAAACCTCCTAAAAATGGTACCAATTTTATATTAACTATTTATGCTTGTGTTAAATGCTAAATACAAGATTTTGTGGGTATACAATATAAGAAATGAAATATAGAGTTTAATTTTAAAAACCTACCTCTAATTTGATTGTACTTAAAAGAACAATAACTTGTTTTTATATTTATATTCCATCATGCCTTTATAATCTTGTGTGTAAATATGTATGTGTCTATTTAAAGATCTATCTTCTCAAAGTTGTATACTGTATTTTATGAATCAAATGCAAAAGTAAGAATTCTTAAAGTTTTGAAAATTCTATTTTGATAGACAAAGTTATATTTACAGATGCAAGATCTTTGTCAGAGATGTTCATGTTATTTTATATCAGAGGTTTCTATAGAAATGAATAATTCATGACAAACTATTAGATATCAGGAGTATTTTTCATGTGGATTGTGTGTTATGTGAAAATAACGTGACTTAAAAAGTCAGGTAGGCAAATATTTTTTTACAGCAACCTGCTCAGTAAACCAAAAGAAACTGGAATCTACTAATAGATTTTTTTGCCAGTAAATAGTAGTGTGCTAGTTTTACCCACAAAGCATTTTTCCCCAGACAGTCATGAGGGATATATTGTATCATATAAGGTACTAAAGAAGCTTCATGCCAGTGTAGTTAAGTAAACATTTGGGGATCTCTGTATCAGAAAAGAAGTATTTTGCACTATGTGCCTTAGACCAGTGACACACAGTAACAGTATATAGCAGTATGTTGCAGACATATTTTGTTTCATAATTAAAATCTTATAATTTATAAACATTTAAATAAAATACATACTTGTGTGATGTATTTAGCACTTGTTTTCATTGTCTTTACATGTGAAAAAAAAGTTCTCCACCACCAAGATCTGTAACTAAAACCACCTGAGAAATTCTAAAGCACAAATTGTTCCAGTTGTTGTGGTTGGGGTGGAAGGAGCTTCTGTCTGGTGTCCGTCCTCTCCCTGGCCTGAGAATTGTGCGTGGGAAGACTGGGGCTGCGGCCTCTCCTCCAGCGTGTGCTCCCACGAGCAGTCCTGTCCGCCCCGGCAGCTGAACAGGCAAATCACATGGTACAGGGCTGGGTGCCGCTCACATGGAGGTGGGCGGTGGGGACCCTGGATCCAAGGCCAGGGGCAGACCCTGGCCAACCACCCGTGCATCCTCCACCTCCTTAGAAACTGCCTCGGGCCTCGCCAAGTGGTTCGGTCAGTTTAAGCGGCCACTGGCGCAGTGGGAATCCCGTTAGTGTGCATTCTCAGTGGCACGTGACTTTTTCTCTGAGCTGAGGGGTCCAGCGTGGGGTTCACGGTCTGCGGGTGCAAGGGATCCTCTCACCTGTCCTTCCCTTCTTGTCTGAGAATTGCTTGTTCATCATCTTTGTTGGTTTTTGTTTAGGGTTTTTCTTTTTTGATAGAACAGGTTTTTAAAAATTCCTATCAAAGCAAGAATAAGAGAAAGATAAGTCCACTTGGGGGCTGCCGTGATGTGTTCTCTTCGTTTTCCCCACAGTGGCTGCTCCGTGCTGTCCTTGCTTTGCTCAGTTACGGGTCTCTCTTCTGTTCCCAGGTTCTCCGTAGAGAATATGGCTTTCTGCTCGCTGAGTAAGGAGGCCATTGGAAAGAAACCCCTTCAATTTCCTGACATCTTAGGCTTTCCCCTCTACCTCCTTCTGCACTTGCCACCCCCAAAAAAGAAACAAAGGAATAAAATAAGCATCCATATTTCCAAGTAAATGCAAAGAGGTTACATCTGTGGATGTGACTTAAAGCACTTGAGGCTTGCTTGTCAAAAATCAGGCTTTTGTGTTATACGAAGGGATCTAACAATTTTAATCTAAAAATTTAATTCCAACTGTCCATGAACTTTTTGAAGCCTGTCTTGTACAACCCCTTAAATTAAGTGTTGTGAATTATTAACAAGCAGTGTAGACAATTCTCTGTATGTCACACGTTTAAGAGGAAGTGTTTCCCGGCAGCTATATTTTTCCCTTCTTTTTAATTTTACTCATTTATTCTGGAGAGAGAGAGAGAGATAGAGATGGTTTATATTTCATTACGAGAGATCTTCCATCTGCTGGATTACTCTCCAAATGTCAAATGGCTGCAATGGCGAGGGCCAGGCCAGGCCAAAGCCAGAAGCCTGAACTCCATGCAAGTCTCCCACGTGCGTGGCAGGGGTCCAAGCTCTGCTGCTTTTCCAGACGCATTAGTAGGAGCTGGGTTGAAAGTGGAGCAGCCGCAGCTTAACCAGCGCCCCTGTGGGATGCTGGCATTGCAGGCAGCGGCTGAACCTGCTGCAGCACAACGCCAGCCCCTTCTCTATTCTTTAAGAAAAAGGGTTTCCTATCCAGAATTAGTCACTCCGCCTGCAGTCCTGCTGCTCCCGTTCCGACTTCTCCAGGACTCCCCAGGATGACCACTGTCCTCCCCTCCTCACTGCGTGCTTCTCTTCCGTCAGAACCCATTTGCCCGCCTCGCCTGTCAGAACAAGCACACCCCAGCTCGCTCCCCTGTCCCTGCTGGCTCCCCCTCCTTCGTCTCAGCATCACTCCTGCAAGCGGGTGTCCTGGTGGTCTCTGCAGCCTCGCAGTTCACTCCAGAGGCCCCAGCTCCCCTTCCACGGAGCCACAGGTGCTCTCCTCTGGGCCCTGCTTGAGCTACTTCCTTTGGTGTCTTCACAGAGCTGGGAAGGGAGGGGTTGGCTCCAGGAAGTGCAGTGACATGGCTCAGTCAAGGTTCGGTACGGGATCTGCCTTGGTACGCACTCCACAGCCACTGGCAAAGAGTGAGGACTTTTCAGAAATTATGTGCGGTCTTCTAGTAAGGAAAATGGTGTCCAGTTTATGCATTGTTCAACTCTTTTCTGCATCTCTGTTGATTTTTTCTAATTACATTATTAATCATTGAAAACATTTTTCTGATTATAGAATCAATTGTGAGTTTCTCAGTATAACAATTATTTTTATTACCATAATATAAATTATTAGTGACTATTAGTGTTAAATTCTTCAACTATAATTTTGGATTTGTCGCTTTCTCCCTTTTTTCTGCCAGTTCTTCCTCATGGATTTAGAAGCTCTCTCTTGCTAGATGCATGTCTAGTTAAGATTGTGACGTCTTTTTGATAAATTGACCATCTTACCTTCATGAGATATTTGCATTTATCGCTAATACTGCATCTTGCCTTAAAATCTGCATTGCCTAGAATCAATATAATGGCATCATCTTTCTTTTGATTGGTATTTGCATGATATGTCTCTTATTTTTTATTTTTTAACTTTTATTTAATAAATATAAATTCCCAAAGTACAGCTTTTGGATTACAGTGGCCCCCCCCCCCCCATAACTTCCCTCCCACTCGCACCCCTCCCATCTCCCGCTCCCTCTCCCATTCCATTCACATCAAGATTCATTTGCAATTATCTTTATATACAGAAGATCAATTTAGTATATATTACGTAAAGATTTCAGCAGTTTGCACCCACACAGAAACACAAAGTGTAAAGTACTGTTTGAGTACTAGTTATAGCATTAATTCACATTCTTCTTTTATTTTTAACAAGCATTTACCTTTGCTTTTACAATGTGTCCCTTGGAAATTGGCGTGTAATTTGGCCATGGTTTTTCACTTTTAAATGCAGTTTAAGAATCTTTCCTTATTTGTCTTAAAGAATTCAAGGTCGTTTACACTTCATCCAATTACTGATATGGTTTGACCCAAGTCTGACTCCTTGTTATTTGTGTTCTATTTCCCTCATAAATTCTTTCCCCCTTTTTCTGTCTTCTTTTGAGTTCATTTAAGTTACCTACACATTTTTAATCTCCATCTGTAAATGCTGATGTCATTTGAAACTTACTAAAAAAGTTGTACAGTGAACTGCCCCCCTTAATCGCATTCCCTGATGTTGCTTGTTTGCCACATCTGCTTACCATTCTCTTCTCGTGTTATGTGAGAAGACGTACACACGTGTTAGCACGTGTTATTTGTTCTGAATCCTTTAAGAGTAGATTGATTAGCTCGTGACCTTTTACCCCTTAATTCTTTAGCGTGCGCTTCCTAGGAAGAAAGCTATTCTCTTACACAGCTGTGATGTGGTTAACAGATTCCAAAGTTTTGCCACTTACCCGCCTGGCAGTGTTTCAGTTCCCAGTGACTCGAGTTGGCTGGTGGGAGGGGGCGTGCGGAGAGCGCCCTGCTTCCTGCACTCCTCCTGAGCCCCACTATATTTCTGTCTGCTGTGGAATCATCTCACGGTTCTGCCTTTAACCACTTGGCCTTCTCTCACACGTTCACTGAACGCGCTCTCCTCCATAAATTCCTCCCAGACCGATCTGTCTGGAACATCTTTCAAATGTTACCTGTGTTTTCTTCCTTTCTTACGTCATCTATCATTCTCTGCTTTCTGAGTGAATAAAGTTCTGACCACACATCTTGCCTGCTCTCCATGACTGTGTTATCTGCCTAAAAGCGAGCCCTCAGGCTCATGCAGCCACTATGTTGTACCAGACTTTGATACTCTCCGTCCTTCTTTGTTCCTTACAACACCTGATGGGCATCACCGATGTATGGATCCATTTATCAGTAACGCAGAAACTGTGTAGCACAGTGCAGATCCGTCTACACACCAAGCTCTCCTTTCCACTCTGCCTCTGACTTCACCTGAGAGTGGAAACTGTATTTATTCTGAACCCCCAGACAGCAAATATCAGAGTGTCTACCACCTGGTTACAGCTTGTGTTTTATGGTGAATGCATTAAAATGCTCAGGAGATTGGCTGCACATGAAAATGCATGAAAAAACTATGTGAAATGTAGTTTTCGGATTTTTGGAGGAATTGATGCGATGTTCAGAAAAATGCGAATATCTCTGGAGAGTTAGTTAACATCTTATTCAGCCCACTGCGGAATCTGTGAAGCTGCCTTAGAAGAAGAAAATGACTAATGTACTTTTTTTCTCGAAAATAACAGTTAGATCTGTGTTCATCAAGTTGTTTTATGTTACTTTAAAAACACAACATTGACATAGAGCGTAATAACATAACAAATTGTGCAGGACGGCTCATTACAGTTGAGAGCTGCTTTGATGAATATGAACGGCTCTAAGATGCCACAACAACAAGAAAAAGGAACAGAATTGCTGTGTTTTCCTCTTCCTTGCTGTCAAAGCAGGATGGAATGTATCTTGGCTAATACATTAGCTAGCAGTCAACAACCAAGTTCATTGCCTAAACTTCTAACTTTTAAAAACAACTATTATTTTCAAACACAGAAGACTCACCATTTCCTGTTAATTTTTTCCTGTTAATTTTGTGCACGTCTTTTAGCTACCAAGAATGAACTAGATGTTTTTTGAAACAGGAAGTAATAAGATCCAGTTGTGCAACACTGTCATCCCCTTATTCTTTAAAGATAACACAATCGCTTTGCTACATCTTACCCATTTTCTGTAATGCCTCATTTTCTTTTTGTATTTGAACCTTGAAGAAGTATCTACTGACAACAGTGGCATCTGCTGGCCACTCATAACTATTTCTCTGCGGGAGAAAGGAAAATTGCCAAACTCATTTTCTGCTTCTCTTTTCTGGAAAGCTTGGCACACAGCTGCTTGAAACGCATGAGGCAACATCTCTTTGAGTCGCCCCTACCCCATTTAACAACGGTATCCACAGTCGCATCACATCCGTGTCTACACCGTGGCTTCCTCTTAAAACTCGCATCTGAAACATTCTCAACAATGTAAAATCTTCCTTCACCTCCAAGGAGCAAATAAAGAAATTGTTTTTCATTTCATGTAACGTGTTGCTTGGCTATCTTCACTCAGTCAACAGAGGAAAGGTGGAATGGGGTCAGATCATTCTAGACCAGGCTGCAATACTGACAGAGGGAGTAACACTGAATAAGGGTGCGGTTGCTCCTGAGCTTCACAGCCAAGGATTTGAAATGAAGAACTTCTAAGGCAGTGCTCAGCTGTTTACTTGTACCGTGTGCTTCTGGTGCCCTCGTGGGCAGTTACTATCAAATGAATAAACCTATTTAGTATTTACTGGGTATGAAGAGCACAGTTCTGGGAGTGGGAAGACCCTCAGTTCTCCCTTTCTGTTTTCAGAAGACAGCTTGAAAGCACTCAGGTGCTCGGTCGGCGGGTCGTGTGTACCGTGACCTCAGGGGAAATCCCCTCGCCTCTCTTGAGCATCGAGCTGTACCATACAGTTTGGCAAGTTCATAGGGCCTGCCTCATTTTGGTGCTGTCAATATTTTCTTGATATGGTTATCAATTCAAGAGCAAATTGGAAATGTGTACCAAGAGTATTTTTACTTAAGTTTTCAAAGACAGCTTTATTGAGAAATATCCTACCAATGGTCTCGAGGTTTTTTTGCAGAGCTGTATGACTACGGCCACAGTAACTTCAGAGCATTATCATTATCTCCCCCCAACACACACACACACACACACACAGAGACACACACACAAACACACACAGAGACACACACACAGACACACACACACACAGACACAGACACACACACAGACTCACACACACAGACACACACACACAACACCCTGACCAGGTGCAGTCACTGCCGTCTCTCTCTTCCCGGGGCCCCACAGCCCTGACAGTCACTAATCTGCTTTTTGTCTCTACATATTCACCTGTTGTGGACGTTTCAGCAAATGTCCCTTCTGTCTTGTAACTGTGGTTGTATACTTAGACCAATACCTCCCCGCCCCTCTCCCCTAACCGCCTTAATTAGCCTCTGGCAGCCAGTATTCTACTCTGTGCTCCTATGAGCTCCACTCTGTCGGGTTCCACGGGTGAGTGAGATAGGGCTGCATCTGTCTGTCTGTGCTTGGATCATTTCCCTTTCTGCAATACTCCCTAGGTTCTCCCATGTAGTCACAAATGACCGGCTCACACCCCTCTGTGGCTGAGTACTGTCCCATTTGTGTAGGCAGCTCATTGTCTCCATCCACTCATCAACTGGAGCACCCTTAGGTGGTTTGTTTCTTAGTGGTTGTGAACAGTGCTTCAGTGAACAAGGGAGAGAGCAGCTGTCTGCAGTGTTCTGATTTCCCCAGGAGTGGGACTGCTGCATTATCTGCAAGTTCTTTCTATAAGGCTGCGAGGAATCGCCACACAGTTTTCCGTACTGGCTGTGCTAACTTACACTTGCACCAGCACTGTTCCGGGCTCCTGTTCTCAGCATCCTCACCAACACGTGCAGTCCTTTCTCTTTTCTTTTCAGGTGTGAGGTGACCTCTCATTGTGGTTTTACCTTCAATTTCCTTGAAGATTAGTGACGCTGAGCATATTTTTCTTGTACCTATTAGCCATTTGTCTGCCGCCTTTTGGGAAATATCTATTCAGGTCTTTTGCTATTTTTAAAAATGACAATATTTTCTTGCTACTGAGTTGCTTAGTTGTTTAATTTGGGAAGCTAACCCCTTATCAGATGTACTGTTTGCATTTGTTTTCTCCCATTATGTAGAATTATCTTTCTGGTTTTTTAAAACTATTTATTTATTTATTTTGAAAGAGTTCCAAAGATAGATAGAGAGAGAGAGATCTCTCATCTGCCGGTTCTTTCCCCCATATGGCTGCAATGACCAGTGCTGGGCCAGACCAGAGCCAGGAGCCAGGAGCTTCATCCTGGTCTCCCACATGGGGGCAGGGGTCATACACTTGGGCATCTCCCACCGCTTTTCCTCTGCCGTCAGGAGGGAGCTAGATTGGAAGTGGAGCAGCTAGGACGTGACAGGTGCCCATGAGACGCTGGTGTCTCAGGCACAGCCGCTACCCTCAGAGCTGCACCCCATGGGCTATCCCTTTGCTCTGTTAATTTGTTCCTTTTTTTGGTTTGATGTCATCCCAGTTTTCTAATTTTACTTTTGTTGTCTGTGCTTCTGGGGTCTTGTTGAAAATCCTGTCCGTTCCAGTGTCTTGAAACATTTACTCTGTTTTCTTCTAGTAGTTTCATAGTTTTGGCTATTACGTTTAAATCTTCAATCCTTTTTTTTTTTTTTCCTAATTAACTTTGGCAACTCAGAAAGATGGTTTCATCCTTCTGCACATGGATCCAGTTTCCCAGGACTGGATCCTTCTATCCTTCTCTATGTGAGAGACTGCACTTTCCTCGTGCTGTGTTTTTGGCATCTTCATTGCAAATCAATTGGCTGCAAATGTGCAGTCTTATTTATGGGATCTCTGTTCTGTTCTCCTGGTCTATTTGTGTTTAGGCCGGTACTGTGCCATTTTGTTTGATTACTGTAGCTTTGTAGTAAATGTTGAATTCAGGCATTTTGATGCCTCCAGCTCCTTTCCTTTGGTTCAAAAATGTTTTGGCTATTTGGAGTCTTTTGTAGTCCCATTCAAATTTTAGGATTTTTTTCCTGTTTCAGTGAAGAATACCATTGGTATCTGTATCAGACTATCATTGAGTCCCTGGATCACTTTGGATATTGTGGATATTTTAACAATATTTCTCCTTCTAATCCATAAATACAGGACATCTTTCCATTTACTAATGTCTCCCTGAATTTCTTTCATAGGTGTTTGATAGTCTTCAGTACATGAATCTTTCACATCGTTGATTCAGTTTGTTGCTATATTTTTTAAGCTGCTGTAAAGTATGGTTTGAACAGCACACTTTTTAAAAAAAAAGATTTATTTATTTATTTGAAAGTCAGAGTTATACAGGGAGAGAAGGAGAAGCAGAGAGAGAGAGAGAGAGAGAGAGAGAGAGAGAGAGAGAGAAAGAGAGAAGGAGGTCTTCCATCCGCTGGTTCACTCCCCAAATAGCCACAATGGCCCAAACTGAGCCGATCCTAAGTGAGGAGCCAGGAGCTTCTTCCAGGTCTCCCATGTGGGTGCAGGGGCTCAAGGACTTGGGCCATCTTCCACTGTTTTCCCAGGCCCTCACAGAGAGTTGGATCGGAAGTGGAGCTGCCGGCACTCGAACTGGCACCTATATGGGATGCTGACACTGCAGGCGGCGGCTTTACCCGGTATGCCACAGGGCTGGGCCCAAACAGTTCACTATTAGTGTATAAAAACACCACTGATCTTTGCATGTTGATAGTATATCCTACAACTTCACTGAATTTGTTTCTGAGATTTAGCAGGCTTTTGGTTGGATCTTTAGCATTTTCTATATATAAGATCATATCTGAACATAGAGAAATTTCAATTCTTCCTTTCTAATTTGCATGCCTTTTACTTTTTTCCCTTGCCTAGTTCTCTGGCTAGGACTCCGATGCTGTCTTGCGTAGAAGTGAGGAAAGCGGGCATTCTTGTCTTGCTCTAGATCTTGGAGGAAGACCCCTCTCCTTCCCCGGCCACATCGTGTGTCCTGAGGTGGGGAGGGTGCGGGTTTTCTAAAGCTGAATTTCACGCCCTCTGCAGGACCTCCTCTCTCTTTATTACATTACGAGGTTCTGAGATCTCTCAGCTGGATTCAGCCTGGTGTTGCTGCGGGAGGAGGATCCCTGGAGAGTCTTATTCTGCCATCTTTCTCCTCTCCTCCCTGCTGCTGAAACGACCAGCAGGTGGAATGCTGACACCGGTTTAGGCACACAGTGTGTGCTTGTACGTGTTGGCTGTGATGACCTTTGCCACCATGGCCTGTAGGGGCACAGGTGATACTTCTGTGAACTGGTCTTCCAGTACTCAAGCCTTCACATGTGTGTTGGCGTGTGTCGCCGTGGGGTTAGAGCGAGTGAGGCCACTTGTGAAACTGGGTCCCAGGTGCAGAGGGAGAGGGAGAGGCATTCTGCCTTCTGCACTGTTCTCGGAGAAGGTCACCTTGGGCCCTGGGCCCCGAATCATCCCTTTCCTGTCTGCCGCTCGTAGAGCTGTGCTCCTGACTGTGCTGAAGTGGGAATCACCCTCCATCTTGGAGTGAATCAGCCGCAGCCCGCGAGTGGATGAGGGCTCGCTTAGGGCTTGCCTTCCCTCCCCTCCGATCTCCCCGCGGGACCTCTGCTCTTGTCCTCTGCCCGGCTTCCCCTCCGTGTCAACAGGCCAGCTAAGGAGCCCCAGGCAGAGCTGTCACGCGCCATCGTGCCAGGGCGGGCCGCGTGCCTACTACGCAGCTTCACCACGCGCATACAGCGGCCTGGGGAGATGCTCCAGGGCCAAGTTCTGTGATGGGCGTCAGCCGAGTCTCCTCACGGGCAGGCACATCCACCCCGGGACAGAGTGTGGATTCCTGCTCTGGCTTCCGTTTTCATATCATTGCGTGAGGACATTTTGCTTTAGTCAAATTTTACAAATATTACAATTTCTCTGTATCTACACCAGAGATGGTAAATACCAGGGAATGTGTCCAAACTCTTCTGTTTGGTAACCTACGTGGACCTTAATCATTCCAGGTGCTCGTTAGTAATCAGTCTACATGTATCCTCAAAACTCCTATAAGCATGCTTCTAAAATATGGGAAAATTCGAATTAAAAGATGTTTATTTTGGTACAAGAAGAATTTGAACCCCATGCCTAGTGGATTAATATGCATTTTCCATGAACTTTCTGAAGATCCCTCCTAGTTGCCTGGGTAACCACTACCAGTGTAGCAACGTTGGCCCATGCTGGGATGGCTCTCTGCTTTCTCTGAGCAAGGTCCAGAGAGCCAAGAAGAATCAAGTTGCCCAGAGTGTAGCCTAGTGGCCTCATTAACAGAGAAGGTGAGCATTTAGCAAACTGTGGGGAGCAACCTGGACTGGACTGAGTTACTGGAATTAAGACTTATTCTATGCATCTGCTCTCCCACAATATGGCGCTGGGAGAGGAGAAAACAGCTTCTACGCAGCTGCCTCCAGTTCAGCCAATAAACTGTGGGACTTGCTCCTGATTGGAGGAGAGCGGCGTGCTCGGTGTGTGGGCAGCCAAGTTGGGATTGGTGGAGGAGGACTATAAAGGAGGAGAGAGACGGCACGCACCAGGAACATCTACGAGGAACATCTAAGGGAACACCTGTGCAGCCCCCAGAGAGCCGGCCGGCGGAGTGCCGCTCCCCTGCGGAAGTGGGGAAAGCGGCCAGGGGGAACCGCCCTTCCACGGAGGTGGAAGGGATAGTAGCCAACCCGGGAAGAACCAGCAGCAAACCCGGGGAGGGCCGAGCAGACAAAAGAACAGCGCAGGGTCCTGTGTCGTTCCTCCACGAAGAGGGGGAGCGACACAAACATTCATTGAAATCAACTCTGGCCAAACTCTCGGCTAAGAGTAATGGAGCAAGTAGACAATGTCCCTGCAGTCGCTGATCTACCTAAAAGAAGGTACTTGAAAAACATCACAGGAAAATGAAATTAAAAGATGCTTATTTTGGTGCAAAAATGTTCTTGGAAAGCCAAGCGCAGGAAGACGAATATGCCATGATCTCACTCACACAGAATCCAGAATCTAGAAGTCGAAAATGCAGTTGTGGTTACCAGAAGCTGGGCGGGGATTGGAAGGGAGGGATGGGGGAAGGTGAGTGACAGGTACTGGGTTAAAGCGAGGTAGGAGGAGAGGCTCTGGGGTTCTACAGCACAGGGGGTGACTAGAGGTGATGTTAATGCACTGTGCACTTCTCTATTAACAAGCAAGAAGGTAGGATTTTAGATTGTTCACTCTAAAGAAATGTTAAATGTTTGAAAGGATAAATATATTTACCCTGACTGGACATTACACAATGTACATATGTAATAAAATGTCACATATTATCCCATGAATGTGTATAATTTTTATGTTAACAAATTTAAGCTCTTCTAAAATGGACACTGTGAAAAAACTACACATGGATTTGCAATGTTTGCACCTGAATAGGCTTGGCTTTTAATTCCATTTTTCCCATGAAATTTTTGAAATTCTCTCACGTGTTCTTTCCTGTCCCAATCCAGAAAGAGGATGCTGAACAACAGACGGTCACGTGGCTTAGACAAATTACATTGAAAATTCCCCCCAGGGTTGCATCTGCTTCCTCATCTTCACCCACGCTGTAGTCCACAGAAGCAGGGACTGTGGTCATTCACAGTCACACCATGCGTAAGTGATCACGGGTAGACTGGTGCGCAAGGAGTGGCCAGCACACAGAGGCCTTGCTAGACACAGGATGCAGGCGAGGGCCTGCAAGCAAGTGAGATGGAGGGTGTGCTGGGCCATCCCTTCCTGCTGAAAACCAAAGTGTGGTATCTGACACCTCGCATCACAAAAAGAGAGCCAACCCCTGGGGAACTCGTCTGCTGAAAGCGTGTTGTTTTACTCTTCAACATTATTTTAAATACCAGTGTTTGCTGTTAACAACAAAATCAGCAGAAGACAGGCTATGGGAATAAAATCCACTGACGCGGGTGCTAACGCCAGGGAGACCACAGCTGTGCTCTATGGCTGTCACGAGGCCCGGCCAGCAGAGGGTGCTGTTGCACCTTTCATAGAGCGTTCTTCGGGCACCCAGGCTGGCAGGGCTCAGACCTCTCCCAGGAGCAGGAAAGGGAAGTGCAAGGGAGCAGCTGGATGGGATTGTCCCTCAGGACCCAAAAACGGGCCTGAGAAAGCCCTGCAGATGCCAGAGCCGGTAAGCAGACGGAGCTCCGGGCCAAACCCCCCCCATGCCGCTAACGGCAAGAAAGCTGTGCAGTTGTCATCCTTGCCCATGGCCATCATCTCCCGTGTGGGAGCCAGTCCTCACAGGGGTCAGCAGTTCCTAAACACAGACCGGGGCCAGGATCACTGTGAATTCACTCCCTTGCTTTTTGACTTTCAGGCAAGGTCAAGCATGTGTACTCAGGTTTGTGGCATTTTTCTTACTGGCCACGTTTGTAGATTTCTTTCATATGTGCATGGAGATGTGTCTTGGAATATTAATAGCAGAAATCAGGACCAGCATTTTTTTAAAGATTTATTTATTTATTTGAAAGTCAGAGTTACACAGAGAGGAGAGGCAGAGAAAGAGAGAGAGGGAGGGAGAGAGAGAGAGGGAGAGAGAGAGGGAGAGAGAGAGGGAGAGAGAGAGAGGTCTTCCATCTGATGGTTCACTCCCCGGATGGATACAATGGCTGGAGCTGTGCCAATCTGAAGCCAGGAGTCAGGAGCTTCCAGGTCTCCCATGCGGGTGCAGAGGCCCAAGCACTTGGGCCATGTTCTACTGCTTTCCCAGGCCATAGCAGAGAGCTGGATAGAAAGTGGAGCAGCCGGGAGTTGAACCAGAGCCCACATGGGATGCCGGCACTGCAGATGGCAGCTTTACCTGCTATACCACAGCGCTGGCCCTGGGGCCAGCATTTTGGTGCAGTACATTAAACCTATACCTGCAATGCTAGCCTCCCACATGGGTGCTGGTTCAAGTCCCGGCTGCTCCACTTCCGATCCCGCTCCTTGCTAATGCACCTGGGAAGGTAGTAGAAAATGGCCAGAATCCTTAGGTGCCCGCACCCATGTGGGAGACCTACATGGTGTTCCAGGCCCCTGGTTCTGCCTGGGCCAGCCCTCCTGCTTAGCCATTTGGAGAGTGAAGCCGGGGATGGAGCTTCTCTCTCTCTCTCTTTCTCTCTCTTTCCCTCACCCCATAACTCTGCCTTTCAAATTAAACTAATAAATCTTTAAAAAAAAAAAAAACAACAAAAACAGAATAACAATTACTTTAAACATACACACACGCACACAGCAGGTGGCACAGGGCCAGCAGGCCCTCCTGTGGTGCTGTTGAAATGGCGCAGAGCTCAGGAGTGCGGTGAAACCGCTGCTGTACCATTCGCCAGCTGCCTGCCTGCCCCTCAGTTTCTTTGCAAATTACTGACACAGGGGCTTCCGCCTAGTGAGCCTCAGTGTGCCAGCTGTGCCGCTTGAGTTGTTTGCATTCTCATTTGGAGGGATGGCAGACTGTGTAGGCACTGAGGGTGTCGCTGCCTTCTGCCCAGGGAGGGAGCGGGGGATTCCTGTTTTGACTGAAGTTGGAAGCATGCTCCTTTTCCTAGTCTACACCTGCGTTTCCTGTGTAATCGTCTATGAGCGTGTGGATGACCCAGGGTTCCTGGGACACACAGCTGCCAACTCAGGGGCCTGCCTGGGCCTGACACTGCATTGCAAGCCTGCAGCCAGGTGGCCATGGGTCCAGCAGCCTCTCCTGGGAGCCCATGAGAAATGAGAACCTTGGGGCTGGCGTTGTGGCACAGCGGGTAAAGCCACTGCCTGTGACGTTGCGGTCTCTCAGGAGCTCTGGTTTGGGTTCCAGCTGCTGCTCCCCTTCAAAAATATTAAATAATATATTTTCATATACTGATAATAGTTACATGAAATATAAATATTTTATGAGAATAGCCACAATTTCCAAAACAAATACATGGTTACTGAGAATGGCACGTGCTTTGTTTTTCTAAATCTCTTTAAGGTCTGGTCTAAGGCTGGATTCCTGCCTCTGCTTCTGCAGTGGATCTGCTGTGATGTTGTATGTTGCGTGTTGCATGTCACATGTTGCAGGAAGCTCCACGGAAACCTCGGCCTTGTGCCGTGAGGCAGTGAGCGTGACACCTGCTGCGATGTCCTGGTATCATTATGAAGGTAATGTTGACCTCCCTAAAAGTCTCCTGGAGGCCCTCAGGGTTCCTGATGCCTAGAACAAAGGTAGGACCAGAATTTCTTTGTCCAGACCCAAACTCTTGGCCTTGGCATTGTCAGCCCTTCACGGGCAGGTCCCAGCCGGCCTCCTCTGCCTGCCTCCCGTCTGTACCCCAGACCTGCAGTGTCACCCCAGGCCTGCTCACTTGTTACTCTGTTCTCAGTCTCTACTCCGTGCTCTTGTGTCTGGTTCGTTCTTGTTCATCCCCCTGGACTGTGCTCCGTCCGACCCCTGTGTCTTTACTGTGTCAAATACCAGATTTGCAATCAGAAATTTCTGAGTCTGGCTTCCGTGTTCAGAACGAGTAACCTTTTCAGTTTAAACGTCATCCTCCAGTATTGGTTTCTAAGCTGGTGATTCCTGTACAAACTGTTTCCCTTTGCTAGACGGAAAGTTTTCTCAGGACGCCCTTGTGTGCCAGTCACTCTGGGCACAGGATTTTCCTTCCTGGATGTGATTGCTTGTATGGTCCTATTTTAATGAATGGACAAGAGAAATGTATTGGTTTTGACATGAAGATACTGCTACTAATATATTCTATTATTTATTTATTTCAGAAAGAGATAGAGCACAGTCCCATCCAGTGGTTCACTCCCCCAGATTCCCACAGCCAGGGCCCAAACTGGGCGCTAGGGGCACGATACAGGACTTGCACCCAGGAGGTAGGAGTGTGATAACTTGAGCCATCGCCGCAGCCTCCCAGGGAAGCTGGAACCGGAGCAGAACTGAGGAGCAAACCCGGGTGCTCTGATGTCGGACACAGGTGTCTCTACTGCTAGGGTGAATGCCACGCCATGATACTTACGTGTTTTAAGTGAGGTTCTGAAAGAATAGACAAACTTTTAGATAACTTCTTTAAATTCCAAATATCAGAGAGAAGGAATCAAGGTATAGAAATCAAAGCTCGTGGTCTGTTACTTGGAATGTTTATGAGTTCTCAGCCCCACATTCACTGGATGGCAGAAGGCAATGAACTAAACGTGGAACTCAGTTCAGCTGTGATGTAGCAGAGATCCGGGATTCGGGAGCACTTCTAGATCAATATTTAAGAATGTCATTTCAAGTGAATCACAGTCTACAAAGTGTCACTGGAAATAGGTCCCCCTAGTGGAGCCGCACAGCTCTCAGACTATTCACACCAAAGGCCAACACGTCTGCAGCCAGCTCCGTGTGTGTGGGTGGGTGTGTCCCCATGGGTTCACAGATGACATGCACAAAGTCCTTTACCTGCTTTGCAGAAGCATCTGTTAGGCTGTCTGAAATGCGCCCGTTCGAACAGATTTGAAAGATCAGAGCATTCCCTGAAACTGACACAGTGAGAATGATTTCCCATCTTTCCTAATGCTTTGACCCTCCCTCACTGAATTCAGTCATAAAATTTTGAATTATAAACTTCCCAAGTTGAATTGTGTGTGCTCAGAATATTTTTCCTAAACATTCAAACCCAGGAGCTGTCTTCCCTCAGTTAAGCTACAAGACACAGCAAAATTTCTTACACAGCTCGTCCAATCCAGGCCAATGGCCTGATGAGGTCACAATGGAATAAAATATTGACATTCCACAGAGCAGGGTTGAAAGGTCAGCTTCGCATCTTTAACAAGTTAGGGCACGCTTTTGAAACTCTGTTTCCTCATTAACTCAAACAAAAAACAATAGTAGTGTTTACCTTGCAAAATTTTTATCACTTCGTCAGATACTAATAATTATGATATATGGGTCATTTTATATGTATTTGCTCATTTAAACTACATGGCAAACATGTGTGATAATAACTAATGATTTTTCCCTTCATTCTGGGAAATTTTAAATTCAGTCATGCTCATTTTTAAGCAATTTCCTCAGGGAAAAGTTATGAAAATAAACCCACAGATGTGAGGTGTTCAGTTAAATAGGTATGGACAAGTGCAGGCACCCAAGAACCAACACCCCAATCAAGGAAAACAGTCTCCAGACACCTTGACTTGAATTGCAGACGGTCCCCAACTCACCATGGTTTGACTGACAGTGTTGGGTCTAGGGTGCTGTGGACGTGATGCACATTCAGTAAAACCCTACTTGGAACTTTGTGTCTTTTCCTGGGCCAGTCCTGGCTGTGCCGCTGGCAGCCAGGCGGAGTGCAGCCCCCAGGAAGCCCCAGGACATACTTGACTCGGTCAGCGGGGCTTCGTGCTGGATGACTGCCCTGGGCTGACGAGAGGGTTCTGAGCACGTTGATGTTTATTAGACTAAGCTGGCAGGTGTGTTAGGTGAGTTTCTGACGTGGGATATTTTCCATTTCTGATTGCTGCTTCAGGAGGTAACCCAGTGTAAGCAGAGGAGCACCTGGGACTTGCACAGGGCTGCCCTCCTAAGGCAGAGCGGGACACCTGGCCCAGGCCATCCCGTTTCAGGGCCCACATTCACACCCTGCCCGTCTTCCCCTGATACCCCTCAATCTCCTCTTGAGTTTAGGGGCAGGGAGTACCTGTTTGCAGTTATGCAAATCACAACATGAAATTACTTTATTTACATTTATTATTTTGTCTGTTCTTAAACTAGATTCACTGAATTAAGTAGTTTTATCTTTTGTTTAGGTAGATAGAACCAAAACAGGGTATACAGATTTTCCAGTAAAGGAAAAGCCTTTAAAAAAAACAAACAAGATTTATTTATTTGAAAGTCAGAGTTAGAGAGAGAGAGAGAGAGAGAGAGAGAGGTCTTCCATTCATTGGTTCACTCCCCAGTTAACTAGAACAGCCAGGCAGAAGCTAGGAACCAGGGGCTTCATTCCTGTCTCCCACGTGGGTGGCCCTTAAAGGGGAGCTGGATTGGGAGTGGAGCAGCCTGGACATATGGGTTGCCAGTGTTGGCAGGCCATGGCTTAGCCTGGTATGCCACAGTGCTGGCCCTGGAAAAGTTCTACTCTTATCACCTCTTTCCACTGTGCTATTAAACATTCCAGGGGACCAGCGCAGTGGCATAGTGGGTAAAGCCGCCTCCTGCAGTGCCGGCATCCCATATAGGCACCGGTTTGAGTCCCAGCTGCTCCACTTCCAATCCAGCTCTCTGTTATGGCCTGGGAAAGCAGTAGAAGATGGCTCAAGCCCTTGGGCCCCTGCACTCAATGGGAGACCCAGAAGAAGCTCCTGGTTCTTGGCTTCAGATCGGCTCAGCTCCAGCAATTGAGGCCAACTGGGGAGTGAGCCAGCAGTTGGAAGACCTCTCTCTCTCTCTCTCTCCCTCTCCCTCTTCCTCTCCCTCTCCCTCTCCCTCTCCCTCTCCCTCTCCTTCTCTCTCTGTGTGACTCTGGCTTTCAGACAAATAAATAAATCTTTAAAAAATAAAGCATTTCAGGATGGGGACCCTTGTGCTTGCGTTCCCCCAGCTCGGCGAGCGTACGGGCTTTTGACATAGAATGACAGAGACTCGCTGCAGCCATGTGACTCAGAGTCTTACAGAACAGGACAGTAGATATTTGGCAGTGGCAGAGAAAGGGGTTCAGCTATGGCAAAAATGTTTCTTTGTCTCATTTATAAAGTTTTTCATTGATCTTTTAAAATGGTGCTTCAAAGATCACATTACCTGGTTTTATTATTTATTTTATTTTTTAATTTATTTTTGACAGGCAGAGTGGACAGTGAGAGAGTGAGACAGAGAAAGGTCTTCCTTTTTCCATTGGTTCACCCCTCAATGGCCACTGCAGCTGGTGCACTGTGCTGATCTGAAGCCAGGAGCCAGGTGCTTCCCCTGGTCTCCATGCGGGTGCAGGGCACAAGCACTTGGGCCATTCTCCACTGCACTCCCTGGCCACAGCAGAGAGCTGGACTGGAAGAGGAGCAACCGGGACAGAATCCGGTGCCCCGACCGGGACTAGAACCCGGTGTGCTGGTGCCGCAGGCGGAGGATTAGCTTAGTGAGCGGCGGTGCCAGCCTAATTATTCATTTTTACATTAACACTAAGGATATTCACTTTGAACCACTTTGTTTAGGGTGGCATTGTTTCTGGGAAGATTTTGTAGGAATGTAAGCTATCCAGCTGCATGAGTTCCAAGAGTGACCTCATACACTCCTCGTTTGGAGTCTGTTAATCCTCTGAGGGACTGAAAACTGCATATTTCAGCTTTAACCCTGGCTTTGCAGCACAGTGGATTGAGCTGCCACTTGTAACCCAGCAACCACACTGTGGAGCACTGGTTTGAGTCCCAGCTGCTCCACTTCTGATCCAGCTCCCTGCTAATGCACCTGAGAAGGCAGAACATGATTGTGCAAATACTTGGGCAACTACCACCCACGTGGCAAAACCAGACAGGACTGGTGGTTTCTGGCCCAGCCCTTGGTGTTACAGCCACTTGGGGAGTGAACCAGCGGATGGGAGATCTCTCTTTCTCCCTCTCTCTATAGCTTTGCCTTTCAAATAAATTAACACATCTTTTAGAAAAATGAATTAAGACAGTTGGTTAGCACAACATTTGTGTTTTCCCTCCACTGTGTCTCTCTACATAATGGCTTTAAGGTGATAAAGGGAAACTAGAAAGGCGAGCATGTGAACATCTGTTAGGAATTCCTCCTGCCCCCTGGTTGCAGACGTGTGGAAAGAAATGAAGTGGGCCAGGGCAACATCAGCCCCTCACTGGGAAATCTGTACAATTAGACTGCAGCTGATTCTTTGATCACTTTTGTGTGATTCATTCATGCACTTAGAAATGTTTGTTGTTGGGGTTTGGCGCTGTGCCGCAGCCGGTTAACGCCCTGGCCTGGGGTGCCAGCACCCCATATGGGTGCTGGTTCTAGTCCTGGCTGCTCCTCTTCTGATCCAGCTCTATGCTGTGGCCTGAGAAAGCCATGGAGGATGGCCCGGGTCCTTGGGCTCCTGCACCCACAGGGGAGACCCAGAAGAGGTTCCTGGCTCCTGGCTCCTGGCTTCGGATTGGCACAGCTCTGGCCGTTGAGGTAATCTGGGGAGTGAACCATTGGATGGAAGACCTCTCTCTCTCTCTCTGTTTTTCCTTTCTGTTTAGCTCTGACTTTGAAATAAATAAAAAAAGAAGTTTGTTGTTCTGCACTATGCAAAAGTGCCTAAAATGTCTACTTTACTTGCTAATACAAATAGGTCCCTGAGCTTGAAATTTTAAATTTACAAGTGTAGATTCAGGAATCAATGCAAGGTAAGAGGGAATTTCATAAATGGCAAAACCAGTAAAAACTGCATGCCAGGAAAATTTTGAAGCAGGCAAAGTCATGAGGTTTCCTGGTGTGTAAGTAAAGAGTTCATGGATGAAGCAGCATTTAAACATTGCCTGGAATCAAGCATAGGTGTCCAAGGCAAATGCCTATAGCAGGCCTAGGTTTCAGGGGGAAATGATTACACATGTGTCATTGTGCATGCCCACAGGGGGACTAGCATGGAAAAGGGGCAAACACTGGCAGTGTGTGGGGTGTCAGTGGTTTGGTTGACAAATGGGCAACGTTATCATTAAACGAGCTATTTTGAGGACAAAAAGTTGTCATTACACGGTAGCAGAAACCCAGGGAGATCTTTTAGCTGGGGACCAACCTCGCCAGCGCTGCACTTCCCTGTGGTTTGTGTACAGAATTGTCTAGAACAGCGTTTGCACAGGAGAGAGACAAGGGGTGGGGAAATGCGGTGCTACTGTCATCAGACAGGAAGGCCAAGTACATTCCTCTACTAAAGTGGAGGCTGAGGGCAAGACAGGATGGAAGAGGGTTGAAAGCAATGGCAACTGGGTAGGTGCAGAGGGGACGAGAGTATGGCAGGTAGGAGGGAGAAGGTCACAGCACTCCGAGGCTCTGGAGGTGGGCTGGGCTGTGTTTATTCCCACTCCAGGCTCTTTCCGTGCACACAGACGAGCACTCAAGGTGCAGACACATATAAGGTGCAAAAAATGGTAACAAAGCTGAAAAGGTGAGCAAGTGGACACACAACATTCCCTGAGCAAGGGGTGCCCCACACAGGGAAATACCCATCACGAATAGGCAGTGGGCCAGAAGGCCACCCGAAAGGAGGAGGGGTGGGGAAGGGGAGAGAGAGGGCACCCGGCAGCACCTGTGGAGGGGTGGGAGGCGCGAGCCCCTCCCAGCTGCTGGCCTGCTTTACGAGGTCGGGGCGGTGCCTCTCCAGGGCTGAGCCACCTGGGCGTTATATGGCATCTCCACAAGATCCACGCGGAGCGTGATAGCCCTGACTTCGTGGCGTTCCTCCCGTAGTCCCCGGATAAAGCAGCTGTATCCCAGGAAAAAGGGAGTCTTGACTGGCAGGTAGCGGGATAGAATTATGTGGGCGCTTGCACTGACGTCCAGCTCAGCAGACCTAAACTTACTCCCTGGTCATCCCACTTCTCTCCTAATGCAATGGCTAGAAAAGCCGTCTTCATTTTTATTAATCTGCTTATGAGTGTCTCAGAGAGCTATGTAAACAGGGATTAATAGCACAACCAGAATCCCAGAGAGGAATCTGTGAGGCGAACTGGTGAGCTCCAGCTGTTCTGTTTTCTTCTGCTGGGATAGTTTGCTGACTCTGAGCGAGGAGAACGTTGGGCTTCCCCAAGCAGGGAGAGCCTCTGTTAGGAGAAGATCAGCAGAGGTTGTCGGGCGTGGTCTGGAGTGAACGTGAGAAAGCTGAGGAGACACAAATGCACAGAGTTTTTACTGAATTCAGCTGGGGGTGGGAGGCCATGAACTAGGTAAAGGTTTCCAAGGCAGGCACTTTGGAAACACCTGCCTCAAAGCATTCCCCAGGCCTTGCCTGCAGAGACAAATGGATTGTTAGGCCATTTAGGGCAGGAAGGAGAACAGGGCTGAAAGCTCTGAGCGCAGAGCTGGGTCCCAGCCCTGAGGGTGAGGGGACAGAGACCAGCTGGGCTTTCGTCACAGGCCCTGACTTAGAGCAGGAGACCCAGCGTGAGGTCAGTAGGCAGAGGGGGAGGCTGGACTGAAACGCAGGCCCAGTGAACGCTCAGCAACCCAGCCGGAAGCCCTGGAGCAGCCGCTGCCCTTACAGTTGCCTCCCGCGGGGGCAGCAGGCCAGGTTTTCGGAGTTGGCCTCATCACCAGGGGCACGCTGCACCAGGAGCAGCAGGAAGGCCAGGCTCAAAGTGGCCCTGCAGCGGAGGCCGGCCCGAAGGACCTGAGCCCAGGAGGCTGCCTGCCCACAGCGCCCCCGACAGGGGGCCGAGGGCTCCTGCAGGACCTGGAAGTACAGCTGTGCGTCTCCAGCAAACGTGAGTGGACTGTGTCGTTCCAGGGAGTGTCGGGCTGCCCGAAGCTGGAAGCTGCCTGTGGGCCATTCATAAGAGACTTCCCAAATATGAAGACACAAGCAGTCCTAGAAAATGATGGGGGAACATATACTCGAGAGACCAAGCAAAAGAAAGCTGACATGATGACGCACGGAACGTAGACTTTAAGGCACAGACTAGTGTTTGAGAACAGGGAAAACAATTTATAATGGTGTTTTCCAACAGAAAGCACAACCCCAAATCTGTGTATATGTGATAATCCAGCTTCAAATATGAAAAGAAAAATTTGCAGTCTTAGTGGGAGGATTTTGGATATGGAGATGTACACAAGATCTAATACACAAAGAGCAGTATGCTCCAAAACAACTTGATTCATTTATTTTTCATGTACATGGGTTACATTCATTAGCATAAAAATAAAATAGAAATATTAGGAATAAACGTCATGGTAACAGAAGAATGTAAGGGGAAAAATGACCCCAAATTAAGTGGAAAGAGAAAGAAGGGCCAATAGCAGAGCATTCCAAGTTGTGGGACAAGGTCAGTCAATCTATATGCGCAGAGCTGTTAGACCAGAAGGAGAAAGATTTGAACCAATGCTGTGTTCCTTTTTCAGTTCTCCTTGGTCAGAAGTTATGATTAGTTGTAAATTAATATGCTAGGTCCCTAATCAGAAGATCTGTAGCTCATTTATTTACGAATGCTGCTTTATGTTCAAAACTGAGGTTGGGGCCGGCACCGCGGCTCAATAGGCTAGCAGAGAATAGGGGCGGCCGCTGGACGCCCAGCTCTGCCACTGGCTAATTTCTGTGACCTTACGTAAGTTATAAGTTTTATTTTTCGGCCGGCACTGTGGCTCACTTGGCTAATCCTCCTCCTGCGGTGCCGGCACCCCGGGTTCTAGTCCCGGCCGGGGCACCGAATTCTGTCCCCGTTGCTCCTCTTCCAGGCCAGCTCTCTGCTGTAGCCCGGGAGTGCAGTGGAGGATGGCCCAAGTGCTTGGGCCCTGCACCCGCATGGGAGACCAGGAGAAGCCCCTGGCTCCTGGCTTCGGATCAGTGTGGTGTGCCTGTGCAGTGTGCCGGCTGTAGCGGCCATTGAGGGGTAAACCAACGGAAAAGGAAGACCTTCTCAGACCTTCTCTCTCTGTCTCTCTCACTGTCCACTCTGCCTGTCCAGAAAAAAAAAAAAAAAAGAATGAGGTTGGACCATAGTTTTCTCTCTCATTTTTCTGTCTCCCTCTCCTTTCTTAAACAGTGTTTCAGGTAATTGATATTACAGTGTCTGCTTTAGTAAAATGAGCTAAGAAGCCTTATTTCCTCTTAGCATTGTCTGGGAAACATGTACTTCACCTTGAAATTTTCTGAATGTGAAATTAACAAATCAGCTATGAGATCTCCTTGCATTTGTGCTTTATATGATGGAAAAATGTAATAAGGTCGGTATGTGTTAGCGTTCCCTCGTAGTGCTTGATAACAAACTGAATCAGGGCTCAGAGACTCAAACAAGGGTGTTTTATTCTCATGGGTCTGCGGATTATAGTGAGAAACTGCTCATTTTGGTTGGTCTTTCTGATGAATCTGGTCTGCTGGGGGCCATAGATTCCTGCTGGTCTTGGGTAGCAGGTCTGTGGCCTGTGTCCCTCACCCCTCCTGAGAGCAGTGGCTGGCCAGCTATCATTTCATCCTGTGTCAGAGCAAAGGGAGAGAGGTCAGGGCCACCTGAAGGCTCCCAAGTCCTTGCTCTGACCAGCAACCTTCACCCCTGCTCATGTTATTGGGCAAAGAAATTCTCATGGCCAAGCCCAAGCCCAAAAGGTGAAAACATACACTATGACCAGGACGTGACTGTACTTGAGTTGAGGAATCTACCAGAAATTTTTAAAATGTATATTTATGTATTTAGTTGAAAGTCTGAATTACAGAAAGAAAGGGAGGGAGGGAGTTTCCAACTGCATCATGCCTTCTTTGCATTTCTAATCTTGTTTATTTTTCCTTGCCGTGTTTTCCTTTTATAGATTGCTAAAGATGCTTGATTTCTTACTGGCAACTTTAAATAATGCAATTTGGGTCTATTTGTGTTTCTCTTTTTCCAAGTTTTGTTATTTTTATCTGTGCACTTTATTTCATTAATTTGAGTTTTTTCTAATTTTTATGCTCTATTTTTAAAATTGGAAGATATTCCTCCTTTTATTGAATATAGTTTTGTAACTTTTGTTTTTAGCTTGTGAGTCAGAGGCTCATTAGAAGTATAATTATTCACTTACAGGTGGTAGTTCCACAATAGTGAAATTTGTTACCTTTTATACTTTTGTCTTATTGATTTATAGTTAAGAATGAGGGCAATAAAGTCTGATGTTTTGGATTTTATCTAAACTTTATGAAAAAAATGGATTTTGTATCAGTACACATAAACTTGTAGACCTCTAAACCGTTGAATGCTGAGACCCAGCAATCTCTCTCTTGCTTGTGCTTTAAATGTGGTTGGGTGAGGTTTGAGTATCCCCCAGGGCCCACTGTATTTGGGACCTTGGTTCCAGGTAGGCACTATGATACTGGGTCCCGCTCAGGCCCTGGCTGCCTGGTTGAAGAGGGGACCACCTGCTCCCACATGTGCCATCCGCCATGCTGCCCCCAGAGCCTGCACTCTGCTCTTCGGACCTCTTTCCTTCAAAGGCAGCCCATGGCAGGTGTTTCATTCCAGTGACAAAAGGCCCACTAATACCCTGCGTCTGATCCTAAATAAGTTAAAACCTGGCATTTATATTTCTTTTAAACTTTATTCAAAAGGCAGAGAGAAAGAGGAAGATCTTCCATTTGCTAGTTCATTTCCCAAATGACCACAACAGGTGAGGCTTGGCCAGCTTGAGGCCAGGAGCCTGGAATTCCACCCAGATCTCCCGTGTGGGTGGCAGGTACCCAACTGCTTGTGCCCTCACCTGCTGCTTTCCAGGTGCGTTAGCAGGAAGCTGGATTCGCTGTGGAGCAGGGCTGCCAAGCAGCACTCCAGGATGAGATGCAGGCGTCCCAAGTAGAGACCTAACCCTTTACACGGCAACACCTGCTCCTGAGTTTATTTTGAAATCAAGCACTACTCACACAGGTATTTCTGATAGTTTTAATGACATATATGTGCTCTACTTTCTTCTTGGTACATAAATGGTTGTTATTTTTAGTTATTATATAATTGTACTAGCCTGTTTAGTAATTTGAACCTTGGCCAGCGCTGTGAATCACTTGGCTAAAAGTCTGCCTGCGGCGCCGGCACCCCGGGTTCTAGTCCCTGTTGGGACGCCGGATTCTGTCCCGGTTGCTCCTCTTCCAGTCCAGCTCTCTGCTGTGGCCCGGGAGGGCAGTAGAAGTTGGCCCAAGTGCTTGGGTCCTGCACCCCATGGGAGACCAGGAGAAGCACCTGGCTCCTGGCTTCAAATCGGCAAGGTGCGCCGACTGCAGTGCGCTGGCCATAGCGGCCATTTGGGGGGTGAACCAACAGAAGGAAGACCTTTCTCTCTGTCTCTCTAACTCTGCCTGTCAAAAAAAAAAAACAAAAAAAAAAACAAAACAAAACAAACAAACAAACAAAAAAAAAATGGGCCGGCGCCGCGGCTCACTAGGCTAATCCTCCGCCTAGCGGCGCCGGCACACCGGGTTCTAGTCCCGGTTGGGGGCCGGATTCTGTCCCAGTTGCCCCTCTTCCAGGCCAGCTCTCTGCTGTGGCCAGGGAGTGCAGTGGAGGATGGCCCAGGTGCTTGGGCCCTGCACCCCATGGGAGACCAGGAAAAGCACCTGGCTCCTGGCTCCTGCCATCGGATCAGCGCGGTGTGCCGGCCACAGCGCGCAGGCCGCGGCAGCCATTGGAGGGTGAACCAACGGCAAAGGAAGACCTTTCTCTCTGTCTCTCTCTCTCACTGTCCACTCTGCCTGTCAAAAAATAAAAAAAAAAAAGTAATTTGAACCTTAAATTCCATTCTATATTATTAATATTGTCAGTTCTGTTTCCATTTTGTGTATTTTGGCCTGAAATTGTTTTTGCCAATTTCATTATCTTTATTCATCATTACTTCATTTTTTAGCATGTTGATTTTTAAGCTAAATCTCTCATTCTGTTTGACCACTTCTAGTTTTTCACTTCAGGTTTGATTTTACTTCTGTCTTCCTCTGTTGCTGTGTATTTGCCTTTGCTGTTTTTTCCACTTTACCTCTCACTGATGGGCAGGTGGATTCTACTCTCCAGTCCTCCTATGGGATAAACTTTATCATGTTGGCTACAAGGAGGAGGATGTTGTCCATGAATAGATGCCGAGAGAAGAGGGCGCAGAACGTCATTTGTGACAAGGTACATGAAATGTGAGTGTCGCCGGCCAGGAGAGGGTCGCCTTGCTGATGTGAGAGGCTCTTGACCACTCTTGAGGGGCTTTATTTTTTTTAAACTTTTATTTAATAAATATAAATTTTATAAGTACAACTTTTGGATTATAGCAGCTTTTTGTCCCATAACCTCCCTCCCATCTGCAACCATCCCATCTCGCACTCCCTCTCCCATCACATTCTTCATCAAGATTCATTTTTAATTATCTTTATATACAGAAGATCAACTTGGTATATACTAAGTAAAGATTTCAACAGACTGCACCCACACAGACACACAAAGTATAGAGTACTGTTTGAGTAGTAGTTTTACTGTTAATTCCCATAGTACAACACATTAAGGGCAAAGGTCCTACATGGGAAGCAAGTATACAGTGACTCTCGTTGTTGTTTTAACAATTGACACTCTTATTTATGATGTCAGTAATCACCTGAGGCACTTGTCATGAGCTGGCAAGGCTATGGAAGCCTCTTCAGTTCACAAACTCCAACTGTGGGGAGCAACTCGGACTAGACTAAGTTACTGGAATTAAGACTTATTCTATGCATCTGCTCTCCCACAATATGGCGCTGGGAGAGGAGTAAACAACTTCTACACAGCTGCCTCTCGCCAATTTGACTGATGAGCTGCAGGAGCTGATCTTGCTCCTGATTGGAGGAGAGCAGCATGCTCGGCATGTGGGTAGCAGAGTTGGGATTGGTGGAAGAGGACTATAAAGGAGGAGAGAGACAACATGCACCAGGAACATCCAGATAACATCTGAGCAGCCCCCGAGAGTGTGCCACTTCTCCACGGAAGTGGGGAAAGTGGCAGGGGGAGCCGCCCCTCCACGGAGGTGGAGGGGACGGCAGCCAATCTGGGAAGGACCAGCAGCAAACCCGGGAAGGGCCGAGCAGACAAAAGAACAGTGCAGGGTCCTGTGTCGTTCCTCCACGAAGAGGGGGAGTGACATCCAACCTTATTTAGATAAGGCCAATTCAAAGTGGAAGTTCTCTCCTCTCTTCAGAGAAAGGTACCCCCTTTCTTGATGGCCCGTTCTTTCCGCTGGGATGCTGGGATCTCACTCACAGAGATCTTTCATTTAGGTCATTTCTTTTTTTTTTTTTGTCTTGTCTTTCCATGCCTAAGAGACTTTCATGGGCTTTTTAGCCAGATCTGAATGCCTTAAGAGCTGATTCTGAGGCCAGAGTGTTGCTTAGGACATCTGCCATTCTATCAGTTCTGCTGTGTATTCCGCTTCCCATGTTGAATCATTCTCTCCTTTTTGATTCTATCAGTTAGTATTAGCAGACACTAGTCTTGTTTATGTGATCCCTTTGACATTTAATCCTATCTTTTTGATCAATTATGAACTAAGAATGATCACTTTGACTAGTAAGATGGATTGGTACATGCCACTTTGATGGGATTGATTTGGAATCCCCTGGCACATTTCTAACTCTACCGTTTGGGGCAAGTCCAGTTGAGCATATGCCAAACTGTACATCTCCTCTCTCTCTTATTCCCACTCTTACATTTAACAGGGATCACTTTTCAGTTAAATTTAAACACCTAAGAATAATTGTGTGTTAATTACAGAGTTCAAACAATGGTATTAAGTAGAACAAAAAAAAAAACTACTAAAAGGAATAAAATAGTAAGCTGTTCCTTGACAGTCAGGACAAGGGCTGATCAAGTCATTGTTTCTCCTAGTGTCCGTTTCACTTCTACAGGTTTCCTTTAGGTGCTCAGTTAGTTGTCACCAATCAGGGAGAACATATGATATTTGCCCTTTGGGACTGGCTTATTTCACTCAGCATGCTGTTTTCCAGGTTCCTCCATTTTGTTGCAAATGACCAGATTTAATTTTATTTTTACTGCTGAATAGTATTCTGTGGAGTACATATCCCATAATTTCTTTATCCAGTCTTCTGTTGATGGGCATTTAGGTTGATTTCATGTCTTAGCTATTGTGAATTGAGCTGCAATAAACATAGAGGTACAGACAGTTCTTTTATTTGCCAATTTAATTTCCTTTGGGTAAATTCTAAGGAGTGGGATGGCTGGGTCATGTTTCTGAGGTATCTCCAAACTGTCTTCCACAGTGGCTTTACCAGTTTGCATTCCAACCAACAGTAGATTAGTATGCCTTTTTCCCCACATCCTCGCCAGCATCTGTTGTTAGTTGATTTCTGTATGAAAGCCATTCTAACTGGGGTTAGGTGAAACTTTGTTGTGGTTTTGATTTGCATTTCCCCGATGGTTAGTGATCCTGAACATTTTTTCATGTGTCTGTTGGCCTTTTGGATTTCCTCTTTTGAAAATGTCTATTAAGGCCCTTGGCCCATCTCTTAAGTGGGTTGTTTTGTTGTTGTGGAGTTTCTTGATCTCTTTGTAGATTCTGGTTGTTATACCTTTATCAGTTGCTTAGTTTGCAAATAATTTTTCCCATTCTGTCAGTTGCCTCTTCACTTTCCTGGTTCTTTTCCCATTCAGAAACTTCTCCATTTGATGTAATCCCAATTGTTAATTTTGGCTTTGACTGCCTGTGCCTCTGGGGTCTTTTCCAAGAAGTCTTTGCCTGTGCCTATATCTTGCAGGGTTTCTCTGATGTTCTCTAATAATTTGATGGTGTCAGGTCATAGATTTAGATCTTTAATGTATGTTGAGTGGATTTTTGTGTAAGGTGTAAGGTAGGGGTCTTGCTTCATGCTTCTGCATGTGGAAATCCAGTTTTCCCAGCAGCATTTGTTGAAGAGACTGTTGTTGCTCCAGGAATTGGTTTTAGATTCATGGGGGCTTTATTTCTAGATCCCCTTCTCTCATGACTGTTCTGAAAGCCAACCCACCAACCAGAAGCATTTGGTGGTAACAGCACCTTCCAGGGCATTTACTGAGCTACTGTATGAATCAAATCTCAGAGCACGGCTCAGCGGATGCTGGCCTCAGGTGTCTGGAGTCTGTTCTTTCTGCCATTCTACAGCCAGACTTCACCCTGTGTCCTCCAACCACCCTCTATCTTTTCTTCCTGTCTTTGCTTTATTGTTTCCTTAGTGTTTGTCAAATCTCAGCCAGACTATAGGGAGAAGAATGTCATGTATCAGTTACACATATCAAAGTATTAACCATTGCTATGAATAGTAGGATTTGTCTTCCTTCATCTTCATGAGATACTGGGCAGTGGACTTTGATCAGGAGATGTGACTTTTTCTGTAGCCTACTTTGTATTTTTTTCCTGTTTTCCAAATGTCCTCATGGATATGCACCTGTCACAGATTCATCTATTGTATTTAACCCTCTTCTCCCAGAAGGTCGTAAGTTCATGCTGTTATTCCAGCTTGAGTCATGTTGTTTGTACTTTGTCCTAATGTAAGAGCTTGTGAGTGTTTGCTTAATTTGGTATACCATGCTAAAATAGACAGCTCAAGCAAATAATATCCCTCCTATACAACACATCAAAACAGTGTTTCCACACTTTTGATCATTCCATTACTCTTTTCAGTGACCTGGGGGTTGTACCTAAGTGTGCTATTTCCAGTGAGCGTGCTAATTCTGTATGGAAGGTTAAAAGGAGAGTGCCATCTTCTCTAGGGGCGTCATATGCACTACACAAGCTCAGAACAGACGAGGGCTCAGAAAGCATCCTGCCAGATGGAAATTGAAGCAGAAATAAAAATGGCTCTCAGGAGTTACTTAAAACTCTCTTCTCACTGCTTTGTTTTTTCTTTTTAAGTAAGATTTACTTATTTTGACTGAAAGAGTTAGAGAGAGAGAGAGAGAGAGAAAGAGAGAGAGAGAGAGAGAGAGAGAGAGAGAGAGACAGAGAGGAAGAGAGGAAGAGATACCTTCTGTATGCTGGTTCACTCCCCAGGTGGCTACAATGACCATGGCTGGGCCAGGTGGAAGCCAGGAGCTAGGAGCTTCATCCAAGTCTCCCCTGTGGCTGATAGGGACCCAACCACTTGTGCCATCATGCACTGCCCGTCCCATGCCATTAGCAGGGAGCAGGATGGGAAGTGGAGCAGCTGGGACTGGAACTGGCACCCAAATGAGATCCCAGTGCCCAACGCTGGCCCCTCACTGTTCGTTTTCATCAACATAAAACCAGCAGTATGACTTATGTGCTACAGTTTCTTAAAGATGTTTGGAGGTGGCAGACATAATTATTAAGAATCATGAAATTATGAGTGTATGTCCATGCAGCAAAAACCAGTTAAGGAAGAATTATAGGAAGCACAGTCAAGTTGACCCCAGGAAATGTCAGCCATCTTTACAACTCTGTCCAGACGGTTCAATGCAGGACAGTTTCCTTAGGTCACAGCATTTTTACATTGCTGTGTCCCCCCTGGGGCGGCTCATAAAAGACATCAGCATGTTCAGATCTGGTGCAGCTGTACATGACGCCACCCACAAAGAGTGAGGCTCTCCCCAGGGCTGAGGGGTTCCTTTGGCCATTCCCGAGGGACCCATACACTCCCAGAGGCCCGTCACCCTCCTTTCCTGCCCTGCCTCAGACCCTGGATCCACATCTGCAGCGCTGGCCAACGCCCTTCCTCTTTCTGAGGCTTTGATCCAACACGGGCTTCTCCTCCATTCTGCTGCAAGGAGGTGCTGGCCCACTGCCCTCCACACTGGCGTTCCAGCCCAGCTGCCTCCCTGCTCACTGAGACACAGCCTTGAGCACAGTGCCACTGCCCACACTCCTTTGTGACACAGAAGATCTTACAAGATCTTACAAGTGTTTTCAGGGGCCGGTGCTGTGGCGCAGCAGGTTAATGCCCTGGCCTGAAGTGCAGCCTCCTACATGGGCGACGGTTCGAGACCCGGCTATTCCACTTCTGATCCGGCTCTCTTCTGTGGCCTGGGAAAGCAGTAGAAGATGGCCCAAGTCCTTGGGCCCCTGCACCTGCATGAGAGACCCAGAGGAAGCTCCTGGCTGCTGATCAGCGCAGCTCTGGCCATTGTGGCCAATTAGGGAGTGAACCATCGGATGGAAGACCTCCCTCTGTCTGTCTCTCTCTCTCTCTCTCTGCCTCTCCTCTCTCTTTGTAACTCTGACTTTCAAGTAAATAAATCTGAAAAAGAAGAAGTGTTCTCGTAGGGCCAGCATTGTGGCATAGCGGGGAAAGCCACCACTTGAAACACTGGCATCCCATATGGCTGCCAGTTTGAGTCCTCATTGTTCCACTTCCCTTCCGATTCAGCTCTCTGATATGCCCCTGGGAAAGCAGTGGAAGGTGGGCCAGTCCTTGGATGCTACCCATGTAGGAACTCAGAAGAAGCTCTTGCCCTTGGCTTTATTCATGGCCCAGCCCTGGTCACTGCAGCCATTTGGAGAATGAACCAGCAGATGGAAGATCTCTCTGTCCAGCTGTCTGTGTAGGCTTTGACTTTCAAATGAACAAATAATCTTTTTTTAAAGAAAAATAGTGCTTGCATTCTTCCATCTCATCCAGCCACGTTTCACTAACTCCTGGATTGTGCTAAATTAAATTCTGAGCCACTGTTAGATTTTCTGTCTGAGAATCTGTTTGAGTACCCCGGTGTTCAGTCACTCTTGATGTACGTACAAAAAAGGCCATGTCGTATGGTTCAGCCTCACTGTGACGTGTCCCACTCACTTTATTATGGTTTGTATTCAGTGCTGCATGCTAAGGTTTCTGTGAGCACCTTGCTTTATTCTGGCTCCGCAGTCTGCATCGTTCATTGTTGGCTGGGAGTTCTTTCTGGGAGCACTCGTCTGTGTTGGGATGTAAGTGCCCATGCCCAGGGAGCACCGTCTTGTGCAGGGGCTGCCTGTGCAGGTTCTGGAGCCAGGCACAAGGGTTCAAACTCCAGCGAGGCCAAAATCAAGGTGTTTGGCCTAACACAAGTCTTCGGAGTTTAGCAGAATGAAGATAGTAATGGATCCCACAGACTGAGTACTGCAGAACTTCTTGGATCCGCATAGATCAGAAAATGATTTTTCATTAACTTATGGGCAAGGAGCATTTGAAAAACCATCACCGGCAGCTTATTGTAGCTCATGTGATCTCCCTGATTAGATAGCTGGACCTGTGGGATCTTGGAGACTCCCAGATGGGGCCCTGTCCAGTGTCCAGCTTCCCACTGACACTGTTGTGAGGTCCACAGTGCATGGGAGAGGCGAACCACATTTTATTCTCATATTCAAGGGAGCATAACTTTTCTGCTGAGGTCTAGCCAAGACTTGAAAATATCACTAACTTACAGGAAATGGAAAATGCAAAGAAGAGCGCTGAGCATGTTGTTTGAGTGAAAATGAGACAGATATAAAATTTAATTAAGTAAAGCTCCTGTTTGTTCATTAAGTTGTAGAATGCAGAAAATTCTCTGTGACATTTCCCTTATGTTTTATTAGCACGGATGCCTCACTGAATGGGATATTGGGACACAATCCTAAGTAAATATTTATACTATTTCAAGAAGAATTCGAAGTTAGCTGCTGGAAGAAAATGGATGAAGTTGAAGAGCAAAGAAATTGAGGCTTTTGTAATTAGTCTGTGCCCTGAGTCTATAGAGCTTTGCCAATGAAAGAGAGTCAGAGCTGCTCAACTAAGTGTTTATAGTAAGGGTATCAGGTGAACTAGAAGCTTGGTGGTCTATTAAAAGAAAATATGGGAAATAGAGATAAGCACCAAAGGGAAAAAATGAAGTTGGGAAGAAGTAAAAGTTTAGAAAATCAACGTGCAATGAATTGTGAATCCATCCAATAAAAAAGACAGATTAAAATGCGTCCCAAGGGGAAATGTGGAAGAGCAGGCTTTGTTAGCAACCACACGGGACGGGGCCAAGGGTAGCCTGTGAAAGAGATCACACGGAACTTACCAAGCCTCACTTGAGTTAAAACTGTCCAGTTTTGGCCGGTGCCGTGGCTCAATAGGCTAATCCTCTGCCTGCGGCGCCAGCACCCCGGGTTCTAGTCTCAGTCGGGGCACCGGATTCTGTCCCGGTTGTCCCTCTTCCAGGCCAGCTCTCTGCTGTGGCCCGGAGTACAGTGGAGGATGGCTCAAGTCCTTGGGCCCTGCACCCACATGGGAGACCAGGAGAAGCCCCTGGCTCCTGCCTTCAGATCAGCGTGTGCGACGGCTGCAGCACGCCGGCCGCAGTGGCCGGAGGGTGAACCAACGGCAAAAAGAAAGACCTTTCTCTCTGTCTCTCTCTCTCTCACTGTCCACTCTGCCTGTCAAAAAAAAAAAAAAAAAAAAAAAACTGTCCAATTTCTTTACTAAATTTTTTGAAAATCTTTTGAAAACAATGACCAGGGGTTTGTCTCTGTCAACTTTGTCATTTGGTCTTACAGGCTAACATCCATTCAGATAGAGGAGAGTGTGGTGTAACACAGAAAGAGTTCTTAGAACCCAGATGTTCAAGGTGGAGCAACATGGAGTCACTGGGAGGGGCTGTGGAGTGGGACTGACCAGTAATGCAGGGAGTTTCTTTAGTGGGATAGACAGGATTTCAATGAAGTCCAATTACAGACTCAGTCCTAAGTTGCCAGTTTGGAAGAACAACTTTTGAGTGGGGAGTTCCATTTCTATGTATGATAGATTAAGACTTACAGACAAACCAATCTGCAAAATATAATGGAGCAGCCGGCACGGAACACATGAAGCAGTTGCCTGCTGCCACTCACCAGTGAACAGAGCAGGTGGAGCTTGTGGGGATTCGCACGTACTTTCTGGGGGTTGGGGGTTCGGAGGGGACGTTGGAAAGCTGCTTCTCCTAAATGCCCCTCAGCATGTTCAATCTGTGCTAAGTACAGTCAGGGGTGCACAACGCCATCGAACCAGTCTTTGTGGCCAACAGAGCCAGAAACACGGAGCTAGCTACAGGGTCTAAGTAGGGACGCCTCGCAGGGGTCAGGGCTGGAGAGGGAATCGTCAGACTCGTTTGCCCACATTGTTGACTCGCTCTTGACCATCAGGCATGGAACAAAGCAGCCCAGGCACAGGCAAAAGATCTGAACTTAAACTGGAGATGTTACTCAAAAACTCAGGAGGATTTTGCAATTCAATCCTGGTGAAGAAAGTTACTTGCTAATGTCAGGTTCTAGTCCAGCTGCTCCTCTTCCAGTCCAGCGGTCTGCTGTGGCCTGGGAGGGCAGTGGAGGATGGCCCAGGTGCTTGGGCCCCTGTAGCCGCATGGGAGACCAAGAGAAAGCACCTGACTCCTGGCTTTGGATCAGCACAGCTCCGGCTGTGGCGACCATTTGGAGGGTGAACCAATGGAAGGAAGACCTTTCTCTGTCTCTCTCTCTCACTGCCTAACTCTGTCAAATAAAAAAAAAAAAAATAAAAGAAAGTTACTTGATAAAAACAGAAGACATAACACTCATCAAATAAAAAAAGTGATAACAGAATCCAGAATCTCTACAACTTAAACTTCATAATGTCTAGGCTGCAATCCAAGATTATCCTAAATATGACAAACTAAGAAAAAGAAACATTTTCAAGAGAAAAGAAAATCCACAGAAGCCGAGTTGGAGCTTTGAGATAAGAAGTTTATGCTGATTTTATCTCTCTGCAGTATAGTAAAAATAAGCAAAATTCCACCTTTTCAATGAATGAGCACCCCAGTGGAGAAAGGGTAAATTCAGTGGAAATATGGAATCCTTAATACAAGAACCACGTGAGAACTCTAGTGATGAAAAGCAAACCTTATGAAACAAAAAGACTCAAGTGTGTGGGGAGCAATCCGGACTGGACTAAGTTACTGGAATTGGGACTTATTCTATGCATCTGCTCTCCCACAATATGGCGCTGGGAGAGGAGTAAACAGCTTCTACCCAGCTGCCTCTCACCAACTTGACAAGCTGCAGGAGCTGCTCCTGATTGGAGGAGAGCGGCGTGCTCGGCGTGTGGGCAGCCGAGTTGGGATTGGCGGAGGAGGACTATAAAGGAGGAGAGAGACAGCATGCACCAGGAACATCTAAGGGGAACACCTAAGGGGAACACCTGTGCAGCCCCCGAGAGAGCCGGAGGTGGAAGGGACAGTAGCCAACCCGGGAAGAACCAGCAGCAAACCCGGGGAGGGCCGAGCAGACGAAAGAACAGCGCAGGGTCCTGTGTCGTTCCTCCACGAAGAGGGGGAGTGACATAATGGTGCCGTGACTCGGATATGAAGCCTAGGCAGGGCTTAGTGTCGTTCCTCCACGAAGAGGGGGAGCGACAAAGTGAACGGAGTCGGCTCCATGAACAGGAAGACTCAGTGGTGTTGGGACGATGGCCCTCCTTATACTGATGGATGCATACGCTTGATGCTCTCCTGCTCCGCCTGCTAGCAGGCACTTTTGGAGACGTTGATGTGCCAGTTCAGAGCTTGATGTGCAAAGGTAAGAATGGCTCAGCAGGACTGGCAACAGCATCTCCTGGGGGAACAGGGTGGCAGAGTACCACCCTGTGTCCCCAGCTGTCTACAAAGTGGCTGACGTGCAAGAGAGGAGTCAACACCCTCATCATTCACCCAGAGCATTTTCATGTATGTAAGAGGGTTCTGGTTGTGTGAAAGGGTCTAAGGCATTAACCCTTGACAAGGTCCTCACAAAAGGGGTCTCGGTGGCTGGGAAGTAATGCACAGCCAGTCATCCCCCTGGCTGTTCCCTGTGCCCACTGCTCTGAGGCACGGCTCTGGACCTCACTGCTGATCCAAACCCAGTCAGTGCGTCATCAGTGCACACACGGAAACTGTGAGGATATTACTTGGGTGTTGCATAAAATTAAGATGATTCATTTAAAACTCTTGGTTACCTGTTGCTATCTCTCCTGTGTTCTTCAGTTATTCCCAGAAGGTATAAAACAGCAAATTAGGGACAGTGGGACTGTAGCTGGGGGTACATTTCTTTTAAATAGCTTACATTTAAATTGAGGAAGTATAGTGTAGCTGTTAGGAAGGTGGATTCCATACAATGGCTAAGCCACTACTTGGACCACCTACATCCAGTTTTGGGGTGCTTGGGGTAAAATCCCATCTCTGCTTTGGTTTTGGCTTTAGGCTAATGTGCACCCTGGATAGAAGGAAGCAGGTGATGGCTCAAGTACTTGGATCTCTGCCACCCATTTGGGGGACCTGGATGGATTTGTTGGTGCCTGGCTCGACCCTGGATGTTGGAGGTATTTGGGGAGTGAACAAGCAGATGGAAGATTGATTTCACTTTCGTTCTCTCTTGATTGGCCTTTCAAATACGTTTTTTAAAAATAATAAAACACTTCAAAATGTTTAACAAATGCAGACAGTAAAATGGCTTCAGGTAACTTTTGAAAGAATGTGGTGAGAGGAAGTCAAAATGTAACCTAACTGCAATGTTGTAAGATTTCTTAAGATTGGAGTTCTTTCACAGCATTTAGAAGAAAAAAACAGTTATATTAGTGTATTTAAATTGATTCTCATTCTACTTTCCCAGTGCACAGGAAGGTTCTAGAGATGAATAAGAATATACAATTTGCAAGAAGGTCAGGTTGACTGCACCCTCTCTACCCTGAAGCCCTCTTGGACTTACAGGTAGACCTTGCAGTGGAAACAGTGAATCAGGAGGGGAGGAAAGGTTGTAACAGCACCTGATGTGTATGGAAAGTCCAAGGACATGGCCGTAGTCCCCCTGGCTCATGTCCAGGACACCAGTGAGTGTCTCACATGCATCAGGCTTAACTGGTTATTCCACTTTCAAAATATTGTTCAACACAGTCTTGGAAACGTAAGACTTTTCAAAAATTTTTTATTTATAAGAAAGAGGGAGGGAGGGAGATCCTCATACACCAGCTTACTACCCGCGTGCTTCAAAGAGCTGGGGACCAAAACTGGGAGCCGGAACTCAATCTGGGGCTCCCCTGTGGGTAGCAGGGACCAAGTCCTTGGGCCATCACCTGCTGCCTCCTGGGTTTAAAGCAGATGCAGTGCTTGAGCCCAGGTACTCTGATAGGGAAACTGGCGTCCTGAACAGTGCTGTAACTGCCACGCCAAGTGCCTGCCCCAGAACATGAAGCTTAACTGGGTCTTTGCTCAGCTGTATTTATCCAGACTGTGTGTGCGTCTCTGTACTCAGACATCATATGGCAGCCCACATGGTCCCTGCGTGGATTTTATTGTTCCGCACACTTGCTCCAATGGCGTGACCTTTTTCCTGAGCATGCCAGCTACTCCACTATTTCTCAGATCATAGGCCATGAACCAGCCACATCAGGAGCTTCTGTGGCACACATCAAAGACGTCCACCTGGAGGCCTTGCCACAGATGCTGGCAGGGCATACGCTTCCTGTGAGTGCAGAGCTGTGGTGCCTCTGGGTGACACGGAAGGGCCCTGGGTGTTGCACCGGCCATCCCTTCTACCACCGAGGGGCAGTGGCCTCCCTGGTTGTTGAGTCAGAACAGCAGGTTCAAGACCCTGCAGCACAGGATGCCCAGAGAGATGAGGGTTTGGATAAACAACAGGTAATTTTTTTTTGACAGGCAGAGTTAGAGACAGACAGAAAGGTCCTCCCTCCATTGGTTCACCCCCCAAACGGCCGCCACAGCTGGCGCGCTGCGCCGATCCAAAGCCAGGAGCCAGGTGCTTCCTCCTGGTGTCTCATGCAGGTGCAGGGCCCAAGCACTTGGGCCATCCTCCACTGCCTTCCGGGGCCACAGCAGAGAGCTGGACTGGAAGAGGGGCAACCGGGACTAGAACCCGGGGTGCTGGCGCCGCAGGTGGAGGATTAGCCTAGTGAGCTGCGGTGTTGGCCTAACAACAGGTAATTGTTTACTAGATGCGTGACCCAAACATTGCAGAAGACATTTTATACCAAATCGTTGTTTGTTGTTTATCTGCAATTAAAAATAATTGTCCTACATCTTTATTTGCTGAATTTGGTAACACTACATTATCCTCGAATGGGACAAGGTTTGGCTCTCCTACTTAATAGTGGGGTGGCCTTGTGACATTTTCTTCACATCTTGAAATTCCAATTTCCCAAGCCATGAGATGAAACAGCAGTCACAGCAACCAACCAACCAAAGCCTCACAAAACTACTGGGTCTTCAGGAAAATTCGGCTGCAGGTATTCTACAAGGGAATCCTTCCACACTTAGTGTCTGGTGTACGTTGGAAGCTCAGTACTGTGTAACTGCTGCTTGCTATTGCCAAGGCACTGATGTGCACTGCAAGTCAATGGAGCTTTTGAGCCTGGTGAACAAACACTGTGGTGGGTTAACACTGACAAAGTATAAATTTTTCAACGCAGTGCATTAGTGGAATAAGCCAGACAGGGAATTCCATTCTGGGCCCTCCCACTTCCTGCCTCTGTGTGGTTCCTCACTCTCATTAGATCAAAGCCTGTCAACCTGGAGATATATTTTTCCACCCAAGGCGCCCCCTGGTGGTTGTAAATGTTACAGCTGAGTTGGGAAATCTAAAGTTTGATCCTTGTTTTGAAAAATTGTGTGATTACAGTAATCTTTAAGGAAATGGAGGTAAGTTCAGCATATTTTCTTTGAATGCCAGACATTTCAACTATGACAGTTGTATTGTCATGGTTTTCCATTGCAAATACTAACAGTATCAATTCACATGCCTGCTTCAAGCCTCTCCATTTCCTGTTTTCTTCAAGCAGTCATTTTGTTGGGGAAAACTCTTCTTTCTGAATTATTCTGAGCCTACTGGCAGCTGTTCAGAACCTCGATAGCGTCCCCTGTGTGGAATGCGTACGCCAGACAGTCTCCTGTCAGCTTAACTGTGAATTCTCGAGGACACTTCCTGCAGTGGCCACTTGTCTCCTGGGAAAACAGAGGACTGCGGAGTTTAATTTGGCAGTTGTGTGGCGTGACATGATTTTGCAGTTTCTGTAGTTCTATGTAATATTTTGGGGCAAATTTTTGGTTATTCCCAAATGTATGCATTCTTTCTGGAGTACAATAGCATTATAATGAGCATACTTGAGGTTCTAAATTATGTATAGACTCTGAGCACCGACATACACATAACTCAAATTCAACATCTCTCAGTCTCAACCACATAGCAAGGAAAACGGTTGTAGAACTAAGTACAATGTCTGAGCCTACTTCAAAAGGTTCATGGAAAATAGAATTAAAAGATGAGCTCATTGCAGTACAAGGGACAGTTTGTGTTTTGACAAAGCTATGCGTGGGTTTCAAACATTTTTTGCATTAAAAATTAAGATCTCTCTTGAAGTTTTCCATGAACGTTTTGCAGCACCCACACATGTATGAGACCACAAGTCACTATCGCACAGTGCTTGCTGAGGTTTCCAAGAGGAGTGCAGGCACAGCGATGGCAAGTAGGCTGAAGGTGACCTGTGATTCTTTTCTTCCATGTGGGCAGGACTGGGGCTTTATTCTGCAAAGTGAGCATTGTCTCCAAGCCTGGCGTAAACACATAAGCTAGGTCATGGTCCTGTCTTCCCCCGAGAGCTCCTGTTGTGTGGTGGGTCACCCTGGCCAGCACAGCACTCAGTGAAGAACCCTCACGTCACCACACATTGCATGGTTCTGCCTAGGACTTGGTCCAGCATTTCAGTTATACATTTGCGCCTTTTCTTATGTTGTGAGCAGTCTCCATGCTTTGTTCCCAGACTAACACTTGAACTGAAAAGATCAAGAATCAGAGAAAGAACAGACACTCTAAAAGCGTTTATACAAAATGTAATTAAATTTAAAAAACTCTGCCTTTTGGAAAATTTTAACTCTTTAAGCAACTTTCCCTCCTCTAAATTTTGATGTTACTGTCTATCCGTGGCAACAAAGGATACTAAATTTTTTTGATGTTACTGTCTATCTGTGGCAACAAATGGATACTCTTTTGTGTATCAATTGCAGGTTTATGAAAAGAATAAAAAGCACTTTTCACTGCTCCTATATTTTTTCTCTTTCCACTGCTTTTCTGTTGGATTTCTCTGCATGCATAATTGCACAGATATGAGGCTTTAAAAATTCTATTAAAGAAATGCTAAAAATCTGTACACCAGAGATGTGACGGTTTTGAGCACCCGTGCAGCTGTAGGCAGTGTGGCACGTTTGTTTATGGGGACGATTCTGTTTTCTGTGCCTCTGTTTTTGTCACCGCCTTCAATGAAAGCTGAGTTAGCAGGGCAGAGGGGAAAAGGACAGGCTTCTCCCACTTGTCTTCCTGTAAGTTACCCGTGATTCTCAACATGATTTATTGGGTTGACAACCAAACAAAACAAAACACTTCTTCAAAGTCCAAACTTACGTAAATAAAGTGTAGCATTTCATTCTTAGGGCTATCTCCACGTCTTGAGTTCTTTTAAACAAACCCTTTAAAGGAGTTGTTTTAGGATTTTCTTCAAAACAAGAGTGCCTTCCAAACAAAGAGGGCGGTCCTTTGACGTAGGGCTGCTTGAGCCATCCCAGGAATTTTCTTGAAGCCAAGACCTGGAGAGAGGAAGGGAGAGTTGAGAGGTAAAAATCTTGCCCGTGTGAAGATGAGTAGCAATCATGCTTTCCACTAGGAAATTTCTCTGAATGAATTCTGATTTAAGAATGCATTGTTTGAGCCAATTTATTTGTGATGTGGATGAATTTCCTTAATTGCACTGGGCTTAACATGAGAGTAAATAAATACAGGAATTAGCAAGGTTTCCTGTTAGGCTTTTCCCCCAAGATACTTCTCCAAGTTCAGCATCATGGTAGCTACAAAGCAGTTTCTAAGACTTAGGACACTTCTCTGACCTTGAATCTCAGATTTGTAATTTTTTTCTGCACTTAGGGGTCATGCAGAGAAAAAAAAACCTTTCCGGGAGTCACTGTGCTATTCAAAGACTCTGGAGAAGTGGCAGAGTTGTTTAGACAGAAGTGTGCTAGTGGCCCTTAGCCCGGGGAGGAGCCCACAGGGAGAGACGGCTGTCGCGTTCTCCACAAGGCGTTCATCCCCCAGCTAACTCTGTAGCACAGCGATTCTGCTGGTGACGCGCAAGGCAAAAGTATCTTTCACAAGAGACTGTCTAGCTCTGGGAAATATCTGACCATATCTTCATGAGTAAAGATGATGGTTTTCTTTGGTACAATGAAGTTTATTTTGCAAGGCCAAACTTAATCGGCCCATATTGGTTTTGTTTATCCAGGCTCTGGGGTCGGGCTCTGGGCTCTGTTTCTGTTAAGTCTTGCCTTGTTTTCAGTTATGACAGATATTTCTTGGAGTATGGAGTATGAAAATACTGGAGCCCCAAACCCAGAATATCTAACCGTATTTATGTCTGTGTTCTGTGCTTGAACACAAACAGCTGTGTGCACATCCAGCTGTCTCGTGTCTGACTGAACTCTGCTGGCCAGGGCTTCAGACACAAACACACGGTCCCCTTTATGGGAACTCAGGGCTGGCGCAGCAGGAATTTGAAACCCACATGCATTTTTCAAGTCTCGCACAAACAGCAAGGGGAAACACATAGGCAAAACAGGCTTGAGATCTCACTTTGAGATCAGTACAGTACGGCTAAAGAAACCCTCTGTCCAGTCCCTCTCCTCAAAGTAAAATAGAATAGGTATGGAAAAAAAAATGACAGTTTGTCAAAACGTTTAGAGCCCCAGTTATACCTTAGAAGAGGAAAAGTGACTACAAAGTCCTCTTTAGGGCAGCTTTCTGGGTGACGGTGGAATGGAGCTTATTAATTGGTGATTAATGAGATGGGAGGAACAAGTGTCTGACAGGTTTCTTGGTTCCTTTATCAAACCCTGTGAGAAACCACAGGCCATGCAAAGATCCAAGAAGTTCCCATTCCTGATAAGATTAGAAGATATGTCTGTTTTTATTTTATTCAGTGTGCTTGAATGTGTTTCCTGATTTTCTATAATAAATATGAACTACTTTTGTCATGAGCCAAAGTTATTCAAAATAATTTCTCAAACATTGAGCTTGATGGGCCAATCTAATTATACATAAAAGGATATGGACATGCTTTAAAACAGTATATTAATGTTATTTTATTAATTTGTTATATTACTGTAATATTATCAATTATATTAATTTTTGAAATAATAATTATGTTATTAATCTATTTTATGAAAAATGTTTTGTTCAATTTACCTCATTTGGAAAAAAAAATCACACACCCCAGAGAGTTGTTTCACAAATACAATGATGAAGGGACACAAGTGGCAGCATGCGTACCCACCAGCAAAGCCAGGCCAGACTCCTGTGTATGTGGTCTGTGTATGTGGCCTGGTTCGTGATCCTTGGTGTACTCCCACTTAGGTATTGTCTTGTGGAGGTGCCCACTTGTATATTAATTTTTCACACCTATCATAGCCAAGCAGTATGCTAGAGAAATCTGAAATATTCCCCAAGAATTCATAATCATGTGTATTCTGATGACCCATTGAAGATGGCAGACATGGCACATGTGTCCAGCTGTGTCCCACTGACCTTGCTCCCCATCCCACCTCCGTACCTTACAGGGCTGGTGGACCACAGATACTAAGTCTGCAGTTGACATTGTGGTGCAATGGTTAAGCCACTGCATGTGATTCCAGCATCCCATATGGGCGCCCATTTGTGTCCTGGCTGCTCCACTTCTGATCCAGCTTCCTGCTGATGGCCTGGGAAAGGCAGTAGAAGATGGCTCAAGGGGCTCCGGATTCTGTCCCGGTTGCCCCTCTTCCAGGCCAGCTCTCTGCTGTGGCCAGGGAGTGCAGTGGAGGATGGCCCAAGTCCTTGGGCCCTGCACCCCATGGGAGACCAGGAGAAGCACCTGGCTCCTGGCTTCGGATCAGTGTGCTGCGCCAGCTGCAGCGGCCATTGGAGGGTGAACCAATGGAAAAAGGAAGACCTTTCTCTCTGTCTCTCTCTCTCACTGTCCACTCTGCCTGTCCAAAAAAAAAAAAAAAAAAAAAAAAGGATGGCTCAAGTACTTAAGCTCCTGCCACTCACGTGGGAGACCTGAATCAAGCTCCTGGCTTCAACCTGGCCCAGTCCTGGCCATTGTAGCCATCTGGGGAGTAAACCAGTGGATGGTGGATCCCTCTGTCTCTTTGTCTCTCCCTCTCTATAACTCTTTCAAAATAAATAAATAAACATTAAAAAAGTTAGACTACCACAGTGCAGGGCCATTGGTGGCCCAGCAACAATAAGGAATCCAGACTTCAAGATAAACCAGAGGGAACCCATTCTACCTGCCTGGGCCTCTAGTTACTCTGCTAGCGGGCACTTATGGAAAGAATTTGATGGAAGGACTTTATGCTTGAAAACTGGACACGAACTGAATACAAACCAACTCTACTAGCTCCAGCCGCAGCTCTCACGGGTACAGACATTAACGGTAAGGTGGACTTCCAAAAGAGATCAAGCTATTCTAGGGGAGGCCAAGTGGCAAGTGTGGTCCGTGGAGATGGCTGATGCTCTCCTGATTGCACCTGCTGGCTCCCTGTCCATGTGATACAACAGGAAGCTGCCCATGGGGGAACAGAGAGAATTCAGAGAAGCAAAAGTGACAGAGCTGAGCTGATCCAAAGTCAGGAGCCATGAGCTTCTTCTAGGTCATCCACGTGGGTGCAGGGGCCCAAGCACTTGGGCCATCTTGTTTTCCCAGGCCATAGCAGAGAGCTGGATGGGAAGAGGAGCAGCCGGGACACGAACCAGTGCCCATATGGGATTCAGGTGCCTCAGACGGAGGCTTAGCCTACTATGCCACAGCACTGGCCCCGGGGGAAACCTTTAAGGGTATGAAATAAAAAACAGTAAGCAAATGTCCACTTGCATGAAATTAAAAGTATTTCTCCTTCATGAAATACGGGTGGGGTGAGAGCAGAGTAAAGCGGTAGGGGCAAAGCTGCAGCTTCCTCTCTGAGCACAGCGCAAGCAGGAAGAAGTTGGTAGAGAAGACTTTTCTAAACCCCCAATAATGGGCACAAGGGAGGAAAATCGAGGCCGGGGTGAGCAGGGAGGCTACAGGACAGCTGAAGTGCGGGTCATTTGACTTCATGATGAATTTGTGAACGTTTTCGGTGATGAAGTACAGATTTAAAATAAGGATTCCATCTGGGAAGGAAGGAAAATGGAGCAAGTAATGGGTACTGTGGACTTCGATTTGAAGTACTTCATTCTAAAAAGATGTTTTAAAATGAGAGCAGAAATAATAATATTTGATACAATTGGATTGAGAGTACATGCGTGCTCATCTATGGTGCCTTTTTTTTTTTTTTAAATTCTAGAGAATTAAACTCTAGCTTTGGAAACTCCCGTAACAAAATCTTTTGGCGTCGTCTGCCTCATGGTTTCCTTTCGTGGAGAAAATGTAGTCACAACTGCTGCGGTGAAAAGTAACCTCCTTTCAGAGGGGTCTGCCAACTGGGTCCAGCGTGAAGGGGACCAGGAGCTTGTGAGTTTGTTCATGTTTAAAGGAGCTTCCAGGGGAGAGAGAGGAGGAGGGGGAAGGCACTGAGGAGGGATCCTCGAGTCTAAACACAGTTGCTGAGCTCGCTGCCCGGCGCCCTGGCTGACTCAGGGCCGCCTGCCCAGTGCATCTCACTGGCCGTGAGAAACGCCTGTCCCCGGCAGTGACTGAGGACCGAGTTAAGCTGCAGGGTGCGATGCTGCCCATCCCATTGGTCTGGTCCTTCCTAGGTTTAGTTCATCCTTCTGTAACCTAAGGACATAGGTTTGTGAAAAGTCAGAAAGACTGCAAACATGTACTGTAGTGACAGGAGATGGTATTATTTGTGCAAAAATATTAAGTTCACCTCTGGAGTGAAAAGCAGCTTTTCAAAACAGCGTCTTTAGCACAGGGAGATCTCTTAATTGGGAGAGCACCTTGTGTAGCAGAAGAGGTTTAAGAAGCATGTTGTAAAGTGACTGTGAGCCCTGATGGGCCCTGAGGCTTCATTCTCATTTCTTCTTCCCACAAAAGCTGCTGAGCTGTTGTCTTCACCCCGAGTTGACCTACTAGACCGTTTTCTCTACACTCTGGACATTGCTTCTCTGTGAAAGACAGCTGCCAGTCATCATGAGCCCATCTGCATGCTGACTCACTCTGGGCAAGATTTGAGCTATATAATTACATCGTTTCAAGATGCTTTACTAGATACAATGCAGTGTTTACAAATTGATTTCTTTTGGTTATCCTCAAGACTGGGAAAGGTGAAGACATAAAATTAAATTTCTGTGCAAGGACATTGCACATCTATTGTGATTAATCAAAAAATTACAAGCAGCTGATGCCAAACAATGCTTTCGGTGAAACAGAAGGCGGCATTAAAAAGTCTTCAAGAGAAAAAATTGTTGCACCTGTTGTTGAGGACAGCGAGGAAGGCTCTGGAGTGACTGCTGTCATGGGGTCTTGCATGGGGGGAGAACAGCTGGGCTCAGTTCTGGGTGTGACAAGGAAGTGGGGATTTAACTTACTGAGCAGTTTCCTGCTGAAGCCAGACCAAGCAGCCAAAGGTCAGAGCCAGGTCCAGGCTCAATCAAGAAGTGAATTCAGAAGAGCCTGAGTCAAAGTTGGTCAGGGAGAGGGGGGCTGAAGGTTGCCTGAATGTGGTGGCGAGAGCTCGGGAAAGAACCACGTGAGGATGGAATGATGTATGATGTCAAAGTCTGAGCTTTGCAGCAGGACTGTCTGGCAAAGAAAGAAGCAAAAAATATTAGTGATTATTACTTTTTAAATATGTTCACAGACCATCACACTACCAGGTGCTAGTTTGTACTTAACAAATATTGGTGATTTCATACCCAAAGCAAGTTTTCATCAAAACTTCTTTACTTTTAAAATTGACTTATTTTGGGACCTGCGTTGTGGAATAGTGGGTGAAGCCACCGCCTGCAATGCCACATCCCATATGGGCGCTGATTTGAGTCCCTGCTGCTCCACTTCTGACCCAGCTCTCTGCTATGGCCTGGGAAAGCAGTAGAAGATGGCCCAAGTCCTTGGCCCCTGCACCCAAGTGGAAGACCCAGAAAAAGCTGCTGGCTCCTTGCTTTGTATTGGCGTAGTTCTAGCTGTTGCAGCCAACTGGGGAGTGAACCAGCAGATGGAAGACCTCTCCTTCTCTGCCTCTCCTCCTCCTCCCTCTGAGTAACTTTGACTTTCAAATAAATAAATAAATCTTTAAAAAAGTGATTTATTTTCATTTTATTTGAAAGACAGACAAGCACACACACATGTACCCCACAGAGATAGACAGCAGACAAAGATAGGTCTTCTATCCACTGGTTCACTCTCCAAATATCCAGAAGAGCCAGGGCTGGGCCAGGCCAAGATGTGGAAGTTAATTCAGGTCTCCCATATGGATGGCAGGGACCCAGTCGCCTTAGCTTCACCTGTTACCTCCTGGTGTGCGCATTAAAAAGAGGCTGAATTCAGATACAGAACCAGGACTCAAATATGGGATGAGGACACCCAATGCAGTGTTTTAAGCACTGCACCAAATCTTACCCCCCAAAAGCAAATTCTAAACTGTTCTTTAAATGTTTATCTAAGATTGGAAAGAGACCCACGTGTGAGACCCCCCTCCCCGTGCAGTCCACTACAGCGGGCATAACGGCCCTGAGTGCTACCTCACCTTTCCCACCGGCTTCTTGGTGGGCCTCCACCTTCCATTCAACCAAGCATAGACAGCCAAAGGAAGGCATTTGCTAAGCTGTGTGTTGCAAACACCTGGTGCAGAACTGCGACTTTTTCAGAAGACTTGAGAAGATGTATGTATACAACTGTTCGGGGGAAAATGTTACGAAGCATTCACTTGAAATGTTTCTCCAAATAAGCAATGTTAGTCATGGCCCATGGGGAAATAAGCATCTTGAAGACATCGTATTCCCGGCATATGGTGCACTTGTGTGTGGAACTGTCAGTACCAAGCCAATGCCAGGCTCTGGACTGCTGCTTTCCAGATGCAGCACCCAGTGAAGTAAAAACCAGGGCCAGCCCTGAGTTTACATGGGAGCAACAAATCCTACACACATTCTGGGAGATGAGCTGTGCTAGAAGGGCAAGAGGAGGTACTTTCTGATATCTTAGGAGGATCCAAAACCAAATGGGTCAAACAGTGTAGTCAGAAGTGGGTGTCAGAGCCACCTGGAGAACCACCTTAGTAGCACGTCCATAGAGAACGGGAACATGGGAAGGAAACACAAAGTGCGAGAAACTCCCAGCTGGCAGAGACTTAGTGGGTGGAGCTCCTCTCAAAGGCTGCAGGCCGTCCTCTTGTGATGAAGTGGCATCCTCTCCTTCTGACGTGCAAGCTGGAAGAACTCGGCACTTGATGCCAATGGCTGATATTCACTGGGCAGTACAGTGGGAGGCTCTAAATCCTGGCTTGGCAGGTTGTCAGCCGTGTGGCTGTGGGCAGCCGCCTGACTTCCCTGCACCGCTCTCTGCTGAGCTGTGTAAATGGGAGCAGTGGTGAGGCCTATGCTGTGGAGCTGTCACGAGGATTAAGTGAGTCTTCTCCAACAGCATAGAATGCTGGTTTTATGAGGAGTAGGTACTCAGCGTTGATTATCTTGGTTTTAGTAGCATTGAAAATCTGTGTGTTATACAATATTCAGTGTATGGTAGACTGTTAAAAAAATCAGTACTGATGTAGGAAGTCTGAAAGATGGTATTGGAGGCAGGTGCACTGGGCCCCTGCTTGTGTCCGCTGCCTTTGCTCCAATTGCTTTGACATTCATTGATGTATTTTTTACTCTAAAAATTAGGTCAGATACGCACACAAGCAAGCTATATTCAGGCCTCTCCTACGTGGTCTTGGAGGACTAGACCAGCTGTGTTGGATTATTTCAGACTCTCTGCTCTCGTAGGTTCGTAGGTTCGTAGTTAGCGCTTACACTCCATGCACACAAGAGGGTCTGGGACAGCTCAGTCCTCTCTGGAATTTCACATCTTTCTCCGTCTTCAGTGTGAGCTCTGTTGACAAAGAATGCCATTTATTGGGGAGTTTGTGTTGTTTTTACGGTAGTTTTCAGATTTTGCCTTATTTCCTCTTTTTCTTTCCCCAGCTTCTTAAGGTTGAACCAGTTAATGGGCTCGGGAGCAGGCATGGCCTGTCCCAGTTGTGGAGCCAAATCTGGCTGTGGCAGGAAGTGAAGTTAGCCAAGTCTGCAGAGGGGGCCGCCGGTTGCGTTGTGCTGGCAGCCCCAGCCAGCATCTGGGCCAGAGCAGAGGCCTATCGCCTCGGGCCTCCCTCTCCCTCCCACGCCCTGCTGCCTCTTACTCCTCTGTGCAGAACACTTCCGTGAGAGTGACAGAGCCTGGGGCGTCGTCTCCCTCTGGCCTGTGTGTTCACAGAATGAATATACTGCTATAATACGCTGTACTCGATGATGAGCTATGCAGTGCTGTGTGCACGTGTGTGTTGGGGCAAGGATGTTGGAGGAAAATGAAGGCATGAATAGCTGAACAAAGTGTGAGGATTTGGTTTGAATTAGAATGGGCTCATCTGGGCACATACTTAACTTTTCACGTGTGGGGTGATAGAGAAGCCGAAAATTGATATGACAGCGTCATGTGACGGGAGTGAAAGATGTTGCTTGAACTGCCAGCGTCTTGTATTGGAACACCTGAGTTTCAGTCCTGACTCCGCTTCCAACTCCAGGTTCCTGTTCACGTGCACCTTGGGAGGCAGCAGATGATGGCTCAAGTACTTGAGTCTCTGCTACCCAAATGGGAGACCCAGATTGGATTCTGGGTTCCTGGATTCAGCCTGCCCTGTTATTCCCTCACCCCCTTAGCTATTGTGAGCACTTGAGGGAGTGCAAGATCTCTGTCTCTCTCTGATTCTCTGTCTCTCTGCCTTTCCAATAAATCAAAAAAGGAGAGAGAGAGAAAGACCAAATTTGATTTTATGTGAGCGTATTTTTCTCTCTGGAATAACCGACAAATTGATATGATGGAGATTTACTGAAATATGTGTGTTTACTGTTGATGACACATTCAAGACATTCATTATCCACTCAGCTACATCTAGAAGCCTCCTGTGTACATGCACCACACAGCTGAGCCTGAGCAAGGGTAGCAGCACCTATGTTAGGGAGCCTGGAGCGATGGAGGAAAAGTTCCTGAGGCACAGAATAGGAGCACCCAGACTTTCCTGGGACATGGAGCACCGGGGAGGATTTCCCAGACTGAGGCCTGCAAGAATAAGAGAAGTGGGACCATGTGGTGCGGCAGAAATCAAGGAAAAGAGGTTGGAGGAGATGAGGACAGAGAGACCACGGGAAGGAGTCCTGAAGGTTCCTGCTGCGTGTGAACTGGGAAGGCACCAGGGTTGATGTGGTCTGACTCAAACCCTTACAGGTTCACCTTGCTGGCCGTGTTGAGGAGACACTGCAGGCAGCAGAGGGTGCGAGCACACACTTGTGTGTCCACTGCATGTCAGGGTGGAGAGGGAAAGCCTGCCCTCTGGGAACACGGGACCCAGGAACTGCTTTAGTGGGACAGCATGAGGGGTCATGGCAGACATTGGCTGTCCCCCACCCTGAGGTCCTTGCTTCTGCTCTGACATCCACGCCTGGTTTGGGTTTGGGATCCAGTTCTTTCGTACACTCTGACCAGATGGCGTGATGGTCCCCTTATCTAGTTAGGGAGTTATTGATGGCAGTTACAACCTAGGTCCACACTGAGGAGCAGAGTCCATCTCTCAAGCACAGGTTTAAGGAGGAGCACGCGATTCACACCAATCCACAAAGCCACATCATGAGCTTCTGGGAACTTTTATAGTGGGAACACTCTTGTGGGCGAATGGAGCGGGGCTGGAGCTGCTGTGGCTGTTGTGGGAGTGAAGGTGAAACCACATCAGTGTGCCATTGGTGTATGTTTTTGTTTGCTTAACTTTTGGGTGAAGACACTAAGACTTTTATTAGTCAATTCTCAAATGTTTTCCCTATAATCTTCAATAGAACAGGAAGTTTAAAAAGATGTTTCCTCGTGCTCAGATGACACTCATTGCTAATTGGTACTGTGTTGAGTGAAAGTAAAACCAACAGAAGACAAGAAATACTTGAAGGACCTCTCCCTTGCAGGACAGAAAGGTGAGACTTTGTAATAGTGACCAAAGCTCAAAGGGACAAGCAAGAAAAGGAATTTACAGGATCCAAGGAACATCAGGGAACACAAAAGAGGGACATTGCCTTTCAGATCAGAATGCAGGCTGCCTGCCCTGCTCAGAGCCCGAGGAGAGGAGTTTGTGCCTCTCTGAACACATGGAGCTTCCAGAAGTACCTCCAAAGAAACCATCTGGGGCAGACACAGTGGGAGAAGCCACCATTCGGGACTCTCACATCCCTCATCAGAGGACCACCTCTACTGCCGATGGAGCTTCCTGGGAATGTCCCTGGGAGACAGACAGTGACAGCCCAAGTACTTGGGCCCCTGGCCCACGTGGGAGACCCAGATGGAGTTCCTGGTTCCTGGCTTTGACCTGGCCTAGCCCTGGCTGTTGTAGCCATTTGGGGAGTGAACCAGCAGATGGAAGATCTTTATCTCTCCCACTCTGTCTGGTATTCTGCCTTTCAAATAAATTTTTTTAAAAAAAGGGAGGGGACCATTTGGATGACAGACCTGGACAAACAGCTGCTATTCTGGGACTCTGATTTGATTCCATCTATATGAGTTTAAGTTAAAACCATGAGTTATTTCACAATTCTCCTGATTTAAATATGTAACAACATCCTAGAGGTACAAATTGATTTATACTTGTATGCGGACACTGTCTTAAAATTGTGGACTAAAATGTAAGTTTAACACACTACATCCCTATAGATTATTAAAAGAGAAACTCCTCACAAAACAACTTAAAAGAGTTGATTTGGGCAAAGAGAAATTTTCGGACCCGGCTGCTCTCAGAAGAAGTTCAGAGAGCCTGGCTGGACAGCATGGGCAGTGTTTTACTAGAAGTAGCACAGAAACGGGTTGCTTGGTCCCAGATCCCCTTTTGCTTGTGTGGGTGTGGTCTGATGAGTTGGCAGCTTGTGATGACTTGAGCTCAGCTGCTGGCATCGTCTGAGCCTCAGCCATGTGTTGAAAAGTGTGCTCATAGATTAGGCTGTAGTTTGTGTACACAGTAGGTTAAGATGCGGTGCATTCTGCAGAGACTAAAAGTAGAGAGACAACCTCAAGCCAAATTCAGCTACAGTTAATAATGAGTTGCAGAGTTGAAACTTACTTAATATTAACCACAATTTCCATTTATTAAATACTGTCTAAATGTCAGATTTCACATGTGTTTGCTAATGCTCATAGCAACCCTTCAACACTTCCTGTTTTATATTTCCTGTTTTTCCATAAGAATTTGAGTACCAGAGAAGTGACTAGCCCAGTGACTAAGAGCTGGAACCTGGGAGACGTGGGGGAAAGATTTCTGGGGGGTGGCCAGTGACCAGGCACTGGACTGAGCACTCTACATGTGCTGCTTCCTGCACTCTTCAGCCGCTCTCTGGTGATCAGGAGTTCATTGAAGACAGACGCAAAAGTCATCCCCGTCTGTCTGACTCAAGCCCACCACGTTCCCTGGACGTCATCTGTAGTTTTGCTAACTGACTCGAAGTTTCCACTTGAGAGAAGTGGCATCCTGGTTTCCCTCTTGTTAACTCTCCAGTGAGTAGAGAGAGCTCGCCCTTCACCAAGACTCGCAGGCCAGTTTTAAGTGTGGTGCCTCTGGCATCTTCCCTGGAGAACTCCTCCTTCAGTTCTGATGAGGGCTGACTGCCCAGTTATTAGCATGTCAGGGCTCGGCTGTCCAGATCCTTCTCTTACCCATACACACCTTTTTTTTTTTCTTTTCATCTTTTATTTAGTGAATATAAATTTCCAAAGTACAACTTTTGAATTATAGGAGCTTTTCAACCCATAACCTCCCTCCCACTCACAACCATCCCATTTCCCACTCCCTCTTCCATCCCATTCTTCATCATTATTCATTTTCAATTTTCTTTGTATACAGAAGATCAACTTAGTATATAATAAGTAAACATTTTAACAGACTGCACCCACAAAGACACACAAAGTATAGAGTACTGTTTGAATGGTAGTTTTACCATTAATTCTCATAGTACAACACATTAAGGACAGAGATCCTACATGGGGGGCAGGTGCACAGTGACTCCCATTGTTGATTTAACAACTGACACTCTTATTTATGGCGTCAGTAATCACCCTAGGCTCTTGTCATGAGCTGCCAAGGCTATGGAAGCTTCTTGAGTTCACCAACTCCGAATTATTTACACAAGGCCAGTTCAAAGTGGAAGTTCTCTGCTTCCTTGATGGCCCATTCTTTCTGCTGGGATCTCACTCTCAGAGATCTTTCATTTAGGTCATTTTTTTTTTTTTGGCCACAACGTCTTTGCTTTCCACACCTGAGAAACTCTCATGGGCTTTTTTAGCCAGATCCGAATGCCTGAAGGGCTGATTCTGAGGCCAGAGTGCTGTCTAGGATCTGCCATTCTATGAGTCTGCTGCATATCCTGCTTCCATGTAGGATCATTCTCTCCTTTTTAATTCTATCAATTATTATTAGCAGACACTGGTCTTATTTATGTAATCCCTGTGACACTTAATCCTATCTTTTGATCAATTATGAACTAAAACTGATTACTTTAACAAGTAAGATGGCATTGGTACATGCCACCTTGATGAAATTGATTTGGAACCCCCTGGCATGTTTCTAACTCTACCATTAGCAGTAAGTCCGAGTGAACATGTGCCGAACTGTACGTCTCCTCCCTCTCTTATTCCCACTCTTATATTTAACAGGGATAACTTTTCAGTTAAATTTAAACACCTAAGAATAATTGTGTGTTAATTACAGAGTTCAAACAATGGTATTAAGTAGAACAACAACAACAACAACAAAAACTACTAAAAGGAATAAAATAGTAAGCTGTTCCTCGACAGTCAGGCCAAGGGCTGATCAAGTCATTGTTTTTCATAGTGTCCATTTCACTTCAACAGGTTTCCTTTTAAGTTCTCGGTTAGTTGTCACCAATCAGGGAGAACATACGATATTTGTCCCTTTGGGACTGGCTTATTTCACTCAGCATGATGTTTTCCAGATTCCTCCATTTTGTTACAAATGACCGGATTTCATTTTTTACTGCTGTTTAGTATTTTATAGAGTACATGTCCCATAATTTCTTTATCCAGTCTTCTGTTGATGGGCATTTGGGTTGATTCCATGTCTTAACTATTGTGAATTGAGCTGCAATAAACATGGAGGTGCAGATAGCTCTTTTATTTGCCAATTTAATTTCCTTTGGGTAAATTCCAAGGAGTGGGATGGCAGGGTCATGCTGTAGGGCTAATTTCAGGTTTCTGAGCAATTTCCAAACTGACTTCCATAGTGGCTTTACCAGTTTGCATTCCTACCAACAGTGGAATAGTGTCCCTTTTTGCCCATATCCTTGCCAGCATCTGTTGTTAGTTGATTTCTGTATGTGAGCCATTCTAACCAGGGTGAGGTGAAACCTCATTGTGGTTTTGATTTGCCTTTCCCTGATGGGTAGTGATCTGAACATTTTTTCATGTGTCTGTTGGCCATTTGGATTTCCTCTTTTGAAAAATGTCTATTGAGGCCCTTGGCCCATCTCTTAAGTGGGCTGTTTGTTTTGTTGTTGTGGGGATTCTTGATCTCTTTGTAGATTCTGGTTATTATACCTTTATCAGTTGCTTAGTTTGCAACTAATTTTTCCCATTCTGTCAATTGCCTCTTCAATTTCCTGTTTCTTTTGCAGTACAGAAACTTCTCCATTTGATGTAATCCCAATTGTTAATTTTGGCTTTGCCTGCCTGTGCCTCTGGGGTCTTTTCCAAGAAGTCTTTGCCTGTGCCTATATCTTGCAGGGTTTCTCCGATGTTCTCTAATAATTTGATGGTGTCAGGTCATAGATTCAGATCTTTAATGTATGTTGAGTGGATTTTTGTGTAAGGTGAAAGGTAGGGGTCTTGCTTCATGCTTCTGCATGTGGAGATTCAGTTTTTCCAGCATCATTTGTTGAATAGACTGTCTTCGCTCCAGGAATTGGTTTTAGATCCTTGATCAAAAATTAAATTGGCTGTAGATGTTTGGCTTGATTTCTTGTGTTTCTATTCTATTCCTTTGGTCTATCCATCTGTTTCTGTACCAGTACCATGCTGTTTTGATTACAACTGCCCTGTAGTATGTCCTGAAATCTGGTATTGTGTTGCCTCTGACTTTGTTTTTTTGTTTTTTGTTTGTTAGTTTGTTTGTTTTTTTGTACAAGATTGCTTTAGCTATTCGAGGTTTCCTGTGTCTCCATATGAATTTCAGCATCATTTTTTCCAGATCTGAGAAGAATGTGTTTGGTATTTTGATTGGTATCGCATTGAATCTATAAATTACTTTTGGTAGAACGAAGATTTTGATCATATTGATTCTTCCAGTCCATGAGCATGGAAGATTTTTCTCTTTTTTTGTATTCTTCTACATCTTTCTTTAAGATTTTGTAATTTGGCCGGCGCCGCGGCTCACTAGGCTAATCCTCCGCCTAGCGGCGCTGGCATACCGGGTTCTAGTCCTGGTCGGGGCGCCGGATTCTGTCCCGGTTGTCCCTCTTCCAGGCCAGCTCTCTGCTATGGCCAGGGAGTGCAGTGGAGGATGGCCCAAGTGCTTGGGCCCTGCACCCCATGGGAGACCAGGATAAGTACCTGGCTCCTGGCTTCGGATCAGTGCGCTGCACCAGCCGCGGCGGCCATTGGAGAGTGAACCAATGGCAAAAGGAAGACCTTTCTCTCTGTCTCTCTCTCTCACTGTCCACTCTGCCTGTCAAAAAAACAAACAAACAAACAAAAAAACAAAAAAAAAGATTTTGTAATTCACATTGTAGAGATCTTTGACATCTTTGGTTAAGTTTATTCCAAGGTATTTGATTGTTTTTGTAGCCATTGTGAATGGGATTTACCTTAGCAGTTCTTTCACAGCCGAATAATTGCTTGTGTATGCAAAGGTTGTTGATTTTTGTTCATTGATTTTATATCCTGCTACTTTGCCAAACTCTTCTATGAGTTCCAATAGTCTCTTCGTAGAGTTCTTTGGGTCCCCTAAATAAAGAATCATATCATCTGCAAAGAGGGATAGTTTGACTTCTTCCCTTCCAATTTGTATCCCTTTAATTTCTTTTTCTTGCCTAATGGCTCTGTCTAAAACTTCCAGAACTATATTGAATAGCAGTGGTGAGAGTGGGCATCCCTGTCTGGTACCAGAAATCAGTGGAAATGCTTTCAACTTTTCCCCATTTAATAGGATGCTGGCCTTGGTTTTTTCATAAATTGCTTTGATTGTATTGAAGAATGTTCCTTCTATACCCAATTTGCTTAGAGTTTTCATCATGAAAGGGTGTTGTATTTTATCAAATGCTTTCTCGGCATCTATTGAGATAATCATATGGTTTTTCTTCTGCAGTTTGTTAATGTGGTGTATCACACTGATTGATTTGTGAACATTGAACCATCCCTGCATACCAGAGATAAATCCCACTTGGTCTGGGTGGATGATCTTTCTGATGTGTTGTTGAAGCCAGAATTTTATTGAGGATTTTTGCGTCTATGTTCATCAGGGAAAGTGGTCTGTAATTCTCTTTTTCTGCTGCATCTTTTTCAGGTTTAAGATTTAAGGTCATGCTGGCTTCATAGAAAGAATTTGGGAGGATTCCCTGTTTTTCGATTGTTCTGAATAGTTTGAGAAGAATTGGAGTTAGTTTTTCTTTAAATGTCTGATAGAATTCATCAGTTAATCCATCCAGTCCTGGGCTTTTCTTTGTTGGGAGGGCCTTTATTACTGTTTCAATTTCTGTCTCAGTTATAGGTCTGTTTAGGTTTTCGATGTCTTCCTGGTTCAATTTAGGTAGGTTGCGTGTGTCTAGGAATCTATCTATTTCTGATAGATTTCCCTGTTTGCTGGTATACAACTCTTTGTAGTAATTCCTGATGACTCTTTTTATTTCTGTGGTGTCTGTTGTTAGGTTTCCTTTTTCATCTCTGATTTTATTGATTTGGATCTTTTCTCTTCTTTTTTTAGTTAGTTGGGCCAATGGGGTGTCAATTTTGTTTATTTTTTCAAACAACCAGCTCTTCATTTGACTGATCTTTTGTAATGTGTTTTTTTTTTTTTGGATTCAATCCTGTTGATTTCTTCTCTAATTTTAATTATTTCTCTTCTCCTACTAGTTTTGGGTCTGGTTTGCTGCAGTTTTTCTAGATCCTTGAGATGCACTGATAGCTCATTTATTTGGTGCCTTTCCAATTTCTTGATGTCACATATTGCTATAAACTTTCCCCTTAACACTGCTTTTGCTGTATCCCATAAGTTTTGATATGTTGTGCTATTACCCTCATTTACTTCCAGAAAGTTTTTGATTTCTATTTTGATTTCTTCTGTGACCCACTGTTCATTCAGGAGCATGTTGTTCAATCTCCATGTGTTTGCATATGCTCTAGGGATTCCTGAGTTGCTAATTTCCAGCTTCATTCCATGGTGGTCTGAGAAGCTGCATGGTATGATTTAAATTCGACTTGTTTTATGGCTTAGTATGTGATCAATTCTAAAGAAAGTTCCATGCACTGCTGAGAAGAATGTGTATTCTTTAAGTATATAGGATGAAAAGTTTTGTAGATATCTGTTAAATCCATTTGGACTATAGTGACGATTAAATCTGCTGTTTCCTTGTTGGTATTATGTCATGTTGATCCGTCTATTGCTGAAAGTGGAGTATTGAAGTCCCTTAGTACTATTGTATTGGAGTCTAAGTCTCCTTTTAAGTTCCTTAACATATCTTTTAAACAAACCAGTGCCCTGTAATTAGTTGCATATATGTTTATAATAGTTATATCTTCCTGTTGAATTGATCTCTTAATCATTATATAGTGCCCCTCTTTGTCTCTCTCAACAGTTTTTGTGTTAATGTTTATTTTGTCTGATATTAAGATGGCTATGCCAGCTTGTTTTTGGTTTCTGTTGGCATGGAATATCTTTTCCCAACCTTTTACTTTCAGTCTGCATGCATCTTTGTTGGAAAGATGTGTTTCTTGTAGGCAGCAAATAGATGGGTTTTGTTTTTTAATCCATTCAGCCAGTCTGTGTCTTTTAACTGGAGAGTTGAGGCCATTTGCATTCAATGTGACTATTGATATGTAATGACTTTGCCATGCCTTTTTTCCAAAGATATTTCTTCCTGTGATCTTTTACTGAGAGATTTTCTTCCTTTACCTTCTTTCATACTGATGGCCGTGTTTCTCTGTTTCTGTGGCATGCACACCTTGTAAGACAACAGGATACTTGACTTTATATCGTCAAAGCTGTTACACTGACATGGTCCTGAGTGGGACTTCATAACTTTAGAAATTACTGCATATGTGATGGTGGCCACCTTTGGCATGCAAAAAAAAATTCTTACCCCATGAAAAATAGTGTGGGTTAATCTGTTTCCTGTCTCATAGTGTCACAGTATCCCAGCACAGCAAAGATAAAAACACATAGTCTGGTTCATTACATGGAGTCAGCTAACAGGTTGTAGCAGTAAAGTGAGAAAATCTAATTAGTGTAGTTTTGCCCCTTTAAAATCATTGATGAAAAAATAAGTTTGTTTTGGGCTTACATTTGTCTTACAGTATAAACCCTTATAAGCAACAGTAGAAATTAGAAAATAGTGTTAAGTACTGCACTTTTAGTATTCAAAAATATTCATTTGTATGAATTTATACAATGGTATATAAACAAATTCTAAACTCAGAGTAGATTAAAACAACTTAAATGAACTATTTAAAGCTTTTCTTATCAAGGAAAGCTTTCCCATTTTCTAAGATGCGTGGAAGATTTTATAAATTATTGATTTTTATTTTATAGATATATTTTTTTGACAGGCAGAGTGGACAGTGAGAGAGAGAGACAGAGAGAAAGGTCTTCCTTTGCCATTGGTTCACCCTCCAATGGCCGCTGCGGCTGGCATGCTGCGGCCGGCGCACTGCACTGATCCGATGGCAGGAGCCAGGTGCTTCTCCTGGTCTCCCATGGGGTGCAGGGCCCAAGCACTTGGGCCACCCTCCACTGCACTCCCTGGCCACAGCAGAGAGCTGGCCTGGAAGAGGGGCAACCAGGACAGAATCCGGCGCCTCGACCGGGACTAGAACCCAGTGTGCCGGCACTGCTAGGCGGAGGATTAGCCTAGTGAGCTGCGGCGCTGGCCATTTTATGTATTCTTGAGACGATCTAGACCATCAGATTAATGGCCAACTGAATTACTTTCTGCTTTGTGTTCTATGTTATCCATTTGCTGGAAACTTCTATTAGTAGTCTAGAGGAATATCAGATTGTGGCCCTTTCTTGCAATCCTATAGAAATGTGGAGTTTTTTTTTTCAATCGAAGAGATTATATTTGAGCCTTAATATGTGATCAGTGTTGGATTCTAGGGAGAATTATAGAATTAGAAACCCAACTTCAAGTCCTGTGTTTAGTGTAGATTTGTTTTTTGGAAGAGAGTGAGAGGGAGAAAGAGATAGAGTCTATCCTGTGTTTTACTTCCATTATACCTGTGGTGGACTGGCGGGGCCTGAAACTGGGAGCTGAGAACTCAGTCCAAGTCCTCCAGGTGTGTGACAAGGATCCAGTTCCCTGAGCCATCACTTCGGCCTCCCAGGATCTGCATTAGCAGGAAGCTGGAGTCAGGAATCAGGGCCAGGACTGAGCCCAGGACATAGATGTTAGAACTGGTGTGTTAAGTTCTAGGCTAAATGTCTGCTCTTAGAATAGATTCTCAAGTGGACCAGATCCCTAAGTCATTTTGTTGTGGTGGTTTTTGTTTATAAATTTCTGTCTCCTTTTAAAATCTGTTGTCCTCATAGGACCAGTAGAAAAGTTCTTGAATGTTCAAGTGAAAGACTATCAGAGTCTTTCATTAGGATTCACATTTCGTAGGGATCAGAAAACTCAAATGTAGTGAAAGAAACAGAAATTGTCAGCAGTTACGTGTTCCTTCTCCAGATATCTGTGGAGACCCTGGTAGATGGAGAGTGAACAGCGGCTAAGAGCACAAACCCTGCAGAGCCAGGCCATCTGGGTCAAAGTCCAGGCTCTGCCATCTTCCGTCCACTCCAGACTTCTCAAACCTCCCCCTTTATGAGCTGTGAGGCAGGACTAGGAACAGCAACATTAATGTCATGTATGGGGAAAGTAGTTGAGGGGACTGCATGAATGGATGAATAGGAAATGACCCCCTAAAATATATAAAAAATGTGGCCCCTTAAAATTCCCCAGAAGCGCCATCTGGGGTATGACATATGTTACCAGAATTTGGGGTGCCATACGATTTCACCATATGCTTATTAATAAATCCCCAATATTAATAAGCCTGAGAGGGTTCTTGCCTAATATTTAGAAGAATTCTAAATATTAGCATACATAAACGAAGTAGCATGGTACATTTTAGGCTTTTATTTAGTGAGAAAGATGCATAGGAGAATGAGGGCTTTATCTAAGAGAGAGAGGTAAGTCTGGGTTCATACTGAGCCCAGGAACCAGCCATGTGGAAGAACATGCAGGCCAAGAAACCTAGGGCGGGTGGCCCGAAGGCCACGCGCCTTCGAGGTGCAGGGCTACAGCCAGCTCCCTTCTGGCAAGAAGCCAGGGAAAATAAGAGGAGAGCACAGACACACTGGGTCCCAGGCTTTTAACCCACTTCCAAAGGGGAATGGTTAATTAACCAGATTGGCCAGTGGGCACTCAGGTGTGGCCAGGTAGGGGCATGAGGTCACACAGGGGCGTGGCGAAGGCGTGGTCTTACAGCTCACAAACCTAATCGATTTTAACATGTATGCCTGCCTACTTCAGTTGTAAGTAACAGGTTTAGAACAGTGCCTTACCCAAGATGAGGGCCACCTATGCGGCAGTCAGTTAATTCAGCCATTGCTCTAATTAGACGACAAGGCTGATATGATCCCTGCCCTCACAGTGCATTGAGAAGCGCCTTGTAGCCCCCAACTGTGATCCATCCAGGGATTATTATGTTCCACGTATAATAGGGACTGTTTTATATTTATTATATAATTTCATTCGCATAATAACTAGGTCAGGAAAGGTGAGAAAATTGAAGCTCATAGTAACAGAATAATTTTGGCAAAGATTCGATTAGAAGTAATGAAAGCAGAGTTCAAGCCCAGTTTTATTCATTTCACTACCCCAGGCTGGTGTTTTACATCAGCCATTGTCTGAACAGGGAGACGGCAGAGCACCATGGCTAGCAGCCCCCGTTCTGAGGGTTTGTGTTCTGTCTCTTCCAGATCAGCTACTGGCCGTTGGGCAGTTTCATTAACTTCTCTGCTGTTCTGTTTCCCACAAATAAAGTAATAGAAATACCCCCAAACCGTTGGCTGGAAGGCCAGAAGGAAGCAACATGCACCCAGGGCTCACTTCCTTTTGGCTTATTAAAACAGGGCAGTGTTTCTCCTACTTCCTGTGCACAAGGATCAAAGCCAAGTTTCTAGAAATTAACAGAGGCTCTAGATGATGACTTGGCTAACCAAGGAAAATGAGAGTCACACCATTCAGTTTTCTGTAGCAGCCAGAACAATGCTGACTTCTTGGCAAGGGCTGTGTGTGCAGAACACAGGCAGGCTAGCTGTTCACATGACCAGGGCTATGTGCACTCCTTGTGAGGGCTCTGTGCATCCCAAGGAGCTCCCTGGCCACTAGTGCACTACCATTTGTTATTTATTTTACCATTTGTTATTTCCCACATTAGTCTCTTGTTGGGTAGTATTATCCCCTCCTTTCCCATTTCACTCTCCTTAGTTACTCACTTCCACTTTCTCTTCTGAAGAACCTGTCCAGTTCTGAATTGGTTCAACCCTCTGCTCGGGTTCAGCTAGCTTGCCCTCACTCACAAGACGTCACAGGATGAAACCACAGAAATGTGCTGCTGGGGAAAGATCTGGTCCGATCCTTCCATGATTGGGCCAGATTTCTGAGCCTGGATCCAGACAGGGGAGCAGACCTGGTGTCCCCTGCCTCCTGCTGGGTCTCGGTCATTCTAGCGTTCAGGCTGTCACACACAGGAGAACCTAACAATAGCCCAAAGTGGAGCTGATCAGATTCTTGGGCCAGGAAGCATTTCCTCAGCAGGCAAGAGCTAGGGCTCTGGAAGAGCACTCCGGGCTGGCACAGGCACCAAACCCTGAGGTTGAGAGTACAGCTTGCCCTGAGCAGACCTGCACACTCTGCACACCAGCGCCTCAAAGGACGCTCTGGGAAGCCCTGGAGCTAGCTGATCCTTGTGGGGTTCTCGTGGGGTTCTTGTGAGGGCACGTTACTCTCCCACTGCACAGTGGCATGGGCCACCCTGTGTTTTGCTGCAAGCTGAGCACAGTAGGCCCTCTGTCCCTTGCTCCTTTTGTGGGACCAACCCTGCTGAAGGTATCTTGGGTTAGATCCTGGTTGTTTTTTTTTTTTTTTCCAGAAGCTCCCTCTGGAAATTAGCTTTGGACTGAGTCCCAGTGATCACAGGCAGGAGATGAAAGGAGCCACGTGCTCCTTAAAGGCCTCTTAAAGATGGGTCTTCATTTCCTCCCCCAGTGGGGGGCTCTGGGCCCCTGTGGAGTAGGAGGTAACCACAACACAATGGTATCTCCCTGTGTGGGTTTTAAAAATAAACTGCAGTGATTTGTATGTGCAAATGGTATTTTAGAAAAAAGGAGAATAGGAAAACCAAGCTAGAAAAGAAAACAAACAACACTCAATCTTTCCCTCTTTTGTTCTCTAACATTTTCCTTCTTGGAATCTGTGTCTGAAAAACCCATCTGTGTGGGTTTCACTCTCAGGTTTTGCTTTGGGATTCTAGTGGTGTTGTGGGAGCACAGGCGTGAGAGAGAGAGAATGTAGCAGGGCTGCAGTCCAGGCCCTGGCAAGGCTCACAGAAGGCTTTGTGAAGCTAGCTGCAGAGGTTATGCCTTCGCTCATCGAGTCAGGGATTCTTGGAGGTTGGAGAAGTGAGGTGGGCCCTGCTAGTCTGCAATGCTAGAGGGTCGTCAGCTGATTAATGTGGTAAAAGCTTGCATGCCCCACTTAGTGTTCCATTTGCATGGTTTGCCTGTAGGAGACTTCTCTGGTAATCTGCATATGCCACTGCTTTCACAATTAGGGTAACAAATGGAGAGAGGTCAGCAAACCATAAACAATAGCTACCACCTAAATTAGTAGAGAATGGAAATTAGAATTTATCTAGAGCTGCATTATTAACAAATATCATGATGATTAACAAGCCTGCAGAAATTGACCAAGTTGTCACTTGTTGCACATTGTAAGCTATTCAGATTTTACAATCATCTTTAAAGGGAAAACAGTATTCCTAAAACTTATGGAGGGCTGCTAAGCCTCCGCCTGCAGCGCCTGCATCCCATATGGGTGCCTGTTTGTGTCCCTGCTCCTCCTATTCCGATCCAGCTCTCTGCTATGGCCTGGGAAAGCAGTAAAAGATGCCTCAAGGCCTTGGGCCCCTGCACCCACTTGGAAGACCTGCAAGGAGCTCCAGGCTCCTGGCTGCAGCTTCAGCCCTTACAGACATTTGGGGAGTGTACCAGCGGGTGCAAGACCTTTCTGTCTGTCTGTCTGTCTCTCTATATATATATAACTCTACCTCTCAAGTAAATACATAAAATCTTAAAAAAAATGTACTTACGGAGAATACATCATTAGTCAAGGAATTAGTTGAGATACAGTTTTATTCAAATTGAATTTATATCATAGTGTGCTTTTTCTTAGAGGAATCTCCAAGAACATGAACAGTTAAAGTGACAAGGCATTGATGTTAACATATTTATAGGCAATAGTGCAACAAATAATAAAACAGCTAACAAAGGAATGACGGCCTCAGCCAGTTGCCCAGTTCCTCTGTCTATGCAACTATTAGAGCTCTGATAAACAAACAAACATCTCTCCAAATGTGGAGATAATTTATGATTTTCAAAGAATTTATTTGGAATAGTTTTAAGATAATGCATACTGATGTTGGAAGTCAGAATTTGCAGTTCTGCCACCACATCTCATGTTCTGAGGGTCCTGAGATGGGACAGCAAAGGCAGCTCAGAAACATTGCAGGGCCTCAGAGGGACCAGAGAGACCCCTAGGCTCTCCAAGGAAACATTTTTCCTCTGAATGGACACGCACCTGGGAACTGTGCAACTTTCCACCCAGGAGGCAGATCCTGCTGTCAGAGAGGTTCATGCACTTGTGCCTGTGTTGGTCCAGAATGTCCTCCCCCCGATCCTAACACTTGCCAGCCAGGAAGCTTACTGTTTTCCAAGTCTAGGCTAATATATTTAATTCTCTTCCCCACAAGGCACTGAGAATTGCCCTTTTCGCCACTTTTGTGGCAGTCACTGCATTGTAAGATTGCCTGGGTTCTTCGGTTTGTATAGGATACAGGTCCCAAGTGATGCAGATGGTTAGAAGGGTGGAAGCTTAATCCGGCTGCTGTGTTCAGGAAGCAGCTGTCGTGGGAGCTCCCAGGTCACTGGTGGTGTGCCCTCAGAAGACAGCTCTCACAGGAAGCTGCGTGAGCCGACTCTTGTTTCGTGGCTCACCAGGTGATCTTTCCCCATATGCGCTCTGCCGTGGCCATCCTAGGGCCTCACCAGACGGCTTGCTGATCTTGGCCTGGGAACTTCTGAAACTAGGAACCCAAAGAAACCTCCTTCCCTCTTGTCTTAGGGATTTCACTGCAGTCAGGGAAGCGGACCAAAACGTGATTGTTTCCTCCAGAATTAACTTCATAAAATCACAGATAGGACAGATTTTAATACTTCATAATCTTCTTGAAATGCAAGGGACATGGGAACATTAAAGGAATGAGAATCTTCTTTAAACTTGTATGTACCTGTTTGAGTAGCTTCAACAGAAACTTGAATTTTGACTGTGTATAACACTTGTTTAAAAAGTATGTTCTGCAATATAGTATAGCAGTTAAAAACACTCTAGGGAGTCTGGAAAATGAAAAATGAGATTTTTCTATTTTTGAAAATTAGATTGGTAAAATAGAACTAATTTAAAAAAATTAGGAACATTCTTGTATTTTTTGAGTCAAGATGAAAATATTTGATGGGTTCACTCATTATGTAAAGTATTTAAATAAAATGCCCAGTATTTAGACACTGCATTTTCATGTACCTTGCAGAAGTGAGCATTATGGAAATACTTTTTAGAAGTTAAATGGCATGTTGAGTCCCACCCCTCCCTCCAGCCCACCAGTCTCTGTCCTCCTCAGCGTCCTCCAGTCTTGGTACACGGCTGATATCCTAACCCGCTTGCCAAAACCAGGCTCTCGGAGGCACCTTTGCGTAGCACCTTTCCATCCAGAGACGGTGTTCTCCTTACAGGGCCTCATGGGTCTTGTTGACATCCAGCTGTTGCTAACAGCCGTGTCCCCATGGAGCACTTCCTGACCACCCATCTGTGTTAGTGCTCCTGCCCCTCCACCGTCCCTCCAGGGCTGCCCTGCTTCCCTCATCTGCCTCTGCACGACCTGGAAGTCTTTTGTTCACGCAGGGCTCACTTCTTTGCGTCTTCCCCACCTGAACTGCAGTGTCCCAGTACTGGGTACGATGTTTGCACAGGATACTCGCTCAAAGGAATACAGTTGTTCCTTAGTAGGTATGAAATGGGGCAGCATTTGCACTTAGTCCACACTGTGCCCCTGTGTGCGTCAGATCATCTCCAGATGACTGTAATGCCTAATGCAACGCAAATGCTGTTAACTGGGTGGGATTGCAACTGAGACTGGATGACACGGTGAATTGTGTAGGGAGTAATAACAAGGAAACCAAGTCTGCACATGTTCAGCTCAGAGACAGCTTTCCCCCACTGTTTCTGATGACATTTGATCAAACCCACGGACACAAAAATGTGGACACGGTTGTATTTTGACTATTTTGGCCACAGATTTTGTTTTTAACCTTTATTCGTTTATTTGTTTGAAAAGCAGAGAGAGAGAGAGAGAAAGAGAGAAAGATTCTCATTCTACTGGGTGACTTTCCAAAGGCCTGCAAGAGCTGGAGTTGGACTGAGCCACTCCAGGGACTGGGAACTCCTTCTCGGCCTCCCACAGGGTGGCAGGGCTGCAGGTATTTGAACCATCGCCTGATGCCTCCGAGGGGATACAGTAGTAGGAAGCTGGATCAGAAGCATAGCTAAGGCTCGGACCAAGCCCTCCAATATGAGAGGAAGCCATCCTGAGTGGTGTCTTTTTTTTTTTTTTTTTTTTTTTGATAGGCAGAGTTAGACAGAGAGAGAGACAGAGGGAAAGGGCTTCCTTCCGTTGGTTCACCCCCCAAATGGCCGCTACGGCCGGCGTGCTGCACTAATCTGAAGCCAAGAGCCAGGTCCTCCTTGTCTCCCATGAGGGTGCAGGGCCCAAGCACTTGGGCCATCCTCCACTGCCTTCCCAGGCCACAGCAGAGAGCTGGACTGAGTGGTGTCTTAACCACTGTATCAAGTACCCTAACCCCAGAACAGTTTCTTACACATTTAGTTTATTCATGCAGTACCTCATTTGTGCCTAGAATTGTGCTGTGCAAAGTTAAAGACTGAAAGACGTTTGATTAGTGAAGCTGGACAGCTTGGCATTCTCCTTTTCCCTTTTTCTTGTTCCTCCTTCACCCCAGGGGCCTTGAGCAAGTGAAGACGGCCAGCAAAATGCACATGGCAGCAGCTGTAGGAGCTGCTTAGTAGGTGACTTCCAAGCTGTTTGACCTTAGAGAAGTTGTCCAAGCTCAAGGATACTGTGTTTCTTCTCCCGAAACACTGTCTGACTTTACCGGTTGTTGTGAAGAGTAAATACAGCAATGAATATGTGCAATAAATGTGCTTGGCTCCCAGTTGGCCTCCAGTAAATGGAAGCTTTTGTTATTACTATCCTCATGACATGCTCTGATATCATTCATGCCCTGAGCCAATTTCCTTTTGAATAGAGCTTGCATAAGACCAATTTTCAAGAGAGTAATTGGCAACTAGCAAGTATATTAAAATACAACATGTATCGTATTTTAATGGTCTGATGCCTTTCCTTTCCTTAAGCATAAAGCCAGAGATAATTGTAACGAGGGTTCCTGTTGTTTCCGGCTGTCTGTCAGTGGTGGCTGATGGAGGAAGGAGCTGCGGTTATGTCAGAGGCTTTGGGCATCCTTTCCCAGTGAGGGGTGTGAGGCCAAGTTGCTGACCAAGGAGGTAGCAGCCAGGAGATCCAAAGTGGAGAGGAAGAAAAAACGTCAGCTGGTAGTCACCCACAAGGGAATGTGAGGTCTAACTCACTGTGTGGTTCTGTTTAAGTGTCTGCAGCTTAAAAAAAAAAAAAAAAGACCAAAAACGTCTGTCTCTGAGGCCAACAGACCCAGCAGGCATGGGGGCTTAGTCAGCGGAAGAGCAGTCACTCTGTCTCTGAAGACATGAATACCTGACAGGAGCCCCTTATTTATTGCTTGGGAGGCCACATTTTCTCCCTTAAACAAGCTCGGATGACAAGTTTCGGGCTCTGCAAAGGGATCCAAAGCAATCTGCGTTTCATTTCTTCTCAGGTTTAAATCGTGACTTTCACTTCCTGCCCTGATTAGGATTCCTGAGATGATGAGTGTGTCAAGCACATGTGGTCACCACACCTGACAGAGATGCCGAGACCCAAGACACGTGTGACTGTGCTGGTGTGTGCGTGTGCACACGTGCACTCGTGCAACACGTTCTTCAGTCACTGCCCTGACCCTGGAGGGAACCTGAATCCGACTCCCCTACAGGTAACTGAGTCAACTACAGATTCATCTGCCCTCTGACCTCTTGCTCTGCCTGGGGCCTCCATATTTAAGGGTCCCCAGGGAACCTGAGACTTCACCTTTGTGCACAGTGGCCCACTCTGCTGATCGTCTCCAATCAATCGAGTATTGGGAGGACATTTTGGTTTCAGACCGAATCCAGGCCTACTGTGGTTGAATCTAAGTGCTAAGTGGAGTCTGGTTAGACTTGATGTCCCACAGCTGCCTTCTGTCTTGTTGGAGGCACCCTGTGAACACAAGGCTCCAGCAGATGCGCCGGGTCTCTGCCCAGCTGCAGCAGAAACCGGTTTCTTCAGACATCCTGCACAGACTCACACGCACACTGCTCCAAGGGCACTGGCAGGGAGCAAGCTTTGCACCAGTTTCTGTCCAATGGAGATTGCCTCACCAACAGGACTATTAAAATTATGTTTTAAATTTAAATAACAAGTCAGCTCCTCAGCTATGTGGGCAAATTCCACATAGTCCACAGCTTCCCCTCTGGGTACCGTGTGCTGTGATTGCCATGTTCAGCTTCCATCTTCTCAGTACCACTAACTTGGGACTTTGGGACTTCAGGTCTTAATGAGTTTGGGAGGGAATCACATTCCAACTGCAGCCATGAGCAAGAGCGTCTGGGGCCCTGTTTGTAGTCACACCCTTCCACTCTGGTCTTGCAGTCCCTGAGTGATCTTAACTGAGGGTGCATTCATGAGAGGGAGGGCTGTCTCTTGGTGAGAATGCTGCTCAAATTCCTAAGACAGGGTTGGGCTAACTTCAAATCTGGTAGCCTCTTGGGCCTCCCAATAATCACGGGTTAAATGACTGCATAAATCCTCCCTGTGCTGTCTACACCTGCTTAGTGCCCCCCGGTTGTCCCTCTGCAATACTCAGGGGGCTATAAAGGCAGGTGGCATCTGTCATCCCCACAAAACAGTGAGCCCTGGGAAGGCAAGCCTTGTGTGCACACAGTTCCTCTGGGAGGCCTCAGTCTAGCACCATGCTTGGACTATAAAGTGTTGGTTAAGCGAGCAAATTTCAGCATATCACGCGTAGGTAAAGGCAACAACTTCTTGGGGCTGGTGTGAGGGTTAAATGGAGGAGCATCACTGAAGAAGCTGACACGTGCCTGACACAGGAGAACCGCAGGTGCACGAATGTCACTCCCCTCTCTCCCTTGCTTAGCAGAAGCGCAGGTCGTTTGGATCCACAGCTCCCACAGGCTGGTGGTCAAGCTGACAATTGCCCCGGTTAGGCTGTTGTGTCCTGTTCCCCTTTGACCAAAAGCTTGTCTTAAGTTATGAACTGCAAGGAAAAACAAATGGAGGGTTCAGTTCTGTTACTTGGCACCAAGGCAGCTCTTCTCCCGGGGAACAAAGTTCTCACTCAGAGCGCCTAGTTTCATAATTCCCTGTAGAAGTCTCTTCAAGACTAAAATTCTGGCCCTTTACCACCCCTGGGTTCACCCAGGCCTCTGCTCCTATTGAATTCTGAGCACAAAACTGTGTTAGCAGTGGAGTGCCCGCAGAGGCCTAGCACACGTCAGGGCAGCAGAGCCAGCAGGAGGGGCGCTCGGAGCACGTGGCACTGTGAGCTGGGTGTCTGAAGTCCGTTTCTGAGCCCCTGGTCTGTGCTTTGAGCACCCCCACCCCTCCATGTGTGCTGCCCTTTAGAGGGGAGGGAGGACACATTTTTGCATAGCTCAGAGGCAGTGGAAGGAAAAGCCAGCTCTGAGTGCACAAAGCCAAAGGGGAAAGAGGAAGATCCTGAGAGTTTGCAAAGTGGCTGCATGTTGTGGAGTATGGTGTGGAGCAGTGCTCAGGCTTCTGCTGACGGACGGTAGCACACACGGGGGCTGCATTACAAAGTAAGTGTGGTAAGTTGAGGAAAAGAAGGAATGGGAACACTGCTCATTATTTGTTTTAAAGATTTATTTATTTGAAAGAGCTACACAGAGAAGAGGCGGGGGGGGGGGTCTTCCATCTGATGGCTCACCCCCCAATTGGCCACAATGCCCAGAGCTGCGCCGATCTGAAGCCAGGAGCCAGGAGCTTCTTCCAGATCTCCCATGTGGGTGCAGGGGCCCAAGCACTTAGACTGTCTTCTACTGCTTTCCCAGACCTTAGCAGAGAGCTGGATTGGAAGTGGTGCAGCCGGGACTAGAACTGGCACCCATATGGGATGCTGGCGCTTCAGGCCAGGATGTTAACCCACTGCACCACAGCTCTGGCCCCGATGATCCTGTTTCCGACTCACGCCCAATTCTTCCATTCATCATAGCTCTGCAGACTGCTCCTCCAACACCAGCTGCAGTGCCAAGGTGAGGGTGCAGAGATGGAGCCAAGACATCGTCCACTGCAGGCTGCAGTCCTGACCGCCCTGAACCTCTCAGGACGACCACATCTTTATGGCACTCAACCTCCAACAGGGCTTCAGCCATCCTTCGTAGCTCTCCTCACCTTGGGAAGCCAGAGATGCCACGGTGTGGATAGAAGCAGCCTTCATCTCAGAAATGCCAGGTAAACGTGTACGAGGGGTCTTCCAAAGTTTATGGATTTCAGAATTTTCTGTACCGAAATGAACTGCTTTTTTTATAAAAAAAAAAAAAAGATTTATTTGAAAGTCAGAGTTACAGAGCAGGAGAGAGAGTTACAGAAAGAGGGACAAGAGAGAGAGAGAGGTCTTCCATCCACTGGTTCTCTCCCCAATTTCCGAAACAGCTGAAGCTGTGCCGATCTGAAGCCAGGAGCCAGGAGCTTCTTCCAGGTCTCCCATGCGGGTGCTGGGGCCCAGGCACTTGGGCCATCTTCTACTGCTTTCCCAGGCCACAGCAGAGAGCTGAATCGGAAGTGGAGCAGCTGGGACTCAAACTGGTACCCATATGGGATGCCGGCGCTTCAGGCAGCAGCTTTACCTGCTACACCACAGCCCCAGCTCCCAGAAATAAACTTTTAATTCCATTTTTTTCACAAGTTTTTTGAGGTACGCAGGCATTTATATCACACTTGTCTTTCTGGTTTTCTTAGTTCTACATATACTATTTGCAAGCATAAACCTTGTGCCTTCCATGTAAGGCTACTGATGGCCTGAGACCCCACAGAGCAATTATGGGAAAGTGCATCATAAACTCATTCACAGCGAGAAAGAAACAGGTAATTCTTTATTTAACCATGATGCTCAAAGATCTGTGATCTAGGCGTGTACTCACTTTATAAGGCAGTGCAACAAGGTAAGCTCACAAATACAAAAGTAGAATAATCACACACGCAGGGAATGAAAATCCCAGCTTCAAGCTGGGTACGGGGCACACCTGCTGTCTTCGTTTCTATATATACACACATCATGGCTTTCTTTCCAAATAAGGCCTACAGTGGTCGTGCTTCAGAAAGCCCTTTGAACTTCCTCTCCACCAGCAGAGAAGCGCCCTGGAGTGTGGGGCTGGGTCAGTGTGGGGGTGGGAGCGGCCCCTTCCCTTTGATGTTCCTCACACCGAGCCATCCGAGATTCAGCTCTTGATGCTCTCGAGACAGGCTCTGCCAGGTTACTTGCATTTTCCTACGGGCGTATGTGTTTTTTCAACAAAATAAATGGGTCTTTTTGCCAAAATATTCAGGCACCATCCCTTTAACAAAGCCTTGCTAGAAAGAACGTGTATGTTTATTCATTAGGTGTCAGGCACTTCTGGGCTCTGTACTCACACGCAGGCTGTTTAATGTGGATTTTACTAACATTTATGTAGAAGCGTGCTGGAGACTATCTTGGAGGAGAAATACCCACACTGACAGTGTGTGCTGTCTGCTTGTCTTCATTCAGGAGAGGAAAGCAGGATAGGCCTGCCCTGTCTAAACACTGCTCTGCTGTCAATAAAAAAGCAAGCAACGAAGCTGGCCGATCAGACTGAAAGAAAAAGGAGCGTATTTGAGTTTCCCTCAATCCCAGGAGAGATTCTGTAGGCACTGTGTTTGCTGCCTTCCCCAAGAGATTTACCTTTGTCTCTTGCCAGGGATCTAGAGTCATTTGTCGGGTTGAAGAGAGAAGCTGGATAGACTGCCCAGCAGACAGCTAATTAGGAAAGAAAGTTGTCATTGCATAAGGCAAAGAAAGCAAGCGTTCTGTGCCTCATCAGCTGGGCTCTTACGGTGCAGAGGAAGTCCTCGAAGCCATTTGCCCAGCTGCTGGGCCTGCGTGACTTGCTAGAATCCAGTCCATGGCAAAGTCAATCTGTTGGCTGCTGTGGGCAGGGTGAAGGTCTAGGTTTAAGGAGTCAAGAAATCCCATGCAGGAGCAGTTAATTGGTTAATCACACTGATGCCTGTGCTACTATTAAGATCGCTACTTGAGCTCTGTCATTGCATTTCCATTTCAGGACAGAGGCTTCCCTAAGCCTCGTGGCGTCTACAGTATTCTCAGGCTGGGCACACACACCTGTGTGTCTTCTTGTGTATGTTTGTGGAGGTTTGAGGGGTGGGCAGAGTGCAGAAGAGCTTCTCTTGCGCAGATCCCTGCTTGGAATGGGGGCGTTCTAACAAGTAAGAACTCTGGACAGTGGAATGGAATACAGACCCCCTCAAGACGCGGTGTGCCCATCTGTCAGCAGCTGTGTGAGCTCACTCAAGGGCAGTTACGAGCACTGAACACAAGAACTGCGTGCAGCGTGTTGTGTTTTCTAGCCAGGCACAGACAAATATTCCTTGTGTCTTCCCCACCCTGAGGCCCGCCCTTGCTTGGTTTTGGTTGTTGCGTGTCCCCTAACTGACCTTACATGAAAGGCGTGGTCCCCAGGGTGGTGCTAGTGGGAGGAGATGGGCCTGGTGGGAGGTCTGAGGTCCCTGGCGAGGTCCTGGGAGAGGGTTGTTGTGGAATCTGGTTTAGGCTTTCTCCTCTCTGCTTCCTGCCCCACCATGAGACCCTTCCTCTGCATGCTCTCTACTGCCCGCCTAGGGCCCTTGGCCAGAGCCAAAACCTGTGCTAGGCCATTTGGACTTAAACTTTGAAAACTGTGAAGTAGGTGAAGCGCTCTTTCCTTCATGAGTAGCTTGTCCCAGGCATGTAGCTGTGGCCGCGGAAAGCCGACTGTGATAGCTGTTCCTCACTGTGTCCTATTCAGGAAGAAGAGAAATCAACATAAGCTGCTGAGTGGTAGAACTGTACACTTGGTCTCAGCATGCCTGAGTGAGTAGACATTAGGGTAGTGCAGAATGATGGAGCGTCATGTGCTTAGCAGGCAGTTGGTTTTCTATTGAATTACCTATCTGTTCTACTCTGATTACTCTGGATGCTTTAGGGTAGCAGAATTGGGATATAGTGCAGCAAGGACTCCAGATGTAGACTAAAAGTAACTTTTAAATGGCTCTACCCTTTCATCCTTTTGCTTGTCAAAGAGTGTTGAGTTAATCGGTTTAGCACCAGCTTACAGGGAGGATTCGTACAGGTGGATATTGTTACGAAAAGCCTTGAGGAAATACTCTACTAACATTGGCTTTCCAGATCCATCTTTTACAGTGGTATAAAGAATTATTGCTCAATTATCATAAGATTCCTATGGAATTACATGTCCTGTGTTAATCAGTGTGAGCTCATTTTGGCCTACAGATTATTACAGCAAAGACCACAGTGTGTGGCACAGGGTCAGACAAGACAGAGAAACAAATGACGTAGACGATCAGGAAGCCCAGGCTGAGAGCGGAGACACTGAAGACAGCAATGACTCATCTGAGAACAAAGAGGGAGACTGGAGGTTCGTGCAGTGAAACTTCTATGTACTTGACTTAAAGCTTTACTTTATGACATGTTGCAATCACTTCCATCGCCACAAGAAAAAAAGTCCCAGGTTCGGTAAGTCAGGAGTAAATGGGAATTGCAGAAAGATCATTTTCTTCCGGGAACAACATAAAATTTTTGGCTGCCTTGTCTGGCAGAGAAATGTTGAATTATATTTCTCTCTCACATAACGTATGGCCTTCCTATGAGATAAGTCTTTGGGGAAATGAATCAACATCCTCTCCTACCCCTGCAAACTATCAGATGGTTTTATTTGTTTTGTAAACTTGAATTTGCTGGAGATTACCCCCAGAGATGGGCCAAGTAGAAGAAACCGAAGTGATGCAGCATCCGTCAGCTCAGGACAGAATGCAACTGGACTGACTGTAGACAGCCATCTATCAAATCGCACCATCACTCGCCCAAACCACCAGAGCTGGTTTTGTTTACTTCTATCTCATAAACTGGGTTAGGTCTAGAAACCCGCTAAAGAGAGTTCTTCAGGGGGAAAAAAAAATCTTCACCTTGAACATAAGGATCTTAAATAAAGTTGCACCTCTCCCAGTCAAATTGAACCCCCAGAGAACATCTGATACGCTCGGCACTTGAAACAGAAGTGGATCCTGGTTCATTTTTCTCATGAAGAATCTCAAGTCTCCACATGCCTTATGCCGAAGATTTTGCAATATCATCGGAAACTCATTCCAAGTGGTTATCCAGATCCAAATATCAGGAAATTCTATATTCTTTGCCTGCTAGCTCATTGCAGTCATAGAAATGATTTGTTTCCTTCTTCCGCTGAGAATGCTTCTCTTTCATACTATGGTGCTCTACAGTGAGCCCTCACGTCCAGAGGTCACTGAGTCAGGAGGAGTAGCAGGGCTGCTTCTCTACTGACGACTGACCATTAGCAACAGGACTAAGAGTAGCAGTGACTACTGAGTCTTCATTAGAAATCACAATGCATGGAACCCACCAGGAATGCCTTGGACCTGCTTATCTTTCTATCAACATAGCCCAGTACCCAGAACCGGCCTGTCATATTGCTGGGTCATAGTAAATCTTACCAGCATGAAGAATGCACGAACACAGGCTTGTAAGTCTAATAGCTGCATTTGAGATGCTCTTTCATACCTCACCTCCACATTTTAAACATCCTCTCCTGGAATAACAAATCAGACGGGAATACGGCCTCATGATCTCGCAGCTTAGTTGGAGAGAAAAGACAAACACTGATAATAAAACCAGCACTGGGAAGTTGCTACCGGAGAGAGGCTAAAGAGGGTGCTAGGAGGATACACAGGGAGACGGCAATAATTGATGGGCGAGGAGAATCCATTAGACCCTGGCAGGAACTGGTGAATGGAGCGAGAGCTTGAAGAACGGGGTTCAGCGGGCTCAAGCTGGCCTGCCCACACCCCCAAGTCCAGCTTCCTCTGGGAACCTGGCTGTGTACTCCAGTGAGGGGACTTCCCCTCTGGGCAGCGGGAAGGTGACAAAAGAGCCTGCCTTACCGATGGGGAGTGGGACTCCAGGGGGTTTCCTGACAAGGGCGCAACACCAGGGAGGCCCTCCTGCCTCTGCCCTCCAGTCCTGCCGGGACTTGACAGAACCTGCATGAAACAAAAGGCCGAGAGCCTCTGGATGGCAGCAGCAACAGCGTGTCTCAGAGGAGGTGTGCACCAGGCGGTCTCTGGGACTCCACGGAGGGCTCTCTGTCCTGTTGGACAGAGCTGGCCCTTAGCGGTTTTCCATCACCTGGTGGACATCATCCCACCAGCCAGAGGTGGGAGCACCTGGTGCCTCACGAGGCAGCCAGTGCACCTGACAAGGGTATGAAACCCTGGTGGGGAGGTATATGGGAGGCAAGGGGGAGGACAGCCTCAAGGTTAGAGACCTGCGGTACTCTTTTTCTTTTTTTAAAGATTTTATTTATTTATTTGAGAGGTAGTTACAGACAGTGAGAAGGTGAGAAGGAGAGGCAGAGAGAGAGGTCTTCCTTCCATTGGTTCACTCCCCAAATGGCCACAATGGCCAGAACTGTGCTGATCCAAAGCCAGGAGCCAGGAGCTTCTTCTTGGTCTTCTATGTGGGTGCAGGAGCCCAAGGACTTGGGCCATCTTCTACTGCTTTCTCAGGCCATAGCAGAGAGCTGGATAGGAAGAGGAGCAGCCAGGACTAGAACCGGCGCCCATATGGGATGCTGGCGTTGCAAGCGGAGGATTAACCTGTGCCACGGCCCAAGACCTGCGCTACTCTTTTAAAAAACCTCTCTAATAAATCTAACTTCCCTCTGTGCCTTAAGGAAATGTTTTGATAGGATGTGAAGGATTTATGGTAAAAACGGCCTCCTTGAAGATTCCCGAAGGGCCCGGTGCTTTCTAACTTACTTGTCACTCTCAAGAAAATGCATTTAAAAGGGTGTAAGGTTCCTAAAATTTTAGTTGTGTTCCTTGAATTATTCTGATCTTTTTGATCTAGAAACTACACCCGAAGGTGGCCTTTCACACCAAGCATGAAGGCCCATGTACATTTTGCCTGGTTGAGTAACCTCCCAGGAAGCCAGGTAGGGCTGCAGATGCAGAAAAACAAATGTTCTTTAAGATTAACAGCATCACAGATGTGCTTTGGGCAAATCCAAGCCCATAAGCAAGAAGATGAGAAATCAAGGATTCTAAGCTGCAGGCTGATTTGCGTTGCTTTTACTTCAGTTACTTTCAAAAAGGGAACATTAGAATAAGAGCATTTATAGATTTCACTTTGAGAAATTAGAACATCTGTATGCTGCAAAAATTTCAGTGATTTTTTTAAATAAAAAAGTCATTTCAATTTTAATGCAGTGTACTTCAATAAGGTCCAAAAATATCAAAATAGAAAATAAAATTAGTATCAGTTCTGTGTCACAGAGACAATCATTTTAACTTAGCAAAGAGTTTGTCTCCACTTTCAAATTATTATCTTCTAACAAATTCTTCTTTCACTGAGGTGTATCCTGTAGTTGTATATCATGTTTTAAAAAAGGGGAAAAGTTATGAATTTCCATTACTAGAGGTGGCAGATTTTGTTTCTTGTCACCAAAGAGAAAATTCTTTGATCCCTGAAACTGTTTTACTTGCTGGACAAGAGAGGGCAGTCATGTATTTCACATGTAATTGTGATAAATTTTTCAGCTGTTAAAGAAGAGAAAACGATTCTTAAAAAGGATTGGAAGGAATATAAAATTAATGTAAAACATTGATACAAACATGCCATTTTTTATAAGTAAAAGCAAGCAGAAAAAGTGGATTTGGGGACGATTACCATATAAATCACTTTAAAGGGATTTTGACAAGCAAATTCAAATAAGAACAGACATAAAAATCCTTTTCCACTAAACCTGATTTAATTCAATCTGAAATAAGCAACCATTTAAAAGTAATGCTCACTGTTGGAGAGGGATGAGAAAGCCCTTTTTAAAGACAAAATTTGGCAGGAGCTAGATTTTGGCTCCAGAGAATGATGTCCTCTGACCTATAACACGGATTCAGAATTCCCAGAATTTATGACTGAATGATCGGGGTGCACTCAGGTCAGTTCCAAGGAGAGGCTGAGTGCATCCCAGAGACTTGGGCCTCAACTTTCTGCGTGTGTAGAGGGCTGATGGACAGTGATGTCGCGGGCCAGGGTGGCTGGAGCCACGAGGCTCTGGTGCTTACTGCTGCCGTCACTTCCTGCTACCAGGGCCCCTGTCCAGGCTGTTCTGCAGAGGACCCTAGAGCTTTGCAAATGGCAGTGCTTAGACCCCCTGAAATGTTTCAGCAGCTGCTTATTTAATGTGAAACCCCAGGAAAGGCCTCCAGGAAGATTCTCCCAGGGGACCTCAGAGAAAAGGAGCCTGGGGTGGGGTGGGGGAACAGCTCCTTATCCAAAGATCAAAATGCAGGGCAAACAGCCAGGAATCATCAGAGGCTTCAAAGCAAAGAAAGAAATCAGACATTTTTTCCCCAAAGATAAGGGATTGCTCATTATAAACGTTTTCACAAGTATGTGGTTCAGAGCGGGAGGACAAGTCATGACTTTTGCTGCCTTGAAACATCTTGCCTCTTCTAAGGGCAAACGCCCACTGGACAGTCACTTGCAAGACAGAGCTCTCCCCCCAGCCAGGGTCAGGCTTCTCCAAGCCCTGGTGCTCTGCAGGGCTTGATGGGTCTATACATCTGATCTTGTTGCTTATTGATCCTTACACGATTCTCTTAGATTGTCCTAACAACAGCCATTATGTCTGACACATTATCGATGGGAAATGAAACTCCCAACAAAAGGCAGCTGGCCCTATTGTTGGGTAGGAATGTGCAAGCAGGGCCTGTGTATTCACACAGGGCGAGGAGAAAGGGAGGGAATGCAGGGCAGAAGTGACTCAGCACGCAGTGGGAGCTTGCTAAGGGTTCATCCATGACACGCGGTCGAGAAAGAAGAGACGTCCAATAGGCTTGGGACGGAATCCAAGGGATAGTCTCTGTGGGCAGCCATTCTCAGCCTTTCATCTCCAAATCCCTACCTTTACCTAAAGCTCTTAAAAACCAGACCAACATGTGGCATAGTCGATTAAGCCATCAGAATCCCACGTTGCAATACCAGTTCCAGTCCATCCGCTCTGCTTCAGATGTAGCTCCCTGCTAATGCGCCTGGAAAAGGAGCAGCACATGGTCCAAGTACTTGGGCCCTTGCCACCCATGTGGGAGACCAGGATGGAGTTCCTGGCTCCTGTCTTTGGTCTGGCCCAACTCTGGTTGTTGTGGGCATTTGGGAGTGAATCAGAGAATGAAAGATCTATCTCTCTTTCCCTGTCTCTCTCTCGCCCCCTTTCAAATAGATAAATCTTTAAAAATAAATTTAAAACTCTGAGAGCTTATGTGGGTTATTATTTGTCTAATTTATTTTAGAAGTTAAAAGTGAAAACAAACATTGATTCACTTAAAATTACAGCAGTAAACACTTTATTATTAAAAACTGTATCCTGGGGCTAGCACTGTGGCATAATGGGTAAAGCCACAGCCTGCAGTGCCAGCATCCCACATGGGCACCAGTTAGAGTCCTGGCTGCTCCACTTCCGATCAAGCTCTCTGCTATGACCTGGGGAAGCAGTAGAAGATGGCCCAGGTTCTTGGGCCCTTGCATGTGCTTGGGAGACCTGGAGGAGGCTCCTGGTCCCTGGCTTTCGATCGGCATAGCTCCGGCCATTGTGGGCATCTGGGGCGAAACCAGCGGATGAAAGACCTCTCTCTCTCCCTCTCTCTGCCTTTTCTTCTCTCTCTGTGTAACTCTGACTTTCAAATAAATAAATAAATCTTTAAAAAAAAAAACACCTATATCCCTCCTCAAATTAGCATGCGTAGAATTGGTTTGCACTTTTTTTTTTTAAGGTCTGGCTTATAGAAGTCATCCATGGTTGTCCATGCTATTAAGGAACAGCTGCTCCCGGCTGTTGTGGCCAACTGGGGAGTGAACCAGCAGAGGGAAGACCTCTCTCTCTCTCTCTCTCTCTCTCTCTCTGCCTCTCCTTCTCTGTGTAACTCTTTCAAATCAATCAATAAATAAATATTACAAAAAAAAAAAAAAAAGAACGGCTGCTCTGTGGTATCCTCATGGGCCTTGTTGTCATCATTTCATTCTTCTCAGTCACTTATGTATCATCTGTCATCTATATCTGTCTCTCATGTTCATCTATATCTGTCTCCTATCTATCCATCTGTCATCTCTATGGATAGCTATCCTCTACCTATTTATCTTTCTAATGCTTTTTCTCATGTCAGAACCTTCCACCTACCCACGGTTAATTAAGCTTTAGCTTAAATACTGCTAATTCTGAGAATCCTACTCATTAATGAGGCAGGTGCTGTGGCCAGTAGATACTACTCAAAACAATGGCTTGTTTCTCTGAAATTAGAGGTAGACTAAAACTCCTTAAGAACTGACACTGTCTCAAGCAGTGTGTGACATACATAGTATTTTTAATCTTTTTTTAATTTAAAGAATGATTTCAAAATAATCCTATGGATCTGGAGGAAAAGACATTATCTCTGCTGCTTTAAATTCTACTTCTATCAGTGTAGCACTGGGCTGTGGGAACAGGTCAAGTGCGTTATGTGCATCACCACCGTCTCTCCGTTAAACCTTCCCCCTCCTTCAAGACACCGGTCAGGCTACAGCCCCTCTAAACAAGGCGGTGCTGGCCCCTATGTCCAGTAGCAGCTGCTCATCCCCTCACACAGGGTAGCCTACAGCCATTCTACCCTGCCCACTTGGCAGTGTGCTCTGTGCTCACTGCCTGGCGGCACTGGCTGTCCGGGCCCCGCACCACGCCTCTCGGGAGCAGCAGCCGCGGGCTCTCGGTGCTGGGCACTCCTGGCACAGGCAGGTGACCACTTGCGGTCTGGCCTGGCTGGGTGCTCTGTCACGGGGATCTCAGTCGTCTTCGCTAAAGACTGCTCGGACAAATGACCTCATGCATGCAGAGCTTGCAGTACAGCCTTCGTGAGCTCGCGCCACCAAACCCACGTGGGATAGATAGGCAGGCAGCTAGTTGGGCCTGAAGAACTTGGCATCACAGTCCTCCCTCCTTCCCATAATGCACCTGGTAACATCCGGGACCTGCTCAGAGGCTATAAAAGGAGAGGGGGCGGGGCCCGCGCCCGTCTTTTCTGCCATGGCTGTCGCTTCTCGGCTCTGGGTCGCGGCGCTGACGAGGCTCCTCAGGCGTCTCTCGTTTTCACCCCGGACCTGCTTTGGTTTTCGCTCTGTCCGTCGCAGGAGCCCTTGGCGTCGGACGGCCGCCCCGGCAAGGTACCGCGTTGGGCGGTTCTCCTCCTGGTTTGTGGCCGCGGCTCGGATTTCTCCGTGCAGGGCAGCCCGGCCGGGTAAACTGTTCGTCGTTTGTGAGGGAGACAGAACCTAGGTGAAAAAGGTACGAACCGTCGTCCATGCCCAAATCCGCCCCGTGTGCTTCAGGGAAGCATCTGAGCGAACAGGGACGCGTCAAGGTCACAGCAGCTCGAAGCGTTTGAGGTGGAAGGGAGATCGAGCGTCTGAGGCAGCTGCAAAAACCCCGAGTGCGCATGCCTGCATCCACGTGACTAAGCCCGGAGGCCTAAGCGATGCTATGGGGTCTCCATCTCTTGGCCCCGTTTGCTCCTGCCTGGAAGAACCCCGGAGCCCAGGGCTGCGTGCTTCCAGCCTGCAGCCCACGGGGAGACGCCGGGTCTCTCGAATCCGCCCCTGACTTCCCAGGGCCGTCACCCTGACTGGCCCAGTGTAGTTCATGTGATCATCCCATGGAATCGTTACTAAAAATAAAATATTGAAATACCACGAGCGATCAGTCCCAAAGCTCTGCCCACTACTGTCCATCACAGGCCAGCCGAAGTCACGAGGGGGAAAAGCTTAGCCGACGTGACGTGCTAGAGGCAGGTGCTGGGCCTTAGTGGATTAAGCTGCTGCTTGAGACACCCGCATCCCGTGTTGGAGTGCGTGATTTGGTCACGGTTCGGAAGCCGCTTCTGGAGGCAGCAGGAGACCTGGGTCGAATTCCTTGTTCCTGGCTTTGACTTGGCTCAGGCACGACTAGTGTGGGAATTTGGAGTTTGAACTACTAGATGGGAGATCTTTCTTTCTTTGTTGCTTTGCCTTTCAAGTGGATGAAGATAAATAAAAATAAATGTTGAAAAAGAATTAGCATAAGTTTTTTTTTTTTTTTTTTTGACAGGCAGAGCGAAAGTGAGAGAGAGAGACAGAAAGAAAGGTCTTCCTTTGCCGTTGGTTCACCCTCCAATGGCGGCCGCGGCTGGCGAGCTGCGGCCGGCGCACCGCGCTGATCCAATGGCAGGAGCCAGGTACTTCTCCTGGTCTCCCATGGGGTGCAGGGCCCAAGCACTTGGGCCATCCTCCACTGCACTCCCTGGCCACAGCAGAGAGCTGGCCTGGAAGAGGGGCAACCGGGACAGAATCCGGCGCCCCGACCGGGAGTAGAACCTGGTGTGCCGGCGCCGCAAGGCGGAGGATTAGCCTAGTGAGCTGCAGCGCTGGCCCAGCATAAGTTTTAAAAAAGGAACTGAGGTCATGACCAGAAAATCATGAGAAGTGTCAACCATGCCAGAGCTCAGAGGTTTCTCTGTAGTCATATTAAATTGGTTTTTTGATCAATGCAAGAAGTATTTACAGTTGGGTACAAATGAAATATACTGTAGGTTATCAAACAGGAGAAAGATTGGTTTCTTAGGGGACAGGGTGAGGAATAGTCTTTCCTCTTAAAAAAACAACTGGATCCTAATTAGGAAGAGAAGAGATGCGCATTTCCCAGTGTATTAGCTGTGGATTGTAGGCAAAAGTTTGAGTCAGTTTTCTCAGTAAAATGAAGACCATATTATATATTCTCACATGGCTCTAGGGAGAAAATTGGATAATGTATTTGAAGAACCTAACATGGGCTTAACATGCAGCCGGAACTTGACGCATGCTAGATCTGTTATTCTTTATCATAAATTAGCTTCCTGCTCCGCCTCCTCCCTCTTTAATGGGAAATAGGGGCCATTGCTGCTTGGCTCTGAGGGGTGAATGGCACCTGTTTCATCTGTACTGTTTTCTATTGCCCTGATCTGAGGTTCCTAACCTGGCTATGAAGTAGAATCACCTGGGAGAGAGCTTGTAAACATCTTGGTGCTCAGCTTCTCCCAGACAAATTAATCAGGAGTTGGGATGCAGCTTCAGTGTTCGTGCTGCTGTAATTAATTCCCCAGGGGATTCCGGAGCCTCCCAAAGCAGGAGCTCTTCCTCTCAATTCTTTTTAGGTTATGTGGTACATACATTCATGATAAACTGTGTTACTGGTGTTGGCCAGGTTTGGGTTGTTGCTTCACTAACTAGGATCCTTTAGGCCTCTTCCAACCCCACTTCCCCAACCGTGGCTGAGTCAGAAGGGAGGGCCTCTGCCAGGGGCAGCCAGTTTCTAGAGTGAGGGAACCACCTGCTATAGAGAGCATTTCACAAATGCAAACTGGCCGATCCAGAACCCACAGCCCAGCCATGTCCTTGAGTAGATGCCCACACTGTAGCCCGATTCACCTGCCCTAATTACCCCAGGACCAGGTAGTAGACATCGAGGAATAGCTAATGGACCTGAAGGAGCCAGATATGTTGAAACGAGCCAATCCCGTGCTCCCTCACCCTGCCTGGCCTGTTCTGTCCTACAGAGATCCCGTGGAGCCTCTCGCCCACAGTTGCTTCCTCGCTTCCTCTTGGCGGTCCCCTGCGAGGTGCAGTCTGCCTCCTCCTGAAGCTGTGAGTAACCGTTCAGTGGTCATTGTTTCCTCCTGTGGAGCCTCCAGTTTCATGTGAAAATGGTCTTTTAAAGCAGTTTGTTTCAGTTTCCTGAAGGTAGACAGCGAGTACTTGGAAGGACAGGACTGCGTGTCCCTATAGTACTGAACTGTAATTGATACCTGTTACTCAGTTCTAGTTGATTGCATTTAGGATCGATGGTCATAGGAAATCAGTGGGTTACATTGAAAATAATTTACTGGAAATGTTATAGTATTTTTTAAACACCATGAATTGTGATCTGCGTGGTTCTTCAGGAAAACTGGTATAGGACAATGTGAAAGATAAGTGAAGCTTTCTCTGTCCAGTTCTTCCCTTAAATCTCTCATTCGTGGTCCTTAAAACAAGCAAACAACACATCAATTAGGCTTATGATTTGATGTTTTAATAGCTTTTGGGAAACGTGTTCTCACCTGCTCTGGAAACCAACACTTCTAGTACAGAGGCCAAGAACGGGTTAAAACCTGGTCACCTCACTAATACCTTTAGTATTAAGAACTCGGTCACCTCATTAGGGCCTTGTTTAGGCCCCAGCAGTTCAGTAATCCGGCAAGGCATTAATGAGGTGGCTGGGTTCTACCACACTTCTGGCTCTCACGAAGCCCAGTGTTTAAGGCAGACTGGGGCATGTTCTGAAAAATCTGTCAGACATCCATCATGCAGCCCTACTGTGGAAGTGCTGTGATTGTGAGCCTTGATAAGGATACTGTTGATGCCCTCCTACCCTGTGTTAAAGGACATACTTCAGAGGCATTGTCATTTATCACACAGAATGGTCCTGTGGAGATGACTTTACTGTTCAACAGGTGGAGAAACTGGGACTCAGAAGTGCTAATTTCCCCCGGGTCATTGGCAGAAAATGTCTGCCCGCTGTTAGTGTCCGCTACTTCCAGCCCTGGCTTCTTGGTTTGGGAGTACTGCCCAGGTGGTTTTGCAGTTACACCTGGTCGTGACTAACTGTGGACTTCTGCAGTGTGCTTTACAGTCTGGGATCACAACATATTATTGTATCTGGAAGTCAATTTGGTGCAGTACAATAGCCATATAAAAAATAGGATGGGGTGGTGGTGTGGCATAGCAGGTTAAATCACCGCGTGTGATTCCAGAATCCTGTGTGGGGGCCAGTTTGAGTCCAGGCTGCTCTACTCCATATCCAGTCCCCTAGTAAGGGACCTGGAAAGTCAACGGAAGAGGGGCCAAATAATTGGGCTCTGAGATGCAGATGAAGCTTCTGGCTTTGGTCTGATCCATCCCTTTCTGTTGTGGCCATTTAGCGAGTGACCCAGGAGATAGAAGACCGACCTCTCCCTGTCTGTCCTTGTTTCTTTGTAACTTTGCCTTTCAGTAACTACCAGAAACTACTAGAAGACATTACATTAAAAGGGTGAATATTTTTCATGATTTTGCTACACTAAGAATAATACTTGGAATATTTACAAAGCTTATGTAACATGTGTATTATGAAAAACGTAGGCATAGGTTTCATTTTTTGGCACCAAAAATTTAAAATTGCTTTTTTCCACAAATTATTTGAAGTGCCCTCATGTATGAATACATGTTGGTACAAACAGATAAGCACTACCGTGATACGGAGTCTTGATGAAAATGGGTTTCTTGACCTGATAATGAGTTTGGAAAGTGCAGAGTCGGGGGCTGGAGTCAGCAGTGGAGGCCTGAGAAGTGCAGACAGACTGCTGTGGGCAAGGAGCCCGTGTTGTTGGAAGCAGCTCCCCAAGGCATTTCTTGTGGGAGACTGCTGAGGGCTGCAGGAATGGGGTGGGCCGCTGGGATGGGAATGGCTCTACGCAGAGAGAAAGCCCCACTCGTTTGTCCTGTACACGAGAAACCCTCCAGGTTTTTGTGGTTACATTTCCCTGCTGCTTTCTTAGGCTGGAAGTTTCCCAGCTAGCCTAGCTTGTGTAGAAACATGTGACTTTGATTTCTACATGATAAACCAGAGGTCTTTTGCATGAGGCTGACTTGCTGTTAGTGTCTCTGTAATCCTCCCATGGCAACAGACATGATATTTCCTTATTTTTGCAGCTGCTGCTTACTCTGGGTTTGAACCAAACCACTATCAGCTGAAGCGCCAGCACAGCCATCATTTCTAATGCTAGCACAACCAGTGTAGTTCCAGAAGATGCGTAAAATAAGTCGCCCCAGTTGTTGCAGTTGTGGTTTTTCTGATAATTCTTGGTACTTTGGGAAGTGTCTTTCTCTCTGAGATTTCCTTGGAAATACTCACTTTAAACAAAGTCAGTGCTGAACTAATGCAACCTGACATGGGAACCTACACTATCACAGCTGCAGTTTAGGGAAGTAGCTATTTCAAAACAAAACAAAGCTAAATGCCGTTTGACTCTTCATAGAAGAAAGAAGAAATATCCAAAGATTTAAAAGCCATTTTGGGAAAACATTGCCCTGGGTGTTTGATAGGAGTTTCTGCTACAAGTCTCGTCTACATGTCGCCTCACGTGTGCTCGCCTAGCAAAGGCATCCTCTAAGAACACCCTTCTTCCCCCCAGGATTGCCCACATACATCCCTCCCCACCTAGTCTGTCACTGCCTTGATGCTTGCCACTAGAGCCTTGTTTCCTCAAAAGTGCTTTCTTTGGTAAATGGGCAGCCATCAAATTGAAACACTCAAGCCAAGTGCAACGGGCAGCATATATCGTAGTCCCATGTTTTGAAAAGTTACTCCATTTAAGACATTAAGTGAAGGATTATAAAGGTCAAAATAAACCAGAACTCTCCCAGACTCCTTCCTAAGTCTACCCCTGATGATTGCATACCAGCAATGAATTTCACAGATTTATTTATCCCATTCCAAATCGTGCTACAGACTCAGAAGCACTTGTACCCAAGTAGCATGGAGATGAATGGGTTCCATGACATTTCTGCTCTTAACTCAGCACGTGGTAGAGTGAAGTCCATGTAGAAGTACCCAGAAGCCAAGACCAGTATTTTTTGGATATAAAAAATAGATTAAAATACTTAAGTACTAAAAATTAGAATTTCTAACAAAAAGTTATTTTTTAATGTATTTAGGAGGCAGAGAGAGACAGAACTCCCATCTACCGGTTCACTCCCCAGATGTCCAATCTTGGTCCAAAGCTAAAGTTGGGAGCTAGTAACTCAATCCAAGTCTCCATCTTGGCTAACAGAGATCCACTTTCTTTAACTGTCACCTGTTTGCTCCCTAGGATGCACATTATCAAGAAACTAGATCAGAAGTGGAGCCTGGACTCAAACTAAGGCCCTCCAGTATGGGAGGCAGGCATCCCAAGTGTTGTCTTAACTGCTGCACTAAGTACTCACCCTCATAAAATACCTTGTTTTACCATTTCTTTTTTCTTCTCTCTTTAGACATTCCTAATAAAAATATCCAAAAGTTAGACCTTCCTAATAAAACCCCAAAACAGAATAAAACATTTAAAAGCTATATTCATTTGTTGATGAAAACTAATTAAAATATACCAAAGTTTTCAATTTCTGTCAACATTTTTTTGTGTTAAAATAACATGAAAATAACAGAAAAAGTTTGCTGCACCTTGTACCTATGTATGGATTCCATTTGACACTTGTCACTGCAAATGTGTAATGCAGAATTCTGGATGCCAATATAAAAGAAAAAGCATGGGCTATGCGTTTCTCGATGTTTATTATTACAAAACCACCTACCCTTCATAATTTTAATTGGAGGTCAGTAAATTCATTCACAGATGACCTTGTTGAATGTAAAATTTGTGCCAGAAATTTTAATTAAGTGAAACACACATGGATAAAAAATCCTTCTATACAAATGGTGTACGTGTTCTCTATACCATCACTTCCGATAATGCTCTTTGTTCATTCATTCAAACTTTATAAAAGCATGTTAAGATTATACTGTATGTTTTTACACCAGAAATAAAGAAACTTAGTATAAAATTAAATAGAAATATAATTTGTGCTTTGGGAAATAAACTTAAAAGAAAAACAACGAACCAGAAAAACAGTTTTATGGATGTCAGGAATGCAAGACAGAGGAGGGAAATTGGGTGATGTTTTCCTGGCCTAATTATGGGCTGGAAAATCTGATAGCTATAGGATTCTATTGCATTTGTTTCTCTTTGAGCAAAATTTGCCCTTGTGAAAATTATTCTGGAGTGATTTTCCAAATAGGTATATTCTGTGTAGAACTCTGAAGCTGTACTCAGACATACTATACAATATTGTGATTATCAGTTTGCTTACCTAATTTCTTATAGAGTTTATACCTTATTAACTTTGCCTTCAGTGGCTGGTCTGTATTCAGTCTCAGTCAATGGGTATTTTTTGGGCTTAACGAGCTCAGGCCAACACAAATACACATTATAAAAATATATGACACGGCCGGCGCCGCGGCTCACTAGGCTAATCCTCCGCCTAGCGGCGCTGGCACACCGGGTTCTAGTCCCAGTTGGGGCGCCGGATTCTGTCCCAGTTGCCCCTCTTCCAGGCCAGCTCTCTGCTGTGGCCAGGGAGTGCAGTGGAGGGTGGCCCAGGTGCTTGGGCCCTGCACCCCATGGGAGACCAGGAAAAGCACCTGGCTCCTGGCTCCTGCCATCGGATCAGCGCGGTGTGCCGGCCGCAGCGCGCCGGCCGTGGCGGCCATTGGAGGGTGAACCAACGGCAAAGGAAGACCTTTCTCTCTGTCTCTCTCTCTCACTGTCCACTCTGCCTGTCAAAAAAAAAAAATATGACACACACGTATTATCCCATCACACTTGCAGCTAATGGGATTTCACATTGATGGCATATTCACACCAGAACTTCCATTAGTGTATTTCTGGTTTTTAATGAGAAAAATTGCAGCAACTGAAGTTGCAGCTGAGGACGGGAAGTCTCCCTGGGACTGCTAAGGGGGCCCTTTGAAGGGGAGAAATGATAGCTCTGTTTCTGGGGAGTGGCCCCAGTGCAATGCGTGTGCTTGCCAAGAAGGATAGGACTGTGAGGATTGCAGGTTTATCCCGAGGTGGCTGCTAAAATTTTGAACCCAGCATTGCTTGTGCTTCAGCTGCACCCTTATCAGCTGGATGGCTCCCATCTGCAGGCATTTCTTAGGAGAATAAACCAGCACAGGGGGATGCAAACAGTCACAAGGTGGCTTGGGTAGCCTGGCGTTCTCTTCTCTCTGACGGCGAGTGAAGCAGAGCCAGAGCGCGTGATATCAGTCCCTAGAGATTCACAGACAAGATATGAGTGGGCACTGGAATTCCTGCTAATAGGGCATGAAAAGGCCAAATAAATTAATTAAGAAATTAAGGAGCCATGATTGTGTTTGTAAGTAAATAATGAAGCTATTCCTCTGGGAGATAAATGCCTCTGTGTGTGTGTGTGTGTGTGTGTGTGTGTGTGTGTTAAGCTTAGTAACAGAAGCATACAAAGAAACAATACTTCCTTGGCTTATTGTAATTTTGCTTGAAAAAATAAAGGAAAGAATGATAGTTTCAAAAGAGCCTGTCATACCTGTGTGGAAGATGAAAAAAATTTTTGAGTAATCTGTGGATGTTAAAAGGTGCTGGATTCTCATTTTCTGTGGGAGTTGCAGAATCATCACTCATCACCTGGGAAAGTTCATTTTTCACTACAGCAGCAAGCTCTTTGAGAAGTCTGCTGGGAGGTTTACTCCTGGGACAGAAGGAAGTAGCAGACCTTGCCCTCCTGAGTACATTTGACATTCCAAGAAGTTGTATAATGAAAGAGGAAGCAATTAATCTATGAAAATGTTCCATAAAGTGAAACACGCTTTTCTCAGACCCAACTTGAACTGCCCTTTGCATGAAAGAGTTGAAGAGGAGGCAGAGGGATAGCGGACACTCCCAGGCTGGGGTCAAGACCTTAACCGAGCAAGGATGTAGCCAATCACGTAGCAGTCTATGGCCCAGAGCTGTGGTGCCACCAAACAGAATGTTACCACAGTAGCCAGCTGCTGGCTAAGAAAAGCCAAGGCAAAGGTGTTCACATTCAAGAGTAAAACAATTACCTCATACCTTATTCCCTCTTTTCACTTCCTGTTCATTTTGTGCTGCTAATTGAGCAATGTGGGTGATATTTTCAGTAACAGGGATTCTAAATTTCAGAGGAAAGAAGCATTTACACTTGAAGTATGTGCTTCAAGACCAAGTATATAGGTTCACAGTTGAGACACCCACCTCCTTGGAGGGCCAAGGTGGAATATGAGTTAGTATTCCGGACTCCAGCTTCCTGTTTGTGCAATCCCTGGGAGGCAGCACGTGACAGCTCAAGTACTGGAGTCTCTGCCATGCGCATAGGAGACAGGGACTGAGTTCCTGGCTCAGCTGCCGCCTGGCCCAGCCCCAGCTGTTTGCAGGAATTTGGGGAGTGTAGCAGCAATGAGAGCACTCTCTTTATTTTCCTCTCAAATAATTATTTTAAATATTTATTTTTTTGAAAGAGTTATACAGAGAGAAGGAGAGGCAGAAAGAGAGGGAGAGAGAGAAAGGTCTTCCACCCATTGGTTCATTTGCCAATTGGCCTCAGCAGCCAAACTTTGCCAATCTGAAGCCAGGTGCTTCTTCCAGGTCTCCAACATGAGTGCAGGGCCCCAAGGATGTGGGCCATCTTCCACTGCTTTCCCAGGCCACAGCAAAGAGAGCTGGATCTAAAGTGGAGCAGCCGGGTCCTGAACCAGCACCCATATGGGGTGCTAGCACTGCAGGTGGTGGCTTTACCTGGTATGCCACAGTGCCAGCTCCAAATAAATAAGTTTTTAAATTAACAGTAACATTAATGCTTTAGAGAGCGTATTCCTAACCAATACATGTTGGTACTTGGTACAGGCCATATATCAAGCAAAAATTTTGGAATTGAATGAGCTGATTTCCCTATTTCAGCATGTAAGTTAATAGTGGATGCTGAGCTCAAATCCCAACTCCAGGATATTCATACAGCACTTAAATAATTGCAGTATTCACCCTGGTGGTGAAATAATGATTTGTGCATGAGTGAGAATTTCCACAGCAGTTTGAGGCAGGAGAAACTAAACACTGTAACTCAGTTGCTGTGTCTCAGTTAGCTGGCATGATGCTGTACTTACATGGTAGCTACTTGATAATTGGCAGATGTATTAAAGCTTAATAAGCAACTTAGTTTGTTATTTTTACTTCTTAGTCCTGCCTCCAGTGCCGTGGTTCAGTATGAAGTTACTAAAGGGCTTGATGCTCAGTTTAGAGTTATTCTGGCTTACCTCATGGGGATTTTTTTTCTGTCTGAAATGTATTTTTACTTTTTTTTGAAAATAGTGTTTATTGACCTATATTTACACATAATAAGATTCCACATCTTAGACATTTCAGTAGTTTTTGACAAATGTACAGTCACTACCACAGTCAGGAGACAGAGTGTTCCTAACACTGCAAGCAGCTCCTGGTGTCCTGGCTTGAGCAGCCACACCCTCCTCCCAGCCCTGGCCTCTGGCAACTACTCACCTGCTGTTCCCGGTGGGGGAGGGGGAGGTTCATCATCATTTTGGCCTTCTTTTTTTATTTATTTATTTTTATTTTTTTGACAGAGTGGACAGTGAGAGAGACAAAGAGAAAGGTCTTCCTTTTGCTGTTGGTTCACCCTCCAATGGCCGCTGCGGCCGGGACACCGCGCTGATCCGATGGCAGGAGCCAGGTGCTTCTCCTGGTCTCCCATGGGGTGCAGGGCCCAAGGACTTGGGCCATCCTCCACTGCACTCCCTGGCCACAGCAGAGAGTTGGCCTGGAAGAGGGGCAACCGGGACAGAATCCGGTGCCCTGACTAGGACTAGAACCCGGTGTGCAGGTGCCACAAGGCGGAGGATTAGCCTAGTGAGCCGCGGCGCCAGCCCATTTTGGCTTTCATTTTTGTTCCTATATCAGTGGTTGGTTCCTTTTTATTGCTTAGTTTTTCATTTTTTGGGTGTGCTATCCTATGTTTATCCATTCAGAAGTTGCTGTTACTGTGGCTACTACAGATAAAGCTGCTATTAATATTGCAGTATATCTTTCTGTAAGGATTTTTTTTTAATTTATCATATGTGAAGGTGTATGTGCACACACATGTGTACATCTAAGAGTTGGATTACTGAGTCCCAAGGCACATGGGTCTTAAATGTTCTACGAAGCTGCATTTCTGTTTTCAAAGTGGCTCTATCACTTGGCGATCCCACTAAGTATAAGAGTTCCAGGTGCTCCCCATTCTTGCTGATGGTTGGCATGGTCAGTCCTTCTCACTGTAGCCTTTGTAATGAGTGTGAAATGCTATCTTGGTTTTCATTTTTTTTTCCAGTGACTAAGGATTTTAAGCATGGCTTGACAAGCTTATTTGCTATTGCAAAAATGTTCAGTTCTTTTTCCTACTAGGTGTGTTTGTCTTCCCACTGACTTATTAGATTTTGTGTGTATTCTGAAATGTCTGTTATCAGGTATATGAAACAACAGATTTTTTTTGAACTAGTGGTTTGCCTTCTGTTGTCTTCAGTGTTTTTTTGCAGAAGAGCAAATTTTTTTTTATTTAATGTGAATTTATAAAGTGCAACTTTTGTATTGTTGTGGCTCCCACCCCCAACCTCCCTCCCTCCCGTGGCCCTCTCCTCTCCCACTCCCTCTCCCATCCCGCCCTTCATCAAGTTTCATTTTTAATTACCTTCATATACAGAAGATCAACTTAGTATATACTAAGCAAGGATTTCAACAGGCTGCACTCACACAACCGCACAAGGTATAGGGTATTGTTCGACAAGTAGTGTTGTTTTTAAGTTTCATAGTAAAACACATTAAGGACAGAGATCCCACGTGGAGAGCGTGTACCCAGCTGATGTCATGAATAAGAGTGCCAATTGTGAAATAAAAAGTTTTTAATTTGGTGAGGTTCATATGACCTGTTTTTTTTTTGTTGTTGTTGTTTTTGTTTTTTTTTTTTTTTTTTGACAGAGTGGACAGTGAGAGAGAGAGACAGAGAGAAAGGCCTTCCTTTTGCCGTTGGTTCACCCTCCAATGGCCGCCGTGGCCAGCGCACTGCGGCCGGCGCACCGCGCTGATCCAATGGCAGGAGCCAGGTACTTACCCTGGTCTACCATGGGGTGCAGGGCCCAAGGACTTGGGCCATCCTCCACTGCCTTCCCAGGCCATAGCAGAGAGCTGGCCTGGAAGAGGGGCAACCGGGACAGAATCTGGCGCCCCGACCGGGACCAAAACCTGGTGTGCCGGTGCCGCAAGGTGGAGGATTAGCCTAGTGAGCCGCGGCGCTGGCCCTGTTTTCTTTTTTTAGAGTTTGTGCATCTTATGCACTAAGAAATCTTTGCTTAAGACACAAAAATATATTCTCTCATTTTCTTCTGGAAGTTTGGTTCAGCTTTTTATATCTAAGTGTATTTTGTAGTTAATTTCTAGGTGTGCTGTGAGATAAAGACCCGAGTTTGTTTCTCCTTCCTTCCACATGGGTAGCTGTTGACTTCGCATCTGTTGTTGAAAAGATGTCCTTTATTCACTAATATCCCTTGAATCATTTTTTTTTAAGTTTTTTTGACAGGCAGAGTAGACAGAGACAGAGAGAAAGGTCTTCCATTTGCCGTTGGTTCACCCTCCAGTGGCCGCAGCACAGCCGGCGCATCACACTGATCCAATGGCAGGAGCCAGGTGCTTCTCCTGGTCTCCCATGGGGTGCAGGGCCCAAGGACTTGGGCCATCCTCCACTGCACTCCCTGGCCACAGCAGAGAGTTGGCCTGGAAGAGGGGCAGCCGGGACAGAATCTGGCACCCCGACGAGGACTAGAACCTGGTGTGCCGGCGCTGCAAGGCAGAGGATTAGCCTATTGAGCCGTGGCGCCGGCCCCCTTGAATCATTTTAAAAAAAATCAGCTTATCCTATACATATGAGTCTTTTTCAGCCCTGAACACATTGCCTTGATTACTGTATTTTCCTTGATTCAGGAAGATTGTGTTCCTGTTTTTTATTTTCATTTGTCAATATTTTTGTGCTGTTGTATGTTTTTCACATTCTCATACATGTTTTAGATATAATGTGTAATTCTATGATATAGTTTGCGGGGAGTTTGGATGAAATTGCATTGAGTCAATGGGATCAAAATAGAGGTAATTGACATAACAGTATTGAGTCTTTTAGTTCACGTAGATGATCCCTTATTTCTTTTAAAATTTAGCTCAGCAATGTTTTGTTATATTTTGTTAAATTATTTCTATGTATTTCATATTTTTGATACTGTCCTAAATAGTTTTTTTTGTGCTTCTTACAAGTACATACAAATCAAAAGGTTTTTATATTGATCTTAAAATTTATGCACTGGCAAATTCTTTTATTTATTTTATTTATTTTATTTTTTTTTATTTTTGACAGGCAGAGTGGACAGTGAGAGAGAGAGACAGAGAGAAAGGTCTTCCTTTGCCGTTGGTTCACCCTCCAATGGCCGCCACTGCAGCCGGCGCACCGCGCTGATCCGTTGGCAGGAGCCAGGAGCCAGGTGCTTTTCCTGGTCTCCCATGGGGTGCAGGGCCCAAGCACCTGGGCCATCCTCCACTGCACTCCCTGGCCATAGCAGAGAGCTGGCCTGGAAGAGGGGCAACCGGGACAGAATCCGGCGCCCCGACCGGGACTAGAACCCGGTGTGCCAGCGCCGCAAGGTGGAGGATTAGCCTATTGAGCCACGGCGCCGGCAAATTCTTTTATTTTAGTAACTTTTTTCCCTGTTAGTGAATTCCTTAAGATTGTCTAGAATATCATATCTTTGAGTAATAATAGTTTTGCTTCTACTTTCCTACTTTGTCTAGGGCTTCCCTGGTATGTTCCTGAGTATGGGATGAAACCATTCAGTGTCATGTAGGTTTATGGTAGATGGCATTTATTTGATGAAAGAAGTTCCTCTATATTCCTAGCTTATTGACAGTTTTTATCATGAATGAATGTTAGATTTTTGTCAAATGGCTGTTTGGTATCTACTGAGAATATGAAATGATTTTTCTTTTAAATTTGTGACTGTGGTAAATTTTACTGTCAAAATGATAAAACTACCTGTCTTCCCTGGAATGATCTCCACTTAATAATGATCTACCATCTTTAAAACTTAGTTCTGGACTCTTTTGGTTGGAATTTTGTGCTGTGTTCACAAAGTGCATTTGTCAATGGCTTGCTTTTCTTTTAACATCTTTGAGTGGTTTTGGTATTTGGGTATTTCTGGCCTCAGAGCGTAAGTAGGGAAATATTCCCTGGTTTCTGGTACGATGTTTTGTAAAATAAATTCTATAGGAACTCTATATTTAGGAGTAAATGTTACAAAGTGAGATAGGAATTATGTCTTTTATAGAATGCTTTACCAAGTACACGTTATAATGTTTCATATAAAATAGATATGTCACAATGTAAAATTTCAGATGAACATTGGAGTCAGTAAAACATGTTATCTAGGTTTTTATTATGTGTTTTACAGAAATGAATGCTGAATCAAAACAACGTGAAAGAGAATCTCTTTGTATAAACAATTTAATGGCAGTATTTTGAAAGCAAGCCCTACATTACCTCAGTAATAATGGTTAGTGGGCAGGGTGTGGACAGGGGAGTATGATGTGCTGAGTTTTCTCCTTTTACATAGGGTGGAATTAACTTAAAGCTTTTTGTTCCTGGCTTTCAAATTTATAGAAAAAAGCTTAAAGAATGTTTTACAATGCTTACTTTTTATGGCTAGTGGAGCTAAGACCAGTTTATATAACCATCAAATTCCTGCAGAATTTAAAAGAAAATAAGAGCGACCCATATGTTGTGTGTATATGTGTTTGTTTGCCTTTGTGATTCATTCATACATGTGTACTAATGAGAGAAAAACAAAACTCAAGAACTATAGGTTGCAATACATAAGTTATGGAAACGGTATTAATTTTTTTCTTGGTAAAGTCAAAGGATAATCCCATTCAGTAAAACTGTATGCTTCTCAGACTGAACACAAAATGTCAGAGAATGCTACATAGCCACCACCACAGCAGAAGGGTACTTTAAAGAAAAAAGATACATGTGGAAGTTAGTACTCAGAGCAAAACAATTTAGAGGGACCAGAGAGGCATGTCAGTGAAACATAAACCCATAAATGAAGATAACAGTCACATATTCATAGATTAAACTTAGTTTCAAGATAAAGCAAAACAATAAAGAAGAACCTTAGAGAAAATACAATTGTTTTGAGTGACACACCGATCTCAACTTAAAACAAGTCAAACTAGAGTGAGCATTTAGTGCAGTGGTTAAGATGCTGCTTGGGTCACTGAATTCCGTGTCTCAGTGCTTGGGTTCAAGTGCCAGCCTTGATTCTAATTCCTGCTTACCATTAAGTGTTAACCCTGGGAGGCACAAGTGATGGCTCAAGTACCTGGGGTCCCATGCTACGCAGGTAGGAGATCCAAATTGAATTTGGGCAGCTATTTAAACCTGGCTCAGCTCTGCTGTAGGCCCTTCGAATAAAAGTAACTTGACTAAAACAAAACAGACTTCTTAAAAAGAAAAGTCAAACTAGCATGAAAATAACAAAGGTATAGAAAATGCAAGTTAAGTAATCAGTGAAGCCCAACAAAGGTGTTTATTAATTTTTGTATTATCCCCAGAAGCATAGTCTCTAACTTAATTGAAATATTTTAAAAGGTCTTCCATCTGCTGGTTCACTTCCTAGATGCCACAATGGCCGGAGCTGTGCTGATCCGAAGCCAGGAGCCAGGAGCTTCTTCCGGGTCTCCCACATGGGTTCAGGGGCCCAAGGACTTGGGCCATCTTCTTCTGCTTTCCTAGGCCATAGCAGAGAGCTGGACTGAAAGTGGAACAGCTGGATCTTGAACCGGCGTCCATATGGGATGCCGGTGCTTCAGGCCAGGGTGTTAACCCACTGCGCCACAGAGCCGGCCCCGCCGTGTAACCATTTTTAAAATTTGCTACTGACATGCAAGAGATCATTGCTTTGCATTCCTTATAACCATTAAAATAGTGATGCATTTATTAAACAAGATCAGTGGAATCCAGTTAGAATGGGAACCAGGTTGTTATTTTACTGTGGTTGTCTCTTTTGCCTATTGCATTAGTTTTTGAAGGAGTTGACTATGAGCAAACTGCAAGTAAGAATAAAAGGGAATGTCAATAAAATGTACAATCTCTTAGAACTGTGTTTCACCCCCGGATGGGATTTCTAGCATGCTACATCAGCCATGATGGCCATTCTGCCCCCACAGGCGTTTTCCTTAACCAGTTGTGGTATAATTTCCAAAGGCTTGGCAGAGCAGAGTCCAGAAACAGTTAAAGTGACATTAGTAGGGTCTGTATATTTGTACACCCGTGGTATTTATATCTGAGGAGCTCCCTGCAGGAAACAGCCTCTGTGCTCAGTGGTGTGTCTGTACACTGGGTCTGTTTCATGTCTTGTCCCAGCAGAGCTGATGTTCCTGTATGAAGCCTACTGCACTTAAACATCTCTATTTATTTTTCTGTCGCTGGGCTCTGTCTGAGGCTTTTAAAGATACTGTTACAAAGATCTAGTGTGTGAACTGTCTGGAAGGGTCTCTCATGTACCTGGCATTAAGAAGCAGATTTATTTGGTGGATAACCAAAATGCAAATATGTGTAGTTTTATGAGATGCAGACCTGCCATTCCTTCCCTTTGTGCTTGTGCACATGTGGGTACACATGTACATGCACACATAACCCTTCTTTGTTCTGTGAGGGCATTTTCATTTTAATTCAGGCTCAAAGTGAAGAGGCAGGATACTTCAGGAATGAAAGTATGCACACTTTTCCCTTCTCTTTCAACTTCATTGGCATATTCCAGGTCCTTTCTGGACCCTCAGAACCCTACTCTTCAGTAAGTAATCTGATGGGTTGTCCTTTCCAAGTGCTTATGAAGTTAAAATCTCTATTGTAATTTTGATTGTAGAGAAGGCTTACTTAATCAACTGTCCCTTCTAAGATTTGAGGTTCAGTCACAGAGAGGAAGGATAGGGTGGGACCGATAGAATGGGATTCCTAGTATAGGAAAGAAGTTCCAGGCAAGGAGGTCTGCATGTCTTTTCACAGCCCACCCAAGTGTATAACTGAATGGGCTTTCTGTAAGAATGAGCAGCCCAGGCATCTCTGTCCTTCCATGGTGCCTGATCACTAGAGTGACTTCTTAGAGTTAAGGCTGTGTGATCCTAATAGGAGGAGTGATATTAACCTATGAGAGCCAGTTGAAATAGTTGAATTGTTTAGTTTAAAAGATTGGTGGACAATCATCTAGAATAAATGGGGCACACAACAAATACATTTTTATGGATTTATTATTTATTTGAAAGGCCAAGTTACAGAGAGGGAGAGACAGACAGATATTCCATCCTCTGGTTCCCTCCCCATATAGCTCAACAGCTGAAGCTGGGCCAGGCCAAGGGCAGAAGCCTGGAACTCCATCTGGGTCTCCCATATGGGTGGCAGGGACCCAAACACCTGCATCATCTTTTGTTGCTTTTCCCAGGCCATTAGTAGGGAGTTGGATTGGAAGTAGAGCAGCCAGGACATGAACTGGCGCCCATATGGGATGCCAACCTTGAAGGTGGTGGTTTTACCTGCTGCACCACAATGCTGGTCCAGAACTGGGGAGTTTTTAAGTATCCGTTCACTTCTGTGCTGGAGAGCAGTGTTGTGTTTCTCTTCTGTGATGCCTGCAGTTGAGGCAGTGATTTAACCCCCTGCTCTACAATGTCAGCCCCAACAAATACATTTAAGAGAAGGAGGGAGTGTAAGAAATTGTGTATTCTCAGGAACTCCACCCCTTCCAGAGAGTTGAGGGTGATGGCTTTCTTGTGAGTGTGATGCATCATGAATTAATTGCATTGTTTGCCAGCCTTCTCCTGGTGAATGCTATGTAGTGGTGTTTCTCTCCAAAGCGAGTTGAAAGTCCAGTTCAGTTGTTCCCTTGAGTCCCCTTCTCCTCCTCTGCCTTTCTTTTGGTTTCTCGGTTTTGTTTCTCTAATGCAGTTTATCTTTATGTTCTGGTGATCTTAACCTCAGAAAATAGTTTAAACATGGAACAAAGTAAACGTCTTTGGATGTACAGATTATAAATATTTCCACATAAAAAATGAGATGCTTTCATGTTTTGAGTTCAAGATAGATGTAAGCTGTGTAATAAAATATAATAACCTGAATGTATAACATCCTTGTTTATACAACCAAGCTCTAAAGTTTGATATATACAGAAACACAGTTAAGTCTGAGCTGAGCAAAGCCTTTATGTGGGTTTGTCTCTGGAATATGATTCCCTCCAGCCTGTGTACCCGGAGGGCCTGAATCTGACTTTCAAATAAACCCCAGACAGAGAAATAGGGTAAGAGAAGGTTAACTCTCAAGCCCCTCACCTCTTTTCTTACAGTGGTGTCTCAGACAAGCTTACCAGAGATTTAATTCTGTGTAGACCTGTAAGACTACAATGAGGGTTTCCAGTTTAATATGCAAATAAGAAACAGTGGTGCATGACTCCAAGTTCCAACCCTAATTCTTTGCCCTGATTTCGTCAAATGTCCCAACCTTCATGATCCTGAATATGGGTCTGCCCCCAAAGGCAGCTTGAAGTTTTCTGTACCCACTGCCTCTCCTGACCTGAAAGTCTGGCTTTAATTTGGGACATCTTAGGGGTTTTGGTCTTTATCTAATGTGCAATAAGAGTCTATTGAAGGATTTGAAGTGAGAATGATTGAGCCTTTTAAATCATTTCAAGGGGTGCACCCCTTCTAATGTTTAAAAAAAAAAACACATATGAGAAGAATGTATCAAGACCAGTAGCTTGAGGGAGGGAAGGGATGACAGCACAGGAGAGCAGGACAAGTGGAAAGCTTTAGGAGACACCTGGGAGAAAAAAAAATGGAGAAGTCAAGAAGATTTATTGACCATAAATGGGGCCAAAGCAGGAGAAGGAAAAGAATAAAGTAAACATAACATTATCTGAAAGGTATAAGAAATTTTGTAATCCAACCTAGTATGTCTTCCTCTTGAAAGTAACAAGAGAAAAAAAAACCTGTTAAGGAATAAAAGGAACCCACAGGGAAAAAAATCAATCTTGAGAAAATGGCCAACCTCATCTCATAAAACATAATCTCAGTTCTGAAATACCTAATGCAGGATTTAATATTTCTGGAATCAGGTGTGTACCATCATCCCAGGGAAACTTGTTGGCCATCCATCCAGAGACTGGTTCTGTGCAGTTAAGATAGCACACACAGCTGTCTTTTATTTCCTTTCCTAACTTAGAAAGAGGGGGTCTGACTAAAGTTAATTTGAACTTACCCTTTTTCCTTTGGATTTCCACTGAATGCTTAGTGATATCAAGGAGTAATAGATTCATAGTCCAGATTTCTTCCTGTTTCTATCAGCTTGATCATATAATTTAACTTATCAGAACTTCAGTATCATCATCTTACAACAGAGGTGAGCAAACACTAGCATGGTAGAATTGTTTCAGTGCATATAGGGCTGCATATGTTGCACATCTTAAATCACGGTGTTGGTGCTGCTCTGTGAATGGTAGTTATTATCTCATGAAGATGCCCCTCCACTGAGAAGTGCTGTAAAGAAGAAAATGATGTCACATCATCTTAAAATCAAGTTAATATGCACCAAACTCTCCAGACACCATGATTCCACGGTTTCCCATGGCAGTTTCATTTTCTGATTGCTTTATGGTAGTTAACGTTCAGACTTTCGTTCTTTGATTTCCTCATCTCATTACAATTCTGTCATCTGCTATGTGGTTCTGAGTTCTGCAATTCTGTCCTTGCACCCTGTCAACATCTGTCCTTCCAGCTGTGTGGCTAGAGGTTCTGTATTCCACCCCTGCACCTTCAGATATTTCCCAGTAAATGGGCACACTCACTATTAAGCATTTTCATGTGCTGTTTGTATTTGATCCTTTGGTGTCATCTTTCCCATTTTGCTTGTACAAGGACTTCATATCTCAATGACAACAGACTACCAGCTGCTTGACACAAAATCCTGCATTTGATTTTGTTTGAGTCTTGCCTCCTATTTTCCTTTTGCTCAGACGTCTAATTGCACTGAAATAAACAGTTGAGATCCTGTTTCTTAAGGTTAACTGAAATGCCAGTTCTGTAATCTTTGCATTATCTTAATGGAGACCATTTGATCAGTTCAATAAAATCTTTGCTTCTTGTGAAACTTGAGGATACTGTGGACTTCACAGATAAGGGGTCTTCAAACAGCTCATAGAAAATGTGTTATGAAAAAACTATGCATGGAATCCAAAAAATTTTTGGCACCAAAATGAACTTTTAATTCCAGCCTTTCATGCACTTTGTGAAGTCCCATCCTGTATACCTTAACCTATAGAGATTCATATGGTAACTGTACACCTTATATGATATCTATCCAGCCCAAGGTTGTAATGAAACCTGTTTGCCACCCCAGGAATTAAATGATTTTTGTGCTTCTTCAAAAAGACATTTTTTTAAAAAGATTTATTTGAAAGACAGAGTTACAGAGAAAGATGTAGATACACAGATCTTCCATCCATTGGTTAACTCCCCAAATGGCAGCAATGGCTAGGGCTGGCCAGGCCAAAATCAGGATCCTGGAATTCCATCCTGGTCTTTCGCATGGATGGCAGGGGTGTTATCTTTGTTGCTTTCACAGGTGCATATGCAGGGAGCTGGATCAGAAGTGGAACAGCCAGTCTCAAACCAGTGTTCATATGGGATGCTGGCATTGCAGGTGGTGGCTTAACCTGCAGTGCTACAATGGCAGCCCCCTCTCCCAAAAGATATTCTTTAGATAGGTTATATTTGGGAAAGAGAGGGAGTGTTGCCTGGGGAATAGGTGTAGTAAACAACCATGATCCAAACTGTTTGCTAGTTCGGCTCAGAGTCAAAAAGTCTTACTTAACATTATAAAAAGTGCCAGTGCACTTGTGTTGGAAATCATTGCAGAGGGAACTTGTTGTTCAGATGCCCCTTGGGGCTTCCTTACTTTGTAGGCAGGGGAGATTGCTGTTCCTTACCTGGCGTCAGACTCCTGACTGGGGTACCTCTAATCAGCAAGAGGAAAGTGTCTACTTTTTAAAGTTTGATCTGATATGAGAATATTTAGAGGGAAATGAAGGCCTAAAGACACAGGGAATCCTATGTATTTTTTTGTGATGTTTGATATAGAAGTGGACCATTGCAGAGAAACAGGCTAGGCTAGAAGGGGGTATGATGTGACGATGATAAACTGAGGTCGCTGAGCAAGGCCCGTTTACTCAGATTTTTCTCTGCACCCTCTCCTCAGGGACAAGAGTTTCCCTTTCCTCAGGGTATGGGTTGGGCACTCTCACGTGGCTATCTTGGGATCCACTGCAGAGGAAGGTCAGAGAGCTGCTTGATGAGCTTCTCTTGGGGGACACAAGGCAAGGGGTGTAGGGCTGGAAAGGCTACCTCGCTTCTGTTTGCTCAGACACCAAGGTGCCTGAGTCCCAACTGTCCCATCCAAATAGATCTCCCACCACGTATGCTTTGTAGAAGTATTTATGGTGAACAAGTTTATTGCCTCTTGCACCAACGATGCCTTTCCATTCTCGGTGCAGCTGTGTGTCCTGGGGAGGTGCCTTGCTACCTTATATTTACCTCTGGGGAACTCCCAGGTGCTGAAAACAACCACTGCAGTAAATGTCCCAGAACTTTGAAGTGAAATAAATTATGTCATAAGTAATTGCATGTTTTTAGGTTGTGCCAACTCAGTAAATGCCTATTTTGGAGAAAATATGTGGGATTGGTGAACTTCAGAAGGGGATGTCTGATCAGGGGTGGTGCAGGGGGATCCATTTTGTCTCCAGTGGGAACCAGTTCATCAACCCCCTAACAATGTTCAGAACCACTGGGACACGGCTTCCTGTTTCCCCTCCAGTTTGAGTATATCACTGTGATAGTTAGGTTTCTGGACATGAACTGTTAATCATGACCGTGTTGTATGTTATGAAGAAATCTTAACACGCACACATCCTAAGTATGTTTGTTTTCATGGGCCTGTTGCAGTATTTGTCATGCAATACAGTGTGGATTAATGACTTTTCTGCCATTTGGACAGCCCTGTTTTCGAAGCACCAGTATTCGCCACTTAGAGAGTGGATTGATGCCAGTGCTTGGAGCACTGCTTCTTCCTTCAGCACACCAGATGGTACTAAAAATGCAAAATATTTCCTATAACAGCTGTATCTTTGACAACAAAATTAATACCAGCTGAAATAGCACTGCTGTGTGAAGGGCACGACAGCGAGGTCCTGCAGGCTGAGAGTGCACGCAGGCGCTGGTTGACAACTCACAATAGCTGCAGCCACACAGAGAAAAGCACCATGTCAGCGGCTGTGTCCTGTATGGAAAGCCCTCTGGACAGAGCCCCTTGCACATTTGTCAGGACGCTATTGCTCCCCTGAACATGGATTGCACTACGCAGCCACAATCCAGGAACACATTCCCACCACTCAGTTTCCAAAAAATCATCTCATTTCTATTTTAAGCTCTGTCTTTGTTGAGGTGATGAATCTCTTAAGGAGAATTTGAATAGGAATTAATCTTGACAAACCCATGGCCAGCGTCCTATTGCTTGGAGCAGATTTGGAAGTATTCCCACTGAGATCCAGAACCAGACAAGCATGCCCACTCTCACCACTGCTATTCAATATAGTCCTGGAAGTTTTTTTTTTTTTTTTTTTTTTTTTTTTTAAGATTTATTTATGTACTTTAACATCAGAGAGAAGAGAGGCAGAGAGAGAGAGATTGAGAGATCAAGAGATCGAGATCTTCCATCTGCTAGTTCACTCCCCAGTTGGTTACAATAGCCAGAGCTGTGCCAGTCTGAAGCCAGGATCCAGGAGCTTCCTCTGGGTCTCCCACACAGGTGCAGGGACCCAAGGACTTGGGCCATCCTCTGCTGCCTTCCCAGGTCACAGCAGACAGCTGGATGGGAAGTAGAGCAGCCAGGACTTGAACTGGCGTCCTTATGGGATGCTGATATTGCAGGCAGCAGCTGTACCTGCTATGCCACAGTGCCAGCCCGACATAGTCATGGAAGTTTTAGAAAGAGCCGTTAGGCAAGAAAAAGAAATCAAAGAGATTCAAATCAGGAAAAGAGGAAATCAAATTATCCCTATTTGCAGATGACATGATTGTATATATAGGGGATCCAAAAGACTCCACCAAAAGACTGTTGGAACTCATAGAAGAGTTTGGTAAAGTAGCAGGAAATAAAATAAATATACAAAAATCAACAGCCTTGAAATACACAGACAATGCCATGGCTAAGAAAGAACTTCTAAGATAAATCCCATTCACAATAGCAAAAAAAAAAAAAAAAAAAAAAAAAAGAAAAGAAAAGAAAAGAAAAGAAAAGAAAAAAAGAAAAAGAAATGCCTTGGAATAAATTTACCCAAGGATATCAAAGATCTCTACGATTACAATTATGAAACATTAAGGGAGGAAATAGATAAAGACACAAAAAAATGGAAAAAACTTCCATGTTCATGGATTGGAAGAATCAATATCATCAAAATGTCCATTCTTCCAAAAGCAGTTTATGAATTGAATGTGATACCAATCAAAATAACAAAGATAATCTTGAGATCTAGAAAAAATGATGCTGAAATTCATATAGAAACACAGGAGACCTCAAATAGCTAAAACAATCTTATAAAACAAAAACAAAGCCAGAAGCATCACGATACCAGATTTCAAGACTTATTACAAGGCAGTTATAATCAAAACAATCTGGTACTGGTACAAAAACAGATGGACAGAACAGTGGGACAGAATAGAAATGCCATAAATCAATCCTAGCATCTACACCCAACTTATATTCAACCAAGGAGCTAAAACCAATCCCTGAAGCAAGGACAGTCTTTTCAACAAATGGTGCTGGGAAAACTGGATCTCCACACACACAAGTATGAAGCAGGACCCCTACCTTACACCTTACACAAAAATCCATTCAAAATGGATTAAAGACCTAAGTCTATGCCCTGATACCATCAAATTATTATAGAACATTGGAGATACCCTGCAAGATATTTGCACAGGCAAAAAGTTCCTGGAAAAGACCCCAGAGGTACAGGCATTAAAAGCCAAAATTAACAAATGGGATTACATCAAATTGAGAAGCTTCTGTACTGCAGAAGAAAGGAAAGTGAAGAGGCAACCAACACATTCGGAGAAATTATTTGTAAACCATGAAAGTGATAAAGGATTAATAATCAGAATACATAAGGAGATACAGAAATTCTGCAACAACAAAACAGACAACCCATCTAAGAAATGGGCAAAGGACTTAAACAGACATATTTCAAAAGAGGAAATACAAATGGCCAACAGACTCGTGTAAGAAAGCTCAGGAATACTAGCAATCAGGGAAATGCCAAAAACAAAAACAAACAAACAAACCAAGAAAACACCACTACGAGGTTTCACCTCACCCCAGTTAGAATGGCTTTTATACAGAAATCAACAAACAACAAAAGCTGCCGAGGATGTGGGGAAAAAACTTGCCCTAATCCACTGTTATTGGGAATGTAAACTAGTAAAGCCACTGTGGGAGACAGTTTGGAGATGCCTCAGAAATCTGAATATAGTCCTGCCATACGACTCAGCCATCCCACTCATAGGAATTTACCCAAGGAGAATGAAATCAGCAGACAAAAGAGTTACCTGCACCCCCATGTTTATTGCAGCTCAGTTCACAATATCATTCCTAAATACCTGTCAATGGAAGAGTGGATAAAGAAATTATGGGATATGTCCTCTATGGAATACTACACAGTGGTAAAAAACAAGTGAAATCTGGTCATTTGCAACAAAATGGAGGAATCATACTTAGTGATGTAAGCTAGTCCCAAAGGGATGAATATTGTATGTTCTCCCTGATCTGTGACAACTAACAGAGCACCTAAAAGGAAACCTTCAGAAGTGAAATTGACAATATGAGAAGCAAGGACTATAACAGCCCTTGTCTTGACAGTTGAGCAGTTTTTTTTTTTCAATACTTAGTACCATTGTTTGAACTCTTTACTTAACATAGAATTAATCATGTGTGTATAAAGTAAATTGAAAATAGATCCCAGTAAAAAATAAGAGTGGAAATAAGAGAGAGAGGAGCTGTATCTTTCTGCCTACATTCCTACACACTTACTTCTATGGGTAATGCTAAAAACTTGCCATGGGATTCTAAATCCCATTAAGCTGGGTGATAAAAATGCAATCTTAAGTGTTGAAGTGATCATATATATAGGATTAAGTGTTAAAGGGATCATATATATAAGATCAAACATCTGGCAATAATAATAGAATTAAAAAGGACAGAATGTTCTAACTTGGGAAGCAGTCCAAACAGCAGACTCATAAAATGAGCTTTAAATAGCACTCTGACCTCAGAGTCAGCCTTGAAGACATTCTGGTCTGGTTGAAAACCCATGAGAGCATTTCAGGCATGGAAATCCAAGACACTGTGGCAAAAAATGTCCTTCATGAAGAATGAGTGGGACCCCAGGGAAAAGAAGGGGCCATCAAAAAAGGAGGTACCTTTCTCTGAAGGGAGGAGAGAACTTCCACTTTGCTTATGGCCCTGTCTAAATACTGATGGAGATTGTGGACTCAAAAGGCTTTTGGCAGCTCATGTCAAGAGCCGCTGGTGGTCACTGACATCATACGTAAAAGTGTTAATTTTGGGGGGACTGGCGCCATGGCTCACTTGGTTAATCCTCTGCCTGTGGCGCCAGCATCCCATATGGGCGAAGGGTTCTAGTCCCGGCTGCCCCTCTTCTAGTCGGGCTGTCTGCTGTGGCCTGGGAGGGCAGTAGAGGATGGCCCAAGTCCTTGGGCCCCTGCATCCGCGTGGGAGACCAGGAAGAAGCTCCTGGCTCCTGGCTTTGGATTGGCGCAGCGCCGGCTGTAGCGGGCCATTTGTGGGGTGAGCCAACGGAAGGAAGATCTTTCTCTCTGTCTCTCTGTCTATAACTCTACCTGTCAAATAAATAAAAAATTATAAAAAGGTGTTAATTTTTAACAAGAGTCACTATGCACTTACTCCCCATGCAGAACCTTTGTCCTTAATGAGTTGTAGAATCAGAATTAACTGTAAAACTTGTTCTCAGTTTTTTTTTATTTTGTGTGTGTGTGCAAATTGTCAAATTGTTGAAATCTTGACTTGGTATAGAGTTGGTATTCTGTGTATGAAGCTAATTAAAAGGTAATCTTAATGGAGAAAGGGACTCAGAATGGGAGATGGAGGAGGAGGTGGAATGGGACAATTATTGAAGTCGGCATTACTTGGAGAACTAAAGTATGTACTGGTCAGAACAGCAAGACCTAACATGGGCCAGCATAATGAAGTAAGTTGAATCACAGTCAATTTTTGTACCCACGTTCATTATAAGACATAAAGTTCCTGCCAGCAAAGTAAGAATTTGGGGTGCTCAGGGAATAAAAGGGTTTTGAGGTGATTCCAATGTACACCACACAGTTTATGCTGTCCAGGGTGTCCCTAAACCAAGACTGTGGTTATTTACTCAACTCCTGAGTGGAGGTTTGGGGACACATATCCTCAGCGTGTGTTGCCTCACTTGGTTCTGTGTGTATTAAGAGCTTTTATAAAAGGAAGGGCCAAGCTGAAGTCCTCTGGGCACCACTGCCTTACCACAGAGGTAAATCCAAAGTAATACTGAGTACCTGATGGTATTAGGAGGCCTTATGCAGCCTTCCAAGACTGCAACGTGGCAAGGATGTCAATCTCTGTGTTACCTTCTTCTAATTCTCTATTTGCATGACAAAAAGACATGCTTACCCTGGAAAATGATCACTAAAAGATTAACCAGGCAGATATATTCGAGCAAATTAATAATTTTTTTTTTTTGGCAAATGGTACCCAGCTGAGATGGTCTAACTTTTTCCTTAAATAGCTTTACCTGGCAGAGACAGCCGCAGATCTTTCTGATCTGGCTCAAGTTTACATCAGGTTTGAGGCATACTTCTCTCTTCAGGATCCTGTCATTATGTCGTATCATTATGAGCTGCTGCTGATTTTGAGAGAATGGTAAATGCTGTGATAAGATTACACAAACACACACGCACACACACATATATGCATGCATGATTCCCATCAATTTCTTTGGGCTTACATGAAGACCAGATAGTAAATGTTTTAGGTTTTAAGAGTGAGCAGTAAAATGAAAGACGCTATCTAAGCACCTATGGCTTGCAGTGAGTGCTTCAGGCAGTGCTCAAATGCTGTTAGAAGACAAGAGCCAAGCTGGATTTGACAGCAGGCTAGAGTTCATCAACCATAGTCTGGGTGACCTGAGCATATAAAGATGTCTCTTTCAAAATTAGAAAGTTGCAGCTGCGCCTTACATGATGATGAATGAGTCAGAGGAATCAATGAGTTTCTTTGCATGTTGGGGTGAAGGCTAATGGGTAAATATAACATTTGATTAGGTCTATAGAAAGAGCAAGTGCTCCAGTACACCACTCGCATAGTGATTTTAATGGCTCTCAGGTGTGTGTGTGTGTGTGTGTGTGTTTTAAGCTCATTGAATGACGAGGTGGAACACATGACATGAACTGGTACAAGAGTGACTGTGAAGGGCCCTAGGATTTCAGAACAGAGCTGTAAATCGTTTGGCAATGGTACACTTTTGAAAATTTTTGATTTGGTTGACATTGAAAATGAAGTGACCCCAAGGTACTATAGAGGGAGTCCAGTATGTACTCAGTGCTCTGTAATCTACACAGATACGAGTCAGACCTTCCAAGCAGCGTTCAGGTGTTTAGCAAATAGAAGTGGGGAAGAAAGGGCCTGGACACGAACTGGTTCTGTAGGAACAAGTAAGTTGGCTGAAGCAGTTGTTTGTGCCCCTGCTCTCCTATCTTTGCTGCTTTGCCAGTCCTTATTCAGTACCTCCTGTAGTGTCCTGGGCACATTCCTCAGGATAAGATGATTGATGAAATTAAGTGAGGAAAAATTTGTTCAGCTTATTTTGCAAATTGATTCCATCGTAATCTGGCAACAGCTGGAAATGGTCTGAGTATGTATGAGAATCCCCACTGAAGTGTGGCCATGGTAGTTAGCAAAGAGATACTTGACCAGCAGAGAAATACTTTTTCTTTAGAGTGAAATGAGAGATATTTGTCCAAACCAAGGGTACATAAAATTATTAAGTGTATACCTAATGAATTTTGGGGAAGATACATGAAGACAAAACTCTTGGAAGGATCTTAGAAGTGTCACATGAGAATGCCTATGAAGAACCCCCCCCCCAACCATGTCAACAAGTTGTATAGACGTCCTTGGGCCATGTTTCTCAGTCATTGCCACATGAGCAGACATGTTTGTGGCAGAGCAGCAGCAGAGTGGCAGAACTACATCCCTGCACTCAATGCAGGGTGGCATGCCTTCAGATCACAGGCATAGTGTTATTTTTACACAGCCATATGATGGGTGTCACCTCTGCAAAGCATTTCATCCATCCCTGTCTGTGTATCAGAGGGCCTGATGGAAGGGTCATGCTCTCAAGTATACACCATTTGTAGGAACTTGACAAAGTGCCTTGTTCTCACCCAAATTCCAATAATCTCAGGCACTAGTTGGTTACCCAACTGCTTGTTGATTACAATGGAGTGCTTTCTTCAAACCTGAATCCAAAATTTGAAAATTCTGAATTAAAAATCTCAAGTTTCATGTGTTGACATGATGCTATAAGTGCAAAATTCCACACTTGACCTCATTTAACAAATCAGTGAAAATAAGGTGAACTACAAATATTGTAGCTTGGTGCTATAGTATAAAGTATATATGAAGCATAAATGAATTTAATTTCTTCCCAAGATATTATTATTATTATTATTATTTTTTTTTTACAGGCAGAGTGGACAGTGAGAGAGAGAGAGAGAGACAGAGAGAAAGGTCTTCCTTTGCCGTTGGTTCACTCTCCAATGGCCGGCGCGCTGCGGCCGGCGCACCGCGCTGATCCAATGACAGGAGCCAGGAGCCAGGTGCTTTTCCTGGTCTCCCATGGGGTGCAGGGCCCAAGCACCTGGGCCATCCTCCACTGAACTCCCGGGCCACAGCAGAGAGCTGGCCTGGAAGAGGGGCAGCCGGGACAGAATCCAGTGCCCTGACCGGGACTAGAACCCGGTGTGCCGGCGCCGCTAGGCGGAGGATTAGCCTAGTGAGCCGCGGCGCTGGCCCTTCCCAAGATATTATATGTGTGCAAGTATTCAAAAATCTGAAAAAATAGCTTGAAATCTGAAACACTTCTATTTCTAAGCATTTGAGTAAGGGATACTCAACCTACCTATTACAGTATGTTCTCATTAGAAGATAAGTGTTCTGAATGTATGAGCCACTCTTGTCTACCATACTTATTCCAGCATCACTGCAAGAAGATTCACTGTCTCACATACCATCATCATATGCCATACCATTTTACAAGTAAACATACAAGACCTGTAGACACTGCTGATCAGTTCACAGTTTAGAAGACTCCATTTCCCACAAGCAGCTGACTTTTCAGGATGGTTGAGTACTTCATAAAGACTCACTTATTCCCACAAACTGGGAACAAGACTGTATGAGTTTGGATTGCTGTCCTTCACTGGCAAATGTTCTGAACCAGGGATCAATATAACAGCACTACCTTCTGTAGACCTAATGGAGGAGTCAGAATAAAAAGGTGGACCCCCACCCTGGCATGAGTTCATTAGCTAATCCCAATATTCTTGGCTCTGTTGCTCTCTATTTCACCAATAATAGTTGTATTGCATTGCAGTTGGAAACTGCTGATTATGGGATTGGGACTTTTTCAAACCACTGAGTGAAGGTAAAGTTGGACTTTTGGTGTTGGTTGTGGTCATTGACTCTCCTATGGAGAGGAGGTGGATTTACTGCTCTTCAGTGGGAGTTGGGAGGATGATCGGCAGAACACAGGTGATCTCTGTGGATATGTCCTCTTCCTGCCATGTCTGTTACTAAGAGTTGAAGAATACTACAAGAGGGTTAGACCTCCTCCCGACTGAAATGTATGTAAAGGTTAAGGAAACACAGAACACAAGGCAGAAAGGCAAAGACGAAAATGCAGCTAAAACCCCTGGCAAACTGTGGAAATGATGACTCAGCTGTTCTTTGTGTGTGTGAAAATGTGTGCATTTGTATGTACTTGTATCTGTATGTTCATGCACTTCCATGTTTGTGTCCCTAAGCTTATATACAGTGTATCAGTGGATATGGATAGTGTATGTGTATATAGTGCATAAGTGCACATGCATATAGTCCCAATTTTTCTTCTATACTGCAGTAAGGGTATGTTTTAGGGTTATTATCCACTTGAGCCTTTGGTCTATAGCTTGGTATGGTATTGAATCAGTATTTTGATTGGACTAGCACTAGATGTCACCCATAAATTCTACATAAGGAATTGAACATACTCTACAGTGAGAAGTTGTGCTAGTTAATCAAGAAGGTGGAAGTGTTTGGGGAAATATGAGCAATGGCATCATTTTGTTACAGATGTGTAATTTAAAAAATTTAAGGTATAAGGAAAGGGTTGTCGTAACTCTGTGTTAGGGTGGACTGAAGTGAATATTTATTGGCTTTTTGTAGGGTGAGAGGAATTTATCGTCCTTCTGTAGATACCCCCCCCCCAAAACTACAGACTATTGAGGGCCCCACACAGGGACAGTGCTGGTGTCTAGAGGTAAGAGAACAGGAGTGTCCTAAGCCTCCAGGGACATTTCTAAGGAACAGCAATAGAACGGAGTCTGGTTCTCTTGGCCTGTTGTATGCTGAAAGTTGACCGGATTTTTAACTAATTGCTTTGCTGCTGTTCTCTGGCCTTCTACATGATTCTGGGTATCTTCCAGTCTTTATCATACATTGTTTTCTGCTTAACTAGCTTTTTTTATTCAGTTTACATTTTGTACCACACTAAGAATTATTCGAAGAGGGAGGGATTCATAGATTTCACATTAGCTTCTCTTTGTCATAAGCACCAAATGCACATTTTCAATATCAAATCTATTTAGTGTATCCGAACAAACATAAATCCACTTGAAGTCATAGTAGTTACTGAATTATATTTGGCAAATATTTTATCTTTAATCATTTTTCTGTATTCTGAAAGTCTTGGGTTGCTTTTTTTATATAAAGTTTGGCCTTTTGGCTAAGATCAAGTGTAATAAATTTCACAGGTACAGCTTTAGGAATATAGCTGTTCTTCCTCCCATGCCCGCCCTCTAACCCCCACTTCCTACTCCCTCTCCCATCCCATTCTTTGTTAAGATTCATTTTTAATTATCTTTATATACAGAAGACAAAGTCTATAGTAAGTAAAGATTTCAACACTTTGCACCCACACAAACACACAAAGTATAAAGTATTGTTTGAAGACACGGTTGACCATTAATTCTGATAGTACAATTCTTCAAGGACAGAGGTCCTACATGGGGAGTAAGTGCACAGTGATTCCTGTTGTTGATGTAACAATTGGCACTCTTATTTATGACGTCAGTGATGACCTAAGACTCTGGACATGAGCTGCCAAGGCCATGAAGCCTTTGAGTCCACAATCTCCATCAGTGTTTAGGCAGCGGCATAAGCAAAGTGGAAGTTCTTTCCTCCCTTCAGAGAAAGGTACCTTCTTCTTCGATGGCCCCTTCTTTCCACTGGGATCTCACTCACTGAGATCCTTCATTTAGGTCATTTTGCCACAGTGTCTTGGCTTTCCATGCCTGAAATGCTCTCATGGGCTTTTTAGCCAGATCCAAATGCCTTAGGGCTGATTCTGAGGCCAGAGTGCTGTTGAGGGCATTTCTCATTCTATGAGTCTGCTGTGTGGCCTGCTTCCCATGTTGGATCATTCTCTCCTTTTTAATTCTATTATGATTATTAGCAGACACTTGGTCTTATTTATGTGATCCCTTTGACACTTAATCTTATCTATATTATCAGTTAAACACTTAAAATGATCATTTTAATGAGTAAGATGGCATTAGTACCACCCAGCTTAATGGGATTTGGAGTCCAAGTTTTTAGCTTTACCCTGAGGGGTAAGTCCATAGGAACGTGTGCCGAACTGTATCTATTCCCTCTCTTACTCCAACTCTTTTTTTTTTTACTGGGATTAGTTTTCAATTGGATTTAAATACCTATGAATAATCCTGTATTAAAAAGAGTTCAAGCAATGGTATTAATTAGGAAAAAGAAAATAGGAGAAAAAAATATAGTAAGCTATTCCTCGACAGTCAGAACAAGAGCTGATCAAGTCATTGCTTCTCATAATGTCAATTTTACTTCTGCAGATTTCCTTTTAGGTGCTCAGCTAGTTGTCACAATAAGGGAAAACATACAATATTTGTCCCTTTGGGACTAGCTTACTTCACTAAGTATGATGAGTCCCAGATTCTTCCATTTTGTTGCAAATGACTGGATTTGTTTTTTTTTAACTGCTGTGTAGTATTCCATAGAGTACATATCCAATAATTTCTTTACCCAGTCTTCCATTGACGTACATTTTGGTTGAATCTATGTCTTAGCTATTATGAATTGAGCTGCAGTCAACATGGAGGTAGGTGCTAATAGCTCTTTTGTTATGCCAATTTCATTTCCTTTGGGTAAATTCTGAGTAATGGGATGGCTGGGTCATACAGTATGGCTATATTCAGATTTCTGAGATACGTCCAAACTGTCTTCCATAGTAGCTTTACCAGCTTACATTCCCACCAACAGTGGATTAGGGTACCTTTGTCCCCACATCCTTGCCAGCATTGATTGTTTATTGATTTCTGTATGAAAGCCATTCTAACTGGGTGAATAAATATGAGTGAGGTGAAAACTCACTGTGGTTTTTATTTGTCTTTCCTTAACGGCTAGTGATCCTGAACATTTTTTCATGTGTCTTTTGGCCATTAGGATTTCCTCTTTTGAAAAAAGTCTGTTTAAATCCTTTTTCCGTATCTTAACTGGGTTGTTTCATTGTTGTGTAGTTTTTGATTTCTTTGTAGATTCTGATTATTAATCCTTTATCAGTTGCATAGTTTACAAATAATTTCTCCCATTCTGTTGGTTGCTTCTTTGCTTTCCTGTTTCTTTTTCCATACAGAAACTTCTCAATTTGATGTAATCCCAGTTGTTAATTTTGGTTTTGGCTGTCTGTGCTTCTGGGGTCATTTCCATGAAGTCTTTGCCTGTGCCAATATCTTGTAGGGTTTCTCTTGTTCTCTAATAATTTGAAGGTGTCAGGTCATAGATTTAGATCTTTAATCCATGTTGAGTGGATTTTTGTGTAAAGTGTAAGGTAGGGGTCTTCATACTTCTGTATGTGGAAATCCAGTTTTCCTAGCGCCATTTGTTGAATCGACTGTCCTTGCTACAGGGATTGGTTTTAGCTCCTTGATCAAATGTAAGTTGGTTGTAGATACCTGGATTGATTCTGACACTTCTGTTTTGTTCCATTGTTCTGTCTGTCTGTATTTGTACCAGCACCAGGTTGTTTTGATTATAACTGCCCTGTAGTATGTTTTGAAATCTGGTATTGTGATGCCTCTAGCTTTCTTGTGTAAGATTGCTTTAGCTATTCAAAGTCTCCTGTGTTTCTATATGAATTTCAGCATCATTTTTTTCTAGATCTGAGAAGAATGTCTTTGTTATTTTGATTGGTATCACATTCAATCCGTAAACTGCTTTTGGAAGAGTGGACATTTTGATGATATTGATTCTTCCAATCCATGAACATGGAAGTTTTTTCCATTTTTTTGTGTCTTTATCTATTTCCTCCTTTAATGTTTCATAATTCTCATCGTAGAGATCTTTGACATCCTTTGTTAAGTTTATTCCAAGATATTTGCCTTTTTTTTTTTTTTTTGCTATTGTGAATGGGATTTATCTTAGAAGTTCTTTCTTAGCCATGGCATTGATTGTGTATAAAAGGCTGTTGATTTTTTATATTAATTTGATTTGCTGCTACTTTACCAAATTCTTCTATGAGTTCCAATAATCTCCTAGTGGAGTTCTTTTGATCCCTTATATAAAGAATCATGTCATCTGCAAATACGGATAGTTTGACTTCCTCCTTCCCAGTTTTCATCCCTTTGGTTTCTTTTTCTTGCCTCACAGCTCTGGCTAAAACTTCCAGTATAGTATTGAATAGCATTGGTGAGAGTGGGCATCCATGTCTGGTGCCTGATCTCAGTGGGAATGCTTCCAACTTTTCTCCGTTCACTATGATGCTGGCTATAGGTTTGTCATAAATGGACTGATTGTGCTGAGGAATGTTCCTTCTATACCCAATTTGCTTAAAGTTGTCATCATGAAAGGGTGTTGTAATTTATCAAATGCTTTCTCTGCAAATACTCAGATAATCATATGGTTTTTGTGCAGCAGTTTGTTAATGTGGTGTATCACATTGATTGATTTGTGAATGTAATGTTGAACCATCCCTGCATACCAGGAATAAATTCCACTTGGTCTCTGTGCATGATCTTTCTGTTGTGTTGTTGGATTCGATTAGCTAATTTTTTTTTTTGCCACATAAGAAGTTTAATAATTTAAACAAAAGATCTTAGTTTAGTAGGAATAGACAATGACTATAAACAATAATTTAATGAAAAATCACCATTTCACCTATATATAGTAAGTTATATAGTAATCACAAATCATTAAAACTATAGTAATATAACATTCTTACCTGCTGGTTTTACAAAGGTACAAAACAAAGTTTTACAAAACTATATTTGCAGCAATACTGATGCACAGAGATATTTCTTTTTTTTTTAACTTTTATTTAATGAATATAAATTTCCAAAGTACGACTTATGGATTACAATGGCTTCCCCCCAATACCATCCCTCCCACCCACAACCCTCCCCTTTCCCACTCCCTCTCCCCTTCCATTCACATCAAGATTCATTTTCGATTATCTTAATATACAGAAGATCAGCTTAGTATACATTAAGTAAGGATTTCAACAGTTTGCTCCCACACAGAAACATAAAGTGAAAAATAATAGATGATTTTTTTTAAATGATGATGAAATCAGATCAGACCTATTGTCATGTTTAATCCCAGCGAGAGTCAAGTTGGGAATTGCTAATTTCTTCTTCTTCTTTTTTTTTTTTTTAACAGAAGATCAGTTTAGTATACATTAAGTAAAGATTTCAACAGTTTGCACCCCCATAGAAACACAAAGTGAAATATATTGTTTGAGTACTCGTTATAGCATTAAATCTCAATGCACAGCACATTAAGGACAGAGATCCTACATGAGGAGTAAGTGCACAGTGACTCCTGTTGTTGACTTTACCAATTGACACTCCTGTCTATGGCATCAGTAATCTCCCTATGCTCCAGTCATGAGTTTCCAAGGCTATGGAAGCCCTCTGAGTTCTCTGACTCTTATCTTGTTTAGACAAGGTCATAGTCAAAGTGGAGGTTCTCTCCTCCCTTCAGAGAAAGGTACCTCCTTCTTTGAAGACCTGTTCTTTCCACTGGGATCTCACTCACAGAGATCTTTTTGCCAGAGTGTCTTGGCTTTCCATGCCTGAAATACTCTCATGGGCTTTTCAGCCAGATCCGAATGCCTTAAGGGCTGATTCTGAGGCCAGAGTGCGATTAGCTAAAATTTTGTGGAAGAGTTTTGCATCCATGTTCATCAGGGAAATTGGTCTATAATTCTCTCTCTCTCTTGCATCCTTTTCAGGTTTGCGAATTATGGTGATGCTGGCTTTGTAGAAAGCATTTGGGAGGATTCCCTCTCTTTCAGTTGTTGGGAATAACTTGAGAAGAATTGGAGTTAGTTCTTCTTTAAATGTCTATTAGAATTCAACAGTGAAGCCATCCAGTCCTGGGCTTTTCTTTTTTGGGAGGGCCTTTATTTCTGATTCAGTCTCCATCTTGGTTATGGGTCTGTTTAGGTTTTCTGTGTCTTCTTGGCTCTATTTAGGTAGGTTGTATGTCCAGGAATCTGTCCATTTCTTGTAGGGTTCCTAATTTGTTATCATACAGCTCTTTGTATTAATTTCTGAAAATTATTTTTATTTCTGTGGTGCCTGTTGTTACATATCATTTTTTTCAGGTAGAGTTAGACAGTGAGAGAGAGACAGAGAGAGAGTTATAGACAGTTACAGAGAGAGACAGAGAGAAAGATCTTCCTTCCAATGGTTCACCCCCCAAGTGTCCGCTATGGCCAGTGTGCTGTGCTGATCTGAAGCCAGGATCCAGGTGCTTCCTCCTGGTCCCCCATGCGGGTGCAGGGCCCAAGCACTTGGGCCATTCTCCACTGCACTCCCGGGCCACAGCAGAGAGCTGGCCTGGAAGAGGAGCAACCGGGACAGAATCCGGCACCCCAACCGGGACTAGAACCTGGGGTGCTAGTGCCACAGGCGGAGGATTAGCCTAGTGAGCTGCAGTGTTGGCCAAAACAGAATCATTTTTTTTAAATGCATTGTTTCAGTAGTTGTTCTGAGACTAAGCAAACCATGCTACTCATTTCTGATACTTTCTTTCAGGGTTTTCCTTTGATGATTCTTTAGAAATTGATGATATACCCCCCTTTTGCCTGTTTTAATGCTCCTGTTTCTGGGCTGCTTTACCGTGTTGCCAAGGCCCTACGTAATTTGTCATCATTGCAGGTTATGTCCATATAACCCGATTTAGATATTGATGACGGTCAGCTTTGTGAGGACCACAGGGCTGACAGCAAGCCTGCTATGCAGTTCAGGCCATTGTCACTGCTCCAGGCCTGCTTGTTTAACTCATCTTCCATGAATACAGAGGACCCTACTCTCAAGTTTTTTGGGTTTACAGCAGTGACAAAAGAAGAGGCTGAATGCTTTTCAGATGCAGGTTAAAGAGCCTCTGAGAACAGGACTTGGATACCTGCTCGCCATCCAGGCAGACCGTGGCCCTCTTTACAGAGTCCTAAATGCTGAGATGGGGATGAAGATGTTACTGTTTCTCATGCTGAGTGGAGTGTGACAGTAGAGATTTGAGAGAGTAAAACTGGCACAAGTACACATACTCAAACCCCTTCCCCCATTGTCCCCTTGGAACAGCCCAGCAGTGAATAAATGCTGTCTCTCCCAGGTGTCTGTAGCCTTACTCATTTAATAGGTTGTGCTCTTCATACAAACACAAAATGCATAATTTTGTGTGTCCCATAAGAATGTGGCTCCTGGGTAAGCAAATGAAGCTCAAATGTGGCCCCGCTGGGAAAACTGCTTCAGCAACAGACCATGGGGGCTTCCACACCACCATCCTGCTTTCTTGGGTATTTTCTTGTATTCTGCTCTATTTCCTCTGTTTAACCAGATAGCTAATGACTCATCTTGATCTGGTCAACATCTTAAATGGGTAGTAAAGAAAGGATATACTTCTCATGATAAAATTTTGTGTTTTATCATGGAAGGGGTGCTTTAGCAAAGTTCATTATTCTTTTTTTTTTTTTTATTTTTGACAGGCAGGGTGGACAGTGAGAGAGAGAGACAGAGAGAAAGGTCTTCCTTTGCCGTTGGTTCACCCTCCAATGGCCGCCGCTGCAGCCGGCGCACCGCGCTGATCCGATGGCAGGAGCCAGGATCCAGGTGCTTTTCCTGGTCTCCCATGGGGTGCAGGGCCCAAGCACCTGGGCCATCCTCCACTGCACTCCCTGGCCATAGCAGAGAGCTGGCCTGGAAGAGGGGCAACCGGGACAGAATCTGGCGCCCTGACCGGGACTAGAACCCGGTGTGCCGGCGCCGCAAGGTGGAGGATTAGCCTAGTGAGCCACGGCGCCGGCCCACAAAGTTCATTATTCTTAACTAAAAGTAAAACATCTTTGAAAAATCACAGTATTGCAATTTAGCAAAATAGTTTCATTAACATGTTTATTAACCAAGTATAATTGCTTATTTTTATAATCTTTGATGCTTTATCAATATCATGGGTTCTCATATCAGACATTGAATATGGGCTATGCTTATGATCACTGTAGAAACTTGAAGCAATTTTAAGGAGATTCAGTTGCCAGTAAAGTAGTTCATTAAAATACTTAGATGTTTGAAGTAAGCAAAAGTTTAGTTGAGTCTTTGATTTGTTGGTTTTGTTGATAGCTAAACAAGTTCAAGTTGCCAGGAATATAGCAGGTGCTCAATTATTGATGACTGAGTTGAGTTGTGATGGATACTTTCCACTCTTGCCTTGAATAAAGGGGCTGATGTAGAGTTATAGGGATTATTTCCAAAGGTGCCCAGATGACTGTTTCTAAAATTAAAAACATAACCAAGTAAGAAATGCCACCTTCCCTAACTTGGGCGGATAGTCTGCTTTCATCAACTCGTAAAGAGCCATTTCTAGCAAGAGCTGCAGATGGCTGATCATTCTGTATATCTATGACCCACAGTTCTCAGAACTTCAGCCATGCTCCTTACTTCAAGTGTGGGAATGCCTATTATGAGAAAATCTTCCCTGATTTTCCCAGTGTGGCGTGGATGGTAGGATTCTCTATGCTTGTAAGGTTCCAAGTATCAATACACAGTGAGGTCTGAATGCATAAATATGGAAGGAAACAAGGAGGTGATAGAGACAGGAATGCTTCTTACTTCTTGGCCCTGTGCTTGGGGTAAATACTAACCTTCAGGCTCCTGTTATTGTCTCTTTTCCTAAGAAGAGTTTCTGACATCTAACAGGTTGCTCATCAGGGCATCTCGCCCACTGCGTGTCATTCGCTATGTATAAAATGTACATAAAAGTATATGATTATGAGAGGTCTTAAAAACAGGAAAGGGAAACATTGAAATGATATTTGAAGTATGGAGAAGTCAGTGTTGTTGGTGAGACACCACAGCCCGATGGAGAGGCAGGTGGCAGGAAGTCAGGCAGAGGCTCAGCACAGTACAGGGGTTGCTTCCTGCCTGGAGTGAAAAAGGAAGGTGTAGTAGTGAGCTTTACGTTCCTGTAAGAAGGTATCCAGGGTCAGGGGCTGCATAACTGTAGAAGAGAAGGAGTTTATTGTGGTTCAAAGTTCTGGAGGCCCAGGGTCAAGGGCCTGTGTCTGGTGATGTTCTCCTTGCTGGGGGGAATCCTGCAGTGGCACAGGCTGCCACAAGGTGAGATAGGGCGGGTGTACACGAGTGGTGTCTGTGGTCTTTCCCTCTTCTAACAAACCCACCAGTATTGCATCAAAGGGCTCCCCTCTGAGGACCTTGTCTAATCTTACTCATTCGCCTACAGGCTCCTCCCTCTTCTAAACATCACCATCACCCTCTGAATCCCTCATAGTGAGGATTCTGTTTCAACACATGAAGTCTTAGAGGCCTCTAAACCATAGCCAAAGATGCTGCACAGTTTTCATCAGGGGAATTAAATGACCCTATTCAAATTTTGCTTTTACTCATTTGTTACTCTGAAATATTTCCAACATACAAGGATGTATAATCATATAATGGACACACACACACATGTAGAGTACAAGAGAGAGTGCAGCATTCTTGTGAAATCTTGATGTCTTGGAACTGAAAGAAATACTTTCTGATGGAACTGAAAGTTCTCTTCAGAAGCCCTTCTCTTTCCCCAGAAGTAGCAGCTAACGTGAATTTACTTTTTTTCATTTCCATGTATGGTTTCAGTACCATGACTGATTATGTGCTAAAAATAATCTATAGCATTATTTCATTTTTAAAAGATTTATTTATTTATTTGAAAGGTAGAGAAAGAGTCAGAGGCAGAGAGAGATAGAGAAGTCTTCATCTGCTGCTTCACTCCCCAGATGGCCACAAGTGCCGGAGCTGGGCCCATCGGAAGCCAGGAGCTTTTCCTGGGTCTTCCACGTGGGTACAGGAGCCCAGGGACTTGGACCATCTTCTATTGCTTTCTCAGGCCATAGCAGAGAGCTGGATTGGAAGTGGAGCAGCCAGGACCCATATGGGATGCCAGCACTACAGATGGTGGCTTTACCTGCTGTGCCACAGCACTGGCCCCACATTGTTTCATTCTTTAAGACTTGTGTTTGCAGTAGCATACCATAGCATTCTGTAAGCCTTTGCTTCTCAAAGCTACATTTTTGAAGTTTATTTTACGGTATATGTGATGTTCGTTGCTTTTCAGTTGCTGTGTAGGAAACTACTATACAGATATTTTATTTATTTTTTATTTGACAGAGTTAGACAGTGAGAGAGAGAGAGACAGAGAGAGAAAGGTCTTCCTTCCGTTGGTTCACCCCCCAAATGGCTGCCATGGCTGGAGCTACGCCAATCCGAAGCCAGGAGCCAGGTGCTTCCTCCTGGTCTCCCATGTGGGTGCGGGGCCCAAGCACTTGGGCCATCCTCCACTGCCTTCTCGGGCCACAGCAGAGAGCTGGACTGGAAGAGGAGCAACCGGGACTAGAACCCTTCGCCCATATGGGATGTTGGCACTACAGGCGGAGGATTAACCAAGTGAGCCACAGCACCGGCCCCAAGGAACCTACTGTACAGATATTTTAAAGGAGTCCAAGCACATTCTTCAGCCCCTCTTTAATAATCTACCAAATCAGAAATTAACCCAAGTGATAAGGTAGATCGAAGTTCTCTATGACTACTGAAGGCTGGGTTGTATGGCAGTGTCTAATGTGAAGCTCAGAATGTTCCTGCCAACTCTTGTCTGTCACCCCTGATGGCAACTTGGTTCCATAGAACAAGTGACACAGGTCTTGGCCCCATGCTGTTACAGGAGAATGTTTCAAGAGGGTGGGCAAATGCCCTGTTCTTAGGATTTAAGGGAGATTAGCACAGCACCAGTGAGAAATGTGACTAACTGGTTGCCACCAACTACCCAAGGAAATCAGTTCATTTACAGGGGAGATCCAGATGGGTCAAGAGGTTGTGAACATTTATTAGTGTGTTTTCGTGAGCAAGAGTTTTAAGTGTTGAGTATACTGACTTTTTTATTTATGTTTTATGTATCCTAAAGTCTTTGTCCCAAAGTGTGTGTGTGTATGTGTGTGTGTGTGTGTGTGTGTGTGTATAAAAGGCCTCGTTGTCTTCTTAATTCTGTTTGTCAGAAGAGTTTATAAGCCTACATGTAAAAATCTGTCTTCATTTAATTTTTATAGTGATAGATAAGGGTGGATATCCATTGTTTTCCCAAGTGTACATCAGAGATCCAGCACCTTGCAAGGAAGCATTCCCGGGAGGGAGCATTATGGGTAGAGAGATGGAAACATGAGTTGAGGCTAGATGTATATTATTAAATCAAGTAGTGAAGACGCTGAATGTTGATTTTAAGTCCTCTCATATGACAGAATAAATACATTTAATGATTAAACTTGCCAATGGGAAAAAAGGCTGGATAAAACATTCTTAAAAAGATTTATTTATTTATTTATTTGAAAGTCAGTTATACGAGACAGAGAAGGAGAGAGAGTTACCTTCCATCCACTGGTTGCATCCACCCAAGATGGTTTCAATGGCCAGGGCTAGGGCAGGCCAAAGCCAGGAGCTTCCCCGGGCCTACCACATGAGTTACCTTCACTGCTTTTCCCAGGCTGTTAGCAGGAAGCTGTATCAGAAGTGGAGTAGCTGGGATCAATCAGCACCAATATAGGATGTTGATGTTGAAGGCAGTGGCCTCATGTTTGATGCCACAACACTGGCCCTGGATAAAATATCTTAAAGAATATTTTCCTTAAAAAGCATTACTGAGTTAGGAGACAGAAAATCTTCAGAATCCAAACTTGTAATGAAAATACCTGGTAAGATAATTAAATACCAAAGGTTGCTTTTGCCCTAGGGGTTTCAGTTGAATTCAAGAAATCTCAAGTTTCTACACTGATAGCTGGGGAGTGAGAAGGACTCTAACTGGAGACCTCCTCATAAGGACAGTGCATTCAGTATTAGAAATGAATGAACTTTCCAGAAGTAGAGTAAGGACAACCACAAGTTTAGGTTTCACTGCTGTCAAAAGCATAATAGAAATTCTCCTTTAAAATTCATAGCCAGAAGGCAGCCTTCAAATGAGTTTATGACCTGAATTACTACTCCTTGTGTGGTCTGTGAATGCTCTGGATTAAAATTAATTTTAGAGTCGTTTTATTTGATTGGAAGCCAATTTTTTTTTTGAACTTTTATTTAATGCATATAAATTTCCAAAGTACGACTTATGGATTACAATGGCTTCCCCCCCATACCGTCCCTCCCACCCACAACCCTCCCCTTTCCCACTCCCTCTCCCCTTCCATTCACATCAAGATTCATTTTCGATTATCTTAATATACAGAAGATCAGCTTAGTATACATTAAGTATGGATTTCAACAGTTTGCTCCCACACAGAAACATAAAGTGAAAAATAATAGATGATTTTTTTAAATGATGATGAAATCAGAGCAGACCTATTGTCATGTTTAATCCCAGTGAGAGTCAAGTTGGGAATTGATAATTTTTTTTTTTTACAGAGGATCAGTTTAGTATGCATTAAGTAAGGATTTCAACAGTTTGCACCCCCATAGAAACACAAAGTGAAATATATTGTTTGAGTACTCGTTATAGCATTAAATCTCAATGCACAGCACATTAAGGACAGAGATCCTACATGAGGAGTAAGTGCACAGTGACTCCTGTTGTTGACTTTACCAATTGACACTCCTGTCTATGGCATCAGTAATCTCCCTATGCTCCAGTCATGAGTTTCCAAGGCTATGGAAGCCCTCTGAGTTCTCCGACTCTTATCTTGTTTAGACAAGGTCATAGTCAAAGTGGAGGTTCTCTCCTCCCTTCAGAGAAAGGTACCTCCTTCTTTGAAGACCTGTTCTTTCCACTGGGATCTCACTCGCAGAGATCTTTTGCCAGAGTGTCTTGGCTTTCCATGCCTGAAATACTCTCATGAGCTTTTCAGCCAGCTCCAAATGCCTTTAGGGCTGATTCTGAGGCCAGAGTGCTATTTAGGACATCTGCCATTCTATGAGTCTGCTGAGTATCTCACTTCCCATGTTGGATCACTCTCCCCTTTATTTACTCCATCAGTTAGCGTTAGCAGGTACTAGACTTGTCTATGTGCTCCCTTTGACTCCCAGTCCCTTCACCATGACCAACTGTGAACTGAAACTGATCACCTGGAACAGTGAGATGGCATTGGTACATGCCACCTCGATGGGATTGAATTGGAATCCCCTGGTATGCTTCCAACTCCACCACTTGGGGCAAGTCAGCCTGAGCATGTCCCAAATTATACATCTCTTCCCTCTCCCATAGGTGCCTACATCAAGAAATTGGAAAGACACCAAATAGATGAGCTTTCAATTCACCTCAAGGATCTAGAAAACCTACAGCAAATCAGACCCAAATCTAGTAGGAGAAGAGAAATAATTAAAATCAGAGAAGAAATCAACAGGATTGAATCAAGAAAAACATTACAAAAAATCAGCCAAACGAAGAGCTGGTTTTTTGAAAAAATAAACAAAATTGACACCCCATTGGCCCAACTAACTAAAAAAAGAAAAGACCCAAATCAATAAAATCAGAGATGAAAAAGGAAATGTAACAACAGACACCACAGAAATAAAAAGAATCATCAGAAATTACTACAAGGACTTGTATGCCAGCAAACAGGGAAACCTGTCAGAAATGGATAGATTCCTGGACACATGCAACCTGCCTAAATTGAACCAGGAAGACATCGAAAACCTAAACAGACCCATAACTGAGACAGAAATTGAAACAGTAATAAAGGCCCTCCCAACAAAGAAAAGCCCAGGACCAGATGGATTCACTGCTGAATTCTACCAGACGTTTAAAGAAGAACTAACTCCAATTCTTCTTAAACTATTCAGAACAATCGAAGAAGAGGGAGTCCTCCCAAATTCTTTCTATGAAGCCAGCATCACCTTAATTCCTAAGCCGGATAAAGATGCAGCACTGAAAGAGAATTACAGACCAATATCCCTGATGAACATAGATGCAAAAATCCTCAATAAAATTCTCGCCAATAGAATGCAACAACACATCAGAAAGATCATCCACCCAGACCAAGTGGGATTTATCCCTGGTATGCAGGGATGGTTTAATGTGCGCAAGACAATCAATGTGATACACCACATTAACAGACTGCAGAAGAAAAACCATATGATTATCTCAATAGATGCCGAGAAAGCATTTGATAAAATACAACACCCGTTCATGATGAAAACTCTAAGCAAACTGGGTTTGGAAGGAACATTCCTCAATACAATCAAAGCAATCTATGAAAAACCCACAGCCAACATCCTATTGAATGGGGAAAAGTTGGAAGCATTTCCACTGAGATCTGGAACCAGACAGGGATGCCCACTCTCACCACTGCTATTCAATATAGTTCTGGAGGTTCTAGCCAGAGCTATTAGGCAAGAAAAAGAAATTAAAGGGATACAAATTGGGAAGGAAGAACTCAAACTATCCCTCTTTGCAGATGACATGATTCTGTATTTAGGGGACCCAAAGAACTCTACTAAGAGACTATTGGAACTCATAGAAGAGTTTGGCAAAGTAGCAGGGTATAAAATCAATGCACAAAAATCAACAGCCTTTGTATACACAGACAATGCCATGGCTGAGGAAGAACTTCTAAGATCAATCCCATTCACAATAGCTACAAAAACAATCAAATACCTTGGAATAAACTTAACCAAAGACGTTAAAGATCTCTACGATGAAAATTACAAAACCTTAAAGAAAGAAATAGAAGAGGATACCAAGAAATGGAAAAATCTTCCATGCTCATGGATTGGAAGAATCAATATCATCAAAATGTCCATTCTCCCAAAAGCAATTTACAGATTCAATGCAATACCAATCAAGATACCAAAGACCTTCTTCTCAGATCTGGAAAAAATGGTGCTGAAATTTATATGGAGGCACAAGAGACCTCGAATAGCTAAAGCAATCTTGTACAACAAAAACAAAGCTGGAGGCATCACAATACCAGATTTCAGGAAGCCAATTTGAAGGAGAAAAACTGAATTCTATTTGGAGAAATACAATTTCTAGAGTTTATGAAGTTACAAAACAATAATATGTACCCCCAAATCACAACGTATGCAAGGAAATAACTTACTGAGAGTGCAAGACAGTTGAAAAAAGCAAAGCGTGTTTGCTCAAATATGAAATACTGAAATTGTGAGACACAAATTCACTTACCATGGTAAAAGAAACTAAAGAGAAGCTTTAAACATGAGCAAGAATAAAAACTCTAAAATAATAGTAAATACTCTAGAAATTAAAAATGAAATAGTAAAATAATTTATGAATGTCTAAATAGATAGTTAAATCGAGAGTTGGAAAATTCAGTTATGGCTGTAGAAATTGTATGTAAAACAAAGTAGAAGTGAAGATGATGGAATAATCGGGGGGTTATGAGCAAGACATAATCAAATGATAAGTTCTAGCATGCATCGGACTGAAGACCCAGCAGATGTTCAAATATGGCTTCTTCCTTCCTCTGCTCTTTGATTTCCTTATTGTCCTCTTTCAAGGCGATTGAAGATTTTTCACAATTGTTCAAAGTCACCAACCTTTACACAAGAGAAATCCAGTAAAACTCAGGTGATACAAACAAAAAGAATTTTACACCTTGAAAAACTAATCAAACTGAAGCAAGGAAGAACAAAAGCTCTTAAAAGAATTGCGATTATATTGTGACTGACTTCCTAATAGTGTTACGGAAAGCCAGAAGATTCTCACTAAGCTGACTCTAAAGGAAGCACTTCAAGTGTTAGAAAAGTGACCTCAGACAGAATTTTGGAATGAAACAAAAAAGGATTCTGTAGGTATTGCTAAATGTGACACAAGAGTAGTGATGCTTAATTTATGAGTAATAAAACAGGCTAGAAAAAATAATTTGGAAGACAGTAACGGGAGCCCATGTTGGCAGCTTGAATATTATTTCAAACATATATGGAACTGTATGAAAATTAATTTTGTGTTCAACTCTTAAGATTGCTTTGCAAGTGTTTAAAGGATCAGTATCACATAGATTTCATTTTCTTACTTTAATGCAGTTTAGAAATCAATAACCATGAAAACAAAAAAACAGAAATTCTAGGTATATGGAGAATTTTAAGACATTACATATAAGATAAATTAAAACATTTAAAGCCAAATGAAAATAAGAATTCTTTACATCAAAACTTAAACTAGATTTTTACACTTGATGCTAGCCAAAAGGCCGAGAAGGAAGTGCAACTTCATTTTCAAAAGGTTTATTTTATTTATTTAAAAGGCAGCATTACAGAGAGAAAGAGAGGGAGAGGCAGAGAGCAAGAGGTCTTCCATCCTCTGATTCACTCTCTAAATGATGGCAACAGATGGTGCTGGGCCAGGCCAAAGCGGAAGGTGGGAGCTTCTTCCTGGTCTCCCACACAGGTGCAGGGGCCCAAGCACTTGTACCATCTCCTCTTTCCCAGGGGTATTAGCAGGAAACTGTATCAGAACTGGAGCAGCCAGGACTCGTGCCAGTGCCCATACGGGATGCTGGTGCTGCAGGCAGTAGTTAACCCGCTACGGCACAGCACTGGTGCAGTAAAACTGTTGACACTACCGTAAATGCTGAGTCACTGAACAAAATAACTAAATGACACAAGAATGCATATGCTTTGTGTTCATTTATATAAATTTCAAAAACAGGAAAGACATACCATATATTGTATTTATTAACAGGGTTGCTGAGGTATTAAAGAAGAGTAAGGGAATTATTAATGAAAATCTGAGAATGGCAATTTCTTCTGCTGAGAAGGAAGAAGGAGGCACTCACTTGAGAAGGGGCATAAATGTAATTCTAATTCCTGGTGGTTCTCTGTTAAACGTTTGTTCTTTAACCTATACACTTGATTGGAGCTCAGATATGACCCTTCATTGTGGCCCTTCCATAAGTTTTATAAACCGCAGCAGAAGTGACAACATAATGTACCGTCTGGATTGGACAGGACTGGAGCTGGTTAGTCTCTTGGTACTGAGGATTTGTTCCTTGGGGATCAGGAACCTGGATCTGGCCTTGGCTTCCCTCTTCTGGGGCAATGATGCCGTTTCCTTCTAGGTCAAGTCGCCTGGGCTCAAGATGCTGTCTCTCTGGTCCCCACTCAGCAAGGTGGAAGTCATGGCTGAATGTGTTTGTGATCTGAGGACTTTATCATCAGGATGATCTCTCCAGGCTTTAAGCTTTTAATGGGCTGAACACCTAGTAATGACCTTGTTAGGAATAGAATCCCTCAATTCTTAAAAAATTAGGCAGATGATCCTGTGTAGAGAAATCCTGAATTTGTCTTGGAGAGGAGTTTTTACTGAAATGAGGCATGCGTAGGACAAAGCATTCCTCATGGCAGTGACCCCCAGAGCTGAGAGGTGGAAGCACTGGCGCGGCCAGCACAGCAAGCAGGGACAGCAGGAGGAAGCGTGGGGACAGAGTAGATGGAAAAACAGCCAGGCCAGGCAAGAGGCCCTCCCAAAGCATGTCTGAAATTACCCAGCATTTAACAGTTTTCATTCTGGAGGTATTAACAACAAACTCAACCACAATTTGAAAATCTCTGTTCTGGTCAGTGTGATGAGTGTGCAGGAAAGTTGTATGCTTCAGTTAAGCACATAGTATTTCTGAAATAATTGCAGTTGAGGCCAAATCCCTCTGCAGAAAGAAAAAATTAACTTTGAGCTAAGGTGCAGTGATTATAAGTTATTGTTGGCTGTTTGTATACTGTTATTTTCAAAAGGTTTCCCCTCAACTTTTCATTAATAATTTGTAAAAAAAAATGATACTAGATAGAACAAAAAAATGATATATAGTATTCCTCCAGACCTATTAATCTATTCATGCGAAAGGCAGGACCTGAGAGAGAGAGAGAGAGAGAGGGGTCCCATCTGCTGGTTCACTCTCCAAATGTCTGCAACAGCAGGGGCTAGGACAGGCTAAAGCCGGGAGCCAGGAATTCTGTCCAGGTGTCCCACATGGGTCACAGGGTCCTAAGCATTTGGGCCATCTTCTGCTGTATTCCCATGCACATTAGCAGGAATCCGAATTGGAAGCAGAGCAGCTGAGACACAAACCCACACACCAGGATGGGATACTGGCATTCTAAGCGGTGGCTTAACCTGCTGCACTGGTCCCAAAATAATAAAAAAAAAAAGTTTGTTGCAGGCATCTCTTTGTCTCCAGTTTTGTCTTGAAAGCAGTACCATAAGTAGTACCATAGGTTCTTGCATGTTTGCCCCATCTTGTTGAGACGGGACTGTTGGACTCAAGATTTCCTTGTGTCCTGCCATGTTGTGTTTTCAAGTTGCTCAGTGTCAGTGAAGTTGTTCACTGAAATGAAGCTCAGTTGCACCATACTCATGTACCTCTGTTGATTCATAAATCCCTTCTGATTAGATATCTATGAGGTTTGGTTTGCAGTTTTCAAAAGTCACAGGTGTGAGAGAATGGGTACAAAAATGGACAATGGAAAAGCCAGATACAACAATAGAATTCTGACTTCAACCTGCAGCAAGCAGCCCAGGACAGCAGTGTATCATCTGCAGTAACCGTCCCAACCACAAGTAAGACTTGCAGGATGTCCAGTTGCTATCTTAGTTAGCACTCCAAGAAGCCCAGTAATAGCCCTTGTAACAATGTGCCCTGCATTGCCAGGACCTGATTAATAATGGACAGCTTCTCTAATTTTCCGCTATGTCTCCAGCTTAGAACCAGCCAGAGAAAGCCCTAACCAATTATGAAGAATTCCCAGTATCTAACGAGTCCTCCTACAGCTTCCCCAGGCCAACACCCTGCAACTGGGGCTTACCCTTTTTTTATTTTTAGAATTGTTTTATATTTTTGAAGAAGTTAGAGAGAGATCGACCCAGAGAGAGGTCTTCCATTCTGCTAGTTCACTCCCCAATGACCTCAATGGCCAGACCTGAGCTGATTTGAAGCCAGGAGTGAGGAGCCTCCTCCAGGTCTCCCACACAGGTGCAGGGGCCCAAGGACTTGGGCCATCTTCTGCTTTCCCAGGCCACAGCAGAGAGCTGGATCAGAAGAGGAGCAGCCGGGACTTGAACTGGTCAGATCCTTCAAGCACCAGGCATTTTTCCTTTAAAGATATTTAAGTGACTTCATCAAATTAATACTAATCTCTTTAAATACAGTGGAAGGTTCCCAAGGGCTGGAAGTGTGTATTTTGCTCACCATCATATTCCGAGATCCTAGCCAGGCACATAAGAGATGCTTATTCAGTTTCTGCTGATTTGACAAAATACTGATGGCTACACTACCTCTTTGTACAGAAAACTTAAAATAGGGTCTAGAAATGGTTGTCACCAGGAGCCTTCACCTTGTCTGTCCAGTCCATGAATTTAAGACTCACACATGATCTCATTGGAAATCCCCTGCTGACTTCCTGTGTTCTCCAGGAGTGTCTTCATTCCTCCCTAGGAAGGACAGACCTTTCAGACTCAGGGTACATAGTGCTTCCTAGAGGCTGAGTGGGGTCCTCTGTGGCCCTTGTGCCTTGTCCACACTTCTGTGCATTTTGCTGCAATTTTCTGTATGCGTCTTCTCCCGTCGAGATCCTCAGTCCCTCAAAACAAAAGCTGATGTTCTGTTCATCTGAGTACTACATAACCTGTAATTACTGAGCACAGTTGGTGGTTACTGTGTGCTGCGCAGGTGCCAACAGATCCTTCCTATTATTGCACTTAATCTCACAATAGCCCTGTGAATTCAACGGCTTTATCTTTGCTGTCTCCATGAGTCTGATACAGATGAGGAATCTCACCAAAGATCCCATTTCAGGTAAATAGCAAAGGTAAGCTTTAGATTGAGACGTGTCATACTCTAAGTTCTCTAACCTGAACTCAAGGCTGTGTTAAAAATCAACTCTAGGCAGGCGCCATGGCTCAATAGGCTAATCCTCCACCTTGTGGCGCCGACACACCGGGTTCTAGTCCCAGTCGGGGCGCTGGATTCTGTCCCAGTTGCTCCTCTTCCAGGCCAGCTCTCTGCTGTGGCCCGGGAGTGCAGTGGAGGATGGCCCAAGTCCTTGGGCCTTGCACCCGCATGGGAGACCAGGAGAAGCACCTGGCTCCTGCCTTTGGATCAGCATGATGCGCCGGCCGCAGCGCGCCGGCCGCGGCGGCCATTGGAGGGTGAACCAACGGCAAAGGAAGACCCTTCTCTCTGTCTCTCTCTCTCTCACTGTCCACTCTGCCTGTCAAAAAAAAAAAAAAATTTCAACTCTAGGGGTGGGTGTTTGGCCTAGAGGATAAGATGCCTGCATGCCTGGTTTCAGTTCCTGACTCTGACTCTAGCTTCCTAGTAGTGCAGACCTTGAGAGGCAGCAGTGATGGCTGAGTAATTGGGTTCCTGCCCAATGTGGGAAGTTGGGGAAAAAGTCCCAGGTTTAAGCTTTATACCAGTTGGGGCAATTGCTGGCATTTGGGGAATGAGCTAGCAGATAAAATCATTCTATTTCTCTCTCTCTCTCTCTGGAACTCTGCCTTTCAAAAAATAGGTTGAAAAGATAGAGTCTATATCTTAATTATATTATCTAAAGCCCTGGTTATTCCTGGTTTTCTCTTTGCTGTGCATGGAATTTCTATTTTCGTTGTCAACCAGTATCTTGTTTAAGGACTCTAGATAATGTCATGAACTGAAATACTTAATCCTATATCATTCATCATATGTAAATTAAAAATACTGACTAAAATACAATTATTTTAGAAGTTGTACTCCTTCTTGAACAAAATATTGCCCCTTATAATTTTGATTCCTAAAATTTGTTTAAAATATGTATACTAATCAATGTATTTTATTTTGTAATATTTATTTATTTTATTTGAAAGTCAAGTTACAGAAAGAGAGGGAGAGAGAGAGAGACAGAGAGATCTTCTATGCACTGCTTCTCCCTAAATTGTTGTTAAAGCTGGGGCCAGACCAGACCAAAGTTAGGAGCAAGGAGCTGCTTACATGTCTCCCACTTGAGTGCAGGGGTCCAAGGACTTGGTCCATCTTTGGCTGCTTTCCTAGGTACCTTAGCAAGGAACTGGATCAGAAGTGAAGCAGCTGGAACTCAAACCAGTGCCCATAAGGGATGCAGGCATTGCTATACCACTATACCACAGTGCCAGCCTCTAATCATTGCATTTTATTCCTTTTTATATTTTCTGTTTTTTTAATTTAGAAGCTAAAAGTTGTTGGTCAGTTACTAATTCTCAGATTTATTGGCCCAACTTCTACATAGAAATGATTTTATAGACAGTTGTCTCATAAATTAAGGCCTGAGAGGTGATTTCACATCATAGACTATCAAAGCCCATTGTTGACATTTATAGGATGAAATAAAGATCAGAAATGTTTGAATGTTTGTCAGTATGCTATTTGCAAAATGTAAAATAACCATTAAATGGAACCTAGAGTTTATAAATTGATTTATGTCAACACATGAACCAAATACTAACATTTACTGCTATGTTCTTTTTATTAAACACATCATGAAATCTAAATGGCAGTTAAAATAGTTTATTTTTTCATGTTAAGTGGAAGTATGAAGCTGTTGGCTGTATTTAAAAAGGTAATAATAGGCATTTTGTATTTCTTTTCTAAGCACCACAGAGCAGCCGACACTCAACTAGTATTTCCTGCTGAAAATAAACCCAAGAATGAAAAGAAGAAACAAGAGTTCTTAGCTCTTGCAGAAAATTGCATTTCTTGGCCTTCCGTGTCCTAAGTAGAACGAAAATTTTGCATTCTTCCCATAAATCTTGGAGTGTCTAAAACACACTTTACGTCTGTCTCCCAATCACTCCCTTTATTAGCATAGAAAAGGTTCTGTTCTGTTCAATTCATGAGGTTTCTTAACATCTGGTAAAGGCAGTGAAGAGACAGTTTATGTGATCCTCCAAGAAAAACAGAATAAACAGGAACTGTGCTCACCACCCAAAGATGTGTACCTTAGCCAGAACTCCCCTGCTGCCTTGTTTTATTTTTTTTTCTTTTCTTTTGTTTTCTTTCTTCCCGTGGTTGGAACCAAAGTCAAAGATCAAACACATAGCATTTGGCACATACTGGATGCTGCAGAAATCTTCAGAAGAGCAAGGAGATGTTGTTTTCTATTTAGTAGGACGTGTAGGTGAACTACAGTGAAAATGACTGAGCCACTCTGCCTGGTTTTTATGTTTCTTTGGTGGAATAAAATAGAAAAGTAGGGGAGGAGAAAGGATGCAAAGAAGGTTCTGTGAGAGGAGTTCCAGATCCTTAGTTGGAAAACTGCCAGTAAAGACAACAGGATGTTTTCCTGGACCCAAACAGTGTTTTGTGATTTTGAAACAGAGAACTGCACATTCTTAGCTTCCTTTCATGTAAAGATGTCACCATTTGTAAGATACATCCTGATTTCAGAGTTGTTAAAATGTGAGAAAATACACAGAATTTTATAAAATATGGTAAATACTTGAATTTCTGGCTTCTTGGAGCAAATTGAAAGATTTGGCCACACAGGGCAGTGAACTCGACAAAAATAGGTGCTCTCAGGTGGGTGGTGGCTCTACTGGGGTCCCTCTTAGTGAAGAAACTGAACCAGGCAATGGAATAGAAGGGGACAGTGTGTGGGGCATGTGCGCCATGTGCTGTGAGGCAGTGAAGGATGGCCTTGCTGAACTGGGGACACTGCCACATGCCTGCTGGGGTCCTTCGGACTCACCTTTCATGCCTGCAGTGGGCGACAATGGGCGACCTCTCTTTTCATAGATTTGTTGGTATTCATTCACAGCGCTTTTCCCTCCGTCCTCTTCACATTTTCATCTTTTGATGATTTTGTGAAAGAGTTAGCCCTAAATTACACACTGAGGTTTCTGTGTTGATGCCTGAGTCCAGGCCTCCAGCATCATCTCTGTCAGCAGCCAGGAACAGCTCTCCCTACACGCAGAGTTCCCAGCCTCAGAGCCCAGTTTGGCCCTAACTGACTAAATTCTTACTCGCATCCTTGTGTTTCTCTCCTTCCTCATGTTGGTAATGATTATGCAATATGTGCTATTTTAGTTGAGTTATACAGACATTGTATGAGGTGGTGTATTTGTTAAAATGAGAGACTGTATTTCACCATTTCTTTATCTCCTGTTGTTAACATATAAGAGGATATTCAATAAATGGTGAGGGGAGAAATGAATGAACACAATGATTAACTACAGTTTGATAATGAAGAAGTCATATGACAGACCTCCAGATTTATTCAAAACATAATTTACTTCAGTCTTACAGGCAAGTGTAATACTACCCAATATACTACTATCCATTGCTCTCTTGCCTTAAGAAACCCAGAGTTTCACTGGGGTTAACAGTGAATTTCACAGCAAGTGCTTTGGGAGAGAGACGTATTTAAGCATATGTTACAGTAAAAGTGAGGGAGAGGGCTCTGAATTTGCTTTATTCCCTTGGAGAGCTTTATTGTGCACAAAAAATGGGGGATTGGGCCAACGCGCAAGCCCTCACAACAGGAATAGTAAATTGGATAGCATACTCGTCTGGGAGAAGAGACTAGGCTGAGAGAAGACTGCGTGTGAATGTATACTACTATACATGGTATGTATATATACATATGCTATGTATGTATATATAGAAAACTTGTAAGATAATTTTCCTAGGTCTTAGGAAAATAATCTCTTCTATCTTACAAAAACACAGAAATGATTGAAAATTGCACAGTTGTACTTTTTAAACTTACAAATCCTGCATCCATGCCTCAGTCTGCAATGTCTCTTACATATGGCTGATGATGTGTTTGCAAAATAAGTAAATTTCTCTGTGCTGATGTTTGATATCAGCATATAGGTGATAACATTAAGCAGTGGTTTTAAACTTAGTGATTTCACAGATCCATCTGGAAAGACTTCACACAGACAGCAATTGTAACTTAATTGTTATTGTGAGGGGGCCAGGCATTAAAATTTTAAAAATTTTCCCAAGTGATTTGATTGGTGTACTCAGGATTGTGAAACACTGACTTAATGCTGCTGCTGCTGCTTCCTCCTCTTCTTCCTCTTCTTCCTCCTCCCCCACCCCGTTCTTTCTCCCCCCTTCTTCCCTCTACTCCCCTTCACCCTCCTCATTCTCCTCCCCCCCCTTTTTTTTTTAATAAAAATCATTTCTTTGAAAGGCAGAGTGGTAGAGAGATAGGGGAAGGATGACACGAGGGAGAGGGGAGAGAGGAGACAGATTCCAGTTTACTCCCACAAATGCCTGGAACAACTGTGACTTGGCCAAGCTGAATCCAGGAGCCAGGTACTCCATCTGACTCTCCCACATGAATGATTGTCACCCACGTACCTAGTATATCATCTGTTGCTCCTAGGAACATTAGCAGGAAGTTAGATTGGAAGCATGGGGTAGCCATGTACTCCATAAATGGGATGTTCATGTCCTGTGTGGCAACTGTACCTGCTATACCACAATACCTGCCACTGATTTAATTGTGAGCCACTTGTATGGTCATGAGACCACAAAAGGAAAAAGAAAAAATAGGCTATAATAGGTTGAAGAGAAAACCTGAGGGACCCAATATTCAGGGCACTAGCAGAGACAAAGATAGTCCTGAGAAAGGCTAGAAACCAAATTCCTAAGGATGACAACCACCTACTTGTCTTGTTGTTGAAGTGATCAACTCTGTGGGTTAGCTGTGGTCGGAAGCAGAGATCTGATAGACTCTGCTAGATTGGCCAATTAGAATATTGTTGCTGACATTAATGAGAGTAATTTTTGTGGGCAGCTGCAGAAATGGACTGAGGAGTAAATTGAAAATGACGATTAGAAGAAAGCAAGCCTTGATTATTGTTTTGAGGTGAGCAAGAGAAAGAAAAGTAAATAGTGAGAAGGTTGTTGGGGTGTGTGCCTGTTAAGGATGAAGACCCTTGCTCCAAGGCCGAGGGGAAGATGTTGTGGGGGAACAGTGAAAGTCCAGGGATGGTGACCAACAGATGGGATCCTGGGCTCAGGGGAAAGGAGGACCATAAGCAGCAGGAAGAATTCCCGTTCTTCACCTGGATTTGAGGAGAAAGATGTAATTATGGACACAGATAGTTTTGTTATGTTCAGGAGAGTTGAGAGAATATGTATCTTATGAGCTGAATTTTTGTGATAAACTATGAGACGGGTGTATTTCTTGAAAGTTGGAGCACAAAGAGTAAGAATTAGTTACAAGCTAAAAGGGATGCGTTGTTATAAGAGGGATGGCTGGTGAACATTTAGTTATGTGGCTGTCCACAACAGTGAGGGTCTGATCCCTGTGGGGGCTCTGAATTTGCCGAAGCTTCCACTTGCATAGTTATTTGATAATTCTCTCCTCGTTTCCTGCTCTCCTCAGTTGCCCTTTCTCTCCCTCTCCCTCTCCTTCCCCCTTTTCCTCTCTCCCTACTTTCTTCCCCTCTCCCCTCTCTCTTGATGTTATAGTAGTCTTGGCCAAACGTGATTGTAGGCAGTTCAACATTTCTCTGAACTGCTTGACAAGACCCAGAGGGATCCTGAAGAGGACACCGGGGGCAGAACTCTAGAGCAGCAGCACTCCTGGAAAAAAAAGTGAACCACATATCTAGTTTGAAGCTCTACAGCAGCTGAAGACAACCAGGTGAAATCAAAAATGTATTTCATTCAACCAAGCATATCTAAAATATTACTAGTTTAAAGTATAAATCAATATATGCTAGTATGTAGTAGCAAGGAAGACATTTATTTTTCACACCAAGTACTTGCAATCAGGCGCATCCCCAGATAGAGCTGATGTGTGTGTGATGTTCCATAGGCATCTGTGATTAGCGGCAGGTCTTGAACTAAGCTCTAGAATTAAGAAGATCAGGGACCAGGGAAATTGGGGAGGAGGTGTTCTCATGACAGTTAAAATCTCCTTGGAAGTTGATGGAACTTAAGGATCACACAAGAAGACTGTGAACCAGATACCAAAGGATTTGCTGACCTGATGGGAGGGAGAGAATTACAACAGTGACATGTGTCCATGATCATTTAGAGGGTTATTGAAAAAGGACTTAGTTTATAATTATCAAAGTTATTTTCAAGACATATCAGAAGAGTCTTGTATATGTAGAGAGGGCTTCTTGTTTTACAGACTCCTAAAATCCTTGTCTAGAAGGATAATAACATTTCAAATCAGTTTTTAATCTTTAAATCTGCAAAGTGGCTTTTTCCAATATTGGGAAAGCTAATGCATAAGCTACGTGGAAAGGCATGACTGTGAATGCACTGCTGACCTGTGAATGGGCCCCCAGCTGCCTCCTTGCCGTTCTTGGCTGCTATCAGTTAATGTATTACCATTATTTCATGAGGAAATAATGTTAAATGGCCAACCACATTTAAAATTGATTTCTTTTTTGACTTTTTAAAAACATTTTATTTAAGTTATGCAAGTTTCATGTATTTCATGTATATGTGTATATATATATATATATATATATATATATATATAGGAACGTAGTGATAATTTCCCCACTCCCACCCATACTCCAACCTTTCTTCAATTTTGGTTTTGATTGCCTGTGCTTCTGGGGTCTTTTCCAAGAAGTCTTTGCCTGTGCAAATGTCTTGAAGAATTTATCTGATGTTCTCTAGTTATTTGAATGTATCAGGTCATAGATTTAGGTCTTTGATTCATTTTGAGTGGATTTTTGTGTAAGATGCAAGTAGATGTCTTACTGCATACTTCTGCATGTGACAATCCAGTGTTCCCAGCACTGTTTGTCCTTGCTCAGGGATTGATTTTAGCTCCTTTATCAAACATTAGTTGGTCGTAGATGCGAGCCCCCTCTACTTTAATTGGATGGAGGGCAACCACTTGCTCCGAAAGCTCTCGTCCAGATTCATGCCATGCTTTCCCTCTGGCTGTATCACCATGGTTTGCTGTAGTCCAATTTCACCTCAGCCTCCAAGCTACTGCTCACTCTGGCTCTCGGCTGCTGCAGTCGTGTGTTGTGTTGTGTTCGTGCTACATGTCTGCACCCTCCTCACAGGCCCTGGCGTTCCTCTTCTCTTGCAGGATTTTCAGTGTGATTTTCTCTCCAATTCTCTCCTGAAAATGCACTTGGTATTCCCTTCTTTCTATCTCTCTCTCTTGACTATGTATCCCCAGCCCAGCAGTGTATCTTTCCCTAATCTGCCCTAAAATTGATTTATAATATTTGATTCCAGCCGTGCCTTGTTCCTGTTGAGAAGCAGTAAGCTCAGTTCTGTCACTGTAGACTATGGTTGGCCCTGGAGAGTGAAGTCCCTGCTTGTTCAGTACTATATTGATGATGTTGTATTTTAATTGATTATACTGGTTGAGTGATGAGATGCCACACAAGAGGGTTTTGTGTCTGTAGTGTACTCACTGAAGGTCTAGATCAATAGCTGGCTAGCTAGCTGGCTAGCTAGCTAGCTAGCTAGATTTATTTATTTATTTATTTATTTATTTATTTATTTTTTTATTTTGACAGGCAGAGTTAGAGAGAGAGAGAGGAAGGTCTTCCTTTTTCAGTTGGTTCACCCCCCAAATGGCTGCTACAGCCAGCGTGCTGCGGCTGGTGTGCTGCACCAATCCGAAGCCAGGAGCCAGGTGCTTCCTCCTGGTCTCCCATGCAGGTGCAGGGCCGAAGCACTTGGGTCATCCTCCACTGCCTTCCCGGGGCACAGGAGAGAGCTGGACTGGAAGAGGAGCAACTGGAACAGAATCTGGCGCCCCAACTGGGACTAGAACCCGCAGGCAGAGGATTAGCCTAGTGAGCCGTGTTGCTGGCACTAGCTCTTAACTATGTAGTCAACATTTAAGCTCATACTTCCACAAACAGTTCTTAGACTACTGCATCCATGTATGAACCCATTCAAGAGGGGGTGCTGGGGCAAGCTTTGGCAGAATAATTAAGACTCAGCTTGGGATTCCCACATCCCATATCTGAGTGCCTGGGTTCAGTTCTTAGCTCTGCCTCTAATTCTAGCTTTCTGCTAATGCACACTTGGAGAGGCAGCAGTGATGGCCAACTACTTGCATGCTTGCCACTCATGTGGGATACCTTGATTGAGTCCCAGGGTCCTGACTTAAGCCTGGTCCAGCTGTGACTATTGAGTGAATTTTCAGGGTGAACCAGCAGATGGAAGATGTATCTGTCTGTATGCCTGCCTCACTGTGTGTCAGTCTCTGTCTCTTTGTATTTTTCTCTGCCTTTCAAACAAAGTGAAAATAAACAGAAATGTAAGAGGAAAACAAAATCCCCAACAGTGCCAATTAAAATTCCCATTAAAATTATACCATTTTGTTTTATTTTTTAGTGGAAATTAAAATAGCAAGGTTTATTAGGGAAGGGACATCCTTAAGAACGGATGGGCACCTCTCCAGACAGAACCTGAGAGAGAGTGCTCAGTCGCTCAGACTAGGGGAGAGCGGGGTTACATGGTTGAGTGGAGAGATTACACTGGGTGGCTCAGCATGGAGGCAGAGGGATGAGTGTGCAGTCTGGTTGAGGCTGGGGGCTTTTAAGGGGATGGGTCCTGCCTCCCCACCTCTGCTCCTCTTGGAACAAAGGACATTTTGGGCATAAATACTAAAAAATCCTTTCTGAGTTTTCCTCCTAAGTTCTTCCCAGGCGGTCTCCCATCCAAGTACTAACCAGGCCTGACCCTTCTTAGTTTCCGAGATTAGACAAGATCTGGCACGTTCAGGGTGGTATGGTCGTAGACCATTATTTTTTCTTAAAACCAATCATTTCTAAACCATTTCATGGACTACCAGAAAGAAGACATAGTAGAAGGAAGAAAGTTCTTAAAATTTATTTGAGAGGATATATAGAGAAAAAGACATGGAGACAGCAAATGTAAAACTTCCATCTGTTGATCCATTATCCAATATCTGCAGTGGTCAGGATTGGACCAGGGACACAGCCAAAAACCAGGAACTCCAGTGGGTTGGACGTCAGGGACAAGGACTTGAGTCATCCATACTAGCTCCCAGGGTCTGCAATAACAGTAAGCTGGAGTCAGGATCTAGAACCAGAAACTGAACCCAGGTGCTCTGATATGGGACATGGGTATCCTTTTTTTTTTTTTTTTTTTTACAGGCAGAGTGGACAGTGAGAGAGAGAGAGAAAGGTCTTCCTTTTGCCGTTGGTTCACCCTCCAATGGCCGCTGCGGCCAGTGCACCACACTGATCCGATGGCAGGAGCCAGGTGCTTCTCCTGGTCTCCCATGGGGTGCAGGGCCCAAGCACTTGGGCCACCCTCCACTGCACTCCCTGGCCACAGCAGAGAGCTGGCCTGGAAGAGGGGCAACTGGGACAGAATCTGGTGCCCCAACCGGGACTAGAACCTGGTGTGCCAGCGCTGCTACGCGGAGGATTAGCCTATTGAGCCACGGCGCCGGCCTAGGACATGGGTATCTTAACCAGTAGACAAATAGTAATAGTAATTCACATTTTGGGGATATTACGTAGTTATGGGCTTTTGCTTGTAGGCTGGTGTATTATGATAAATATGAACTATTATGTCTTAGCACTGGTATTTCACCTATGGTGTTGCATCTCTGTTTAGGCCAGAAATGCCAGGTGGCAGTTGAGAAATCAGCTGCTAATTGTGCCAGGACAATGACACATGCATTGCATAATTACACATCTATTGCTCCAGCACTTCCAGGGAGCCAAACACTCTTGTAATCCTTTGTCAGCTTTAATAGTTAATGAATCACAGACCCATTGGTATACTCATTGCAGGTTCCTCTCTAAGGACAATACGACTGCTTTAGTGGTGCAGCTATCGATGTAGCCACGGACTCTGGTACCACCAGCCTCCATGCTTTAGAGGCCTTGATTTCAGAACCCCCTCTTCATTCTTCAGCTGCCAACCCTACCTCCTTTGTCTTGTCCTCTTCCCATCATGTGGCAGAAGGTCACATCTTACTTCGTGCTGGTTGAATGATCTGTAGAACAACTACCCAGTGAGTTCAGTCACATCAGTTTTCAACCTGATTTTTCACTCAGATATGACCTCATTTTTTGAAAAGTTTGACTTTTGTTGTTGAAGGAGATTTTCATGTTAACTGAGCAATACTCAGACAGCATATTTATAAACTTGATGGATAAAAGCAGTAATTAAGAGTTTAGTCTGGTGACATAGAACAGAGTCTGATATTAAAAATATTTTTACTGCTTAAAGCATTTGCCCATAAAGACACTGATGCAAGGAATATTGACTAAACACTTTGCTTTTTCTTGGATTATTCCAAAGGAATTTTGAAAATGTTATTTATATAAAAGGAACAAATTCCATGTATTTCATATATACGCTATAAATTTTTTTTACTATTATGATACCTTCCTCCATCAGTTATATACCCAACAGCAATAACCACAGGTTTGTACCAATTATGTATGTGTGTGGGTTATTAAATAACACTGTTTTTGGCAATAGATTTGTATTTCCTTAAACTGAGTTTAAATGAATTTTGAAAGATTTCTGGTAACAGTGGTTTATAAATTTATGCAGTACAATCTGCTCTTCCTAATCCAAACATAGTGAGATGACAAATGAAATATTAAAACTGAAACCAAAAAGATACAATTATACTTGGTATATTCTGGGAACCAGAAATAGAACAAAACAGCTGTCTGGAGGCAGAAGCAAGGGCCTGCTAGACCCCATGAAAATGGATTCCTATAGGGTCACAAGGACAAGAAAAATGCCATATCCAGGCTGAGGAACTGAATCTGAGTTTACAGCAGGAAACCTGGGGCTGGGGTAGCTTATTTACCACAAAGAGATGGGAGACTGTTGTGGCTGCTACTGGGGCTGTTCATTTGAAAGCTGCTGGAGGCAGTAGAAATAGCTGTCCCAGTAAGACCTGGGCCAAGCCACCTGCTGGTCCAGTGGCCAGCTCTCCAATGACCCCTGGTTACCATGGTGCAGAAGCCCATCAGGAGGCACAGAGGCACACTGAAGAGGAAGGGTGGACAAATAATTGCCACTCTTGTAAGCAGCACACATAGAAAACACTAATGAACAGAAACTACAAAATCGGTAAGACAGAGTATGTTTACCCACAAAATGTGAAAATATGGCATCTTAAAATGACTTTTAAGTACATTGCCAATTATTAAACAGGTCCAGAAAAAAATAATTATTAGATACAAGCCAGTGGACATAAATTAAGGCCAAATGAATATGGAAAAATGGCCAATTACCAATCCTTTGGAAAGAGAAATATGTCATTTAATTGACGAACTCAAAATATAGGATAATTTTAGACTGAATCTAGTCAGAGAAAAATTAGCTAATACTAAAATTCTACCAAAATGAAACACAGAAAGACAAGAAGAATAATGAGGAAATGGGAAAAATAGTGGTTAGACAAAAAGGCTCCAGTAGAGTTCTAACAAAAGTTCCAGAAGTAGAGAATGAAACCTTGGCAAGAGGAAACTGCCAGAGATAATGACCGAGAATTTCTAGTATCACTAGCATGTGAGTTCTCAGACTGAAACAGAGCCTTCTGAAGAGGGAGTGCACGCAGCAGTGTACACGTTGTGGGATCAAAACATGACCTCCCGAGCTAGGTAGGATAATGAATGAGACGTGCACGCTGCAAGATAGCAAAGTTGCAGAACATCAGACACAGATAATTTTGGAAATGGCCAGAGAGAACAGTCAGGTGACCCTTAAAGGGTAGTTGACAGCTAGACTGAGGGCAGATTTCTCACCAGCCAAAATATATCTCAGATGTAGTTGGAGGGTGGACACCATGGCACAGCGGGTTAAGCCATGGGCTGCAGCACAAGCATCCCATATAGGCACCATTTCAAGTTCTGGCTACTCCATTTCCAATCCAGCAACCTGCTAATGCACCTGGAAAAGGCAGCAGAAGATGACCCAAATGCTTGGGGCCCTAAGCTGATGTTGGAGACCTGGAGGAAGCTCCTGGTTCCTGGCTTCAGCCTGGCCCAGTCCTGGTTATTGTGCCATTTAGGGAGTGAACCAACAGATGGAAGACTTGTCTCTCTGTCTCTCCCTCTCTCTCTCTAACTCTACTTCTCAAATAAATAAATAAATAAATAAATTTTGGACTTGGCAGAAGTGGTGGGGTTGAGGTACAAGTGGAGCCAGGCACCAGGGGCTGCGTGGAAGGAGCGATGACTGGGGGTGGCAAAGAAACAGTTCTGCATTGCAGATGTGTTTCTGCTCCTGTCACTGTGAGCTTTGGTGCTGCGTGGGTGACTAAAGGAATTCCAGAAGCTCACTTCCAGAGCAGCACTTCCCAAACATGCTCTGTGGAGCACTGACGAGCAAGTAAAAAGTGTTAAATAAACTAAAATGTCCCATTGCCAAATATGGTTGAAAACTGCTGTGTGAAATAACAGTACCTTTCTTCACCATGAAAGTTTTTGGACAGCATGCCCTGTATATCCTCAAGAAGAGATGTAAAATGCAAGAGTTTCAAAGTTGGAATGTAGACAGTTGTTTCCTTAGGCTGACCAATGAGATAATCCACAGAACATGCTTTTGAAGCACAATTTCTCCAGATTTATCTATTTTTAAAATTTTCTAATAGGTCCCTGGAGATGCAAAGAATTCTTCTTTAGCCATTGTAAAACTTACCACACTCTGATTTATGCACAAAGACACTGTTCGCTCAGGTGTGGTTTTAAGATACCTTAGGTTGTCCTACATGGTACTTCGGTCTGTTTTGCCTTCCAGGCCATCGTCTCTGCCTTCACTGATTCAGTGTGCTGTGGATTTTGTAGCTTTGACATAAGTCTTCACCTATTTTATTGCTTCAGGAACCTCTGAGGAGCTTGAGGGTAGCAATCTTAGCATCATGTGTTGAATTGCACACAACTGAGTTGTATAAAAACACTTTTAACATTTAAAGGACAGTCTACATTGAAGTGTCCTTGGCCTGGTCCTCCAGCGTGGAGCCCAAGAGGTGCTTCCCTTAAATAAATAAATGCCTTTGGGAAGAAATAGTACTGAAAGAAACAGACCTTTTGATATGTTATCATCCTAAATAAAAATTACTATTTCTGCAAAGCCACAAACATACACAAAGGGAGTTATTCTGTGAGGTGGGAAGCTTGGGTCCTTTTTCCCTCTTGGTCCTGGGAGGATGACAGCAAATGTCAGGTGAACACACCAGTCCAATTGTGCTCTTATGACTACAGGGATCTTGGAAGATTTCATTTCAAAAAAAAAAAAAAAAAAAAAAGAGGGAGAGAGAAAACCTTACCCACCTTTTTCTATGTGGATTTAACAATACTAAGGTCTAGCCACAGCCATGGTGCTGAGGATGGCACAGGTGTCTAAACAGTGAACATCTGAATCTCTGAGGTAAAGAACAGCTTTAATGTCTAGACGCAGAGAGAAGGAACATTAGGATATAAATGGCTCACAGATCACAGCTCTCACGTCTCCATCCGTGATGTGATCAGTGTGCTAGGCAAAACTATAGTGAGCACGATGCGTCACCCCGCCTTCTCATCCTGCCCAACACCCATCTCTGTGATGTGTTGCTTTGTATGGTTATTTGATTCTTCCCTGAGGAGCTCCATGAAAAATGTAGAAAGTAAAATATAACCTAATGGATCCCCTGCTTCTGGATCTTAAAACTACTGTGTGTTGAGCCGGCGCCGTGGCTCAATAGGCTAATCCTCCACCTTGCGGCGCCGGCACACCGGGTTCTAGTCCCGGTTGGGGCGCCGGATTCTGTCCCGGTTGCCCCTCTTCCAGGCCAGCTCTCTGCTATGGCCAGGGAGTGCAGTGGAGGATGGCCCAGGTGCTTGGGCCCTGCACCCCATGGGAGACCAGGAAAAAGCACCTGGCTCCTGGCTCCTGCCAGGATCAGCGCGGTGCGCCGGCTGCAGCGGCGGCCATTGGAGGGTGAACCAACGGCAAAGGAAGACCTTTCTCTCTCTGTCTCTCTCTCTCACTGTCCACTCTGCCTGTCAAAAAAAAAAAAAAAAAAAACAAAAAAACAAAAAACTACTGTGTGTTATTATCTCTGCTTTAAAGAAGAGGAAACTGAGGTTTTGAGAGGTTAGGTGGCTTTCCCAGGTCACAGAGGGAGAAGCGGGTGAAGAATGACTTCAGTCAAGGCCACCCTACTCCTGCCTTCATGGTCATACCGGAAGCCGAAGGAATAAAGCCATCTATAAATAACACACAGGAGGGCTCTGACATGAATTTGAAGGCTCTATGCTAATCCAGCACAAATTTCTTGTCTTGTATTCCCCCAATATATATGGATTTATTTGCGTCATACTCTGACAGGGGAAATCATTGCTTTAAATAAAGGCTTTTAATTCTCATCATTGGGAAATTTTTCAAACTTGATCAGTACTGATCCTAAGGCTGTTCTCATATTGCAAATCACTCATGCAGTGGGAATGGCCTCCCTTGCTAACTGCTGAGGCCAGCAGCTACCACTGTTCGTGTCTCTTAGTTGGCCATTGCTGTGTGCTTTGCAACCTGCTGTAACTGACTAAACTCATGGTGTATGGAAAGGTAACTTCTGGCAGCATCCATGCTAGCCAACAGCTAACTGTCACAAGGAGAGCACGGCACCTTAACGCTCCATTATGTGACCACTGTGGTTCTGACGTCTTAGGGTTATTAATTTCATGACTAGAGTCACAAAAGCCGTTTCACATACCACTGTATTCGTGGATATGTATTCATACATATTTGTAAGTGGAAGGACTCAGAGAAAGTGATTGTCTAGTCTCTTTTCATGTCATCACAACTTCCTAATTCCATTTTTTTCTTATATGGTAAATCCACAAATGACCTTTTTTTTTTTTTTTTAAAAAAAGATTCCTTTATATATTTGAAAGGAATAGTTAGAGAGAGGCAGAGGCAGAGGCAGAGAGAGACCAGTGCCTGTATGGGATGTTGCCACTGTAGGCATCAGCTTTACTTTTTAAGAACATTAACTATGCCCCAGAATACTTGGTGATTACCCACAGACCTCAGGCTGAGAATCTGATTAGCTAGGGGCCTACTCTTTAATGGAAGATTTCTTAAAGGTCCTTGCACAATCAGGAGACTGTGACAAGCAGTGACGAAGTTATTGGTAGTGAGTGGTTTTTGTAGAGAAAATGCATAAAGGGTTTAAAACCTAAAGGCAAGAAGAATTGACATTGGGTAAGGAGAGAAGGATGGAAGATTCAGAGATGAATTTATGGATGTCCCTGTATAAACTGGGAGCTTGTGGGGCTTGAGGGAGCACCTGGCTTCAATGGGGCACACACTTTAGAAAAACAGAACTTGAATTTTTTTGAGTTTTGAATACATCTATATTTTTTGCAGACTTATAAAATCTAATATCTTCGTCGAGAGAAAATTTACCATTTTGAGTAAGAAGGAATGACGGGGTTAGGTCACCTCTGCCAGTGATATGACAGACACCTTCCTACTGGTCGGGAATGAGATATAAAAATAGGTGGATCTGGAATGGAAGTTGGGAGCAGTGCACCTGCCAAGGATGGCAGCTGTTCGTGCTCAGGTAGCCTGCTTCAGCGGCCTCCTGTGGAACAATGGAAAAGCTTAATAGAATGAGCCTATTAGTTAAATGTTGTTGCAACTCAAATATTTGAACTTTTGAGTTTAATAACTGAAAACTTGAAAGCTAACTAATTTCTCAATTTCCAGAAGAAATAAACTATTACAGAGAGGATAGTCACATGGGACTCTTTATTTTTTTTTTTCTTTCATAGTTAGAGGGAAAAACACAAATCTTTAATCTGCTGGTTTACTCTCCAAATTTCTGCAGCAAAAAGGACTGGACCAGGCCAAAGCCAGGAGCCAAGAGGTTCTTCCAGTTCTCCAATGTGGGTGGCCCAGTCGCTTGGTCCCTATTATGCTGCTTTCTCAGACCATTAGCAAGGGTCTGGATTGGAAGTGGAACAACTGGGACAAGATCTGGTACCCATGGAAAGCGGGAGTTGTAGGCAGCAGCAGCTTAACCTATTTGTGCCACAATGCCAGCCCCCTATCCTATGCTTTTGAATAAGAGAACTCTGGGTCTAAGGCATGGGCCAGATGTCTAAAACTTCACCTGGAGTGTTTGACTTTGATGTCTTAGAATGACAATATTCTAAGTGATGTCTCTACCATTAATGCAGCAGCAGTTCAGCACTTTTGGCTTTGCTCCACTGAGATGGAAAATCTATGAAAGCAAATCCTGTGGGAGAATATGGAATATTAGAAGTGCAAGGAGCAGTGTAATATTTTAAGAAATAAGCATTTTCTCAGTACTCAATATGCCATGCAACATAGCTAACAGGAAGATGGAAAATAACTTAAAATAGAAATCACAGCAGAAAAATGACCACTCCTCTGTTTTTTCTCATTCTTTCTCTTAAGGCTTTTAATCTGCATCTGTGCCCCATATGGTATGTTATGCTGCCTATTACTTGGCATTGTTGATATATAGACATTCAGTTATGGGCTCTGCTTACTTGATAATGCTTGTCATTAAAACACTCAAAGGGGATAACGTCCTCTTGACTTACAAGAAATTCTTTGACTGATTGATGTTAAAGGAATCAGTTGAAATGTTCTGTTTGCTTCTTTAATTGATGACAAAAACTAGAACCAAGAAGTAGGTGACCATTCCAGATCTTTGGCTTGATACTGTTGCTACTCAATTAATAGTGGCTCATTTGTATTTTCCAAGAAAACTAGAGGTTCTTCATAAGTAGAGGAAAGTATCTTCGAATCTCTCAATCCCCCTGTGTCACAAAAATTAATGGTTTGTGCTGCGACTTCTCCTTAATGCTCCCTCTGGCAAACGGGCCCGCTGCGTTAAAGGGCACAAGCCGCTCTGGTGCATGCTCTGCCGCTTGGCAGTTTCCATTTCAGGAGTGGAGGTGCTGGAGGTGAGTCTGCTTTACTTATGCAGCACCCTGGATGGCACCAGATCCTGTGCATTTGTAATGCACGCTATCTGACCATTGATTTATGCACCCCATTTACACAGTGTTAATGTAAAACCAGCCAAAGGCAACCTCACACCCCAATTTGAAAGTTTTCACATTCTTCTAGTAATGCCTTTTATACACAATGCTAAATAGTACTTCAAATTCATCGACGAGCTCTTTACGATCAGTTGATACTCTGTGGCCTCAGAATATACGTGAAATGTACAAATAAATATGCTGTGTGTTGGATGGACAGTATGCAGATGTTCTAAGATTTTACAGTGGATTGTGGGCTGCATGTTTTTCAAAGCTTATTTCTTACAACTAATCAGGAGAGCTCTTCTGAGATAAAGATTGATACGAGCAAAGTTGAGTCGAACTTTAGGAAGTGTGGAGGAGTAGATATAACATGTCATTTGTGTAGCACAACTCTGTTGTTTTGTCCAGAACACGCATCCAGTCTTCTCTTCCTTCACCAAAAATGAGCTTTCAAATCAGAAAGAGATGTGCTAGAGGCTCCTGTCGGTCTAGACTTCGAGGCCCTGGAGGCCTGCCCTCTCCCCAGGCCAGGAGCTCAAGCTCTGCCCATCCTGCCAGGTTTTTCGCACCACCTCAGGGTGCACGCCATGTTTCCTGGAGGAGTCTGGCCGTGGTAACCCTCTGCTGCCTCTGCTCGGAGCAGACACTGGATGGGTTTTCTTCCTAGCAGACTCAGGAACCAACTTCAGAACAGTTGCACGGAAGGCTTCCAAGTAACCATCTACTTACCTGCCACCCTGGTGTGGCACACACATGGGCATGACTGAACATGGGTGTTCACCAGATTCCACCTGGGCAAGCTAGGGCATGGTAAGATCTGCCACAGGGACGGACTTCCTTTGAAAAATGCCTCCTGGAGCAGTTGTTGCAGCACCAGCATCCCTTAAGTGTGCAGGCTCAAGTCTTAGCTACTCCACTTCCTGTGCAGTTCTCTGGCTTTTGACCTAGGAAAGCAGGAGAAGCTGGACCCAGGATTTGGGTCCCTGCCACCTATGTGGGACACCTTGTTGAAATTTCTGGAGTTGGTCAGGCCCAGTGCCAACCTTTGTAGTCATTTGGGGAGTGAACTAACAGATGGAAGATACCTCTGTGTGTGTGTGTGTGTGTGTGTGTGTGCATTTTTCTCCCTCCTTCTTTCTGTAACTCTACATCTCAAATAAATTAATCTTTAAAAGAAAAAAACCTTTGGGACATGATGGCTTTTTGAGAGCACCAAAGTACTTATGTCTTCTTTTGACTCCGTGGGCCACTCTCTCTTTCCAGACTGGAGAAGCTGCTGATACTAGAATGCTGTTTCTATGACAATGCAGTGCATCCGGCCTTGAGCCTGGAAGCCAGCAGAGCACAGCTGCCTCGCTGATTACGCTGTGAGGGAAAAGGACAGTGTGATTCTGATGTACAGAGCGGGAGGAGAGAGCATCACTGGAGGTGCCTGTGCTGGCTCGAGAGCCAGGCTGGGTGAGGAGCAGCAGAGCTGTGCTGTTAGCTGAGGGGCAGTGCATGCCATTGGGAAGCTGAGGCTCTGAGTTTGCTGCCAGCAGCAATGTCTAAATCCAGTTAATCAGTGGCTTCATGCAGTAAGTGACATCAATTAGTTGTACTCTAATTGCTGCTCCATTCTGTGTGCTCTGTGGAGCAACATCATGAGAACTCTAATGCGTTGTCTCGGATTTCCATGGATTTGCAGTCTTTTCCAGTGGAGCACAAGGAAAATAGTATAAGCTATTTCCCCGGGAATCAATAGGTAAGTTACATTGCCATACTGGGGTGACTAGGCCCCTTCCTGGGAAGCAGCCTGTATGTGATTAGAACTGTGTGTGTTGTGAGTGCAAGACCTTGAAACTGAAATTAGGAAAGTATGTCATTGCTAGCTGTGTGTATGATAATTTTGCTCCCAGAGAAAATAATTCATTTGTTTTGAATTTTTAATCAGGTACATAAAATTGACCTGATTTGTCAAACCGAGGGAAAGGAAATTCTGACTTCGTACCTGACTTCACCCTTTTGTTTTCCTATCTTGCTGGTTGTATTCTTTAAACTTCATGTTTTCCTTTCATGTAGAATGTGAGCTTCATTTATTTATTTGTTTGCCAAGCAGAGTAACAGAGAAAAATCTTTCATCTGCTGGTTCACTCTCTAGATAACTGCAACAGCTGGTGCTGGGCCATCCTGAAACCAGGAGCCTAGAACTACATCCAGGTCTCCACGTAGGTAGCACGGGATCCAGCACTTAAGCCATCATCCGCTGCCTCCCAGAAGCATGAGCAAGAAGCTGGATCAGAAGCAGAGCAGCCAGGACTTGAACTAGGGCTCTCACAGTGGGTTATATGCGTCCCAAGTGGTGGCTTAGCTCTGCACTGAACACCCACCCGTTAGCTTATTATTTTTATGTATTTGGCATTGTTATTATACGAAGGTGTTTGAGTTGGCTCAGCCTTCCTTGAGCTTTTCTTCTAGATGCTCCTTTCAAGCACCGGTGATTCTAGAAAATCATTCTTTAAAACTGATTTTAAACTACAGCTGAAAAAAGAAAATAATCCTGAGTTCTCCTTCTGTTGACTTTTTAGATAGCAAAGAAAACCATGTGAGTACTGCAGAAAGAAAAGTGATGAGCAGATAAACTAGCAAAGGAACACAGGCCTCTTTTGTAAATGTGTCAAAGTGTTTGAAGTGCTGGTAGGAACTCAGAATTGGGTAGCCTAAGCAGCTGACTGCCCATTCATAGAGATTTGAATGATTTGGATTTAGTATGGATTCTCTCTTCTTTTGAACTGCTGTCTTCTTTCATCATTTGATTTGCATTAAAGTTTCCCAGGAGAACAGTTACCCTTCTTTTGTGGTTGCTTCGATTCCGATGTTCAGCAGCTTTTTCTTGAAGGACACTCGCTGTGTCTCTTCTTGGAATTGCTAAGTCATTCTAATAGGTTTGAAAAAGTTTCTTCAGTTCTGAGGTTTATGTCATGTGAAACTTGATATCCTCCAAAAATACAAAACCCATATGGTTAGTGAAGAATATAATTATTTCTGTTTGATTTGATTTTCAACAGACTCATAAAAATTAGTACCTTTGTGTGGAGTACTGTGGAATGTCTGTTTACATGGATGCGCTGCGTTATGTCCAGGCAGTGTAAACCCATCTATATCCTCAAACATGGAACATTGCTTTATGGGGAAAAATAGAAACCCTTTTTCTCTGAATCTAGAGAAATATATAGTACTCTTATTATTATCTGAAGTCCCCTGCTGTGTAACAGAACGTCAGAATACCCATTAGTCAAGCTTTGGCAACTGCTCTCATCTAATTCTATTCTGCAGCCTCTAGTATTACAATTATACTCTTAGCTTCTGTGAGGTCAACTTTTTTGTATTCTACCTACCTGTGAGATCATATTAGTATTTTGATGGGAATCTCATTGAATCTAGATTGCTTTGGTAGTATGGACTTTTTGATATTAATTCTTAAAATCCAAGATCATGGAAGATTTTTCTATTTTTTGTGTCTTCTATTTCTTTCATTATTGTTTGGTAATATTGTAGAGATATTTCATATCATTGGTTAAATTTATCTGAAGATATGTAAGTTTGTTGTAGCTATTGTGAGTGGTGCTAATCTTCTAAGTTCTTTCTCAGCCAGATCATTGTGTATACAGATGCTGTTGGTATTTGTGTGTTGATTGTGTGTACTGTAACTTTGCCAAATTTTCTTTGACATTCCAGTATTCTCTTAGTGGAGTCATTTGGTTCTCACATGTAAAGGATTTTTTCATCTGCACACAGGGATAATTTGACTTTATCATTTCCAATTTGTATCCCTTTGGTTATTTTTTTAAAGATTTATTTATTTATTTGAATGACAGAGTTACAGAGAGAGGTCGAGACAGAGAGAGAGGTCTTCCATGCGCTGATTCACTCCCCAGATGGCCACAACGACCAGAGCTGTGCAGATCTGAAGCCAGGAACCAAGAGCTTCTTCCGGGTCTCCCACCCAGGTGCAGGGGCCCAGAGACTTGGGCCATCTTCCTCTGCTTTCCCAGGCCACAGCAGAGAGCTGGGTCGGTAGAGGAGCAACTGGGACTAGAACCGGCACCCATATGGGATGCCGGCACTTCAACCCAGGCTTTAACCCACTGTGCCACAGCGCCAGCCCCAGTTATTTTTTCATGCCTAATAGTTCTGGCTAAAACTTCAAAAACTGTGTTTAGTAATAATGGTGCGAATAGACATCCTTACCTGGTTCTGGATCTTAGTGCGAATGGATTCAGCTTTTCCCCATTCATTATGATGCTGGCTGTGGGTTTGCCCTGTATTGCCTTGCTAGTGTTGAGCTATGTTCCTTCTATAACCAATTTTTAGTTTTTTTTGTTCATGAAGGGATGCTGTATTTTCTCTGCATCTGTTTTTTATTTTTAAAATATTTATTGTAGTTGACAACACATATGCTTATAAGTTTAGCATAAATTAGGAAATGCTACTGTAGAAAACGTTTATTTACTCATGTATATGGCCTTTTCCACAAGCTCAAATTAAGGCTTTTGGGTCTTCCAGTGTGTAAACTGTTTCTTAACAATAATATGACTCCATTGCTGAAAATGCAAGAATTTATATTTTTTATTTTTATTTTTTTATTTATAAATTTTAGTTTTTTAAAAGATTTTTAAAAATATTTATTTGAGAGGCAGAAATACAGAGAGAGAAGGGAGGGAGAGAGGGAGAGATTGATCTTCCATCTACTCATTCACTTCCCAGATGGCCATAGTGGCTGGGGCTGGGCTGGACCAAAGCCAGGAGCCAGGAGCTTCATCTGTTTGTCCAACGTGGGTGCAGGGGCCCAAGGACTTGGACCATATTCCGCTGTTTTCTTAGGCCATTAGCAGGGAGTTGGATCTGAAGCAGAGCAGCTGGTACTTGAACAGGCGCCTATATGGGATGCTGGCACTGCGGACAGCACCTTGATCCCCTGTCCACAGGGCTGGCTCCTGTAGTTTTGAACAAAGTCAGTGTGGTTTACAGATACAGTTCTAAGAACAAAATGATATTCCTTTCCTCTCTGCCCCTCACCTCTGACTCTCGTGACCTCCTACCTTTTCCCTTTTTTTTTTTTTTTAGTTTTTGAGCTAATATATTTTAAATTTACATTACAGTAAAAAGGCATAACACTTCACTGAATAAGAAGTTTAACAAAGTAAAAAGTACGAAAAAAAAAAACCTAGGTTAGTGGGAATATAACAACAGCTATACAGAGTAATTGAATGGAAAAGTGACCATTTTACCCAAATACAGTAAATTATAAAGTAATCACAGAGGCTGGTGCTGTGGCGCAGTGGGTTAAAGCCCTGGCCTGAAGTGCCGGCATCCCATATGGGTGCCAGTTCTAATCCTGGTTGCTCCTCTTTCAATCCAGCTCTCAGCTATGGCCTGGGATAGCAGAAGAAGATGGCCCAAGTCCTTGGGTCCCTGAACCTACGTGGGAGACCTGGAAGAAGCTCCTAGCTCTTGGCTTTGGATTGCTGCAGCTCCTGCCGTTGCAGCCATCTGGAGAGTGAACCAGTGGATGGAAGACCTCTCTCTCTGTCTCTACCTCTCTCTGTAACTCTTTCAAATAAATAAAATAATTCTTTAAAAATAAATCATGGATCATTAACACTATAGTCATATAAAATACTGTTTTAATTACTACAGCTTTGTAGTATGCTTTGAAGTTAGGTATTGTGATGTCTCTGGCTTTGTTTTTATTGTTTACATTTGCTGTGGCTAGTTGGTATATTTTATATTTCCATATGGATTTTAAGGTTGCTTTTTGTAGACCTGTGAAGAATGTCTTTAGTATTTTGATTGGGATTGCATTGAATCTGGATAGTGCTTTAGGTAGCTTACAAATTTTAATATTGATTCTTCTAATCCATGAGCAAGTTATATTGCATTTTTTGTGTGTCCTTGATGATTTCTTTGATCAATGTTTGATAATTTTCACTGTAGAGATCTTTAACTTCTTTGGTTAAATTTACTTCTAAATATTTGAATGAGATTTGTTTCTTGATTTGTCTTCTGTGAGTTCATCATTAGCATACAAAAAAGCAACTGTTTCTTATAGGTTTATTTTGTAACCTGCAGCTTTACTGAATTATCAGTTCTAACAGGTTTTTGGTGGTGTATTCAGGTTTTCCCATGTACAATATCATGTCATCTGCAAACGTGGAATGTTTTGCAAAATTCAGTAGTAAAGCCATCAGGTCCTGGACTTTTCCTTGATGGAAGACTTTGGTCATAGCTTAAACCTCGTTGATCTTTGTGGGTCTGATTAGGTTGTCTGTATCTTTTTTTAGTTAATCTTTGAGATAATATGATTCCAGGAAATTATCCATTTCTTCAGGGTTTTGCAATGTATTAGCATATGGTTCCTCATAATATTTTCTTAGGATCTTTTGAATTTCAGTGGTGTTGATTGTAATGTCTCTTTTTTCATCTCTAATTTTATTTGAGTTTTTTCTTTTTTTAAGTCTGGTTAGAGATTTTCTTTAATTTTGTTTATCTTCTCAGAAAACCAACTTTTTGTTTAAAATTTCTATTTTTTTTTATTTCAAGTCCATTATTTCTGCTCTGATCCTTATTGTTTCTCACCTCCTTGTTTCTGTGTTTGGTTTGTTCTTGTTTTTCTAAGTCTTCAAGATGCATCATTCTATCTTTATTTTTTTAAAAGATGTATTTATTTATTTATTTGAAAATCAGGGTTACAGAGAGAGGAGAGAGAGATCTTTGATCCACTGGTTTGCTCCTCAGGTGGCCACAACAGCTAGGGTTAGGCGAAGCCGATGGCGGGAGCCAAGAACTTCTTCCAGGTCTCTCATACAGATAACAGAGGCCCAGGAAATTAGACAACCTTCCAATGCTTTTCCAAGGCCATTAGCAGGGAGTTGGTTCAGAAGAGTAGCAGCCGGAACACGAACCGGTACATGTATGGGATGTCAGCATTGCAAACAGTGGCTTTACCTGTTACCCCAAAATGTAAGTCCTAAATCTTTAATCTGTGACATTTGACTTTTTTTAAATGTAAGCACTTAATGCTATAAACTTATCTCATACTACTGCTTTTTCTGTATCCCACAGGTGTTGTGTTTTCATTTTCATGTATTTCAAGAAAGTTTTTGATTTCTCCCTTTTAATTTATTCAGGGGCCCATTGATCAATCAATAGCATGTTGTTTAATTTCCAAGTGTTCTATTGTACTAATTGTTGATTTCTAGTTTTATTCCTTTATGGTCTGAGAAGAGATATGGTGTGATTTCAATGTTTTTAAATTTGCTGGGACTTTATTTGTGGCCTGATATATGGTCTATCCTAGAAAATGTTCCATGTGCTGATGAGAAGAATGTGACTTCTGTAGCCTGTAAAGGTCTCTTAAGTCCGTTTACTCTTTAGTATGTTTCAACCCCAGTGTATCTTTATTTTCTATCCGGATGATCTGTCCCCTGATGAGATCGGGATGTTGGAGTCAACCACTCCTGTTGTTTTGGAGTCTGTCCCTTTAGGTCTGATAGTTTTTTCTGTGTTTATCTGGGTAATCTTGTGTTAGGCACATATATATCTTTATTATATGTCTTTTTGCTGAATTGACCCTTTTATCAAAATATACTGTCCTTTTTTAAATCTCTTTTTAAAGTTTTTAAAGTATGTTTTACTTTTTTTATGATATCAGGATGACATCTCCTACTTGCTTTTTATTTCCGTTTGCCTGGAATATCGTTTTACAGCTTTTCACTATTAGTCTGTGTGTATCTGTGAAGTGAGTTTCTTCTAGGTAGTGAACAGTGGGGTCATGGTTGTTTTGTTTTGTTTTGTTTTGTTTTGTTTTGTTTTTAATCCATTCTGCCAACCTAAGTCTTTTGGTTGGTGAATCTGATCCATTTGCATTCATTGTTAGTGTGCATAGATAATAACTAAGACATGTAATTTTGTTGAGTGGATAATGGTTCTGCTTGCTCTGTTAGTGAGTGTGGTGATGTCATGTGTTTTCATATTTATATCTAATGCAGAATACCTTATAATTTCTTATAAGGCTGATTTGGTACTGGTGAATTAGAGAGAGAAGGAGAGGCAGAGAGAGAGAGGTCTTCATCTGCTGGTTCACTCCCCAACTGGCCACAAAGGCTGGAGCTGCGCCGATCCGATGCCAGGAGCCAGGAGCTTTTTCTGAGTCTCCTACGTGGGTGCAGGGCCCCAAGGAGTTGAACCATCTTCTACTGCTTTCCCAGGCCATAGCAGAGAGCTGTATCTCAAGTGGATCGAGCCGAGAGTTGAACTGGTGTCCATATGGGATGCCGGCACTGAAGGTGGAGGTTTTAGCTGCTACACCACAGTGCCAACCCCTCTCTTTCACTCTTGACGGATAACTTTGCAGAATAGTAATCTTGCTTGGAAGTTTTTTTGTTTTGTTTTAAGACCTTGAATATATCATCTCATTCATTTCATACCTGTAGGGTTTCCACTGAGAAGTCTGATATTAATCTAATTGATTTTCCCTTATATGTAACTTGATACTTTTCTTTTACTGTCTTTAAGATTCTCTCCTTGTCTTCAACTTTTGACAATTTGATGAAAATGTGCCTTTTTTTAAAAGATTAATTTTATGTATTTGAAAGAGTTACAGAGAGAGGTAGAGAGAGAGAGGGCCTCCATCCGTTGGTTCACTCCCTAGATGGCCACAATGGCAGAAGCTGCGCCGATTCGAAGCCAGGAGCTAGGAGCTTCTTCTGGGTCTCCCACATGGGTGCAGGGGCCCAAGGACTTGGGCCATCCTCCACAGCTATCCCGTAGGCCGTAGCAGAGAGCTGGATTGGAAGAGGAGCAGCCGGGACTAGAACCGGTGCCCACATGGGATGCCGGCGCTTCAGGCCAGGGCTTTAACCTGCTGTGCCACAGTGCCAGCCCTGAAAATATGCCTTAAAAAAAACTTTTTTGATGGAGTCTACTTGGGGTTTTTTGCACTTCATGTATCTGGGTGTCCATGTCTCTTTGAAGACATGGAAAGTTTTTGAGTGTTATATCGTTTAACAGGTTCTCAATGCATTTTTTCTTCTCCCTGAGGCAAACCTATAATATGAATATTTGGTTTTTAATGGTATCCCATGTTTTGTGTCGACTTTCTTCATTCTTTTTAATTCTTTTCTCTTTATTTTGGTCTCTTTGGGTTATTTCAAAATTCTTGTCCTCAAGGTCAGAAATTCTTTACTCCATTCGGTTTATCCTGTTGTTAAAGCTCTCAGTCATGTTTTTTTAGTTCACTGATGGATGATTTCATCTCCAAAATTTCTGTTTGGCTTTTTTGTAATGAGTTCTTCCTCCTTCCTTAGTCATGTTTTCATTCGTCTCACACATTGATTTCCTCATTTTTAAATCTGTCTTTCTGTATTCTCTTGCATCTTGTTGAAGGTCCTTGAAGTCATTATTATGAATCTGTTTCTGTTGTTGCATAGATTTTCTTCAATTCAAGGTCTAGAGGATTATTGTGTTCTTTTGTAGAAATCATGCTACCTTGCTTCTTCATGTCTCCTGTGTTCCTATGTAGACATCTGTGCATCTGGTGTACTTGTCCCTTCTTTATGGGATAGGTTTTATTGTAAATGAGTTTATAGTTTAGCTGGAATACAGGATATCACTTGGCTTATTGCTTTGTGTTTGGTTTAAGTGGATAGAACCAAAGGAGAATAGTCTGTGAGTGATTTATTTTGCCTTAATCGATGTCTTAATCATGTCCCCTGTGTCCCTACATTGACATCTGTGCATCTGATGTATTCATCCTTTCTTTATGGGGTAGGTTGTATTAGAAGAGTTTATGATTTAGCTGGAAGGCAGGGTATCACTTGGCTTGTTGCTTTGCCTTTAGTTCTATGTGAGTAGAAGCAGCAGTGTAGTCTCTAAGTGATTTTTTTTCTTAATCAGCGTCAGCCGTGTCTAAGTGACACAGTGGTCTATACTGCTGCTGCAGTTCATAGGAACAGATGTATATAGAAGTGTGGCATTGAGATGAATATGGGTTACCTCAGTGTGTGTCTTTGGTCCACAGAGAATTCAGTGTCAGTGTACCTGCTGAATGTGATAGCCAGGACCTTGTTTTGGTGCTAAGGGAGACATGGGTGGCTACCTCCTTGTCCTCCTGTTAATAAGCCTGAATGATGCTGGTGCTTGTGGCACCAATTGTTACGGCTCTGACTGCGTGATGCAGAAGGACCCTTCCTGAGGCAATTCCATGAAAGTCCAGCTGGTGCTGTGGCTTGTAACGCTGACCTCCCTAGTTACAGGACTACAGGGTGTGAACTTAATACTGTTCCAGGCCTCAGGGTGACCACAAGCTATACAGGAAGGTTTAATCTAGAGGATATGAGTCCAGAGAGGTGGAATGCAGGTAGGTTCTTCCCTGTGTCCACTGGTTAGATTGCAGTGGCATCAAGAAATTTAAAATGAATGGTTACAGTCCTGGAATTGTAGGGTATAGTAGCATCAATACCCAGATCTCCCAGGGTGGGAGAGGACATTTTTATGGGCTCCTTCCAGTGTTAACCCCCAGAAGCTAAGGTGAATTCCCCTGTGAGCATAGCTCTGGGGCTAATGCCCACAAAGTTCCCCAGTTGCAGGATGCTGGGAATCTGTCCTTCGCCTTATGCATTGCTCTAAGATGATGGTAGATGCGGAACACAACTGTGTTGCTTGACATCATGCTGCTGAGTATGGCTCTTGTGCAGTTTAGGAAGGGGAGGAAAGAAATGTGGCTTCCCTTTTCCAACCCCAGCTGTTGCTCAGACCCCAGTCAGCTCCCCAGGCTAAAGTAAAAGTCAGTGGGTGGCTGTGGAATTTTCCCTTTTGGTAAAACTATGAGCAGTGGGGTGCACAGCAGTTTCTTCCTATGTTGATGTGGTAAGATGGAAGCTCAAAGCCAGCAGCTGGCTGCACTGCACAGCTAGCTACAGTGGGGTGTCTGTCTTCTCTTAGCCGGAGGGGTCTTTGTTTTCTTCCTCCCTTCCCTCCCTTCCCTGCCTCCCTCCCTGAAAATTTTTGTCAGTCAGACCCCTGGAAGCATTGTCTTTTATTTGTTCTTTTCATATGCCAGGGCAGCTTAAGTTGATATGGCTATATTCTATTCAGCTATCTTGGATCTGCCCCTCTGTATCTATTGAGATAGTTGTAAGATTTTTATCCTCGATTTTGTTGATGTGATGTATTGTGTTTGTGGACGTATGTATGTTGAAGTATACCTGCATCTCTGGGATAAATTCCACTTGGTTGGGTGGATGATCTTTTGGATGTGTTGTTGGATTCAATTAGCTAGTGTTTTGTTGACAGCTGTTGCATCTGTGTTCATCAGGGATATTGGTCTATAGTTCTATATCTTTGTTTTATCTTTCTCTAGTTTTGGAATTAAAGTGATGTTGTCATAGAATATAAATAGAGAAAGGTACTCAGCATCAAGAAAGGATGTGATGGCAAAAAATCTAGTAAAACAAAGGAGATTCAAAACAATAAATAGGAATTTTCATGGAAAAATGGCAGGACCAAATCATTGCTTAATAATAATGTTGAATGTAAGTGAACTAAATTCTCCAATTAAATATACAGATTTTCTGAGTATATTGTTAGATCATTTATTTGATACCTTTCCAATTTTTGGTGTAGGCACTTACTGCTATAAACTTTGTTCTAACACTGCTTTCGTTCTATCAGATAAGTTTTGAAATGTTAGGGTTGTCATTGTCGTTTATTTCTTGAGATTTTTTAAATTTCCCTTTTGATTTCTTCTATTTACCACTGTTCATTCAATGGTTTGTTGCTCAGTTTCTATGTGTTTATACATTTTCTAGAGTTTGTTTTGTTGTTGATTTCCAGCTTCATTCCATTGTGGTCAGAAGAGATATACTATATGATTTCAGATTTTTTTAAATTGTTTTAAACCTGTTTTATGGCCTAGTATATGATCAATTCTTGAGAATATTCCATGCACTGATGAAAAGAGTGTATACCTGCTGTGGGATGAAATGGTCTGTAGTATAGACGAACTGCTGTTATATTTCTTTGTTGATATTTTTTCTGCCTGGTCTGTCCTTTGAGGAAAGTGGGGTATTGAAGTCCCCCATTATTATTGTATTGGATTTTGTGTCTCCCTTTAGATTCACTAGCATTTATTTCATAAAAGTGGGTACCATTACATTGGGTGCATCTACATTTACTATAGTCCCATTTTCTTGTTGAATTGATTGCTTACTTAATACTTAATAACCTTGTTTGTGTTTTTTAATGGTTCTGTTTTGAAGTGTATTTTATGTGACATGTAAATGGCTCCTCTTGCTCATTTTTTTGATTACCATTTGCATGTAATGGCTTTTTCCATTCTTGCATGTTCAGTCCTTGTATATCTTTATTGATGGGAGGGTGTTTCTTGTAGGCATCATATTGATGGGTCTGTGTTTATTAATACATTCAGCCAGTCTCTATCTTTAACTTGGAGAATTTAGTCCATTTACATTCAAGGTTGTTATTGAGAAGTAATGACTTAATCATTTATCCATGAATATTCATGTTTGTTTTATATCTCCTTTGTCCTTTTACTAGCACAATTTTCTGTCTTCATGTTGATTATTGATACTGAGTGCCTTTTTCTGTTTCTGTGTAGTATATCCTTCAATATCTTTCCTAAGTCTTTCCAGACGGGGACAAATCCTTTCAGTTTTTGTTTGTCTTGAAAGGTCTTTATTTCACTTTCATTTGTCAGTATTCTGGGTAGATAGTTTTTTCTTTGAGGATTTGGACTTCATCTCTCTGTTCTTTCCTGGCCTGTAGGGTTTCTGTTGAGAAATCTATTAATCTGATTAAATTTATCCTTTAAATGTAATAAGATGTTTTTGTCTTGCACATTTTAGAATATTCTCTTTATGTTTTACTTTTGAAAGTTTGATTATAACGTGTCATGATGAGGATCTTTTCTGATCAAGTCTATTTAGGGTTCTTTGTACTTCCTGTATTTTGCTGAGTAAGTTCTCTAAGTTGTTTTTTCTATACCTTCAGGAATGGAAGACTAAGATTCATATGTTTGGCCGGCACTGTGGCTCAATAGGCTAATCCTCCGCCTGCAGCTCCGGCACTCCGGGTTCTAGTCCCAGTCAGGGTGTCGGATTCTGTCCCAGTCGCTCCTCTTCCAGTCCAGCTCTCTGCTGTGGAGGATGGCCCACATACTTGGGCCCTGCACCTGCATGGGAGACTAGGAGAAGTACCTGGCTCCTGGCTTTGGATCAGCATGGTGTGCCGGCTGCAGCAGCCATTGGATGATGAACCAATGGTAAAGGAAGACCTTTCTCTCTGTCTCTCTCTCTCACTGTCCACTCTGCCTGTCAAAAAAAAAAAAATCATGTTTGTTCCTTTGATGGTATCCCAATAAATCCTGAACACTATTTTCAATCTGATTGTTTCTTCTCTTTGGTGTGACTAAGATACTTTAAAAGACCTGCCTTCTAGGCCAGCACTGTGGTTCACTAGGCTAATCCTCTGCCTGTGGTGCCAGCACATTGGGTTCTTGTCCCAGTCGGGCCGCCGGATTCTGTCCTGGTTGCTCCTCTTTCTGTCCAGCTCTCTGCTGTGGCCCAGGAGTGCAGTGAAGGATGGCCCAAGTGCTTGGGCCCTGCACCTGCATGGGAGACCAGGAGAAGCACCTGGCTCCTGCCATCGGATCAGCACGATGCGCTGCGGCGGCCATTGCGGGAGTGAACCAACGGAAAAGGAAGACCTTTCTCTCTCTCTCTTTCTCTCTCACTGTCCACTCTGCCTGTCAAAAAAAAAAAAAAAAAAAAAAAGAACACCTGTCTTCTAGATCAGATATTCATTTTTCTGCCTCACTATATCTGTTGTTGAGGCTCTCAGTTGTATTTTTTACTTGACTTGCTACTACTCATTTCAAATATTTTTTCTGATTTTTTTTCTTCAGTATCCCTAGCTCTTAGCAGAATTTTTTGGCATGTAACATACAGATTTCTTTTTTTCATGTGACTGTTTCCATATGTTCTTGAGTAAGCTTTCAGTCATTCCTTTGAGTCCATATTAATGTATTATTTTGTTCTTTTTGGGGGAATCTTATTTTGCCTTCCTTGTTTACATTTCTTGTGTTTCTACGTTGGATTTTATGCACCCGGTCAATCACTTGTTATCTCCTCCAGAGAATGGGCTTCTTTATTTTGGATTGAAGGCTTTATTCTGGGAAATAGGCCTCTGTAGCTTTGTGGAGTACTAAGGCTTACATTTGAGTTTTAGGGATGTGTTCTGGGTGGGGCCGGGGAGCTCTGGCCACTGCTTGTGGGTGGGGCTAGAGTCCAAAATAAGAGCCATGTTGGGTGTGGGTCTAGCTACACTCAGTAGGGGGATGAAATATTAGAACCAGTACTCCTCTGTGCCTGTATGAACCAGCTGATTCCAGCCTAGAGAGAGCTCATAGTGCCTATGCATTCCACCCACCTGAACATGAGCACTGTACAGAGCAGTGACCTGTTCTGTAGTGTGGCCCTGTTCCCCAGTGAACTGTTTGTCTGGCATGCAGGGAGTTCTCGGTGTCCACTGTCAGACCATGTAGGGGTACAGAAACCCAACCAGCACCTTTGTCCCTCTCATATCCAAGCCCTGTGCCCACAGATGTACAGTTTCAGGGTACAGTGAGTCTGTGATCTCTGTGAGCTGGCCCATCCTTGGTGTGGGCTGCTTGCCATTCCCAGGGTCAGAGCAGAGATTGGCTATAGCGCCACGTCAGCAGACTGAGTATGGCTCTTAGGCAGAGCGAGAGGGGAAGAAGCTACATGGCCTCCCTTTGCAGAGCAAAGTAGGTGTTTAGCTCCCTCCCTGTTCCCAGGCGGGACTCAAATCCAGTGAGGGCCGTGGACTTCTTCAGTCAAAGCCACCAGTGCCAAAGGCTGTAGCCGCCACCTCTTGCTTTGCCTGAGAAGATGGCACATTCCAGCTGGGTGCCAGTCAGGAATACACAGCCGCTGTGTGCCTGTCCTCTCTCCTCACTGCTTTACAGAGGCTCTCTTCTGTCCTGACTGTTCTGCACTGGAAATGTCTCCGAATCAGTCCCCTGGGAACGGGGTCCTCCCTTTGTTTTTCTAGTATCTGTCTGTGTCTTAGGTCAGTACAGCATCTCCATATTCAGCCATGTTGAATCTGGAATGTTGGTCTTAAAATCTTTTTAATTGAGACACACACCAAAAAAAACACACATGGAGATGCTGACAGACAATTCCCACTCCCCGCTCCACTCCCCAGAAGCTGGCAATAGCCAGGACTGGATGGACACTGAAACTGGGAGTAGGGAACTCAATCCAAGCTTCCCACATGGGTGGCAGGGAATCTGCTCCTAGAGCTGTGAGTGCTGCCTCCCAGAGTCTGTTAGCAGAGAGCTGGAGGCAGGAGTTGGAGCTAGGGATCAAATTGTGTACTCCAAAGTGGGGAGCTGATGTTTAAATCAACATCTTAACAGGTAAGCCAGAGCCTGCTCCCTTTGAAAGTCTTTTTATGTTGCGGTCATGTTTCCAGCTCTTTGATTTGGATGTGGTCTTCTTACTGTAGATATGTGGGAGTCCCTCATCGGGATTTCCAGCCATATTCTCTCAATACAACAGCAGTGTTACCATCACCAAGCCCATCAGTGAAGAGTAATAATTCATGTGTGCCTGTGTATCATCAGTGCATGATATTGGCTCTTGATTAAAGATAAGCAGTTGTGATGAGTCTTGGAATAGGCCTTTCGAAGATAGTGGATGGTATTCGGATGAGCCATTTTGAAAACAGCTTCACAGGAAGATGTCCTGCAGTTTCATTTCCCATCTGGAGGGTTCCTTTGAAGTGGGAGCTGACCCTGACATGAAGCAGTTGCAGACTCTGAGCCTGCCCAGTTGTTTTTGGCATCTTTGCTGACTAATTCTCCCTTAGAGCAAGGCTCCCAGACGTGTGCCAGCTCGCGTGGCCCCACAGCCTTTGTAGAACAAGCAGAGTAGCTTAATTGCACAAAATCAGGGCAAGTGGATTTCCTGCTGGTGTTCTTTTTTTTTTTTTAATTAATTAATTTTTTTGACAGGCAGAGTTAGAGAGAGAAAGGTCTTCCTTCTGTTGGTTCACCCCTCAAATGGACGCTACAGCCGGCGTACCGCGCTGATCCGAAGGCAGGAGCCAGGTGCTTCATCCTGGTCTCCCATGGGGTGCAGGGCCCAAGCACTTGGGCCATCCTCCACTGCACTCCCGGGCCACAGCAGAGAGCTGGCCTGGAAGAGGGGCATCAGGGACAGAATCCGGCGCCCCGACCGGGACTAGAACCCGGGTGCCGGTGCTGCAGGCAGAGAATTAGCCTAGTGAGCTGCGGTGCCGGCCCCTGCTGGTGTTGTAAACCAAGCTTGTTTTGTCCTTACTTGTAGCAGCCCCCTTCCAGTCATTAAAATGAAAGGATTTGTCCTCTAGGTGGCAGGAACTAAGGGGAGAAGGGGAGAACCCGTGTGAATGACTGAGGATGGGTGATTGAAGCTGTATCACATTTTTATCAAGGGCACAATAAGAAAAAAAAATGGCTGGGTTTGTAAACACCATGGCTTTTGGTCAATATTGACATGAAGGGAGCAAGCCTGTTTTTACACAGCCTTGTTGTAAACTGAGGTTCTGGGATGGTGAAGGAGTGCTGATTGGAAAAGAAACTCAAATCTGCTTTTGTGCCATATACACTAATCTAAAAATTCTGGATATTTCCTTCTCAGGAAAACCAAGCCTCAGAAGGCAAAATGTGTTCCCGTTAGGGCCCTGGGTTCTGTCCATCACATTAAACCAGAGTCAAAATGATTTCCTCCCAAAGAACTAAATCACTCTCTTTTGAAATCAGTTTTTATTTTCTTCCGCTATTATTGGAGACTGAATGGTTCATAGAGCAAAGTCAATGAACGTGACGCTCATGTATTCACATTCTGTTGCTCTGTGCACACCAGGAGCACTACCTTCCCACTTCCCTCTAAAACACATAAAATAGATTATTTTAAAAACATGTTCATTTTTCTCTTTTTAAGGACATGCTGAGTTTATGGAGTTTTTCTTTTTTATGTGTCTGCTTTGTTCTGTTTGGCACCAGACGAAAAAATTACTTATATTTTTATCAGTGAGAAAATGCAATTTCTCCAAATATAGGTCCTATAGGGTCAAATAAATAATGTGTCCTGGCCCCATAAAGTCACTGCAGTGACTCCTGTCTGTGCAGCTCCATGTCTTTGGCCTTGAACCAGAGTAAGTGCTTACAGGATTCTTTTCCCAAATGGGATATTGGACTTAATGTGGCAGGTTGTTTTATAGTTTTATATATCAGCATGTTGCTGTATACTGAGGAACAAGTACAGTCATCTGATGCCTTTTTTCTCTATTTGATGCGTTTTATGTTGGCTTCACCATTAAAGAAGATGATAGGCTGTGGGTGCAAAGGTAACATTTCATGCTTCATGCTGCTTTCTTTTGGAATGCTTGACAGTAGTGAATGGTAGAAATTAAGTAAGTACAGATCAACACAAGTCAGCTCAAGTGCTGACTCTGGGTTTTCGGCTATGCAATAGCAATGCACATCTATCACGCAGGGCTCATCAGACAATGTGTGTGCAATGGCGTTGTGAACTTTCACGTTCTACACAGATATTTGGTTGATCTTGAAGGACAGGGACCAGTGAGCTAGGCAGAAACTGAAGAAGAAGAGCGGAGTCTGGCACATACAGTACAGGGAAGGAACCACACTTGACTCAGGCCCTCGTGCATTCTGTCCAGTTCTTCTAAAGCAAAGTTGTCCTTTGATGGTCCTGCTGTTCTCTGGTCTCTGTCTGAAATAGTATCTAACTGTCTCCGTGAACCAGAGCTACTGGCAGATCTTCTCACCCGGAGTTGTCAGGCTTAGGGCTTCGTGGCCATCTGTGGCTCCTTCTTGCCTCCCCTTCTTGGCAAGCAGATACAGTGGTGTTGCTCATTTGAGCATGGCTCACAGCCTTACCTTCCTCTTTGTTCTCACAGTCTCTTGCTCCTTCCTGGAGAAATTCCAGAGGACTAGCAGTAAGGACTAGCTAGAAAGGTTCATCAGTGCCTTTAATGTCAAGCCCACCCCTACACTTCTAGAAGCTAATTTAAAAATTTAGTAACCACCAAAAAGGTGATGAGATCTCATTTACTGCCTGAGATTACTAGGCTGCCAGCATATGAGATGCTGTAGGTACAGGACTATTCCCCCCAATTACGTGAATGACATACCTGGGTTTTGGAAGTAGGGAGGTCAGGACTGCACATTCCTCATTCTGAGTCTGCCCTTGCAGGGGTGGGGGACCTTCTTTTCTGCCAAGAGCCATTTGGCTATTTATAATAGCATTTTCAGGCCATAAAAAAATACTACCTTAAAAATGAGACTTCTATAGATTTATTGAATTTCAAGTCCTGCCTATGGTTGCCTTGGTAGGGCCAGACCGAATAATATTATAGGATAGATATTCCCTACCCTTGAAACAGAAGACACAGTCACATGTGTAGATGTAACAGATGAAAATAACATGCTAAGAACACATAAGAGCTGGTGTATGCTGTTTCAGGAGAGTGGTGGCTTGTGCTGCTGGGCCAAGGGACCTGAGAAGATTTCCTGGGGTAGGGGATGCCCAAGGCAAAGTGGAATTTTGCCAGAAGATTGAATGTTCGTGGGAGAGGAGATTCCATCCAGAGGAGAGAACATGCCAAAGCAAGAATTTTGAGAATTAAGTATTCCCAGACTGCACAGTTCCCATAGGCAGTGATATCAGGGGGCAGGAAAGGGCTTGCTTCTTTCATGATATTCTGAAATCCAAATGAAACAACCTTAGCTCCAAGTGAGGAAAATAGGCTGGATCAGTAACTGCCAAAAATCTCTCTCCACAGATGCTGATTAGTGGCAAGGGAGAAGCAAAAAAACAGGGGTCTACCAAAGGGTAATTTTTAGCCCAATTCAACAGTTAGCTACTAAGCATCTCATGTATAGGATCTTCAGATTAAAATAGTATTGATGAGTCCTTGCTCTCAAGGAGTTTGAGTCTGGTGAGAAACCTGTTGAAAACAGCTTTGGCATTAATTTAAACTTAACTAAAAGTGCAAGATGTGATTAGTATGATGGAATGGGAACAGGGTCTCCCCACGCCTTGATGGGCTGCATGGGCAGACTGACTGTAATCAGCCATGTTACTGACTTTTTCTTTTTCTTTTTCTTTTTCTTTTTCTTTTTCTTTTTCTTTTTCTTTTCTTTTCTTTCTTTCTTTCTTTCTTTTTTTTTTTTTTTTTTTTGACAGGCAGAGTGGATAGCGAGAGAAAGAGACAGAGAGAAAGGTCTTCCTTTGCCGTTGGTTCACCCTCCAATGGCTGCCGCGGCCGGCGCACTGTGGCCGGCGCACCGCGCTGATCCAATGGCAGGAGCCAGGAGCCAGGTGCTTTTCCTGGTCTCCCATGGGGTGCAGGGCCCAAGCACCTGGGCCATCCTCCACTGCACTCCCGGGCCACAGCAGAGAGCTGGCCTGGAAGAGGGGCAGCCGGGACAGAATCCGGCGCCCCAACCGGGACTAGAACCCGGTGTGCTGGCGCCGCAAGGTGGAGGATTAGCCTAGTGAGCCGCGGCGCCGGCCATGTTACTGACTTTTTCTGTCTTCTGGAGACTCATTTCAATCTGGAAAATATTCTCTTTTTTTTAAAAGATTTTTTTATTTATTTGAAAGGTGGCATTCAAGAGAGGCAGAGGCAGAGAGAGAGATTTCTTTTACCCACTTTCTGGTTCACTCCCCAAATGGCCAAAGTGGCCGGAGCTGAGCCAATCTGATGGCAGGAGCCAGGAGCTTCTTCTGGATCTCCCACATGGCTGTAGGGGTCCAAGCACTTGGGCCATCTTCCATTGCTTTCTCTAGGCCATAGCAGAGAGCCAGATCAGAAGAGGAGCAGCCAACACGAGAACCATGCCCATGTGGGATTCCAGCACCACAGATGGAGGATTAACCTACTATGCCACAGCACCAACCCCTGGAAAATATTCTTTCTTCCCAAATATTAGGGCCTCCAGGACTGATCTCTTCTCAGAGCAAGAGACAAATGTAGGACCAACAATGCTGTAGCCCTTAGAAAGGAAGCAGAAGCTCCTAGGTAATATTGAGAGAGAACTCTTTCTAGAGATACATTCTGATGTCAGTTTATATCCCACAATGCAGTATAAGAATGAACCTAAATGAAAGATCTTTGTGAGATCCCAGCAGAAAGTATGGGCCATCAAAGAAGGAGGTACCTTCCTCAGAAGGGAGGAGAGAACTTCCACCTTGACTATGGCCTTGTCTAAATAAGATGGGAGTTGGCGAACTCAAGAGGCTTCCATAACCTTGGCAGCTCATGACAAGAGCCTCGGGTGATTACTGATGCCATAAACATGAGTGTAAGTTGTTAAATCAACAATGGGAGTCACTGATTTTAGCAGTTGTAGTAAGTGTGACATTGTGACACTAGGCTTTTAATTTATATTTTCCTAGTGAATAATAATGTTAGATGCCTTTTAATAAGCCTATTGGCCATTATTTTATTCTTTTGAAACTTTTGTGCATTTTTTAATTTGAATTTTTTTATTTTTCACTGATTTATAGAGTGCTTTATATATTTTGTTCAAAAGCAATCTTGAACAAAAAGAACAAAGGTGGAGGCATCACAATACCAGATTTCAAGACATGCTGTGGTGCTAGTTTTTTTGTTTTTTTTGTTTTTTTTTACAGGCAGAGTGGACAGTGAGAGAGAGAGACAGAGAGAAAGGTCTTCCTTTGCCGTTGGTTCACCCTCCAATGGCCACTGCGGCTGGCACACCGCGCTGATCCAAAGCCAGGAGCCAGGTGCTTCTCCTGGTCTCCCATGGGGTGCAGGGCCCAAGCACTTGGGCCATCCTCCACTGCACTCCCTGGCCACAGCAGAGAGCTGGCCTGGAAGAGGGGCAACCGGGACAGAATCCGGCGCCCCGACCGGGACTAGAACCCGGTGTGCCGGCGCCGCAAGGTGGAAGATTAGCCTAGTGAGCCACGGTGCCGGCCCATAAGCTGTGGTGCTACTTACCAAAGCAGCATGGTACCAGCATAAGAACAGACACAAAGATGGACAGAATAGAGATTCCACGCACCTGTAGCCAGCTAACCTTTCATGAAGGTGCCAGACACCTGCACTGGAGAACGGACAGTCTCTTCAATAAGTAGTACTTGGAAAACCAGATATCAATATGCAGAAGGTTGAGACTAGATACCTCCGCCCATGAAAATCAACGCAAGATGGAGCAAGGATCTAAATGTAAGATCTGAAACTACAGAACTAGTTAAGTACACACTTGTAAAAGGACAACAGGACAGAAGGCTACCTTTACCCACATGCTGGCGCTTCCTGAGCCTCTTCGTTCCTGCCTGCGGGCCCACTCTTGTACCTGCCATCATTTACCTTCTGTCCAAATCCTTTCTTTTGTAGGGCTACTGGAGACAGATAGCTTTGGTGTGCTAAGACATGTCTTTTTTCAAAGATTTTTCACTGAGTATATAAGATTTTTGATAGTAATTCAAAGATTTTATTATGTTGTTGTCTGGACTTCATTTTTTTTTTTTTTTACAGGCAGAGTGGACAGTGAGAGAGAGAGACAGAGAGAAAGGTCTTCCTTTGCTGTTGGTTCACCCTCCAATGGCCGCCGCGGCCGGCGCACCGCGCTGATCCAAAGGCAAGAGCCAGGTGCTTCATCCTGGTCTCCCGTGGGGTGCAGGACCCAAGCACTTGGGCCATCCTCCACTGCACTCCCGGGCCACAGCAGAGAGCTGGCCTGGAAGAGGGGCAACCGGGACAGAATCCGGCCCCCCGACTGGGACTAGAACCCAGTGTGCCGGCACCGCAAGGCGGAGGATTAGCCTATTGAGCCGCGGCGCCGGCCTCATTATTTTTAATGATGAGCTGTCACAATTTTTGTTGTTACTCCCCTAAACATAATGTCTGTTTCTTCTCTGGATGTTTTTGAGATTTTTTACTTACCTACTTACGGTGTTGTGGCACAGTGGGTTAAGTTGCTACCCGTGATGCCAGCATCCCATATTAGAGTGCCAGTTCCAGTACTGACTATTCTGCTTCCAACCCTGCTCCCTACGAATGTGCCTGGGAGAACAGCAAAAGATGGCACAAGTACCTGGACCCCTGCCCACCATGTGTGAGACCCAGGGGGAGTTTTTGGCTTGTGGCAGCAGCCTGGCTCTTGGGGCTAGTTGGGGAATGAACCAGAGGGTGGAAGATCGAGCTCTCTCCTCTCCTCTCCTCTCCTCCCCCCCCTCCCCTCTCCTCTCCTCCCCTCCCCTCCCTCTTGTCTCCTCTCTTCCCCTTCCTTCCCCTCCCCTCCCCTCCCCTCCCCTCCCCTCTCCTCACATCTCCTCCCCTCCCTTCCCCTTCCCTCCCCTCCCTTCCTCTACTCCCCTCCCCTCCCCTCTCCCTTTCTCCCTTTCCCCCCACTATGCCTGTCAAATATGAAAAAAATATTTTAAAAAAGATTTTCTACTTGTATATCATCACAGCATTTTGATGACTGCCAGATGTGATTTTTCTGGTATTTTTACTGCTTGGGTTTAGGTTGAGCCTTACAGATCTTGGGATTCATGGATTCCAGCATTTGGAAAAAGAGGCATTTTCCTACCTAAAACTTGTTTGGCACCATCTCTTCATTACTTCTTAGTCCTTGACTAAGGACTGTTTGCTGTGACCTCAGAAGTCTTAGATGAAGTTTTAATTTTTTCCCTAACTTTGTTCTTTTAGTTTCAATTTAGATCCTTTACATTGATCTGTTTTCACTTTCACTAGCAGAGTGGACCAGTCTCCTAAGCACATCGAGGAGATTCTTCAATTCTGAAATTATACTTTTTTAGTACTGAAATTTCCATTTATTTCATTTTTATAGATTCCGTTTTTCTGTTGAAATTCCCAGTCTCTTCCCACATGTTTCCCATCATTTCTACCAGATCCCTTCCCTATTCATTGCAGTTAAACCAGAGCTCCTGGCTGTTAATTCCAACATCTGGTCATCTGTGGTTTATTTCTATTGGTTTTTTTTTCTATTGAATCACATTTTCCTTCCTCTTGTCTCAGAATTTTCCATTTTATCCCAGACTTTGTGTGTCAGCCAACATTGGAGATTGAAGTACGTAACACTTATCTCTGAAAAACGCTCCCCTTCCTCTGTGAGCTTCTTAGGGGCAGGGAGGAGATAACGTAATCATGAGTGGAGTTGGTCTGGGATTTGTGATGGCTTTAATGAGATTCAGCCCAGCTCTAAGTTCAGAGGTTTTGGGGATGATATCTGCAGGGCTCGAGATGTATGCACCAGAAAGCTTTGGGAGAATTCTCTGTACTTTATGGTCCAGCTGCAGTCGTTCTGACCTGAGTGAGACTTGGTTCTCTTTATAATCCAGCACCGTCTGCCTTTGAGGCTTTGCCTGCCTTCTGGGACTGTTTGCATCTCAGGAGACTTCTCCACACCTTGTGTGGCCTGGTGCCCTCAGGGACGAAGCAGCCTCTCTTCCTTCCTACCCTGGTCTTCAGTGAGGCTGCCTGTGCCCAGGGAAGGGCTGCCTCCTCGGGGGTGTTTGTCTTCGTTTTCCTGCCCTGCCTTCATTCTCCGAGGAGCTGCTATAAAGCAGCTGGTAAAACCTGTGTGTGTCTGGGGGGATTTTGTGAGGGCACAGAGGAAAGAACTGGTGGATGGGTGCAGACTCTGTCACTCTGGGATTCTAGTGCATTGTGCTGATAGATATGTGAGCATGAAAAACTTGTTAAGTTTTCCCATTTTCTTACCCCCCATCTGTACCAGGTTTTCTCCTTCTACTACCGTGTGTCTCTCCTACAAAGGCTGTTTCCCTTTCTCAGCTCTCTGAGCAGTTTCACACGTTTGTGGTAGTGTGATTTATTGGGCTTGTTTTTATGAGGGTAGGAATAATAGTCTCTTGTGACTTTACGCACCCTAACTCAAAGTGAAGATGAGCAGCCTGGATTTAAGTTTTGTTTGGGCTCAAAGAACAGGGGAAAACCTGGAGCAATTTCCTGGAGAAGTGTTTAAGTTGTTTATGTGAGGCTGTGTATGATTGGAGCTGTTATGATGAGCAAACTAACCCCCAAATGCCACTGCTTCAGTTTACCCCACACAGTGATGTCCTGTGGATTCAGCAGAAGTCCACAATTGCATGGGGAGAAACTGGGAAATTCCAGAAGTCAAAGTTAGGATTTCACTGAGAGCTTAGCCCCACAGGCACGCTGCTGATGCAGTCATGAAGACTGGCCGATTCTAGTGATGCAGATTCTCCCCGCCCCATCCATTTTCCAGGTACAAGGTCTAAAATAAAACAGTCTGCTTGTCCATGCTGCTGTACCAAGATGTCCATGGCACCAAGCCATGGGTTTATGGTTCAGTATTTAAATACTAACCTTCAAGTTCAGAATAGGTGCCTAGGCAGCAGGCTGACAAACTCAACTGGGCATAGTGTGATAGCTTCTTTGCAGAGTTGTGTAAGTCTTACATGAAGACAATACCAACATACACATGAAATGTTAATTTGAGGTTATATTAATGACTTTACCAAAGCTAGGAAGCATTGGAGCCAGTTTTGGAATCTGGCTCAGCCTTAACTTTCAGTCCTAAAGTTCCACACAGTTTTACAGAGGAGAAAAGGAGCCTCAAAAAGCTAGTAAGTGACTTACTCAAAGGCTCAAGAGTTGTGCCAAAGCTAGAATTCAAGCCCAGTACAGTACTTTTAACCCCCATGATACATTGCCTCGCAGTCCAGTCCCCTTAAGCATGGATGAAATGGTAAGTGGGAGATGTAAATAAGAACTAGAATGCAAGCAGAAACGTCATCAGAAGAAGTGCATCTGAGAGCTACGAGGGACGAAGTCACAGACACTCGCTAAGGTGCTGCAGGGGAACATGTTGTTAGTTGCTATTTACTTTATTCTCTGGCCAGATACTTATGATAGATTACTGTGTGCCATGATCAGTGCTAGACAGAGCAGTATAATGGCCAGCAAAACACAGCCACACTCTCAGAGACCTGACTTTCTGGCAGGAGGCACAAACTGTTAAACCAGCAGTGAAAATACAAGTTGGGCTGCACTCGAAGAGCTCAATATGATTTATTGACTTGATTTGAGTTTTTAAACTGGAACTTGACTCAAACTGAAGGATTTAAACTGAGGAACTGCTCACATTTACTGGCAGTATAAACCTGGCCTCAGTACAGCCAGCTCTCAAGGAGGTACGCAGTATAGAGGCGTAAATTTCCAAACTCCACAGTTAACGCAGTTCTCCTTCCTTCTCCAAACTCTAGCAAGCCCTGCTAGAAAGTACTGTTTGATTTTTACTGCATCTGCTCTCCCTTCCGTTCCCCCTCACCAGGATATGTCAGCAAGCACTGAGAAGCTCAGAGAAGTGCAGCAGAAACGTCGCGGCAGGAATCGGACTTGTCCAGAGTCACCGCAAAGCAGGGTCTGCAGGCGCAGCGGCACACACTTCCTCAGGGCCCACCAGGTGCTGGGGGTGTGTTCCCGAACTGCGATGAACAACCTTTGAGGAAGGTGCTGCTGTGGGTGCCACTCTGAGATAAGGAAACTAAGCCACAGAGAAATAATTTACATGAAGATAGTGACAGGACAGGTATTCCAAAAAAGGTACAGAACATTTGCTCTTAACCACTGGCCTCTCCACCTTTAAATAGCAGTTTCTCAGGGATGGGATTGTCAGGTTCCCTAGGGTTGCAGTGTCAAACACTCTGCTTAAACCTTCACATATAGGCTCTGTTGTATTTGTGACTTCCTTTTCATCAGAATTGTTCACCCATTCTCATTCATTCTCCTTCCCTCCCTCCCACCTCCCCCTCCACCTCTCTCCACCACTCCCCCTGTCATCCTACTTCTCTTCTTCCCTACCCTATATTGTTTCTCTAGTAATTAAATAGAGACCTGTACTTCTTTAGTCTGTTCAGATTTTTGAACTTGTTAAAATTTAGCCCTGTATTTTCTTTTCTTTTCTTTTCTTTTTTTACTGTATCTGTATATAGTGGCAACAAGAGAGGGGAGAACAAGTTTATATCACCTCCCAGAACACCACTTGTTTGCATGTATTCTTCTTCTTTTTTTAAAGATTTATTTATTTGAAAGGCAGAGTTAGAGAGAGATAGAGACAGAGGCAGAGAGAGAGATAGAGAGAGAGAGTGTGTGTCTTTCATATGCTGGTTCACTCCCCAAGTGGCCGCAATGGCTGGAGCGGGCCGATCCAAAGCCAGAAGCCAGGAGCCAGGAGCTTCTTCCGGGTCTCCCACATGGGTGTAGGGGCCCAAGGACTTGGGCCATCTGCTGCTGCTTTCCCAGGCCTTAGTAGAGAGCTGTATCAGAAGTGAAGCAGCCGGCCCTTGAACCAGCGCGCACATGAGATGCTGGCACTGCTGGTGGTGGCTTTACCTGCTGCACCACAGCACCAGTGCACGTGTTCTTCTCAACAAGTGCATGTGAATTGGGAAGAGAGAGTTGTCCACCAGTGCAGAATGGAGCACAGCTGGAAAGCTTGTGTACCTTGGCTGCAGAGGGAATGTGGACTCAGACGTCTGTGCTTTGCCAAGGGGATCTCAGGAGCACGAGATATCTGAATCTAATGTGATGCGGTTGGGTATCAGATTTCTTTGGCCAAGAGGTGACGGCTTCATCTTTAACCATATGTCCCTCCAAGAGTTCTTTGCTGCCTTATTCTATCCTCAGACAACCTAGAGACCAACTGAACCCAGCCATTGCAAGTGTGACACAGCTTCTCATGGCAAATGTGGTCAGGTCTGCAGCCACTTGAGGGGATGAGGGTATTCTTTGGAATCTCTAGCAGCAAAAGTACCAACATGCTGGAGACATACTTTGGCTTTCTCCTATCCAAAGAGATAAAGCCAAAAATAACCCAGTGACTTCAAAGTGAATGAATGAATATAGAGATTTAGTTTTGCAAAATTCTGGAGATCTGTTTCATAATAATGACTTAACACTATTGAACTGTGCACTCAAAAAAGGTTAAGATGATAAATTGTGTTGTGCTTACAGCACAAACATGCACAAGCACATGCATTTAAGGCAATTGTGGGTTTTTTGTTGTTGTTGTTTTGTTTTTTTACAGATTTGTTTGTTTATTTGAAAGTCAGAGTTACATAGAGGAGGAAAGGCAGAGAGAGAGAGGTCTTCCATCCACTGTTTGACTCCCCAGTTGGCTGCAACGATCAGAGCTGCACTGATCTGAAGCCAGGAGCCAGGAGCTTCCTCCAGTTCTCCCACGTCGGTGCAAGGTCCAAGGACTTGGGCCATCTTCCACTGCTTTCCCAGGCCATAACAGAGAGCTAGATCGAACCGGCCCCCATATGAGATGCTGGCACTGCAGGTGGTGTCTTTACCAGCCATGCCACAGCGCCAACCCCAGACTATTGTCTGGAATTTTAAAAACTGTTACGTGATACTCTGTTCTTTAGCTTCTCAGTTGTAAGATATGAAGGTGCATCAACAAGTCTGTGGTAAAGTCTCTGTTTCTTTGGGTTGCATTCTGATCATCCTGTTGTGGGTGATGACATACTTCACTCATTTCCTCTTCACTAATGCTTAGCATTCCAAATTAACTCTTGAAATAACTCATTCTTTGTCTCTAGGATTGTAATTAGTTTCCTTTACAAAATTTCCTGCTTATTTTTATAATGTCTCCTTGTACCTGTTTCTATTGCCATCTTATATTTTACTGCATGTATCAAACATAATTGTTTTACATATTATATTGGATAATTTCAGTATTGGAAGTATTTCTGAGGTTGTGTTTTTTAATTAATTAATTAATTAATTTGAGAGGTAGAGTTGCAAGCAGAGACAGAGAGAAAGGTCTTCCATCCGATGGTTCACCCCCCAAATGGCTGCAACAGCCGGAGCTACGCCAATCCAAAGCCAGGATCCAGGTGCCTTTTCCTGGTCTCCCATGCGGGTGCAGGCGCCCAAACACTTGGGCCATCCTCCACTGCTTTCTGGGGCCACAGCAGAGAGCTACACTGGAAGAGGAGCAACCAGGACTAGAACCCGGCGTGCATATGGAATGCTGGTGTTGCAGGTGGAGGATTAACCTAGTGCACCATGGCATCGGCCTCTGAAGTTGTTTTTTAGGAATTTTTTGAGAGGCTGGCACTATGGCACTATAGGTTAAGTCTCTTCTTGTGGTGCCAGCATCCCATGTGGGCACCGGTTCATGTCCTGGCTGCTCCTCTTCCAATCCAGCTCTCTGCTATGGCCTAGGATAGCACTGGAAGATGACCCAAGTGCTTGGGCCCCTGCACCCATGTGGGAGACCCAGAACAAGCTCTTGGCTTTGGATCAGTCCAGTTCTGGCCTTGTTGGCATTTGGAGAGTGAAACAGTGGATGGAAGAACTCTCTCTCTCTCTCTCTCTCTCTCTCTCTCTCCCCCCTCCCCCCGTGTGTGTGTGTGTGTGTGTGTGTGTGTGTGACTCTGCCTTTCACAAAAAAAAATGAAACAATTTTTTAGATGTGAATTGAAAACACTTCCTCTGGGAATAAATTGGATTTGCTTTTACTTTGTACTGAACAATACTACGGACCTGGATTTACTTTAAATAATAATCTTTGGATTCACATATTTGAGATTAAACCAAGTGGACTGACTCAGTATGTCATGTGAGAACACCTAGCATCTGTGTAGTCACAGGAAACTGTTCTTCATCATCTCTATCCATAGCCCAAACCGAGAGGGAAAATATTTGTGGTTTCCATCACCGTTTCACTAAGGGTACAGCATTTTCTGGAGCAACCTCCTGCAAGGTGCTTTTCAAAATGGCCCTAGCACTGCCGAGCCCCCAGCTTTGTCTTGGATGCTTGGCCCTGGGAGTTTAGTGTACCCAGAAGATCCAGTGTCGCTTCTCTGTCTCACGTCTTGCCACTGTTGTGACTCAGGGACCAGCACACAGGTTCTCCTGTCATCCCACAGGTTCTCTTTCTCACTTTAAGCACATAATTCATCAAACAGTAGTGTGTGTTGATAGCAAGAGACTGCTTGATTCTGTATTTTCTGGGTTGCCTGCAATAGGTCTATAATTGAGGAATACTTTCCACATGTTTGATACAATATGTGGGTCAGATACAAGTGTTTTATTTAATAACCATAATTTGTCATTTTGCTTTGTTTTGCTTTTGTAAAGATATATTTTTTATTTTTAAAATTTTATTTAAGGTATGCACATTTCATGTATTTCATATATACACATTTAGGACCATAGTTATATTTCTCACTGTACCCTCCCGTTTTTAGTACATGATACTTCCATTTTATTATTCAAATTTGTGTTTTAAAAATAACGTATGCTTTTGCTGATGATTTTGAAAAGTCATCCACATCAAAAGTTTATGAAGGAATTTTTTTTTTTTTTTGACAGGCAGAATGGATAGTGAGAGAGAGAGACAGAGAGAAAGGTCTTCCTTTTTCCGTTGGTTCACCCTCCAACGGCCTCCACGGCTGGTGCACCGCGCTGATCCGAAGGCAGGAGTCAGGTGCTTCTCCTGGTCTCCCATGGGGTGCAGGGCCCAAGCACTTGGGCCATCCTCCACTGCCTTCCCGGGCCACAGCAGAGAGCTGGCCTGGAAGAGGGGTAACCAGGAAAGAATCCGGCACCCCGACTGGGACTAGAACCCGGTGTGCCAGTGCCGCTAGGTGGAGGATTAGCCTATTGAACCGGAATTTTTACATAAAATAAAAGTTTTCTTTATTCCAACTGAAACTGACTTCTGTATGTAAGATGAGGAAAGAGTTACTTTGCCATTTCCACAACAAACCACCAGCCAGCAGCTCCTCCTGGCTCAGACATGTGAGTTTTCCTACCCTTCTTGAGGTGAGTCTTCATTAGAGATGAATTTTTGATGATTAACTATATTTAATGATGTTATATACTTAGGTTAAATGATATAGCCAATAATTATTTTATCTTTTTATATTAATTTTATATGTTGTAATGTGATTGGAAAATTTTGCATGTCTGAAGTTGTTTTAGCATAAGATTCATAGTAGTTATGAATTTAAATTTTTTATTGTTTCTAGAGTTATATGAGTTTATTGTGAAATTCTGATATGTCTTACTTGATTTAATATAACACTGGCAAATGTTTGGAGAGGACACTGTCAGGTTTAAACCCATTCATCTATTTTGACCCTAACATTCTTTTAAAAAAGCTACGTGTTTATTCTTGCTAGAGAAATACTTTCTCAATTCTGTAATTTGCATTACTTTATTAATGAAAATGAATACTGTCTTTCATGCTATAAATATCATATATACCTCACTTTTTAAATTTGTCCTTTACTCATGAATTAATATATCTTAATTATACTGACTTTTGTCTATCTTATTTTAGATGTCTGTTCTCCTTGGATGTTTGCTTTCTGATGGGTTTTGAATCTGGTGCTTTTTAATTTGCATTTTGTTTTTTGCCTGCGTTGGATCTCCCATCTCCAAATGCTTCAGGTCTTTGTTTTACCATCCATCACCCTCTGTGGTGCCTGCAAAATGCAAAAGATACTTCAAAAAGATCATGGAAAAATGAATTAAAACTGTCTATTTTGCTGCAAAAACGATTTTGGAATCATGCACATTTTTCAAAGTATACATTTTCCATTAACTTTTTGAAGCTGCCGAGTCTGGGTGTTAGTGTATGTGCGTGCGTTGTTACGTATATATGTGTGTATACACATATATTACTGTGATGATGGAAGATGTCTAGCAATGGATGAGCTTCTGCCATAGGCCATAGGCTGTTTTGAAAGGATTTTAGTGTCCCATAGATTAGACTGTGTTGAATTTTCATTTAAAATTGCTCTGAGAATAGAAATGTTGATAAAGATGATAGTGTCACAGATATGTATATCAATATATCAATATGATCTGCAAGTTGATTTTACTGAGGCTGCCACTCCAATCATTAGGAATATTTTAACATAAAATTGAAAGTTTCCTAATGCAAAAACTAAGACTGTTCACTTTCTGATTATTTTCTTTTGAAAAAAATTAATAACAAATGTAAAATCACCTGACTTTAATTGCAGAGAAAATGTGTGAAGTGACATTTCGGCATGTTGGTATTCTCATGATGTCAGCTAAGAGATGTGTGAAATCAGCCAAGGCTACTGTCATTAGTTTATTCAGGGCCTCTCAACCAGAGAAACAAACAATTAGCGTGTTAAAATTATTCACTCTTAACATATCATTATGATCCCTAAGTATCAGGCTGACCATGTTGATTGGACCCTGACAGAAACGGGCAAGAATGCCATTTAGCGAGCAGCACAGTGTTGTCAACGGGCTAATAAAGATGACATTCTCAGTGTCAGCTGGGGAGAGCAGCGGGGGAGGAGCGAAGCGGCTGGCGAGCACACTCAGCCCGGCCAAGGCTGCGGGGCGCTCAGGCTCCTCAGCAGTGCTGCTCTGGGCGTCACTGCCGTCTCCTCAGCACACCCTGCCCGGGCTCCCTCAGCCTTCCCTCTGCAAGGCCGTCTCAGGCAGGGCGCTGCTCGGGGCGGGGGAGCGACGCCATGCTTCGGAGCGCTCAAGGAGAGGGTTCTGGTCTTTGACTTGCAGTTTAATTCAGATATAGTAGTACTGGACCTTGAAATACTACTCCTTGCATCTGTCCACTCCACCATCTGTAACCAATCACATACAGAAAGTTAATTCAGGAGTTTCTAAAACATTTTTGGAAAGTCAAAACCTATGATTTTTCCATATGAGAGTTTTAAAAAAAAGAAAGAAAATGTATATGACCATTTTTAAGTTTTGTAGTGGGCTGTGAGGTCTGCCCCCCCATGTCAAATTAGACATGTGATGTCAAAGCACAACTATAGACAACAGCAGGTAGAAGTTTGGGTGGATTCTTCTAGAAGATGTCCTGACGCAGACTGTGGTCACTCTGACTTAGGGTGTGGGTATCCCAAATCCAGGCTTAGTGGCTGTGCCCAACACCAACCCCATGCAGTTTCTTTAGACTCCTACATAAGTTTGCTAATGCTTTCCCTAGCTTTTGCATTTGCTAGTGCCGTCCAAAGCATTCTTCCTTTCTGTTATTAGTGCCTGTCCCCCAGGTTACCTTTCTGTGTAAGGAGCAAGGCCCAGAGAACTTCATTATCACATGGAATGAAACTGGCCTTTTGTGCACCTGGCTCTAGGGCTGTCAGCCTGATTTCTCAGCAGGTTAGACACATAGCTCAGCTGCAGCTTGGTGACATGCCATGTACATGAGTGACACCAGTTTGTTGGGGCCAAGCACAGGAGCTTAGTTCAAATCAGTGGCCTCTTATAATTCGTAGGTTAACATTTGGGGCTAATCTCACCATGTTCATGTCCTTTGTCTTACTGATATTGGTCACGAGAAGAAGGCTAGGACTGGCAGGCCATTCCTCTTTGTGCTCCTCCCTGACCCAGTCTCTTGCCCTTTCCTGCACTGGGTCCTGCAGAGCAGTGACCAGCAGATTCCTCATGTCCTGGGTCTTTTTGAGGCAGGGCCCCTTCACCTTCAGGTCTGAGGAAAGCCTGACTCTCTCCCACGGACTCGGCCACGCCAGGGTTAGGTGGCGCTTGCCCTCACGCCCCTCTCACTCCCAGACCTGGAGATACTGAAGGTGTCTTTCCTTATTGATTGTGGTCCAGGCCCTGTCCTGTTCCCCAGATCCTGCCAGCGTGGACTGTCGGTCAGCCCTCTTCTGTGTTGCTGTCATTGTCTACATCCCGTGAAGGACCTGCCTCCTGTCATTCTCTGTCATATCCCACAGTAGCCTGATGTGACTTCCGTATGCAGATAGATAGCATGGTGACCACGGCCCTGCTGGGCCAGAACCTCCTCCCGCACTGAAGGAGGGAGTTCTCGCTCCACCTGCACAGTCTCCGCTGCAGACCTCCCTCGACCTTGTCCTCCAAGGTGACAGCAGCCCTGTCTGGCCAGAATTTCAGTCACAAGCGTCCTGTTTCCAGACCCCTGACTTCATCTTTTCCAGCTCAGTCCAACTCCTAAATCCCTACAACCGACTAACCCTACATGGAGCTATTACCCATTTTTTAAAATCACCTTCTTAACTTTCCTATGTGCTCTTTATACCCTCGTTTTGTTGGGGGTGTTTCCATAGGTTCCATAGAACCTTGAAACCTGGGCTGTTCCCCTGATGTTCAGAAGGCCAGTAACTCACGTCAGTTTGGTGGGAGAAGGTCGGTATTTATTGTGAAGCACAGAGCAAGGAGCCAGGCAGCTATCACTTACTCCCAGGATCGCCGAGGGTAAGGGGTGAAAGTTCTGATAGGTTGACATTGGAGCTGAGAGGTGTGTATTTAGTTTGTGTCCAAGCTCCTGGTTGGTCAGTGGTACTTGTGACTTTGCTTTGATTAGTCAGCAATGCCGTACTCTTTGGGGGAATTTTTAGAGTGGGCAAGTAAGTCTTGAGGGGTGGGGGAGGCAGATGTGGGTTGCATGTAAGTGGCAGTTACTTTCTGCCCCAGACTTGGAATGTATTTGTGAAGACATAGAAATCTGAATAAACCTCTCTTATTAACACTGGCCAGCAGGGTTTGATCCAATGGAGAAACAATTGACCGAGTCCATTGATGAGAATCTTGTAGGGCCAGCTGCATCAGTTCTTAACTTAGTGAGTTCCTTTAGCCATTCTAAGGGAAGGGCAAGGTCACTTTGCATTCAGGGTGGGAAGGTGGGTCCCGTGCTCTTAGGGACACTTAAAGAAGGATTTTATTTCAGTTTCCCTACTTTGTAAGCTAAGGTTCAAATAACTGAATAAAGAAAAATTGATAAAAACCATGCAGTCTGCAAAATTAATAATACTAAATGATTTCTAAGTTCAAAAAGATGATATAAGGAACACATGTAAGGTTGAATGTTATTATCTTTTTTTTTTTTGAAGATTTATTTGTTTATTTGAAAGAGTTACAAAGGGAGCAGAGAGAGAGGGATCTTCTATCCACTGGTTCACTACCTAGATGGGAGGAACAACCAGAGCTGGGCCAGGCCAAAGCCAGGAGATAGGAGCTTCATCCGGGTCTCCCATGGCTGTAACAGGGGCTCAACACTCAGGTCATCTGCTGCTGCTTTACCTAGGCAATTGGCAGGGAGCTGGGCTGGAAGGGGAGTAGCAGGGGCATGAACTGGTACCCATATTGGATGCTACCATCATAGATGGCAGCTTTACCCATTATGCCTCAACACCAGCCCCAGGGACAATATCTTTATTACATTTCAGAATACATGGAATTCACCTTAACATGTCATTTAAATTTAATTTAGAAACATTTAAACTAGAATCATTTAAACTAAAATTAAATAAGCAAAGCATTAACTGCAAGAAGTTTTAAAGAAAGTACTAATACAAGCATAAAGAAATGAACTTAAAATGTGGGCTTACATAGATAAATATGTGAGACAAATGAAAAGTAAAATAAAAATAGAGAAGATTAATGTAAGCAAATGCTGATTTTTTTGAAAACACTTAATAGGATAGACCTCTGTTAAAATTGACAAAGAAAAAATAAGAAAACAAAAAAATGCAGAGTAGCAACCTCAGACAGAATTGACATTAAAGGGGCCGGTGCTGTAGCATAGCAGGTTGTGGGGAGCAGCTCGGACTAGACTAGGTTACTGGAATTAAGACTTATTCTATGCATCTGCTCTCCTCTGTGGGAAGCAGCTCAGACTAGACTAAGTTACTGGAATTAAGACTTATTCTATGCATCTGCTCTCCTACAATATGGCGCTGGGAGAGGAGAAAACAGCTTCTACCCAGCTGCCTCCAGTTCAACCAATAAACTGTAGGACTTGCTCCTGATTGGAGGAGAGCGGCGTGCTCGGCGTGTGGGCAGCCGAGTTGGGATTGGCGGAGGAGGACTATAAAGGAGGAGAGAGACGGCATGCACCAGGAACATCTAAGGGGAACATCTAAGGGGAACACCTGTGCAGCCCCCGAGAGAGCCGGCCGGCGGTGTGCCGCTCCCCTGCGGAAGTGGGGAATGTGGCCAGGGGGAACTGCCCTTCCACGGAGGTGGGAGGGACGGTAGCCAACCCGGGAAGAACCAGCAGCAAACCCGGGGAGGGCCGAGCAAACAAAAGAACAGCGCAGGGTCCTGTGTCGTTCCTCCACGAAGAGGGGGAGTGACAGCAGGTAAAGCCGCCGCTGTAGTACCAGCATCTCATATGGGCTCTGGTTCTAATCCCAGCTGCTCATCTTTCAATCCAGTTCTCTGCTATGGCCTGGGATAGCAGGAGAAGATGGCCCAAGTCCTTGGGCCCCTCCCCCATGTGGGAGACCTGGAAGAAGCTCCTGGCTCCTGGCTTCGGTGCAGCTCCGGCCATTGCAGCCATCTGGGGAGTGAACCAGCGCGTGGAAGAGCTCTTCTCTTCTCTCCCCTCCCTCCCCTCTCCTCCCCTCCCACCCTTCTCCTCCCCTCCCCCCTCCCCTCCCCTCTCCTCTCCTCTAGAGATTTTCTGTGATTTTCAAGTTAAATAAATAAAGAATTGATACTAAAAGTGGTTATGAGTATCATAGCAACAATATGCTAACCAATATGAATACTTACCTGAAAGGAGTATATTTGAAAGCTTAAGTGAATGGGGCAGTTTGGAAGAAATGTGAAAATACTAGGACTGGCACAGTTCTCCAAAGCTAGTTGAGATCAGCAGTTTTGTTTGTAGGGCACCACATTTCTCTAGGAAGCTAGTTCGCTGCGGCTATGGTTTGAGTGATTTGTTTGTCATCCAGGGAGGGATTCAGGTTTGGGAGGCCTCATCCTCAGTCTGATGTGTTGTGCCTGGTGTACATTCCTTAGGGAATTGGGGGCACTGCCCTCTGCAGGATAATGGTAACGCTCTTGGGACCTGAGTGGTTGCAGGGGTGAGCCCAGGCCAGGCCTGGATCCCTCTGTACTCACAGCTGACTGTGGGATCTCACACTCCCGCACAGGCTTCCACACTGTGGGGCCATCTGTCACATGGCCCTCATAGATCTGCGGTAAGGCCATGCCCTACCCCAAAATCCCCAGTGCTGCGAGCTAAATCACCTGTTTGTTTGTGAAGTTATGCAACTTCAGGTATTTTGTTACAGTTGTGAAAAATGGATGAATACAGCTTTAATACTAGAAGAATTGATCTTACAATCTCACTATAGCAAAAGAGGACAAGGAGAAAGGCAAGTGGGGGCAAAGAAGAAAGTATAAATTTGAAGAAAATATAAGACACTGAAGATGAAACAAGGTCCAAACATCTGACTTCCAAAAGCTTCAGTCCTGGATGATTGTGCAGATACATTGCACTAAGCTTTTTTAAAAAAGATTTATTTATTTGAAGGCAGTTACAGAGAGGCAGAGAGATAGAGAGAGAGGTGTTCCATCCACTGGTTCACTCTCCAGATGGCTGTAATGGCTGGAGATGCGCTGATCCGAAGCCAGGAGCTTCTTCCAGGTCTCCCACGTGGATGCAGGAGCCAAGCACTTGGGCCATCCTCTACTGCTTTCCCAAAGTAGAGCAGCAGGTACACGAAGTGGCACCCATGTGGGATGTCGGCACTGCAGGCTGCAGCTTTACTAACTATGCCACAGTGCTGGCCACTGTACTAAACTTTTTTTTTTTGTCAGATAGAGTTAGACAGAGAGAGAGACAGAAAGGTCTTCCTTCCGTTGGTTCACCCCCCAAATGGCCACTATGGCCAGTGTGCTGCGCCAATCCGAAGCCAGGAGCCAGGTGCTTCTCCTGGTCTCCCATGTGGGTGCAGGGCCCAAGCACTTGGGCCGTCCTTCACTGCCTTCCCGGGCCACAGCAGAGAGCTGGACTGAATGAATGGTACTAGGTAAACTATATCACATGAAAAGATAGTTTAAAAATTTCCAGTGAAAGTCCACAGTGGCTCTCCATTGAAATTCAAAGCCTCCGGTTGTGCAGAGGGTGGCTGTATCCAGTCATTGTGGAATCAGTGGATCTGAATCATAGAACTTTCTAAGTCCTGTTCCATATTCCCCTTGATGACCTGAGCATTGTCCCTTGATGCCATTCTCTGAACCAGATCAGCTTTCAACTGGCTAAACCAAGCTCCATCTGGAAACCCAGATGCTGCGTCTGGTCTGCACTACTCAGTAAGAACATCTTCCCCCTTCTGCCATCAAGGAAATGCCAGTTGATATCTTAATTGTTGCTATCTGGCAGAAGAAGCATACACCTGTTGACAGACTGGCTCAAAACAATTTTGGAAGGAAATTTCAGAACACAAGATTCCTCTCAGGTCAGGACCACTTGAGTCTGCCACAAAAGAAAGGGCTGGTACCTGACTGCATGGGCTGCTGCTTGCACAGGTGTGCTTCCCCGTTCTTCCTGGCCGACGTGCAGCCATCAGCCCTGCAGCCAGCCCTGGACTGAGCAATCCCACAGAAATCTGCCAGGAACCGTCTCTTGGGACACTTGCTCCAGGTTTTGGATAATGCCTGGAAAATGTATTTATGAAAGATGTGGGAGATTTTCAACCTTGGCAAATGAAAGATGTTTATAAATCCATCCTTAAGTGAACACACATTGTACACAGGCAGGGCAGCTTAGCAGGGATATCCTGTGAAATGTCTTTAATAAATACACAATTAGAGAATCAGGCCTGTAGGCTTTCCTGGATGAGACGTGGCTGCAGCAGCCTGTAGCTGGGGTTTGAAAGCTGAGGCTTCCTCTGACCCCAGGAGGGCGGCAGCCTTCTCCTGCACAAACCCCTGGCATTGAGTGCATTGCACCTCCTCGTGATTTTCCAGAGTCCAACTTGGCCAGCTCTACCTACACATGTTCAGCTTTGCAGTGATTTATGTCATGTGTTCCCTCTGCTTCTTTCAATTTGGCATTGGTTCCTATCATTCCCATATGTCAACAGGTTACTTTCACTTCAGCCATCTTGGACAGGCCCCCGAGATAACCATGGTTTCCAAACCAGGGAAAATGGTTATAGGAAAATAATGTGAATGAGCTATCCGATTCCAAACATGCTCGCTTCCCACAGATTCTTAATTCCTGCACTCAAGACTCTTGGGGACCTTCTCTCCCTGGGTGGGCCCTGGTGGTTTCGACTCCTGTGTTCTGTTGAGCCCCAGTCCTCTCTGAAGAGTTAGACGCAGAGCACTTCAGCCCACAGTGGAAGCACAGCTTTGCTCTTTGCTTAACGTCCGTCATTCCCAGAGCCAGGAACACTTAATTCATCTCCTTCCTCTTATTAAGGACCCCTGTCTACTGCGCGGACAATTGAAGGCTGGCTGTAAAACACCCTTTCCTCAAGGAAATGTTATTTCACTTTTGAAAAGGACACATCATTTTAATAGGAAACTGTTCATTTCATTACAGTTCCTTGTAGAAAGGAAGAGGTGTAGCTCCCATTGTGTGTAGTGCGCCAGCTGTTGCATCAGGTGGGCTGATACAGGGCACCAATGCTGGGGCAACACAGTAAGAACATCGAGGTGAAAAGAGAGGAAGTCTAGCACAGGCTGTTTCCATCACTGATTCTCAGTAGGCGCATGTTGAGTATAAAGGTTCCTCTCCTAACTAACTCTGCCGTCCCAGCATCTGGAGTTTATAAGGAGCCTGGTGGGGAGGCAGTCTCTGCTTCTTCTAGTTCCCCTGACAAGGTCCTGTGGGTGCTACTTCCCTGCGGGGAATGCAGTCAAAGCTTCGCAAAGCCGTTAGGTTCGATTTCCTCATGTTCGGGACCAAGGAGATGGGTGGCTCTGGCCTGGCTCGTTACTGTGCAGTTCTTCCTCACCATCACACTGCAGGCAACGGAGTTTGTGTGCAGAGTTGCTTGGGTTGCCGTTTTCAAAGCAGGGATCTTGGCAGTCCTTCTCAGAGCCAAGTTGTCATTGACTTTCTGTAGCCAGGGAAGCTTTGCACCCATTTCGATCTCAGCATGTCAGCTTGATAGTTCTTTGAAGAAAGCAGACAGACATTTCATCTGGCTTCTCTGTGCTGCTTGTGAGTGGTGACTGAAACTGACCTGCTTTTTCATGCAAACATGATGCAGAAGGCAGCGGGACCAGGGAGTGTCTGTGTGTGAGGGGAGCAGAGCTGGAAGCTGGCTCTCCCAGTGGGCACCGATCACTTCAGGTGCTGCAGAAGAATTCATGGTAGAATTTGCATTTTCAACTGTTTGTTAAAGTCACATACCAAGTCAAATTTAATTAGTCATATTCATCCGGCAGATGGTACAGCATTCTGTAATAAAGTATAAATTCCTTCCCTTAATTGGGTAATGCATTTCATATGATCTTTTTTACAAATTTCAGAACTGATTTTCTTCAAACAGGCCTGCACATTATTTGGATGCCAGCCCAAACAGGTTAAAATGGATTTAATACTTTCTCCCCACAGAACATTATGTAAATGAAAGCAAGTCTGCCCTGAGTGGCTAATTTTACTGTCTGCTTCTACATAAATCACATCAGCATCTGGGAGGACAAGTGGGAGTCAACTGAATTATGTGTGAACAAGTTTCTAAAACTTCAAACGCAGTGTGGTACAGTCAGATTAAAATACATTCAGATTGTTGCACAATGGAAGAGCCTGATGTCCAGGTTATCAGTTTGTTTAAGTCACCTTTGCTAACATTAAAGAGAGTCTTCATGGATTCAGCATGTTGATTTTCCTTCCAGGATAACCCATTAACCCAAACATTAAAACTGGGGCTGGAGGTTTCTTACTCTATATTATTTAGATGAACATCTGTGGGCTCACAGTTTGGACAATGTGGGCTGAAACAGAATATTGCACACTTGGTAGACTCTAGGTTACTGCTGTTTGCACTAAAGAGAATTCATTTTTCCCCTAAACACTGGGGCATTGCTTCAGGCATTTGCCTGCTTAAGTAATTTGGAAAGTGCTGAGTTTTCCCAGCCTGCGTCAACGGCCCTTAAAGGTTACAAGCAGACTGGCTGAGTGCTAGAAGTGGGGGAGATGCTAGCCGTCATTGAGCGCATCAGGGACATGGCTGTCTTCGAGTGCCGAGTGCAGGCGTTTCTACTTGAGTAGGCTATGTGTGCTTTGCACATCTTCTTTGACAAAGTCCACTTGTCATCCTCTTACAGTCCCGTATTGCATCATGCTGATACGTATGTATGGGCCCAGGACTCACAGACAATCCTGTAACTCAGTCACAGGGGTAGCTGATGTCCAGCCTAAGTCTGGTGTCTCAACTTCTGGGTAGATACTTCTCCCATCACATTGTGTTACCTCTTAGGTGAGAAAAGTGTGAGATACAGATTAAAAGGGAAGAACAACTTTCCCTCTAAAGTGCAGTGGCTGGAGCCTGCAAATTAAACTGGTAAAAGGTAGAGTAACAGGAAAAGGTACACTTTTATTGATGCTCTGTTTTTATACATATGGAAGCTTCATGGAGAAGAAATGAAAATGCCAAGAATTGATTATACTCCAGGTCTTCTACGTCCTTTTCACAAATATGAAAATTGTGGGCAAAGAGGGCTTGGGTTTGTAGGAGTGTAGAACTGTGGGAGAGGGAGCAGGAGGAGGAGGGAAACCAGTGGAGCCTCTGGGTTATCCTCGTGCAGCTTGTGTGGATGGTCTTGCTGGTATTCGCCACCGGGAGCAATAGCAGTCACACTCTTCTTCCCGCTGCAAAGAGCACCTTCCTCAAACTAAAACTTAGGCTTTGCTTTCAGGCAGGTAAGATGAGGAAGCAGATAATTGTTTCTGAATCCACTGTTTCTCATTTGCCTTCAGCCCAAAATGATCTTTATGCCAAAGTGGCTTATTTCCGGGTAGCCAATCCTGATCTGTTGTACCCTGTAGAGACAGAAGATCACATTGGCCAAATAACTTAAGGAGTACAAGGAGCCAGGCAATTTTTTCCAGGCCCCCTGCCTGCTTCTATCCCCTGTTTAATCTCTGTGTGTTTTTTCCAGGCTCTGCCTGTTGAGGTTTCTACATGACAGTTTCAGCAGTCTTTGTCTAGTGTTTTTGGTACTTCTTTTAGTTTCTAGGTAGAAAAAAAATCTTCTGTTATCTGAAATGTAAGGTAGGTAGAAAAACAGCATTAATTCTTCAGTTGCTAGGATTGAGGCGTTATGAATATTTAGACAAAGAAATGGAATTATCTAATACCTGGTGATTACATTGAGGCTATTTAATTCACTGTTTCCCTCTGAGACATATGCAGCTGATAGAGCATATTCCATTTTGAACACATTTGCACAGAGAGGTTCATTTTCTTTTTTAAATGAAAAGCCAACGTACTGGGTGATTCATATTTCTAGGGAAATATTCCTATAGGCATTTTTATCAATGAATAAGTATTCAACTTCAAAAAGTGAGTTTTTAATAAGAAGGAAGACTGGCTCATTTATTTTATGATACTTCTTGGTGAATGATCTCCAGGACCTTGTTTTTTTTGGTTTTTGGTATTTGTTGTTGTTGTTTTGTTTTGTTTTTTAATATGATATCCAGGGGCCCCACTCCTGGCAAACACAAGTCTTAGGGAAAGCTCACCTCTACTTGTCCACATGGAGAACCAGTCAATTCCAGCAGCAAACACAGATGAGGGCATGGCTGTACCATGACTATTGAGATTCTGGGGAGGGCCCCAGTGGACTTTGCTCCATACCAACCTGGGGATGGGCCCTCAGTGTTGGACCTTCCTAATTCCAGAAATCTGCCTGTTAGGTCACAGATGGTCTTCTTCAGGCCTTTTTGAGAGAGAGACAGACAGACAGACATGGAGAATACACACTCAATAAATGACTGCATACCTTGAATGTAACTAAGGAGAAGGTGGACAACCCAGTGGAAAGACAAATGATCTGAGTAAGCATTTACAGTATGGGCTGCTCTGCTTGTGTCTAATGCAGCTTAAGGACACCCTAAAAAGGATGAAATTTGTTTCCAAATAAAGGAGTCCCCCAAAATTCCCCAAATAATATAAATATGATATATCTATCTCCTAAGTTGAAATCCATACCATCATGCAAATAAAGATTAGCAAATGTGCAAAGAAACAGAAAAATGTGATCCAAGTGAAGAGAAAATTCAATGAATAGAAACAGAGCCAGAGCTTATCTAGATTATAATAAAATAACAATCTGAAGACAACATTCTGCATGTCTAAGAAGGTGGAGGAAAACGTGAGCATGTAAAGAGGCAGAAAATACACCAAAAATTATTAAAATAAAATTGTCGACTAAAAAAATAAAACATCAAGAAAGAAAAACCAGGTGGGAATAATCATAGGTTGGATGTTGGCAAAAAAAAATCATAAACTCGACACAACATCAAAGGTGCAAAACTGGAAGCAGAAGATACTTATCAAGAAAAGGTATTGGAAGAATATCAACACTCCTCAGGGAATCTCAAACAGCTCAAAAAACGTGTAAGTGCAGTTTGTGTAGGAAACAAGAGGGCAGTCAGGTAAAACATTCAAAGAAGTCATGGCCAAAAATGCTCTCGTTTGATAGAAATAGCAAGCTTGCAGGGCTGGGCATTTAGTCTCACAACTGAGATGCTGGTTAGGACCCCTGAATCCCTGCATTGGAATAGCTGGGTGAGAGCCCCAGCTCTGGTTAATGAATCCAGCTTCCTGCTGATGCAGACCCTTGGAGTTGCTGGTAATAGCTCAAATAGCTGGGTCCACCAGTAGGGGATACCTGGACTGAGTTCCGAAATCCCGAGCATTTGGGGAGTGAACCAGTGGATGGGGACATTCTCACTCACTCAGGCTGTCTGCCTCTCAAAAACTCAAATTTTAGAGATTGATTTATTTATTTCAGAGTCATAGTTGACCAACAGAGAGGGAGAAGCAGATCTTCAGAAGCCAAGAGCTTCATCTGGGTCTCCCATGTGGGTGGCAGGGGCCCAAGTACTTGGACTATCTTCTGCTGCTGTTCCCAGGCCATTTGTAGGGGACTGGATTGGAAGTTGGGCAGCCAGGCCACAAAACGGCACCCATATGGGATGCCAGTGTTGCAGGCAGTTGCTTTGGCCACTGTACCACAACACTGGCACCAAAGAGTTTGAATTAAATCATCAATGCACCTGTAGTTTTCAGAAACACAGCAAATCCCAGTACATGAGATGTGAAGAAATGACCAAGATACATCATTACAAAACAAAACAAAACCCTTAAAAATCAGTGACAAAAAGAAAGGAAAACTAGTTGGAGGGAAGCAAACACATCCACGAAAACAGGGACACCCAGTTTATTGTAGAACCTTATACCTTAGTACAACTGGCAAAAACTTCATGGTATGATATTTCTGCGCAGTCATCAAAATGCAGGAAGTACCAGGAATTGGCAGAGCAAAATTTCCTTGCCCTTTTAGGGCAGCATAAATCTATAAACCACTTTGGAAAACTCTTTGACAGGGTCTCCTAGCACTGATCATGTACATTGTGCCCAGAAAATTATACTCCCAATACAAAGCTCAGGAAACATGTGTACCTGCTCAGCAAATTGCCTGTTTCAAACGGGCTGTTAGTAATTGCCCACCTTGGTAGCACCTCAGTGCACAACAAGGACAGACTGAGTAATGCAGTACGCTTGATTCATACTGTGGAGAACCGTACGGAAATGAGAAGAGCAGTACTGGTTAACCTGGTCACCTGGTCAGTCTCAGAGGTGACACTGTGGTGCCACACGTGAATACAGATCCTAAGACTTATAAGGTTCAAGGCGGGCAAGGCTAACTCAGGTGTTGTAAATCATAGATGTCATGATGCTTGTTTGTGGGAGGGAGAGCTGGATGGGGCCATGAGGGAAAGCTGGGAGCACCTATTTCTGGGTTTGGGGGTTTGCAACAGGTGTGTTCAACTTGTGAACTTTCTTCACTCTGTATACTGTGTGCTGCTCTGTATGTCATACTTCAACAGAGTTTCAAAAATATGGGTTTAAAAAAGTAAGAAACTGTCCCAGACTGAAAGGGTATACATGGAGCACTTGACAATTTTTACCTGTGATGAGTAGAGGAAAGAGAATGGAATTAAAAGAGGGAGGAAAGAAAGAGATTGATGTTCAACTGTGGCTGATCTCCTTCTATCAAATGGATTTTTATGCTTTTGAAATGCGCTCTTGGGTTTGAAGTACTACCTTTCAAGCATTCTTATTTTTCATCCCAAATTTTTCCTTACTAAAGCCTTGTGCCTGCTGTTCTCCCAACCAACCTTCTCACTAACCACCCCCAACCCTGCCACCGTGAGCAGCAATGGAGGTCAACTTTAATTCACTGGTGGTGAAATTATATCACATAGTCTAAATGGCCTTTTAAGGACATGCTATAAATCTTCCAACCAAAACATAGTGTCCTTAGCATTCCCATATATTTAATTACACCATTTTCCTTAAAACCATACTTCATATTCTCATTTTAATCCAACAATGGAGCTAGCACAGGAAGGCTCTGAACTTAGTATTTTGTTTAATAGGCAGCTTGCTAATTATGTAGAAAGTTCAAATGAGCATTCCAAATTCCTAAGAAAGTTTAACTATGACCACTTATAAATCTCTAAAATCCTCAATGAGAAAACTTAGAAATACTAAGTTCAAATGAAGTTTTTTTGTTTGTTTGTTTGTTTGTTTGTTTGACAGGCAGAGTGGATAGTGAGAGAGAGAGACAGAGAGAAAGGTCTTCCTTTTTGCTGTTGGTTCACCCTCCAATGGCCGCCACGGCTGGTGCGCTGCAGCCGGCGCACCGCGCCGATCCGAAGGCAGGAGCCAGGTACTTCTCCTGGTCTCCCATGGGGTGCAGGGCCCAAGCACTTGGGCCATCCTCCACTGCACTCCCTGGCCATAGCAGAGAGCTGGCCTGGAAGAGGGGCAACCGGGACAGAATCCGGCGCCCCTACCAGGACTAGAACCCGGTGTGCCGGCGCCGCTAGGTGGAGGATTAGCCTATTGAGCCACGGCGCTGGCCAAATGAAGTTTTTATACAGAAGAAAATAGAAATAAATCAGTTCAAGAGACATCAGAAAGAATGGGAAAAATGTTTGCAAGCTAAGGGTTAATATCCAAAATGTATAAGAATTTCTGAAAAAATCAACAGCAAAACAACAATCATCCCATTAAGAAATGGGCAAAGGACCTCAATAGACAGTTCTCAAAAGAAAAAATGCAAATAGTCAACAAATATTTGCAAATATTTGCATGGGGAAATACAAATCAAAACCTTCAATGTGGCATCACCGCACCATATCAGAATGACTTATCAAGAACAGTAACAGTGGTAAGGATATGGAGAAGATGAAATCTTAGGCACTACCAATGGGAATGTGAATTAGAAATGCAATGCCTCTATGATCCAGCAGTCTACACTCAAAACACATGAACTCAATCTATCAAGGAGACACCTGCTGCACCATGTTTATATCAGCAGTGTTCACAATAACCAAAATACGGAATCAACCAAGGTGTCCATTAAATGAATGGATAAAGAAAATATGGTATAGAATGCAATGGAATATTAATTAACTATTTAACAAAGAATAAAAGCCTGTCATTTGCAGCAAAGTGGATGGCACTGGAGTTAAGTACGCCAGACACTGAAAGGTAGATACCGCATGTTCTCCCTTATATATGGATGCTAAAAAACAAGACCTCAATCTGCACAGAACATTGATTACTAGAGGCTAGGAGGGAAGAAGGGAGGGATAAAAGGAGTATGGATTAAAAAAAAAAAATGGGGGGGCCGGCGCCATGGCTCACTTGATTGATCTTCTGCCTGCGGTGCCGGCATCCCATATGGGCGACAGGTTCTAGTCCCGGTTGCTCCTCTTCCAGTCCAGCTCTCTGCTGTGGCCCGGGAAGGCAGTGGAGGATGGCCCAAGTGCTTGGTGCCTGTGCCTGCGTGGGAGTCCAGGAAGGAGCACCTGGCTCCTGGCTTCGGATCGGCGCAGTGCTGGCTGTGGTGGCCATTTGGGGAGTGAACCAGCAGAAGGAAGACATTTCTCTCTGTCTGTCTCTCACTATCTAACTCTATCTGTCAAATTAAAAAAAAAAAGCATATGTGCTGTACCTGCCTCTTTAAAAAAAAAATAGGGGAAACTGGGTGTAATTCATTCACTGTGAGAAATATGCTAATATGTGCTGTTAACGGGAAGTAGGGGGAGGGGTGTATGGGAACTCATGTTACTACCTTATAATTTTTGTTTTGTAAAATTGAAATAAATAATAAAAATACTGATAACCACGTAAAGTCCTGGCAGACTCAGATGTTCAAACATGGAGGTCCAGTTTTAATTTATACTCTATCCTCTGCTTTCTGCAGCACTGATGTTCTAAAATAGTGTGAATGCTTAACTTTAATAGTGACTAGGAGCCTAGAACCAAATAGTGGTGGAAACTTTGCCTTGTAGATCAGTTGTGAGTTTTTTTTTATTGTAAGCATCATCTTACAGTAAAACTATAATATAAAAATCTAAAAGGAGAGCGGCCTTATGTACTCAGAATGAGAATATGTATATATCATAATATTTTTAATTCCCTAAGAAAAGCAGGAAGTAACATTAAAGAAATTGGCTTGAAAGCACTGTGAGCACACCATCAATGCACAAAAAGACAACTTATCCCATAAATGGTGCTAGGGAAAACTGGATGCTGCATGTAGAGGAATGAGACTCCTGGGTCTCACCATATACAGATATATACTCAAAGTGGATGAAAGACTTGTATGGAAGATTCAAAGAGCTGGCATTGGGGTGAGTGAGAATACCTGCCTGCAATGCAGGTATCCCATATGAGCACTGATTCAAGTCTCAGCTGCTCCACTTTTGATCCATCTCCCTGCTAATGTGCCTGGGAAAGATGCCAAAGATGGTCCATGTGCTTGGGCCCCTGCCATCCATGTGGGAGACCTACATGGAGTTCTTGACTTCTGGTTTCCAGCTGGCCAAACATTGGCTCGTAGGGTCATTTCATGAGTAAAACGGTGGATAAAAGACAGATGATCTCTCTCCCGACCCTACCTCCACCTAACCATGCCTTTAAATAAATAAATCTTTAAAATAAATAAAATGTAAAATTCAAAACTATAAAACTACTAGAAGAAAACTAATGGAAAACACTCTATGATACTGGTCTGGGCAAAGAATTTATGGACAAAAAAATCTCCCAAAGAGCAGAATGAGGTATCTTCTCACTCCAGGCACAGAGGTAACATCTCAGAGAACAGAACAGAACAGAACAACCACAATAATGGGGAAAAAAACAGGTGAGAAATGTTGGTGAAGATGCAGGGAGAAAGAACTCTCTCACACTGTTGGTGGAAATGGAAATTGGTACAGCCACTAATCGAAAACAGTATGGAGTTTACTAATAATAATACACCTGAAGATAGAACCCTGTTTTCCAGCAATCCCTTTGTTGGTTATTTATCCAAAGAAAAAAAAAGCAGTATATCAAAGAGATATCGGCACTCCCCTGTTGATGGCAACATTATTCATTAATAGTCTTGATACAGAAACAACTGAGGTGTTCATTGATGGATAGACTGATAAAGAAAATATGCTACGTATTTTAGAAATGGAATCTTATTCAGCCATAAAAAGAACAAAATCCTGTCATTTGCAAAAACACGGATGGATGTGGAGATCATAATGTTAAGAGAATTAAGCCAAGAAAAGAAAGACAAATAAGATTTCTCTCAGACATAACAGAAATATAGAAGCATGGTTACCAGAGGCTGGTGGGGGGGGTGGGGGGGGAGGGAGCTGGGAAGAGGCTGGCTATTGGCGACAAATTCACAGCTGCAGAGGAAGAACAAACATTGATGTGCTATTGCACAGAGAGCCAGTGTAGCTAACAATATTGTATGATGTAACCCAAAAGAGCTTGGAGAGAAGGTTTTGCATTTTCTCCTCATGAAGATATGATAATTGTTAGAGATGATGGCTGATCTAAGTATCCCTAGTTGATCCATGCATAATCTATAAATGTACCAAGCATCACATGTACCCCATAAAGATGTACAATCATTGTCAATTAATCTTTTTGAAAGAAAAATGTTTTCATGGAATTCTGTGGGAAGTTTAATGCTCTAGTAATGAGTTTTTATGGTAGACACTTACTAAATTACTGCAGTGTTCACGGTCTGGTATGAAATGAACATTTGGTATTATAAACTTTGTTTAAATGTGGATAATAATAAGTTCAAGCCCTAAATATATATATATTTGAAGCATTTCAAGCTTGCTGAAATGACATGTCACTGAGGAGTAATTCTGTTACTCTTCCTCATTAATAATTAAAAACTAGCCTCGCAAGGTGATACTTTAAACAATCACTTCCTTATACCCACATATAACACTAATTCCACTCAGGACAAATTCATCTCATGATTTAATGTGAGTTCCAAGTCATAGCAGTTACAGGTACAGAAACAGCCTAAAACTCATGCTTTATGCCACATTTAGCAAACCACAATTGTTCTCTCCTTGCATTTGCTTCCTGCCTCATGTATCTCCTAATCTTTGATGTGCATATTGAAAATCTCACAAGTTCTCTGAAATTGATTGCATCTTCACATTTAAACTAGACAAATCTTATTTATTTGCCTGAATCACACATACTTCAGAAAATCCAAAACCTCAGGAAGTTCCTTAAATTCATATTGTCTAGAAATGCATGATTAAAAGAACACACTAGCTCACCCTGAGAGAAACAAGTTTATTTTTTTCAACTTTTATTTAATAAATATAAATTTCCAAAGTACAACTTTTGGATTATAGCGGCTTTTCCCCCCATAACCTCCCTCCCACCCACAAGCATCCCATCTCCCACTCCTTCTGCCATCCCATTCTTCATCAAGATTCATTTTCAATTATCTTTATATACAGAAGATCAACTTGGTATATACTAAGTAAAGATTTCAACAGTTTACACCCACACAGATACACAAAGTATAACGTACTGTTTGAGTACTAGTTATACCGTTAATTCACATAGTACAACACATTAAGGACAGATATCCTACATGGGGAGTAAGTGCACAGTGACTCCCGTTGTTGATTTAACAATTGACACTCTTATTTGTGACATCAGTGATCAACCGAGGCTCTTGTCATGAGCTGCCAATTCTATGGAAGCCTCTTGAGTTCATGAACTCTGATCTTATTTAGACAAGGCCATAGTCAGAGTGGAAGTTCTCTCATCCCTTCAGAGAAAGGTACCTCCTATTTGGTCCGTTCTTTCACTGTGATCTCACATCTCACTCACAGAGAGCTTTCATTTAGGGTTTGTTTGTTTGTTGTGTTTTTTTTTTTGTTTTTTTGTTTTTTGTTTTTTGTTTTTTTTTGCCACAGTGTCTTCGCGTTCCATGCCTGTGAAACTTTCATGGGCTTTTTAGCCAGATCCAAATGCCTTAAGGGCTGATTCTGAGGCCAGAGTGCTGTTTAGGGCATCTGCTATTTTATGAATCTGCTGTGTATCTCACTTCCCGTGTTGGATCGTTCTCTCTTTTTTAATTCTATCAGTTATTATTAGCAGACACTAGTCTGAAACAAGTTTGTCTTATGTGAAGACTGCTTTCTGTCAGGGTAGGAAGAACTCTTTGAAACAAGCTGCGCTCTTCCATACTATGCAGAATTACTAGACTGTAGTTAGGTTGGTTTCTGGTTGGAATGTGGCAGCATATTACAACATGAAGGTCTCAAGGCAGAGCAGTAAGAAGAAAACAGGCTAGTCACAAAAACCTGTGTGTGTTCATGTGGTCCTGTGAATACTACAAGGGGACTTCAGAAATTTTTTGGAAGAACAGAATTAAAAGATCATTTTGTTAAGGGAAAAAATTTGAGATCCATGTGCAGTTATTTAATAATGTACATGTTCATGAACTGCAGGAAGACTCCATGGAAGTGGAAAAGGTGGAAAAACAGAACTGTTCCCCATCAGTCTTTCTCATCAGACATTCAAGTCTGTGTTAGCAAGGGATAGTGTGTGTTCATCCTGTCTCATTTCTGATTTGTAAGGACAGTTTGCTTTTAAGCTGTTATGTAAAGCTCAGTGCTAATTTATTCCTTATCTAAAGAGCCTAATTTACATCATGATTATTTGTTAGGCTCTAAAGATAGATAATTGTTCTCACCTTTTCCCTCTCTTAACTCAGCTTTTTAACACCTTTTCCAGAGTTTGCATAGATGATTTTTTTCATTTAAAAAATGGTCCTCAAGGAAGCTCTCTGTCCACTTTGCAAGTTAGAGTACATAAAGCATGTGTTAATATTAGAACTTAGAGAATTATTTTATCTGTATTTCACTAACATGGGTGTTGTCATTTCCTGACAGTAAATATAGATCACCCTAGGAAAATGGTACATGGCCTCTCCCTGGTGCTGAAGATGGCAGAGAACACACACACCACTGAAGATTTTTACCATAATTGTACAAAATCACTTTCCAGAATCAATTCTCTGAAAATTTGAATTACCTGTTAAACACTTTCCCTTTGCAAACAACTAATTAAGTACAAGAAGAATGTATATGCAATGCATCACACTTCCTATTTTTAACACTGGCTGGAAAATATGGCCAAACTCATTAATTCAGTTGAAAGGAAAATGTCTACACCATTGTATATTTTCAAAAGAACTGAAAACCTCCATTTAAATTCAAGACGTGAATGGCATGAAATAGAACCTCATCCATGATATTCTTGTTTCCTACTATAATTTGATTGCCTCATTACCCACTTAGGATAATCTCTGTACCTTTTCTTGGTACTTACTTAAAAACATTTTTTGTAGAATCCAAGTCTCCCTGGTGTTTGAGAGAACATGCAACAAGTGTTTCTGAGATTTCACAGGGCAGTTTTCATAGGTTTGGGGGGCATTAGATTATAACATGCAGAGTATAAATTCCAGGCAGAGCATGAATCTTGACTCCAGTAATTTCCAGCTGTGTGATTTGCACAATGTATTTAATGTCTCTGGGCTCCTGCTTCCTCCAGTATAAATGCATAAAATAGTAGCAGAGCAAGGTATTGTTAGGAGGATTAAATGAGTTCATTTGAGTTAAACACATAGAAAAGTATTTAATATACTATATTAATAAGTGCTATATTTTCATTTGTATGTTATTTACTATATGTTCATTAAATTCTATTTTTCTCTATGGGAATACTGAATACTGACAAATACAAACAGTATTTAGAGAGGTAGTTATCTTTATGTGGGGAAAAATCAGCAAGGAATAAATTGTAGTACGTTGAGTATGAACTACTGATAAACCAAAATAAGGAATAGTAAAGAAATAGGTAAAAAGAGTCTGAAGAAGAAATGGATGACCATCTAGACAAAAGGGGTGGCAAGCGCAGAGAGAGGACGCGGGTGGAAAGGCTGTGTGGTGCAGCAGGGCTGTTCTCAACAGCAGACGTGGAGGCGGGTGGTCAATATCCATTAATGGGTTACCAGAGAGCTGGTGCTATGAAGATTAAAGTCTTGAAAACATAGGTACACTTTGTTCTAACACAAAACCACAGAGCACAGGAATGCTGGCTAGCTTTGTTCTTGCTCCCAAACATTGACATTGCCAAAAACCAGTCATGATACCTCATTTCTCTGTCACTTCCGATTTGCAAGGCCTTTCAAGTGTGCCCGTCGCCATTCGAAGGCCGGGTCCTCACGCCTGCAGAGGCACTCACAGCCAGCCTCTCTCGGGTCCAGGGTGTGTTTCAGAGTTCCCAGAGCAGTTCTGCTGGAGTGCTCCTCTACGTGCTGCTCGGAAGAAGCAGGACAGAGTTTGTTCACTGTGCCAATGAGACGTTCCAGGTACAGCCAGGCACATGATTTCCCTGAAGGCAGACTGAGTTCTTATAACCTGGACTAGATTGGAAACCACGGTCTCCTAAGTCCTACTTGAGGTCTCTTTTTATGGTATCCGCATCAGGGATGGTGAGCAAAATGACCTGAAATAAGTTATCCTTGTATGCTTTCACATCCTGGGCACCATTCAGTATCCTCATGACCCATCTCGTAGACCTTCTCAGCAGCGTGGTGGGAGACAGGTGGTGAGCCATCCTTTCCTGGAGCTGGGTTGTGGACAGTGTTGGGTTGTACCGCCGTGTTTGTGAACCATCAAATATAGGGCAGCAGAAGCTGCTGCTTTTATATATGGCAAGACTTAAAACAATGTGTGGATTTAAAAGAAAATACGAGGGAATCATAGTTCGGAGATTATTTGGATATGGAAAATCATAAAAGGGATGAGTATGATTTAGAAAATGATATGTTAGTCCCTACTGCTGTCTGATCTCGGCCCCTGCTTCATGTTTTCTTGGCCTGTGAATTACTTGAGAGTTCCTTCCTGTAACTGTATCACCATGTCAGCCAGTCTGCTGGACAGATTGATCTAACACGCAGGCTACAATTGGGATACATACTTGAGTTACCAGCTTCATGATAAACCCTGGGGAGTGGGGGCAACTGATGCCCGGAGTTGGAATGTGGTGGTCTCTGCACACTCATGAACTTGCAGGTTCTGGCCTACAGCCAAGTCCAGTGTCCGCCTCCAGCAAAGATCCCCCACAACCACAGACACAGTGTCTGAGAGGACATTGGTCATGGCCTCATCTGTGCAGGTCATGGAAATATATGCACAGTAAAAATAATCTCCTGACTTTTTCACAAGCATTTGATGCCTTGTGCAGTGCAGTGTTGGTCCAACAACAAGTTACCATGGCAGCAAGTTCATCTCTAACTCCCAGTTTTTTTATTTTTATTTTTATTTTTTGTTTTGACAGGCAGAGTGGACAGTGAGAGAGAGAGACAGAGAAAGGTCTTCCTTTGCCGTTGGTTCACCCTCCAATGGCCACCGCAGCTGGCGCACTGCGGCTGGTGTGCTGCGGCTGGCGCATCATGCTGATCCGAAGCCAGGAGCCAGGTGCTTCTCCTGGTCTCCCATGTGACTCCCAGTTTTTTTAAAATGTGTGTAACATCAAATTTTTTTTTTAAAGATTTATTTTTTTATTTGAAAGAGTTATACAGAGAGAAGGAGAGGCAGAGAGAGAGAGAGAGAGGTCTTCCATCTGCTGGTTTGCTCCGCAGTTGGCCGCAACAGCTAGAGCTGCACTGATCCGAGGCCAGGAGCCAGGAGCTTCTTCCGGGTGCACCCACGTGGATGCAGGGGCCCAAGGACTTGGGCTGTCCTCCACTACTTTCCCAGGCAATGGCAGAGAGCTGGATTGGAAGTGGAGCAGCCAGGCCTTGAACCAGCATCCATATAGGATGCTGGCACTGCAAGTGGTGGCCTTACCCCTAAGCCACAGTGCTGGCCCCTCAAGATGATCTTAAGGTAACCACAGTACCCAATTGCAATTTGAACATCCGCCTGCATAGTCCTCAAAGTGCAGCTTTCTGCAGGCTCGGGTGCTCTGTGATTACCGTGGTGCCTTCTGGCGTAAGTGTGCTTTAGGAAGAATCAGCGAAGTTCGTCTCTGGGACATATGCGGTGGCATAATGGACTCATTCTCTGCTTTCCTGAGTCTGAGGCAGGGTCTGAAATGCTCACTGCTTTAGATTGTGGTTCTTGAGTTTGCAGACCTTTGAGATACGTGCTAGAAAATAATTGCAAGGGAACAGGGAGAAACACCATCTCCTTATAGAAAAAGAACAACAAGGTTGCTGTGGCAACCTGCCTATAAAGGTTTATGAATAGTTTATGCATACGGAAGCTGACGCTTGGGTCCAGATTCACAAGCAAAACTGTATTCCCCTACATAAACTACAGTGAATTCAGAGATAAGAAAGTCAACATAGATCAGCGCGAACGGCGAGAGCTCTGGGGTAAGACAGCCCGGGCTCACGTCTTTCCTGGAATTTTGCCTTCTCCCAGGGACTTTATCGCCTCTCTTTATAATGACCAAGAAGAGCTACCTTGCTCTTACCCAGAGTGCTCCAGGACGTTTCCTCTTCTGTCAGTGTCAGGCCTGCTCTGGAAGGCGCTGCGTTTTCGGTAAAGGTGTTGAGCCTCAGTTCTTCTGCCTCCACAGCAGTCATGGCCTGTGGCCTCCTGAACCTTAGGACTCGGGTCTGACCGCAGAGCCACGCATGGTCTCCCGGAAGAGGTGCAAGTGCTGGGTGCTGGGTTCCTTGGCTTTCTGGCTAAGATTTCTCCTGTGATTCCTGTCCTTTGAGCTGACTGTGTAATTAAAGAGATTTTAATGTGCATTTTTTTCTCTTCCTGCTTTCCTGTGCATAGTTTGCCTTATTATTGGGCATCTTCCACTAGAGACATCTTGTGGCCTGTAGACTCACTGTCATACCTGTCTACTTTTAAAATGCTATTGCTGTGAAAACAAAGGGTGCCTTGGTGAGTGTGTATAAAGAAAATGGAATCTGGTTTTAAGTGAATGAGCGCATTGGTAGTAAAATAAGTTAAGGCAGTATTTGGACCTAATTAGTAGATTGCTAAATAATACTGCATGTACTTTATAAAACAACAAGCCCACAAAAGTTGTTCTAGAATGTACATAATGAGATGATGAGTTCCTTAAACGAGTTCCTTCATGTATGACAAATGATGGTTCAGAGGATGAGCCCTGAAGGCGAAGGGTTCTTTGCTTTCAAACATCTTCATCAATAATCCAATTTTTGAAAAAAAGTTTGTGATGAGAAACATGGACTGGAAAATACAAAATCAGAAATGTACGTATTTCTAATGACATTATGGAAATAATTTTGGTATTGTATCATGGAACTTGTTAGAATTAATACAGAACTAAGACCAGCATTGTGGTGTGGTGGGTTAAACTGCTGCTTGCAACATGGGTATCCAGTATCACAGTGCCAGTTCTTATCCCAGCTGCTCTGCTTCCAGTCCAGCTCCCTGCTAATGTGCATGAGAAGGCAGCAGAAAATGACCCAAGTGCTTGGGTCCCTCCCCCCATTATAGGGGATCTGTAGGGGTTCTTGGCCTCATCCTGGCCCCCTTTTGGCTGTTGTGGTCATTTAGGGAGAGAATAGCAGATGGAGGATTTCTCTCTCTTGGGTCTTTCCTTTATCTATTTGTCATTCTGCCTTTCAAATAAATAATCTCTTAAAAAATTAAAACAATATTTTTCTGCAAAATTCCTTTCAGTATTATTGGACTGAATTATTCTCTCTATATAGAATATTAGCTTCATGGCATTTTTTTCTAGTCTTATTTTCCTTTGAATTTATTCACTCTTACATGAGTTTGATGCATGTGTGTAACATTTATTTGATAACTCCTGGGTGGAGTTTGTGACTTCTGGCTTCTACCTGGCCCAGCTCTGGCCATTGCAGCCATTTTTGGAGTAACTAGCAGATGAAATAAGTCTATCTATGTCTCTCCCTCTCTCTTTCTCTGTAATTCTGCCTTTCAACTAAATAAATAAACCTTGAAAAAATACAATAATTCAATGTCAATCTTTAATCCAGGATCCATTGGTGTTAGGGGAGATGGTGGCTTATGGTAGAGTGCAGTTGTGTTTTGGGCCAAAAATATCAGTGAGGAAAGATGCTGACTTTAAAGGTTAACTATTCTATATAAATAAAGCAATGTTAGATTTAAACTAAAAAGCCCAAAATAGGACTTTCTGCTCTGCCTTTTGTAAAGACCATAGACCATTTTTCCTCAAGCTGTTTGTGCCTCAGTGTCTAATTCTACAAATCAAACTAATAAACCTCGGCTTTAATATTGTGAAAATAAACTAGATCATTTAATTGGTTTTTTGTACTGCTCAATAATTTTTGTCATTTTAATTTTTTCAAATTAGGTTTTTACATACAACAACAGAGCTATTAAGTGGATAAATTACTTTCATCAATTATTGAGACAACAGTTTCCTGTAACACAGTTAGAATAGAATTTGACCCCAATTATATTGACTTGTCCATCAGTATGTAGTTTGCCATGGTGGTATCTGCTTGTGTTAACTGGGCTGAGCCACTGCTGTATCCCCACCAGTGTCTTAATCTGTGAAACCTTCTACTGAAGAAAAAAAGTCAGGCTAAGAAAGCACTAATCCCTTGAAATTCACTTTGGAAAATGTTGTGCTCATCTCATATTGCCAGACCTCACAAGCCATCCGAGATTGGCAAGTTCTTCTGATAGAACTGAAACTGCATTCCTTTCCCTTTCCTGGAGAAGGAGCTTGGAAAGCACCCACGTTGCAGACAGTCTGCACAAGACTCTAGCAAAGAAAAAAAAATCAGCCGCTCTGTGCAAAGGCAAATTCTTAATCTACACACGGTTTTCTATAGAGGAGGTTGCCTGTAAGTTAGGAGCATGGCGGGTGGGTGGCAAATGCCATTGCTTAATCACTGCAAGATTTGTTCTGGTCCTTGAATACCAGCTGAGGCTAAGCCATGGTCAAGGCACCAACAAATCCAAGATTGGGAGCAGCCCAAGCCTGCTGTGTCAATCACTGAGAAGAGGTGGTTCGTGACTCTTGATTAGATGAGAACAGGCTGGAAAAGATGGCTGAGATGGTCACCCTGGGGATACTAGCAATTGTGTTTTTTGGGTGAGAGATCAAAGCATGAAAAACAGTGTTCTGTCTGCCACAACCTAAAACTCCGGGCGGCCGTATTTAGTGTGGTCTGCAGATGGGTGCGGTCCATGAGTTGTCTGACGCCAATATGATACATAAGGTTAAAGTGAGCATTTGGAAATTCACAGCGCTTTGGCAAAGTAATTTTATGACTGTTAAATCTAATAATAAAAAATGGGGCCTCTATTTTGGATGTCTTTCCAGTACTTTTTTTCATGTAATTTCTTTTCATTATATTTTACAAAAAATGTCAGTCAATGGCAGACTGAAAATTAAAAAAACAAAATGAATCTTTCACTCCAGGTTTTCCTCTATGAGAATTTTTTAAAAGCAAGTGCTTAAATGACAATGTTGAAAGATAAAATGAGAGACAGATAAAGATTATGTAGTTATAATCCATCATGCTGCTCCTGAACTTTAAGACAAAATGAAATTTTTCCTGATTATTTGCTCTGTAAAATCGAAATGTTAGTGCCTGTACCACAGGATGGATGGAAAGACTGAATGAATGCCCCTGACCTTAGCAGGACACATCTGACCTCTGATCTGTCCTTTCCACCTTCGCATTGGCATGTCCTGCCCTTCCTTCCACCACACTTGAAATGCAAATCTATATCACCTGCAAACAGATTTTACTTGATTTTATGCTCTGTGCTTTAGAAGATTTTAAATAATAAGTGAAATGACTTTTCAAAGATCACCAAACTTTAGGGAAAAATATAGTCAGTTTTCAGAGTTCAGTGGCCATAAAGTAAAAATATACTAATTGCTGGAAAGAAGGAATATTTTATCTGACAGTCATATAAGAAAGAAATTTCTTCCTTTATAACCTGTGGAGACAATATAGTTTCAAGTGATAAGCAGTTTACAATTTGGCAAACACACAGACTTAAATAACTGGCTACACATCCTTAGACACTCCTGCTTTAGAGGGATGGGGTTCGTGACTGCCAACCAATAGACTATGGGGAAAGAGACGTTCTTTGACTTCTGAGGTCAGTTCAGGAAAGACCATTAGCTTCTGTGTGTTTTTTTTGGGGGGGGAACTCTTGTCCTTGGATATTTCCCATGACATTTCCTCTGAGACCCAGCCTCTATTTCTAGGAGAGGCTGCAAACCCTGGAGCTTTCGTAAGTATGTGCCCTGACTGAACTAGCTTTCCAGTGATCTCAGCCTGGGTGCCACACAGGATTGTAGCTCCCGGCTACTGAATTCACGTTAGCCATTCCGGCCCTACCATTAGCTGTCCACTCCCCCATTTCAAGTGCCCAGATGCTGTAAAGCTGAATGAAGTTCTCCCTGATGTTCTAATTCAAGTTCCTGATCCATAGAATTCATAAGCATAGAAAAATGATGGTTGCTTTATGCTTTCAAGTTTGGGGTGAATGTCTTGTGCCAGTAGGTAACCCCAGTGCTGACAATATTTATACAGTATCTGTGTATATAGAGACAGTGTTCATTTTTCCCCTTATTAAAACTCTCAGAAGACGCCATTGCCCTGAGGTGAAGCAAAACGTTGATGTTGATGACAGCTTAGACACAGAGGCCCTGCTACTTGAAGAAGAAAATGTTCTTTTATTTACTCTCTGCCTCAGTAAATACTGTGGCTCCTGGGAATCCATGTGGATTTGATCCAGGACTGCCGCCCCCTCAGGATAGATACCAAAACCCATGAATGCTCATGTCCCCTGTGCAAAATGACTATCAGTTTATTTGCATATAAGCCCATCTCCATTTTTGTATATATTGTAGATCATCTCTGGTTCAGTTACAGTATGTGGTATGATGTAAATGCTATGCTAATAGTTGCTGTACTGTATTGTTTGGAGAATTACAGTAAGAAAAAAGTCTGTACCTATCCAGTACAGGTGCGATTTTTTCCCCCTCAAGTGTTTTTGATGTGTGGTTGGCTGAATCCATGGATATGATTGGCTGGCTGTACTGTTCTGTCTGTGTCCACAACCTCGCCTCTACCTTCATGCATCTGCTCTTTCAAGGTTCATCTTGGCTGTTTTCTGTATCACCCCTTGACAACTCCACCTCATCCCAGGCAGAGCTAGGGTCTCCCTTGCATCTAACTCAGAATGCTGAGGGACATTCGTAGTGTTAAGAGTGTTCATGCATTTACCTGGCTGCCTCCCCGCTGACCTCAGCACAGTGTGAAGGTGAGGAGAGCCCTGATCTTCTCAGCTCTCCTGTTTTATCAGTGAACCAGGTGTGTGACGGGTACTCAGAAATGCTTACTGTGTACGTCAGTTGTGAAAAAACTTAGGTGGATGGTCTGCCCTAAGGGCTGCTCCTGGGTTACACACAAACTAGCAGGTGCCCTGTGCTGCCACACCAAGACTTAGGAACCTGTGTGAACAGACCAGTGAACTTAGATTTACCTCCCGTAACGCTCATTTAGCTAACAGCTTTTCCACAAGGACTCTGGAAAAGTTACTCCGTTCCAGACAACTCCTTTTTCTCAAAAAAAAAAAAAAAAAAAAAAAGGTACAGTGATCTTTCTACTCTAAAACACAAAGTAAATAAGCATTATAAATGATACTGTGACATTGTAACTTTTGGGGAAAGAAACACTGTTTTCCCCTAACATTTCTTAGTCACCAAAAATCAGATAGAACAAACTGAACTAGGGCCATGTTTTGAAAAATTACAAGTATTTTATTTGCCTGTGTATACCTGATAAAGGGGGATGGCAAGCTGAGGTCTTTCCTGACTTTTAAGTCTTACATGATCGATAAGTTTTCATCTTTTTCCCAGAGGTCTCATCTTTAGATACTACTTGGACTGAAATTGGCTCTGTAAGTTTACACTTTAAGGGTCATGGTTCTCTGAATGGTGGAAAACAGCAATAGGGGAATTGTTCAGAGGGCAGACTATACCTTACCACAGATGACTGCCTCCAACACATTCCCAACCAGCATCTGCCAGCTCCTCTCTTCTTTGTATGACTACAGTGAACCTTCAAACTGTCCCATTTTATGCACAAACTCCATTATTTTCAACTCAGTGGTAATTGCTCATGCAGTTTAATGACAATTGAAATATATTTTTAAAGATTTATTTATTTTATTTGAAAGAGTTACAGAGATGGAGAGACATAGAGAGAGATCAGCCTTCTGTCCGTTGGTTCACTCCTCAGATGGCTGCTACAGCCAGACCTGGGCCAAGCCAAAGCCAGGAACCAGAAGCCTCATCTGGGTCTCCCGTGTGGATAATAGGGGCCCACATACTTGGCCATCTTCTGCTTTTTCCAGGCGACTAGCAGGGAGCTGGATTGCAAGTGGAGCAGCCAGGACTTGAACCAGCACCCACGTGGGCTGCTGGTGTCTTAGGTGGTGCCTTCATTCACTCCACCACAATACTGGCCCCTGAAAAATAAGTTTGTTGTTTAATTTAGAATATTTTCCTATCTGTAAAAAATTGCTTGGATACCAAGCTTTTTCTAGTAAAATTAATGAAAATGCTTTTTCATAGAATGCTTTTTCACTTGGGTGTGGGAGTTTTATATACAAGTTCAGGTTGCAAAGACAGAGGCAGGTAGACCCAGAAGGAGGCTTCTGCAGCTGGGATGAAGGTGGCAGCTGTGGATGCAGTAAGCTGTAGTTGGAGTCTGGATACATTTATTTTGAAGACTGCATGGTTTGCTATTAGACCAAAAATGGAGCAAGAAAAGTCAGTGTCAAAAATAACTTCAAGTTCAGAGCTATCTAAAACTTACCTCCTGCTACATAAAAGGCAAGCTTGAGTCAGAGGTAGGAGCAGGTGTTTCTGATGTCCATCCTGGAGGACGTCCACTCTGTCCCCTCTGTCCTGCTGCTTCACAGGAGAGCATCTCAGTTGAATTCTCAGTAGCCGCTTTATGGCAGGAGAGCTGAAAGCTTTTTCCGTTACTGCAAAAAAAGAGGTCTTTGTCAGGATTTTTATTTGGAGAACTTAAAAATATCTATTCTGGGACACTGAGGACCTGCAGCTGCTTTGAGGACTTGCTCCTAAGATTCTAAATCTTCAACCAGTTATTACTGAGGTCAGAGAGAGAAAGAACATTGTTTTGATGTTCCTGCACATATTTTGGTTGACTCAAAATAACTCCACATGGTATAATTGAAAGAGCATTCAACTGGGAAGCAAACCAGCTTTTAGTTCTCAGTAATACTACCAATTGGATAAGTCATAAACTCTCTGGGATTCCAACTCCTCATCTCTAAAGTTTAAATGAGTAGGAGTTTTCAAATCGTTTATATAAATCTTGTGGAGCACTCGAAGTTCTTCCCCAAGAGCTGCCTTCTCCAGAGTCTGTGCTTACAAGCATGGCTGAGGTACTTTGTCTCCCTGATAAAGTCAAGGCAAAGTGTTACTCATTCCTGTAGCTCATGAAAACTTAGCATAACTTTAAAATCAATGATCCTCAAAGTTCTAGCTTGCAAACATTTAAATAATTATGTTGTCATGGGGTCTATATCTTGAAACACTTTTTGAAGCAGATGAGGTATCAATTGTGGTTTTTTTAAATGGATTTTAAAATAGGAAAGCTAATGTATTTGAACTTACATGGAAGGCAGTAGAATGGACACTCTACATACCTGGTTGTATTCTCACAATGAGTAGGCTTTATCATCTCTCATCTCATAGACTCGGACACCGAGGCTTAGGGAGGCTCAGTCACTTGTCTCAGGCCAGGTAATGCTGAGATGGCAATTCAAAACCAAGTCTTTTGGCTCCAAAGCTGTTGTTACTACATCAAGCTGAAATGACAGCCATTGTCATTATTACTGCTATAAAATATTTTCAGAAAAGGAGAGGAAAGCTTAACTGACTTACTCTGAGCTCTCACACACTATGGCAGGTGATAAGATGTCAGGGCCTTGTGTTAACGCCCAGGAGATGCATTTATGTCTTCCTCTTCATTCCTGTGAGCTCAGTCAAGAGTTTTTGGAGCCATGCCCACTCTTGGCCAAGGCGGTGGTTCCATCATCAAAGCTTGTGTGACAATTTCTGGTAGGGAACATCTGACTGAGTGGGAACAAATTAATTTCACCACAACTTAAAAAGCTAGAAAAAGAATGTCATGGGGTTGAAGATGGTTTTCTTTAAATAATGCAGTCTTGACTTTGCCTCTACCCCTTCTCCTTTCTCTCTCTCTTTTTCTTGGCCAAGAATTGATAATTATCTACTTGTTATTAGAGTATAAAGAGGATTTTCCAAAACTGGAATTAAAAAAGTAGAAAGTGATTTTCCCTTTAGAATTCAGATAATGACTGTATAGTGACATAAAAGAGATTATAATCAGCTAGAAAAGCAATGAGATATTTAAAATGTTAAACCAGAAAATCCAAGTTCTTAAAAACAGTTGGGGTTGGTGCTGGCATTGAAAAGTGAGACAAAACAAGTTTAAAAGTGAAGGAATCAAATTGGAAAGGAAGAAGTCAAACTATCCCTCTTTGCAGATGATATGATTCTTTATTTAGGAGATCCAAAGGACTCCACTAAGAGACTACTGGAACTCATAGAAGAGTTTGGCAAAGTAGCAGGATATAAAATCATTGCACAAAAATCAACAGCCTTTATATTCAAAGCCAATGCCACAGCTGAGAAAGAACTTCTAAGATCAATCCCATTCACAATGGCTACATAAACAATCAAATACCTTGGAATAAAATTAACAAAGGATGTCAAAGATCTCTATGATGAGAATTACAAAAACTTAAAGAAAGAAATAGAAGAGGATACCAAAAAATGGAAAAATCTTCCATGCTCATGGATTGCAAGAATCAGTACCATCAAATTGTCCCTTCTCCCAAAAGCAATTTATAGATTCAATGTGATACCTATCAAAATACCAAAGACGTTCTTTCAGATCTGGAAAAAATGATGCTGAAATTCATATGGAGGAACAGGAGACCTTGAATAGCTAAAGGAATCTTGTACAACAAAAACAAAGCCAGAGGCATCACAATACCAGATTTAAAGACCTACTACAGGGCAGTTATAATCAGAACAGCCTGGTACTGGCACAGAAACAGATGGATAGACCAATAGAACAGAATAGAAACACCACAAATCAATCCAAACATCTACAGCCAACTTATATTTGATCAAGGATCTAAAACCAATTCCTGGAGCAAGGACTGTCTATTCAACAAATGGTGCTGGGAAAACTGGATTTCCACATGCAGAAGTGTGAAGCAAGACCTTTACCTTACACCTTACCCAAAAATCCACTCAACGTAGATTAAAGATCTAAATCTACTACCTGACACCATCAAATTATTAGAGAACATAGCAGAAACTCTGCAAGATACAGACACAGGCAAAGACTTCTTGGAAAAGACCCCAGAGGCACAGGCAGTCAAAGCCAAAATGAACAAATGGGATTGCATCAAATTGAGAAGTTTCTGTACTGCAAAAAGAAACAGGACAGTGAAGAGGCAACCAACAGAATGGGAGAAGTCATTTGCAAAGTATGCAATCAATAAAGGATTAATAACCAGAATCTACAAAGAGATCAAGAAACTCATAAGAACAAAACAAACAACCCAGTTAAGAGATGGGCCAAGGACCTAAATAGACTTTTTTCAAAAGATGAAATCCAAATGGCCAACAGACACATGAAAAAATGTTCAGGATCTCTAGCTGTCAGAGAAATGCAAATCAAAGCCACAAGGAGGTTACCCCTAATAGTAGAGCTAGAAACGTACCAGGGGATTCCAATTCAATCCCATCAAGGTGGCATGTACCAATGCCATCTCACAAGTCAAAGTGATCAGTTTCAGTTCATAATTGATCATAAAGATAGGATTAAGTGTCAAAGGGATCATATAAACAAGACAAGTCTCTGCTAATAATAACTGATAGAATTATAAAGGAGAGAATGATCCAACATGGGAAGCGGGATACACAGCAGACTCATAGAATGGCAGATGTCCTAAACAGCACTCTGGCCTCAGAATCAGCCCTTAAGGCATTTGGCTCTGGCTAAAAAGCCCATGAAAGTTTCACAGGCATGGAAAGCCAAGACACTGTGGCAAAAAAAAAAAAAAAAAAAAAAAAAAAAACCAAACCTAAATGAAAGATCTCTGAGAGTGAGATCCCAGCAGAAAGAACAGGCCATCAAAGAAGGAGGTACCTTTCTCTGAAGGGATGAGAGAACTTCCACTTTGACTATGGCCTTGTCTAAAGAAGATCAGAATTCATGAACTCAAAGAGGCTTCCATTGCCTTGGCAGCTCATGACAGAGCCTAGGGTGATTACTGACGTCATAAATAAGTGTGTCAGTTGTTAGATCAACAACAGGAGTCACTGTGCCCTTACTCCCCATGTAAGATCTCTGTCCTTAATGTGTTGTACTATGTGAATTAACGGTATAACTAGTACTCAAACAGTACATTATACTTTGTGTGTCTGTGTGGGTGCAATCTGTTGAAATCTTTACTTAGTATATACTAAATTGATCTTCTGTATATAAAGATAATTAAAAATGATGCCTAATGAAGAATGGGAGAGAAAGTAGGAGATGGGATGGTTGTGGGTGGGAGGGTGGTTATAGGGGGAAAAGCCACTGTAATCTAAAAGTTGTACTTTGGACATTTATATTTATTAAATAAAAGTTTTCTTTAAAAAAGTGAAGGAAATGAGCACTGAAGAGAGGGAAACTTTCACTAAAGATAAACCTGAAGTTGTTTATTTGGGTGTTTAGGTTGTTTTGAAATACAACAAAGAATTATCCCATATTTTAGGAATAAAGGCACAAAACAATAGAAGATATTTGTAATGGGGAAAACTGCACAATGCCTGATGGACCTGTGTCTAATATTTACCTAGTGCTGCAGGCCCCGTTGATTTTATGCTATAGTTTGCTGCATGATAGTTATGTCAGCTGTGTCAGAGGCCTGGAGTTACTGTTTTTGAACATAAGTGCCTTTTGCCTAAGGAGTGCTTGGGAGGTAATTGAGTCATCATCCTGGGCTTGCAAGGACTCCCCGTGTCCTGAAATCGTGATTGTTTCTACCCTCCAGGGGAGAAGGAAAAGCATAGCTCACTTCGAAAGGTGTCCTAGGTTCTGAGGTCACAAATGAAAAAAAAAAAAAAGACAAAATAAATAAAGCCCAGAAACACATTCATTATGGCAAGTATGAAAATCTCCCTTCTTCCAGAACAAGCAGGACTCCTGTCTGCCTTGTCTAAAGGGACAGCATCGGAAACTCAGAGGATGTCTAGTGTGGCTGCCAGGATAAGTTGTGGACAAGTCACAGTGTAAATATTCCTACTTCATTGTTTTTCTTGTGTCAAAGTTAGGGCTCAGCTACTTACTTCTGGGCCTTCTTTGTGTTTCTTGGTTAATTTTTCTCTTGTTCTCATCTTCCATGGACTTTAGGTGGGTGGTCGGAGGTTGGAGAGTGAAGCATTAACTGGTCCCTAACATCAAGAGTTATCTTCCACGCTGAATTCCAAAAAGGGATGAGAAATGCTCCCACAGTGGGAAGTCTCCAGCTTACCAAAGCACAGGCTGAAAATGTGTTTATTTACTCACCTGTGAAAAGTTATTTATGATTTTATTACAGGGAGCACTGAGACTGGATAGAAAGGTAATAGATCAACAATGGGGGATTGTCTTCGAACAAATTTCATCTTAAAAGATATACTGAGCCTCATTGTGGCTTTGAAGTCTGAAAAAAAATGAAGTTTTCTAATGACTTCAGTGAAAAAAGGATGAAGCTAAATTTGTTGTGAAAAGAGAGTTAAACATGGAGCATGTTTCCAGCTCTCTCAGGGCCATAAAAGCCATTTTGGTTGAATTGCAAACCGGAGCCCACCCCTTCAATCATGCAATTCTACCAGAAGAATGCAGGAGTGTGGTCACCAAAACAGCACCCGCACTACTGGCTTTTCGTTAGCAGTGAGCGCGATGATTTAGTGTCTCAACCATCTCTTTTATTACTTGGCAGCTTTGGGATATCCGATTTAGGTCATGAATAATCCCCTTTGAAAACAGAGCATCTCCTCCAGTGGGATAATTAGATGATCACCAAGGACAAGCCATCTGACATCAAAGGCGGAGAGCCTAGGAAGTCCCGGAGCTGGCAGCTTCTCCCCAGATTAGAAGCAGGCTCAGCATTAAGAGGTCAGTGCAATAAATAACGGGATGTGAAATAATTGCTTACAAGTTTTGGTCAAGGAACTGTAGTAAAAACTGACTGTTTGGCTTCTGAAAAGGGAATATGCTAATTCTGCCCAGTGCCTGAATTGGTCCCCACTCTCCGATTTGGAATCATTAATCGTTCTGGCGAGGTCATTGGTCCCAAAGCATCTTTACCAATGAAGGAAGTTGCCACTGATTGTATCAGAAATTGGGTGAGGCCAATGGAGGGACCCGATGGTAGTCATGATATTAAAGCTACCCCCTAAAAGTACAGGATTATTTTCCTCTGAAGGTCAAGATGTACAATTTTCTTTGGGCACAAGATACATACCGACTGACCTATTATTAATCATAACATGAAATAATGGCTGTGCCTGTGGCACTGGGTTTTTAGTTGGCTCCCAAGCCATCCAAAGTGACCATTGATTGTTTCAGAAGCTACAAAGGAGTGGTCAGTGTAGAAATTCTCATTTGAGTATTTTCAGGCCCACCCCACTCAAGGAATCTCAACACTAAATCGTTGGTGATAATGGAAGGTAACTAAATAGTAGATTTCCTAAGGATTTAGTCAGTTTGTGTTGCTGTAATACAACGTGCGAGGCTGGAAACGTTAGAAAGAAAAGGAGCTTGTTCTGCTCACAGGTGAGGAGGCAGGGAAGCTCAGGGTCCAGTGGCTGCACCAGGCGACGCCTCATGCTGCAGCATAACAGGGCAGATGACATCACATGGAGAGAGCAGAGGAGCGAGCTCACTGGGCTTACCCTGGCCTTCTAACAGCCCACCCTTATGGAACCAAACCCAGAAGACTTAACTCACATCCAGGAGATCTAATCCAGTCTCCGTGGATTTAGACATCCCTTTATTCATGGAAGCAGCATCCCCATAAACCCAGTTTCCCTTAAGGGTTACACCTCCTGCGACTGCCACCAGGGAGAGTTAAGAATCAACATGAGTCCTACTGGGGACTGGAAGTAAGACCACGCAGATTTTTTTAAATGGAAAAAATACTGGGCAAAGGGAAAATGGCATAAGCAAAGTTGAGAGGGGTCAGGAATTACTTCAGTGAGCAGCACTTAATGCCACGAGGTCTCACTTACAAGGCCTGGATTGTGTGGTCACCTTGCCCTCAGTCGCAGGAAGAGAGATTGGACCATTTGTATGATGCAAGGTGTCTACAATGCAAAACCAGTCCCTTAAGAGAGTACATCTAGGGGCTGGTGCCGTGGCTCACTTGGTTAATTTTCCGCCTGTGGCACCGGCATAGCATATTAGTGCCAGGTTCTAGTCCTGGTCACCTCTCTTCTAGTCCAGCTCTCTGCTGTGGCCTGGGAAGGCAGTAGAAGATGGCCCAAGTGCTTGGGCCCTGCACCCGCATGGGAGACCAGGAGGAAGTACCTGGCTCCTGGTTTCAGATTGGTGTAGCTCCGGCTGTGGCGGCCATTTGGGGGGTGAACCAACGGTAGGAAAACCTTTCTTTCTGTCTCTCTCACTGTCTAACTCTATCTGTCAAATAAATAAAAAAAAAATAAGAAAGAGTGCATCTAATCCTGGCACTGAAACTTGGAGGAATTCCTCATCTGATGTGCGTAGGGAGAAGTCGTCTGTGCGATGAAATGGCTACCCCTATTCTTTATAAAAGATTTTATTTTATTTGAAAGGCAGATAGAGGGAGAGAAGGAGAGAGAAGGAGAGGGAGAGGGAGAGAGAAGAGACATCTTCTATCTGTTGGTTCCCAGGTAGCCAGAAACCTGGAACTCCATCCATGGGTGGCAGGGGCCCAAGCATTTGGGCCATCTTCCACTGCCTTTCCAGGCTTACTCTCCAGGAGCTGGATCAGAGGCAGAGTGGCCATAAAACAAACTTTAAAATACAAGATGCTGGCATTGCAAGTAGCGGCTTAACCTGCTGCACCACAAGGCCAGCCTCACTGCCCTTACTTCACTGCAGGGAGCTTTGTGAGGGTTTTTCTTGTGACAGGCACATCTGTTTGAGTTCAGCGTGATGCATCCTAGGACTTAGAATTTGATTGTCTAGCCTACTCAAGGGGAGGAGCTGTAAGTTTTCAGGTGGAGGGATGCTTCTTTTCTAGGATGTCCTCTGTGAGTGTTATTTCTCCACTGAGCTTTTCAAAGTCTTGCACAGTGAAGGGCTTCTCCCAAGAGGCTGAACACAGTTGTGCTCCGTGGCTGGCTGAGTCCAGCCTTTAGCCACTGATCTATGGTAGGACTGACATTGTCCCTTAAAGATTGAGAAAACAAGCAAAAACCCCTGGCTGGACGCCCACCGCAGAGCCCCTTCAAGATGAGGTAGGTGAGTGTGTTGGCAGGGCAGAAGCACCTTCATAATGCCTCATTTGAGCCAATCTAATCAAAACAGATGAGCCAGCAACAGTGCACGTGTGCATGTGTGTGTGTGCGCACACACACACACACACACAAGCATGAGGCTCTGTAGAGCTTTGCTGCAAGACTTTCAGCCAGGAAATAAAAAAAACCAGTATTCCCCGAAGTAAACCTGAGAATTTCTGCATATAGGCAGTGGGACATTATCTTCGGAATTTTTCCTTGATTTTTAATGAAAATAGAGAATGTATTGTCTCCAGCGTTTTGTAACAGAATGCATAAAGCATAGTTTCAAATTTTTGGTTAGTTTTCAAGTACCTTATAAAGAAAACTTGAAATAGTGACATTAACCTCAGTGATTGCTAAGATTGCATTGCTTATTTGTACTCTAAACATTACAAATACGTGATGACAGATGCAAACAAAAATGTTATGGGGCATTTGGCTGAAAAAGTGCCAGTCTTAGTAGAAGTCATTAACACAAATATTTCTAATATCCATTTACTTGATCCTTGTCTTAGGTTTGTTACATTATTGTTATTGACTTGTAAGAGTTCTTCATGTATTCTGTTCAAAAGTCTTGTCAGATATGTCAGGGAAATCTGGCCTTGTAGAAGGAGTTGCAAAGTGTTCCCTCCTTGTCTCGGTCCCTTTGGACTGCTGCAGCACAACTCTGTAGGCATGTGGCTTATAAGGAAGAGATTTATTGCAGATGACCTGGAGGTTGGGAAGCATAATTCCAAGGCACTCTGGGGAGAGCCTGCTTGATGGTTCACATGCAGCTGCCTTCTGGCTATGACCTCGCTTGTGGGAAGGGGGAGGGAATTCTCTGGCACCTCTTGCATAAGGTCACTAACTCCATTCATGAGGGCTCCACCCCATGACCTAATCACCTCCCAGAGGCCCCGCCTCCTGACCATCACCCTGTGAGTTAGGAGTTAGTTACTTTGTACTTACTATTTTTACTATTTCCCTTCATTTGCTGAGTTTAGGTTTATTTATTCTTCGTTTCCAGTGTCTTAAAGTAGAAGTTTAGGTGACTGACTTGAAATCTTTATTTTTCAATGTAGACATTTACCGCTGTAAATTTCCTTCTTAGCACTGCTATAGCTGCGTCTCATAAGTTTTAACACCTTGTATTTCCATTTTCATTTTCACTAATTTCCTTTGTGACTTCCTTTTAGATCTTTTGGTTACTTAGGAGTGGGTTGTTGACTGTGATTGTGAATGTCCCAAATTTCCTTCCATTGTTGGCTTCTAGTCTTAATCCTTTGTGGTTGTAGATATACTTTTTGCCAGCAGTTTGAATTGATGCAGTCTACTTCTATGGCCAAGTGTGTACTGATGGATGGAATATTCCAGAGATTTCTGTTAGGTTTAGTTGGTCTATACCCTTACTCAAGTCTTTTACATCCTTGTTCTTCTGCCTAATTGTTATTTTGTTTGATATTCAATTTCTCTCTTCAGTTTAATAAAATTTGATTTCATGAATTGTTAAACACTGTTATATAATATATAGATAATTATTTATATTCACAATAGACTAATATTTTGATTGGTACAAAATGTCTTCCTTATATCGCTAGTAATATTTTTCATTTTTATTTGTTCACTAATACTATAGTCACTCCCGCTATCTGATGGTGTCTACTTCTATGCTGCGTCTTCTTCCAGTCTGTTCTTTCATGTGTGCCTTTGCTTCTTGTAGACAGCACATAACTGGGTTATTTCTTTGCTTGCTTGTTTAATTCAGTTCACAGTCTTTAGCTTTTGAGTATTGTTTAATTTATTCACACTTAATGTTAAATGTTAATACATTCATATTGGCTGTTTTACTTTTTGTTTTAGCTGTTTCCAATATTCTTTATTCCTGTATTAACCTTTTACTTATTTATTGATTTTATTGCTACTTCATTAACATTTTATGTACCTACTAATTCTGTTATTCATTATTTCACTGTTTTTTGTTTTGTTTTGTTTTGTTTTTTGTTTTTTTTGTAAGGCAAAGATGACCCGGTGTGTCTTTTTGGTTTTATTTATTTGAAAGGTAAAGTTAGAGAGAGGTAGAAGCAGAGAGAAAGAGATCTTCCATCTGCTAGTTCAGTCCCCAAATGGCCGCAACAGCTAGAGCTGGGCTGGTCAGAAGCCAGGAGCCAGGAGCTTCTTCCAGGTCTCCCATGTGGGTGCAGGGGCGAAAGCACTTGAGAATTCTTCCACTGCTTTCATAGGCACATTAGCAGGGAGCTGGATCAGAAGTGGAGTGGCTGGGAATTGAACTGGTGCCCATATGGGCATGCCAGTGCTGCAGACAGCAGCTTTACCTGCTATGCCACAGAGCTGTCCTCCCACCCCCAACATTATGTTTCCGAAGTGATTTCTTAGTGAGATACAGAAATGTACTTTTTTTTAAAAAAAAAATGTATTTGTTTATTTGAGAGGTAGAGCACAGACGGAGAGACAACAAAAGGTCCTTCATCTACTGGTTCACTCTCCAAATGGCCACAATGGCCAGAGCTGAGCCAATCCAAAGCCAGGAGCTAAGAGCTTCCTCTGGGTTTCCCACATAGGTGCAGGGGCCCAAGCACTTGGGCCATCTTCCATTGTTTGTCCAGGCCACTAGAGGAGAGCTGGATCAGAAGAAGAGCAACCAGGACACAAACTGGCACCCAAATGGTATACCAGCGCTACAGGCAGAGGCCCAGCCCACCATGCCAGAAATGTATTCTTGGGGCCGGCGCTGTGGCGTAGCGGGTAAAATTGCCACCTGCAGTGCCGGCATCCCATATGGGCACCAGTTCGAGTCCCAGATGCTCCACTTCCGATCCAAGTCTATGCTGTGGCCTGGGGAAGCAGTGGAAGATGGCCCAAGTGCTTAGGCACCTGCACCCGTGTAGGAGACGCAGAAGAAGCTCCTTGCTCCTGGCTTCAGATTAGCACAGATCTGGCCATTGCGGCCAACTGGGGAGTGAACCAGTGGATGGAAGACCTCTCTCTCTGTCTCTGCTTCTCCCTCTCTCTCTCTGTGTAACTCTGCCTTTCAAGTGAAATAAATCTTTTTTTAAAAAAAGAAATGTATTCTTTTATATACTGTTCATTCTTCGTTTTTATGTGTTTTTATTATACATATTATTATACATACATATATTTGTATTCAACATACTCTAGCTATACTAATACTTTATAATTAGTACTTTATAGGATTTTATGTCTAAGAAGGAGTTACCCATGCATTGTAATTTATCAGAAAATATCTCAAATTTATATCATTTCATTCCAATGAGATACATTACTCCTTAAAACGTTCTTAACTTTTTTTCTGTTACTATTGTTACACATCTTATGTATGCAACAATACATTGATAATTACGAGTTCGTCAGTTTTTTGTTTTCTGAAGAAGCTAATAGAAGAAAGGAAAATCCATATCGACTTTGTCATATCGTTTCTGGTTGTCCCCATTTCTTGTAATTTGAGTTGTTGTCTGTTGTTATTTGCCCTGCAGTGAAACTTTGATCCCACCTGCTTCCTTTGTGCTGTTATTGTCAAATGCATTGCATTTTTACATAGTAAAGGCTCAACAAAAGAATTGCATAGTGCTTTCTACTAGTGATTTTTAAATCAGATGAATTAGGGAGAAAATAACCAATTACAGTGTTTTTATAATCACTTATATAATTAACATTTACCAGCACTTTTGTGTGAGTTTGAATTGCTGCCTGATGTAATTTATCTTCCACCTCAAGAACATCCTTTTTAGTATGCATTGTCATGTCTAGAAAGCAAAAAAAAAAAATCCCAATTTTGTGTACATCAGAATGCCTTCATTTTGTCTCCTTTTTTGAAAGTGGTGTCTCTTGAGGTAAGTTTTTTTGGTTTAGGATGTTTTTCTTTCAGTACGTTGAGCATGGCACCCAGCGTTTGTGGTGAGGAGTCAGCTGTTAGTCTTACTGGGAAAACGCGTGAATGTGGCTGTAATCACCAGCTTTTCACTACTACAACCAAATACCTGAAGCTAGCTGTGTTTCTGTGATGACCAAGAGTTTTGTTGTGCCTTATAGTTCAGGAGTTTCATAGTCCAAGATTGGCTGGCCACACTTTTTGGGCCGCTGGTGAAGGTGTTCTTGTTAGAAGAATCCTGAGATGGCAGAGTATCAACATGGCACGAGGGAGTACCCAGGTCTGTTTCTGTGCACCCTCTTACAAAACCTCCAAGATTTGCTCACTGGGGCTCCACCATAAAGCCCCACCCCAATTAAATCAATTCCTAAAGGCCCTGTCTTGCAGCAGGATAACTGGATTGTTTCTGCTCTCTGAGTGCCGTTAATGTAAGTCTTTAAAGACCAAGCCCATGGCCGGCGCTGTGGCTCACCAGGCTAATCCTCCGCCTTGTGGCGCCGGCACACCGGGTTCTGTCCCTGTTGCCCCTCTTCCAGGCCAGCTCTCTGCTGTGGCCAGGGAGTGCTGTGGAGGATGGCCCAGGTCCTTGGGCCCTGCACCCCATGGGAGACCAGGAGAAGTACCTGGCTCCTGCCATCGGATCAGCGTGGTGCGCTAGCCGCAGCGCGCCAGCCGTGGCGGCCATTGGAGGGTGAACCAACGGCAAAAGGAAGACCTTTCTCTCTGTCTCTCTCTCTCACTGTCCACTCTGCCTGTCAAAAAAAATAATAAAAAAAAATTAAAGAAAAGACCAAGCCTTTACCATGTTGGTCTTTTGTGGGCATTCGGCATCCATACTATCCAAATCACAGCAGCTCTCAGTCTTTCTCCTGCCATTCCCAACAGTTTGACAGGGACATGTCTGTATATGAATCCCTTTACACTCATCCTAGTTCAGGTTTGTTGAGATACTTGAATATGTAATGTTTTTCATCAAATTTGGAATGATTTTAGTGCATCCCCCCCACCTTTTTAACTCTTCTACTTTGTTTTTCTCCTCATACTTCGGCTACATCTGGTGGAATCCCACGTTTCTCTGAATCTCTCTTGAGTCATATCCATTTTTTCTCTCACTTCTTCAGATTCATAATCTGTCTTCAAGTGCATGGACTGTTCTGCCTCTGTGGTAACTTTTCATTTTTTATTTTGGTTATTACACTTTTCAATTCCTCAGTTTCCATTTAGTTTTTTTTTCCAAGTACTTTCTCTCCCTTCATTGCTTTGTTTGATGAGATATTGTCACCATAATCATCTTTATTATAACCGCTTTGAAGTATTTGCTAAGTTCAAGTGTTTGGGCTCTTTCAACTATATGTTAGACACTTTTCTTCCTGAGTATGATTCAATTTTCCTCATTTATTTGCCCAAATTATACAGCTTTTGTTGAAAATTCAACACAACTCTGGATACTGATGCTTACTGTAGTTATTTGCTTGTTTAGTTGCTTAGTGTGTTTGCTGAACTATCTTAGTTAATTCTGCTTGCACCTCATATGTAGCCTCTGATTTCAGTCCCCATACAGCACAGTCTTGGCCATATGTGCAGGTATGCTGATCTTTAACTGGCCGAGAGTGGCAGGGCTTTAGCTGGGCTCTGAGCTTCTCTTTCCTGTCCATGCTGAGGTTCTGTCGGGTCTGTCTGTAGATTCATCATTCCCCAGTGACTAAGGTTTAATCATTGCTAGTTAACTGCTCTTTTTTGACAATGCTCTGGGGCATAAATGAATGTCAGCCCTGAATCCATGAAGATAGTCTTTTGCCGGGTAGTCTCTGAGGCCAGTCTTTGTGGCCTGCTCAGACTTCAGAAGAGCTGTTCTTAGCTGTGTCTTTCCCAATTCTCGCTGTTAAACATGTAGCTACCATTTCACTTGTTGCCCTCATGGAGTTATCAGCCTTCTGGTATTACTACAGTTTCCTTTTTTGTAATTCATAGCATCTTGAACTCTCTCACGCTCTGTTCCAAGCAAGCGTAAGTTGAGCTATGCAGCGCTCTGTGTCTCCAGTCTGCCTCTCCCCCTGTGCAGCTCCTCAGTAATGGTTTGTCTTTGCCATAGTGATATCCCGGTCTGAGAGTAAGGTGCTGGGTAGGACAGGAACCCTCAGCTTCTAGACTTTCATTCCCAGTATGAACCTTTTCTCCTGTGAAAAAACTCACAGAAGGGAATTACTCACCTTGCAGTGCAAATTTTGTGAAAGAAGGAAGTCTCAGACTCAGTGCGTGCCTTGATAAAGTTCCTGTAATACAGAACAGGAGATGATGGAAAATGCTGGTAGTCTGTCCGTCGTTCAGAGAAAATGTCGTCCTGGTCAGGGCTTGGGGAGGGGGCCTCTGGCCTCTGGGATGCGCAAGCTGAGCAGAGCGTTCGCCACGCTGAGCTGGGCTGGTCTGTGGGGTGGGGTTGTTGCGCACGTGGTGCAGCATCGCCCTTCTCTCAGGGAGACGAGTAGCTGCACTGAAGTAGATGCTGTCCGCTTGCTGCATGCCCTTAGGACAATTTCCGGAGTCGTAAAATGGTGGTTGTTGTTTTTTTAATAGTTTCACCAGTCTTTGCTGTTTCCCTGGGGAGGGGGGAGCTGAGCCCCTAGTACTATCACTCCAGAAAGGCTTCTGCTCCAATGGTTTTTATTACCAGAGTTACAGAAAATCTTAGCATTGTATTCTGTTGAAACAGAACCAGAAAATGGGAGATCAATCTATATGAAAGGAGGAAAAGAGATGAAAAAGTCATTGTTTGAATTATGGCGATTTTTTTTCAGACCGGCTTGCAAAGTGATGATGAAATTAAATGCCCTAATAGAAAGCATTAAAGAGACTGATTTTGGCCAAGTGGTGATTAGATACCCTGATTTTTTGAAGTATAAACATCTAAAAATGCTGCATGAAATATAAAAATCCTCTTTTAAATATGTCCATTGCCTGCCAAGGAAGTTAGAGAAGTGGAGTGATTTTTTTTAATGATTCTGTACAATGATTTTTGTCAAGTAAGAGCTTGCTTTTCTCGTTAACCACAAGTACAGAGCTTGTCAGCCCACAGCTAGTCAAGCAGCTCCAACAGTGTTGCTAGGTCCTGCTGTCTTCCAGCTTCTTCTTCCTCCCTGTGGGTCTTTTTCCCCTTAGACCTATAACCTATGGACTGGTGATTTTTGCTCTGTCTCTAACCTCATGTCTGTACTCCAGCACAGTAAGAAAAGAAGGAAACAGCAAAAGAGGGGACAGGACCTGACAGGTGACAGTGTTTTATAAATCCCCAACAGAGTTTTATTATAATTTGTTGGCCAGTTGTGTCACCTCACTAACAGAGGAGGCTGGGAAAAGCAACTTTTAGAGTTGAACACCTGATCACTGGACCAAGATCAAGGCTCTATTAGTGAGAAGACAATGAATGATGAGGGGCCAGTGCTGTGGTATAGTGGGTAAAGCCGCCATCTGCAATGCTGGCATCCCATATGGGTGCCAGTTCATGTCCTGACTGCTCTACTTCTGCTCCAGCTCCCTGCTAATGGTCTGGGAAAAGCAGCAGAAGATAACCGAAGTGTTGAGCATTGCACCCACACGGGAGACCTGGAAGAAGCTCCTGGCTTTGGCTTAGCCTAATCCCAGCTGTTGTAGCCATTTGGGAAGGGAACCAACAGATGGAAGATTCTCTCCTTCTCCCTCTCCCTCCCCTTCCCCACCCCTCGTCTTTATCTCCCTGTTTCTCTAACTCTAATTTGCAAATAAATAAATAAATTTTTTTTAAAAAAGCAACTCAGGGGAGTATAAAAATGGAAATTGTTACTGGGAGTAAAATTTGGTACAGTAACTCTGAAGAACAATTTAGCTATAGCAACTAAAGTTGGAAGAAAAATGAATGAAGCAGGGCTACTGATATAAATATGGAAAACTTGGAAAAACAAATTTAGCAAACCAATACAGTATATATAGTGTGTTTTTTATATAAGAAGCCCTTATGATATGTGACAACTTTTTTCACCAAGAAAAGACTTTAAAATGTTTCACTGAATGCTAATCAGTATTATTCTAGAGCTACTACTATTTTAAAATTTATTCCAGAAATTATATAAAAATGAAAAAGATCTCATTTTAGAAAAATTCAACACTCTTTCCAGGGCACATCTCTTTATCTGCCTTTTTTTATTGTGACCATTTTTTAAAATAATTTTTTATTATATTAGATGAACAAATTTCATGTATTGCATATATATAAATTTAGCAGCAGAGCGATCCCTCCCTCCTGCCCACACTCCCGTCCTGCCTCCTCCTTTCTTCTTCTTTCTTTTAATTTTATAATGAAATATTCCTGGTTTATTTTATTATCATAAGGTTAACCTTCCACAAGTAACAAATTCAACAAATAATAATTTAAAAAAAGATGTTTCTCAAGAGTAGAGACAAAGGCTGTGAATAACAATTAGTTCTCAAAATGTTAATTTCACTCATATACATTAAATCATTTGTGCTCTATGGTTACCACAGATCGTGGAAACATATTTGTCTTTTGGGGACTGGCTTGTTTCACTAGTATAATGGTGTCCAGTTGCATCCATTTTGTTGTGAAAGATGGATTTCATTCATTTTTACGGCTCAGTAGTACTCCATGGTGTATATATACCACATTTTCTTTCTCCAGTCGTCAGTTGATGGGCAGCTAGGTTGATTCCATATCTTAGCTATTGTGAACTGAGCTGCAATAAACATGGAGATACAGATACATCTTTCTTGTGCTGATTTTCGTTCTGTTTGGGTAAATTTCCAGAAGTGGGATGGCTGGGTCATATAGTAGGTCTACTTTCAGATTTCTGAGGGATCGCCATACTGTCTTCCACAATTTCTGTACTAGTTTACATCCCCTCAAGTAGTGAATTGGGGTACCTTTATCCCCACAGCCTCTCCAGTATTTATTGTTTGTTGATTTCTCTATGAGAGCCATTCTAACTGGGATGAGGTGAAAACTCATTGTGGTTTTGATTTGCATTTCCCTGATGGCTAGCAGTTCTGAGCATTTATTTCATGTGTCTGTTGTCTGTTTGAATTTCTTCTTTTGAAAAATGCCTGGCCGGAGCCACGGCTCAATGGGCTAATCCTCTGCCTTGAGGCGCCAGCACACAGGGTTCTAGTCCCGGTCGGGGCGCCGGATTCTGTTCCGGTTGCCCCTCTTCCAGGCCAGCTCTCTGCTGTGGCCCGGGAGTGCAGTGGAGGATGGCCCAAGTGCTTGGGCCCTGCACCCCATGGGAGACCAGGAGAAGCACCTGGCTCCTGCCATTGGATCAGCGTGGTGCGCTGGCCTCAGCGGCCTTTGGAGGGTGAACCAACGGCAAAAGGAAGACCTTTCTCTCTGTCTCTCTCTCTCACTGTCCACTCTGCCTGTCAAAAAATAAATAAGAAAAAAAAAAAAGAAAAATGCCTGTTCATGTCCTTTTTGCATTTCTTAACTAGATTTTTTCGCGATTATTGAGTTTCTAGATCTCTCTATATATTCTGGTTATTTATCCTTTATCAGCTGCATAGTTTTCAGATATGTTTTCCCGTTCTGTTGGTCACCTGTTCACTTTGTTGAATGTTCCTTTCTAGTGCAAAAGCGTCTTAGTTTGATACATCACATTTACCTGTTTTTACTATGATTGCCTGTGCTTCTGGAGTCTTTTCCAGGACATCTTTGCCTATACCAACGTCTTGCAGAATTTCCCCAGTGTTTTCCTCAGTAATTTGATGGTATCAAGTCACAGATTGAGATTCTTGTTTAATTTTGAGTTGACTTTTATATATGGTATAAAGTAGGGGTCTTGTTTCACATCTCTGCATACAGAGATCCAGTTTTCTCAACACCATTTGTTAAAGAGATTGTCCTTGCTTCAGGAATTTCTTTCAGCATGTTTGTCAAAGATCAGTTGGTTATAGATATGTGGGTTAATTTCTGGGGTTTCTATTTTGTTTGTTTGATCTTTTTCTATTTTTGTATCAGGACTAGGGTATTGTATTATTTTATAGTAATTCCTAATGATTCATTTTATATTTGTGGTATCTGTTGTTACATTTCCCTTTTCATCTCTGATACTATTGATTTGAGTCTTCTCCCTCTTTTTGTGGTTAGCTTGGCCAGTGGTGTATCCGTTTTGTTTATTTTTCAAAAAGAATCACTTCTTCATTTCATTGATGTATGTATTGCTATTTGGGTTTCAATTTTGTTTATTCTCTAATTTTAGTTATTTTTTTTCCTCCTACTAATTTTGGGTTTGGTTTGTTGTTGTTTTTCTAGGGCCTTGAGATGCACTGATAGTTCATTTATTTGATGCCTTCCTAATTTATTGATGTAGGCACCCATTGCTATAAAATTCCCTCTTAACACTGCTTTTGCTGTATTCGATAATTTGATACGTTATCACATTCATTCATTTCCAGGAATTTTTTATTTCCTTTTTCATTTTTTCTATGGCCCAGTGTTGATTCAGCAGTATGTTGTTCAGTCTCCATGTGTTTGCATATTTTTAAGAGATTCTTAAGCTGTTAATTTCCAACTTCATTCCATTGTGGTCAGAAAAGAGACATGGTGTAATTTCAATTTTTTTTTTTAATTTGCTGAGACATGCCTTGTAGCCTAAGATATGGTCTGTTCTAGAAAAAGTTCCATGCACTGATGAAAAGAATGTGTATTCTTCAACTCTGGGATAAAATTTCTGCAGATATCAGTTATGTCCACGGTGTAGATAAGCTCTGTTGTTTCTATGTTGATTTCCTGTTTCATTCATCTGTCCATTGATGAGAATGGAGTGTGGAAGTCTCCCGTTAATATGGTATTGGATTCTATGTCCCCCTTTAGATCCATTAACATTTGTGTTAAGTAGCCAAGCACCCTGGCATTGGCTGCATATACTTTGACTAGTCATAGCCTACTGTTGAATTGATCCCTTAATCTTTACATAATGTCCTTCTTTGGCTCTTTTAAGCATAGGGAGTCAGCCTGGTTTACTGGCAAGAACATGGGTTTGGGAGCCGAGAGACTAAGCTTCAAATCCCGGCTCCGAAACTTGGGAGCACTGTATCCATAAGCCAATAGCCTTACTCCCTCCCTCCCAGCTTTGGCATCTGGAATATCAGAATAATAATTTCCATGTTCAAAGATTGTGTGCAGATTGGAGATACTCTGCTTTTCCATGCTGCATGCTAGGTCAGATCCTTACTGAGTGCAGAGTCAACTGAAGCTCTGATGTACAAATGAGTCCCCAGATCCTATACGTGGACTGATTGCCAACATAGGCCTAGGTGTCACTTGGAACTGCAACTGCTGCCTTGGAATTGCTTACACTAACTTGTTTATTTCCATTACCATTAAGGACCAACCCATGCTTGTCAGTGACACACCCAGAAAAGCAGAAAGTAGAAACAGAGTAGAATGTGGAAGAAATTTGAACCCAGGAGTTCATGCTTCTTGAGGCATTCTAATAGCACTTAAAAAGTGTGTCCTTTCACAAGAAGAGAAGACACAGGCTGTCTTTGAAATTTTGATGTAGCTCCCTATTCTGCATTATGTATTGAGTACATGTTCTTGAAATGATAAGGACCTTTTAAAAAATCATGTTCTTTATATGCATCATAAGCAATGTTATTATATCTCATAGCTCTTTGAGAAGAGGCTAAGAGCAAAGTCAAGGTGAGTGGTCAGCTTATAAACAAGTTCAGAAGGAGATGCCATTCATTGTTAAGCAGCAGTGCCAGACAAGCACCACTTGGAACGAGAGTTATGTGGGATTGCGTGTGGTGTGTGAACAAGCTCATGTCAAGCTCATGTCGCACACTGAATCTCTTCTTCCCTCCTCAACGCAAGAACAGCACATTCCTTCATGGTTACTGTGGGGTCACACTTTTGATTGCAGTCTTTCATCTTGTGTTCAAAAGTATCCTCTTATGGGGTGCTAATAGATGCTGTCTGGTAATAGAATCTTTCAAGTTGATTTGATCTTCCCTAGCTCTGAAAGAAAAAAGAGACAAGAAAAAACTGGATGAGAACTTTTCAGACTTCAAGGACAGATGGGGAAATCATTTGCAGGCTGAGGTGTTTGAGTGGCAGGGGAGACCCCATCATGGTCCAAGGAAGCCATCACCTGAAAGTTTATAGGGAAAATGGCAGCTGCTGCTCACAGGCCTTATCTAGTAGCGCTCCTTCAGGAAGAGAACACAACTATAATGTATTTTATTTTTAAAGGTTTATTCATTTATTTGAAAAGCAGAGAGGTAGAGGCAGAGAGGGAGAGAGCTCTTCCATCTGCTGGTTCACTCCCCAGGTGGCCACAACAGCCGGAGCTTTGCTGATCCAAAGCCAGGAGCCGGTAGCTTCTTCCAGATACGCCATGCAGGTGCAGGGTCCAACACTTGGGCCATCTTCTGCTGCTTTCCCAGGCCATAGAAGAGAGCTGCATTGGAAATGGAGCAGCCAGGACTTGAACTGGTGCCCATATGCGATGCTGGCACTGCATCCCTACACCACAGTATAGGCCCCTAACGTATTTTATTATTTTAATGTTTTATCAGTATTATCTATTAGGAATGAGTTTTGTATTGTTTTACCAATGGCCTTCCCTTGGACTTGGGAGATAAGATGACCACTGAGCCACATCAGAGGATGGTGATGCGGAAAGAGAGGTCCAGTTTGCATAGGGTCAGAGTGGGGACATTGTGGAGAAAGGAAGGGTGACAGAAGAAAGAAACCCCAAGGGAGCTGGTGACAGAACTGGCTGACTTCTGGTCCAGTGTGAAGTTTCTAAGAAAAAAGCAGATAGACAGGAGAAGGAATACTTCACTGAGCAGGGGCCTATCTGCCCACGACCATCTAGGGCTCTTGCAGTTGAGACTCAAACCTGAATGCTGGGGAGGAGAAGGCTTAGTGGATGTACATGCTGCCCCCTCCCATCAGTGCTGCAGGCAGCGCGCTCCCCACCCCCACAGGGACTGGGAGACTGGTGGTGGTGGTCTATGCAGAGGAACGTGGGGAATGTCTGAGAGCAGGGAAGACAGCAAATCCCAGGGGCAGGCAGGGGGGATACCCCAGTCTTCAGCTCCTGCAGAAGGCACCAACAAGAAAGAGAAAGCTTCACAGGCAGGTTGAAAAGTAGGTTTTTATTTTTATTTATAAGATTTTACTCAGATACCTACCTGGGAGAATTGCTCACCATCAGATATGTGTTGAACCACACCAAAAGAAGTTAGAGTGGTTTTTAAACTTTTTAGCAAGAACAAAGCATAGAAATGATGAATAATAGAAGCTGCAAATACAGTTGGCTCCATCCCCTTCTGCAAATACCAGTCTCACTTGGCTGCCAGCGTTTTCCTGTCTTCAGGAGATAGTCTCCATTTGTTCTTTGATTTCATTTCCGTTTGGAGTGGACACAGGGTATGTTGCTATGCCCTCAGAAGAAGGCCAGCTCAGGCTATGTTACAGGGGTAAGCTTCCTGGCCCAGGCAGGGGTGAAGTGCTACAACCCGAATGCTGCTATTCAGACTGGCTCCCTGCAAGGAAAAATGCCAGTGTCTTGTCTGACCACAAGGAGAGCAGAAGCCCCCCAGAAGCTACCGGAGCAGACAGGGGTCCCTCTCAGCTCAGTTTAAAGCAGCTTCCATCAAGAGGCATTTTCAGAAGACTTTGGAATAACTTACTGAGATTTTTTCCAAATGAGAAGATCTTGATCTATTAAGGCAAAATTAAAGTAGTGTTAGTAAAACATTTCAGTCAAACATTTCCTAAAACTATCTAGTCATCAAAATTCAAACATGACCAAATGAAAGGGGCAAGTGTTCCTGCAAATATTCTATATTAATTTGAGTAGATATTCGTTCTTGTTCATTTGTGTACAGCCCTGAGAGCACTAAGCAAGGGAGAGGGCTTGCAGCCACAAGACTGAAGTCCCAGCTCTGCCTGCATGCATAAGGAAACTTGGATGAGTTATTTCATGTCTTTGACACTTTCCTGTCTGTAGAATGGGGATGATAAAGTCCACTGGATGAGGTTGGTGTGGGGATGATGTAATACTTTTCAGCCCCTTGTAGCACAGGGGGTTAGCATTTTCTCCCCCTCAGTCAAGGGCAGGATGACGATTTAAAAAAAAATCTATTTGTGTTGTCTACATTTTTTTTTTTTTTGCTGAAACGTGAGACAGTGGGAGACATGGTGTTTGGCATTACTTTATGTGCTCAGAATTTTTAGCCAATCTTACATAATCATTGAAAATATATGATGTCCTATAAATAATAAAATTATTCTTTTTTTAAAAAAATAATAACAAGAAGAAAAGAGCTCCATGAGGAAAACTACACAGGAGTGTTTACCCAGGGGCAGGTCTGGTGGAGCAAGGGGGACTCCTTCATAAGCTGAGAGACGTTCGCAGGAGGGACCATGTGGACTATAGGCACCTGTGCCCTCCCCGCTGATTACCTGCCCCCTTCCCCCCAGGCTCACCACCACCTCAGCAGCCTGGCCTCACCCTTTTCCCCAGCACACAAAGCTCATTCTCTGGCACGCCTGTGTTCTTCCTTTGCTGGATTCCTTTGCTCCAGCTGCATGCCAGGCCTGGTTACTTCCTGGTTATCCTGGGGATTAAACCCAAGCTTCCTGACCTCTTCAGCTCATCTCCCATTCCATGCCACTCCCTGGGTCTGCACTGCACACTGCAGAGTGCTGCAACTGGGTAGGACAGCCAGGAGCTCTGTGGGCTATAACTTAGTCATATTTGAACTTCTTCCTAGCACAGGGCCTGGCACCTCATAGTTACCCAAGCACAGATGACTGGTGGAGCAGGCATTTGGTGCAGAGGTTAAGAAGCCATTTGGGATACCCACATTCCCATATTGTCATACCTGGGCTTAAATTTCAGCATCAGCTTCCAATTCCCCTTTCTGCTAATCTGCACCCTGGGAGGCAGCAGGTGAGGCCTCAAGTACTTGTGTCCCTGCCAATAACATATGAGACCTAGATTGAGTTTCTGGTTCCTGGCTTCGTCCTGACCCAGGCTTGGCTGTTACTGGCATTTGGGAATAAAACTGTGGGTGGAGGAGCTCTCTCTCTCTGTCTCTCTCTGCCTCTGTGTGTGTGTGTCTCTCTCTAATACATAAAAAATTACTCACAAAAACATTACTGGAATAAGAGAATGGATTGATGAACTCATATTAGAAAACAATTCAGTGGTAATCTTAGGGATGAGGACAAAACACATGACTTTGAGTTAAAATCAGCATTCATCAAGTCATGGAAAGTAGCCATTCCTTGGAGAATTCTAGACTTTGCTAACATATAGTCCTGTTTTTCAAGTGGGAGGATTTAGGAGTAAAATGTGTGATTCTATACTAAGTCAGGAGCTGGCTTGAAGTTGAGTCCTGTCTCTAGAGCACCTCACCTGGGCTTCTGTACTCTACCCCTCAACCAGAGTAAAGGGACCAGTGGAATTCTTTGGCATCACTATTCGGACCTTAAGATAAATGCATCTGATCGCCCCAGATCTGAATCTGTATGAGTTTCACAGAAAACCAAGTTTCCCGACTCCCATGCTGTAGCCTTGCAGGCTACCTCCAGTCTGAGAGTATCCATGCCAGAGACTGGACTCTACAAATTCCTAGGATTTTACTGCTTATGTGATAGGAAAAGTGTGGAGCTGGACTGACACTGTCGCATGCATTAGTGAGGCTGAGAGTTTTTGTTTGATCTGCATTCAAGCTTTTCTAGAAGCTTAGAAATTGCAGACTGAAGCAATTATAATTTATGCCGAGTTTGACAGTGAGTTAATTACCAGAGCTATGCAAAATTGAATTTTGAGAAAACAACTCTGGCATTTTTGAATAGCTGTGTGTTATGAATGTACTTAAACATAAGCATATGCAAGCTGTCTGTCAACTCGTGGGCTCATGTTGAAGGCATGTCCACTTAAAATAAAATACTGTATTTCAGAGAATCTTAGGAAGCTCAGAGGAAAGACTACAAGGACTTTGCCCTTTGCTCCTGAAATGTCTGTTGAACCCCGCGCTGGAGTTGTGTCCTCATAACTGAGTTCCCTGCACCGTACTTGTTACAATAGATGCCGACACTAATCCAAACAGGCGGGGTGATCTCTTCGCGATACTCACATTCCGCCCGCTGTCAGACGCACTCACAGGCAGAGCAAAGTTTCACACAGAAGCCATGGAGATGAGCGCTTCTGCAGTGCAAATGCAGAATCTCAAAACCGTGTGGTGGCCGAGTCCCCAGACACCTGTCCCTGTCACCAGTGGGAGTTTCTCAATTCGAGATTTATTTGGTGTTTTCAGGTTTTGAATACTGTTAACTTGGTATTTTTTTCACATAAATAATGAGACAAAGAGATAGCGTTAACATTCTTTTCCTTGTTTAAATAAATTTTTCAGAGTTTTAAAAGGTAATTATGATAAGAAGGTGGAAAATGAGAGTTTGAGTCCCCAGGTGCTAAGAAGAGAAAGATGTACCTCTACAAGGTAGGCAGTGGATAAGAACAGAGCACGAGGCCTCACAGACAAACTCATGGCCTTCATATCTGCCTGGTCTGGGGCTTGGTCCCTGCACAGAGAAAAGATCTCAGAAGCAGGAGTGGGATTGGAGGGGGTGATGTGTTCTTGCTCCTCACTTTGTCTCAAGTGAATCACATTGTTACTTACTTGTTTTCCAATTCCCAGTATGGTTCCAAGAATGAGCCAGAGATCATCTGGTGCAGGACACATCCACCCACAGAAGCTTTGCAAATGAACAAACAAATGGAACTGCTACCACCAAGCAGACCTGGGTTTCAGTTGTCCCAACCAGTGTAGCCCCTTGCATCTGTGACCACACCCTTTCTCTGCTCCCCTTGATATGGACGCCTTGTCTTCAGCCTGTTTTCCTAGAAAGCTTCTTTAGTTTTGGTTCATTCATAATTGTGGCTTTCACTGCTCTTGGCACAACTCCAAGTGCAGCTGTAAGAGATGGTCCAGCTCAATATGTACGACAAACAAACCCAGTGTCCTAATGCCCAGTTCAGCTGTCAGGAGGCCTCCCTGTCAGATCCTTCAACTGACCAGCAGAGCAGGGTTCATGCCCAAGAGAAATTTTTCAACAGTCATTCACTGAGAGATAAACAATCCTAGAGCAATGTGTGAGAATGAAGCATTGACTAAGTTTTCCTAAGAAGGTAATATTGCAGAAGTAGATGACTTAAAGGGGGAGGGATTATAGTACTGTGGAAATTAGCTCCATTACAGTCATCCTCATTCCTTAAATTCTGAGCCCACCAGATACAGTCAGCATATTCCTGTTAGTAATAGTGGAGTGAATTATTCTACAAATAAGTCTTAATATCTGATGCCAAGAAAAAAAAGTCCTCTTTATGTGAGTTCTTCCTTTTGTATGTATTCTGTATAGTCAATATCCAACTCTGTGGACCTACAACTTGGCTGTGATATAATGCAGTGTTGTCAGTTTTCATGTTACTGTGGACTTTGTGCCCAGTTTTGCAAGCTATAACCATTTCTTATCTTGCATGACAAAATACACTTTAATATCCAGATCATCACTTAGAACTGAACTTCAACTACTATTTCTAAATTATATCTAACAGAAATAAGAGACTTCTTAACCAATGTGCAGATGACGAAATGGTGTCATTTCTGGGCTTGTAGAATAGACTATTTCTGTTCTCATAGGTATAGCTGCATGCCTATGAAGAGGTATTTTATCCCTAAATTTATTTTTACCAGTGAGATTTCTTAACTTGTTTGATAATTAATAATATATAGGATGATGATATGTGAGTGAGAAAAGAAATTGTTGTTTCTCTGGTAACTAAGCTGACTGCTTTGGAAAGGCCATGTGAATCACTAAAAACTTCAGAATAATTAGAAGATCTTCACACTTGGCATTCATTCAGCATCCAGTGAATAACTGTTGAGGATGTCTGTGGGCCAGCGTTGATTCTGGACATAAAGGATACCGAAGCAAATAGAACAGGGTATCTCCTCTCGGTTTTCTTCTACTACCTTAATTAAATCTGACAGACGAGTGAACCAGTGACCAAATACTCTTGCAGTCTTCCTGAAGGCACAAGACTGCAAAGGAGTGGCGCCCATCCTCTCTGTGCTAGGAAGGCCTTCCCAAAGAAGACTGCTTCTGAGCAGATGCTACAGGAAGCGGGGCTGTTGCCCAGAGGGTAGGGGCAGTGAGGGCATGGAAGCTGAAGGAATAACATAAGCAGGCACCCGAGGGAAGAGTGACCCTAGAATACGTCGGGATTGAAATAAAGGAAAGGTTAGATATAGTTCTAGAAATGATAGTCTCACGGCCCGTGTGTGTGTGTGTGTGTGTGTGTGTGTGTGTGTATGAGAGAGAGATGTAAAAGCAAGATTGACCAGAGTCAGAGACCTCCAGCCAGAGTGGCGTGGAGAGGGGCTCCAAGAGAGACAAAGCCCAAAGGAGTGGTGGTACTGGGATTTCTAAGCACAGCTTTGGGGAGGAAAAAAACTTACCAGCTTGACATTCAGTTACAAGGTGGGAACAAACCGCATGCAAAGACCTGATTTGCAATATTTTTACTCAGGTTGGCTTGGTCATGAGAAAACAAAAGAATGGCTCATATTCCATGTAAGGAGTTTTGTACTTCACCTGGCTAGAAATGGAGAGTAGTTGAAGGGGTTTCAGAAAAGAAAACTAATTGCATTAATAATTTTTGAGAAGTCTCTCTGAAAATACAATGAAAAGAATGAACCAGATTAAGTAAGACCAGTTTGAAATCAGTTGTACACAATCCAGTGGAGAACAAATAGTAACCTAAACTGGAGTAGCATGAGTGACCAAAACTGATTTAAAAGCTCACGAAATCCCAAAGGATATTGAACCAGACATACAAATTTTTCCATAGGAATGCTATTTGAAAAATTTCTGTCATGATAATGTTTCCATGTATTTTCATTAAATAGGAAAATTCTCTATTTTTTATAAGATTTATTTATTTGAAAGAGTTACACAGAGACATAGAGAGTGAGCTTCTACCCACTTGTTCACTCCCCAGGTGGTCACAACAGCTGGGGTTGGGCCAGGCCAAAGCCAGGACCCATATACCTCTTCCAGGTCTCCCATGTGGTTGGCAGAGGCCCAAGCATTTAGGCTGTCTTCCACTGCTTTTCCCAGGCCATTAGCAGGGAGATTTATAGGAAGTGGAGCACTTGCCAACCACTGCTCATTTGGGATGCCTGTGTTATAGGCAGTACCTTTACCGATTATGCCACAATGCTGGCCCCAATTCTGGTTGATTTTATGAAGTTAGCATCACATTGGTAGTAATATCCCTAATAATTATACCAAATAAAAATAAAAACCCCAAACTTTCTTAAAAGTCCTATTAATACAGTTATAAATTTGTTATAAGCCAAGAAATGACAAGGAAAGTTAAAAACATATATCACGGCCAAGTGAAATTTATTCTTAGAATGAAGGAGTGTTTGGCTTTAGAAAATTTCATCACATAATTTTATCAAACTCATAGGTAAAAGAAGAAATCCTTACTCTGTTGACTCTTTATTAGCAGTAAAGCCGTTAACCACTTCTTCTACTCGAAATTCTCGATTTGGCTTGAATGAGCTCCAGAGTTCCTGGCTTCACTCGTATTTGGATATATCTTCATTGGATTTTCTTTCCTTCCCTGCCTTGAAATCCTGGTGGATTTACCAATTCCACTGATCTCAGGTACTACATATATGCCAGCTTCCCACACATCTGCATTCTTCCAGCCCAGATAAATCTACTTTGTTCCAGTCCTGAATAGTCAGGATTGAGTCTCAGAATTTCCTTTTCTTTATTTTTTTTTTTAAGGGAAAGGTTTATTGTCTGGTGGGGAAAATCTGACAGGCTGCCTCCCCTTGCATGCGAGAACAGCACCTTGTACTGGGAGGACAGGTCTTCTATACCTTTGCAGAGGTAAGGAAGTGGGAGCAGCAAATCCCATTAGGGTGGGGGTGGACCTGACTCTTGTAATGGCCATTTGGTCACCTGATTTCTAGTAAGCCAGGCTGGGATTAGGAGATGGTACCATTTTACTAATATCCCCCCTCTTTTTTTTTTTTTTTAGATTTATAAGTTTTATTTAAAAGGCAGAGTTAAAGAGAGGTAGAGAGGGGTCTTCCATCCACTGGTTTACTCCCCAGATGGCCACAATGGCCAGAGCTGAGCCCATGCAAAGCTAGAAGGCAGGAGCTTCTTCCAGGTCTCACATGGGTGCAGAGTCCAAGGACTTGGGCCATCTTCTACTGCTTTCCCAGGCCACAGCAGAGAGCTGGATCAGATGTGGAGCAGCCAGGACTTGAACCGGCACCAATATGGGATGCCGGCACTGCAGGCAGCAATTTTACGTGCTATGCCATAGTGCCGACCCCTACCCCTTTTTTAAAAGTTTTTATTTAATGAATACATTTTTTCATAGATAGAACTTTAGGAATATAGTGGTTCTTTCCCCATACCCACCCTCCCACCCCGACTCCCATCCCACTGGGATCCCTCTCCCTCTCCCATCTCCTTCTTCATTATGGTTCATTTTTAGTTGATTTTATATACCGAGGACCAACTCCATGTTAAGCACAGATTTCAACAATTTGCACCCCCCCACACACACATACAACATATATCGTACAGTTTGAGAACAAGGGTTGCAGTCAATTCTCATAGTATAGCTCATTAAGGACAGAGGTCCTACATGGAGAGTAAGTGCACAGTGACTTCTGTTGTTCTTTTAACAATTAACACTCTTATTTATGATGTCAGTGATCACCCAAGACCCTTGCCATGGGCTGCCAAGGCTATGGAAGCCTTTTGTGACCATAGACACCATCAGTATTTGGACACAGCTATAAGCAAGGTGGATGTTCTCTCCTCCCTTCAGAGAGGAGTACATCCTTCTTTGATGGCCCTTTATTTCCCCTGAGGTCTCACAGAGATCCTCCGTGTAGGATATTTTTTGCCACAGAGTCTTGGCTTTCCATTCAGCCAGACCAGGAAGTCTCAAGGGCTGATTCTGAGGTCAGAGTGTTATTTACAGTGAATGTCATTCTAGGAGTCTGCTGTGTGGACTGCTTCCCATATTGGGCTTCCCTTCCTTTTTAATTCTGTTACTATTACCAGGCACTTGATGTTATTTATATGATCACTTTCATACTTAAACCTATATCTATGTTGACTTTGACATTTAATATGATCATTTGAAGAGTTAAGACAACATTTATACCACCGATTTTTATGGGTTTTGAATCTGTGACAAGTTTTTAGGCTGTACCCTTAGACATAAGTCTGTAGGGCTGTATGCAGAATTATACTGCTTTACAGTTATAGACTACCTCCTCCATCTCTTATTCTCCCTCTAATTTTTTACTGAGATATTTTTCCAATTTACTTAATATACATATGATTAACTCTATGTTACATAAAGAGTTCAACATCTAGTACGAAGAAAAGAAAACAAAAGAAAAAAAAAGGAAATACAAAATAAAGAGTAACCATAATAAACTGTCCCTCGACAGTCAGGTCAAGGACTATTCAAGTCACTGATTTTCAAAGTGTCAATTTCGCTTCTATAGCTTTCATTTTAGGAGCACTATTAATTTCGCATTTCAGGGAGAACATACAGTATTTGTCTCTTTGGGACTGGCTTATTTCTCTAAGTATGATGTTTTCCAGCTTGTTCTCATTTGTTGCAATTGACCATATTTCCTCCTTTTTTACTGCTGTGTAGTATTCCATAGTGTTCATATCCCACAATTTCTTTATCCAGCCTTCGGTTGATAGGCATTTAGGTTGATTCCATGTCTTAGCCATTGTGAGTTGAGCTGCAATAAACATGGAGGTACAGATAGCTCTTTTGTTTACGGATTTCATTTCCTTTGGGTAAATTCCCAGGAGTGGGATTTCGCAGTCATATGGCAGGCCTATATTCAGATTTTTGAGGCATCTCGATGCCGTTTTCCATAGTGGCTTAACCAGTTTTCACTCCCACCAGCAGTGGGCTAGGGTGCCCTTTTCCCCACATCCTTACTGGCACTTGTTGTTTATTGATTTCTGTATGAGAGCCACTCTAACCGGGGTGAGGTGAAACCTCATTGTGGTTTTGATTTGCATTTCTCTGACAGCTAGAGATCCTGAACATTTTTTCATGTGTCTGTTGGCCATTTGGATTTCCTCTTCAGAAAAATGTCTGTTTAAGTCTTTGGCCCATCTCTTAACTAGATTGTTTGTTTTGTTACCATAGAGTTTCTTGATCTCTTTGTAGATTCTGGTTATTAATCCTTTATTGGTTGCGTAGTTTGCAAATTTCCCCCATTCTGCCAGTTGCCTCTTCAGTTTCCTGTTTCTTTTGCAATACAGAAGCTTATCAATTTAATGTAATCCCATTTTTTCATTTTGGCTTTGACTGCCTGTGCCTCTGGGGTCTTTTCCAGGAATTCTTCACCTATGCCAATGTCTTACAGGTTTTCCCCAATGTTCTCAATTAATTTGATAGTGTTGTTTCATAGATTTAGATCTTTAATCCATGTTGAGTGGATTTTTGTGTAGGGTATAAGGTAGAGGTCTTACTTCATTTCTACATGTGGACATCCAGTTTTCCCAGAACCATTTGTTGAATAGACTATCCTTGTTCCAGGAATTGGTTTTAGCTCCTTTGTCTAATATAAGTTGGTTGTAGATGTTTTGATTGATTTCTGGTGTTTCTATCATGTTCCATTGGTCTATCCATCTATTTTTGTACCAGTACCAGACTGTTTTGATTATAACTGCCCTGTAATATGTCTTAAAGTCTTGTATTGTGATGCCTCCGGCATTGTTTTTGTTGTATAAGATTGCTTTAGCTATTCAAGGACTCCTGTTCTTCCATCTGAACTTCAGCATCATTTTTTCTAGATCTGAGAAGAATTTCTTTGTTATTTTGATTGGTATAGCATTGAATCTGTAAATTGCTTTTGGAATAATGGACATTGATGATATTGATTCTTCCAATCCATGAACATGGCAGATTTTTCCATTTTTTTGTATGTCTTCCTCTATTTCTTTCTTTAAAGTTTTGTAATTCTCATCATAGAAATCTTTGACATCCCTGGTTAAATGTCTTCCAAGGTACTTGATTGTTTTTGTGGCTACTGTGAATGGGATTGATCTTAGAAGTTCTTTCTTAGCTGTGGCTTTGTCTTTGTATACAAAGGCTGTTGATTTCTGTGTATTGACTCTGTATTCTGCTACTTTACCAAATTCTTCTATGAGTTCCAGTAGTCTCTTAGTGAAGTCCTTTGGATCCCCTATATATAGAATCATGTCATCTGCAAATAGTGATAATTTGACTTCCTCCTTCCCAGTTTGTATCCAGGAGGGGTGGAGGGATGATGATGTATCTTCTAGAGCTGCTTCCTGCTGACGTGGGGCAATGAGTTACTCTCTGCTGGCATGGCGCAATGTCTAAAGTCGTGATGCCCTGAATGGGGAGCTGAGTACATCCCTCTAATAGCACTGGTTGACTGCCTGGTTCATAAAGGGTTTGGTTCATTAATTATCACTTCCTGTAAACAGTTAAACAGACAATTTAGTATAAAAGCCAGGGTGAGGGGCCAGCACTGTGGCGCAGCAGGTTAAAGCCCTGGCTTGAAGCACTAGCGTCCTATATAGGCACTGGTTCCAGTCCCGGCTGCTCCTCTTCTGATCCAGTGCTCTGCTGTCGCCTAGGAAAGCAGTGGAGGACGGCCCAAGTCCTTGGTTGCCTGCACCCACGTGGGAGACCCGGGAGAAGCTCCTGGCTCCTGGCTTTGGATCGGCACAGCTCTGGCCATTATGGCCATCTGGGGAGTGAACCAGCAGATGAAAGACCTCGCTCTCTCTGTCTCTACCTCTCTCTGTAACTCTGTCTTTCAAATAAATAAAATAAATCTTTAAAAAATGTTTTAAAGAGCCAGGGTGAGAATAGGAACCAATGGTCCTAGTAGTTGTGTTAACCAAGTGATGAGGGGGCTCCAGAGGGAGGAAGAGGAGTTTGTCTGTAGAAAAAGTTCTGAATAATAATACAGTGTTAAGTGGCGGGGCGGGGGGAGAACTATCAATACACAGGAGTCTGGAGAAGAGCCACTGATGTAAGAGTAGAGGGTGTGATTACAAAGGAATGAGGCCCCAAGTGGATTAGACAGTCTAGAACAGAGGACAGAGTCATTATTAGAGGACCTAAGAAAGGTGCTGTCTGAAGCACAAGCAGGTTTTCCCATTGAGAGGCAAATAGAAACTGACAGAGGGACTTGACAATAATCAGGTGGGCTTTAAGGCCTTGCCAGTTATGAGGCCCAGACCTGTCTATCTCTTCACATGGGGTACATCATAAGGGAGGCACCCTGTTGACTTCCATTACCTAGCTGGCCTGGGAGGAGAGCTGGTCACGTTAAGGCAGGTGGCATCTCTAACAGGAAATTTCCAGTTCTCCCTGCAGTGTTGCTGACCCTGGTTGGCTGTCCACCCAGCAGCAGTGGTTACTTTGGAAGCTGGGCAGAGTGAAGGGCTTTTCAGCTTAGAGCCAACAAGGTCTGTGGCTCTGACCTGGGCATCCTTCGACTCCAGGGCAGTTCTGTTTCCAGTGACCCAACTCTTGGCTGGCAGAGCTGCCTGAGCTTTCAAGACTGACTTCTACTGAAGCCCTGGCCTTCCATGTCAAAAACCGATGCAGTGGACTGGCCTGTGGGTCTCCCTGATGGCAGACCACTGTGTAGAACAGCCATTAACTTCACATTGCTTCTGCTGTCTGGCCTTCTCTTTCTCCTGGCTTTTGGCAAAGCAGACCAGAGGACACTTTTAGAGGATGCAAGTCAAGGGGGTGCTGAAGTCCTATCTTTCAATCTTTGATGGTCTAAACTAGAAGTCTATGGTAGGATTTTAGAAAACATTTATCCCTTTTAGGCTTCTGCATCTTTTTCATTAAGATAACCATCATGTTTGGTAACACAAGATCATTATACTTTTCAACTTTTGGATATTTGTATGAGTAGCATTTTACATGATCATAACTTAAAATTTAGCACCACTTCACATCTTGATAGTACATGATATATAATCGAAATAGCCTCATTAGTTGGTGTTGCTACAAGATGAGAAACATATATCCTTTGCTATTTCCAAAAGCCTAACTAAAAATATCAAAGTCCAAAGAATTTGTAATTTTGATTTTTTGAATGCCTATCACAGATGCCAGTGAGGTTTAAAATGTTAGAAATAGGTCCCTTAACATCATGACATAATATAGACCAGAATTGATCATTATTACAAGGTGATTTCTCAAATGTTTTAGAATAAGCAGATATTTAGGCAAACCACGACTCTTAAAAAAAAAACAACTCAGCTCTTTTAAACAATCAGAATTCAACAGAGACATTAAAAGAACATAATAGATTACTTTTAACAGAACACAAAATCTGTGTTTCTTTGGTCATTCCAAAAATCAGAAATAAAACCTTAAATTTAAGAGCTAGTGTGTGTAATCATATCCCAGAATGTAGAACAGTTTTAACAGAGTCAGAACTAAGGAAGAGAAAATAGCTTGCTGGAGCTGGCTAGAAAGTTGAGTCACAAACTAAACAAAATACTAAAAGGAGATGCTACAGTTTTTTTTTTTTTTAAGATTTATTTTATTTGAGAGGTACAGTTACAGACAGTGAGAGGGAGAGACAGAGAGAAAGGTCGTCCTTCTGTTGGTTCACTCCCCAAATGACGGCAATAACCTGAGCTGCACCGATCCAAAGCCAGGAGCCAGGTGCTTCTTCCTGGTCTCCAAGGACTTGGACCATCTTCCACCACTTTCCCAGGACACAGCAGAGAGCCGGACTGAAAGAAGGGCAGCCAGGACTAGAATCGGCACCCATGTGGGATGCCGGTGCTACAGGCAGAGGATTAACCTGCACCACTGCATCAGCCCCGATGCACAGGTTTTAAACAGATTTTTAAGATGATTTCAGAATATTGTAAAAACCTCATTGCTTTAACAGAGGATCAGATTCTACTTCTTCAATTAATAGCTTTTACTTTCCACCTGATTTCCTTGATTTACATTTTGAAATAACCCTTTAGAAATCTCCAAATTAAGAAAACATTTTCTAAATAAGATAACACATCGAATTTCAACCTTATTACTTTCAAGTGGTGTTGAACTATTTTCATATGGACAATTTATGAAAACAAGTCAGTAAACTCAAATATTTTTTCTATGGAATATGTAGTTTTAAGGGTACCAGTGTTTACATTTAGACATTTATGTCATCTGCCTTTACCCAGTTTACATTTAGTAATAACACCTGGATGAGTGAAGATGCGGGTATTATACCATACCTCTATCTGAATTAAGTTCAAGATTGCATTCATATGGGATTCTACTCCTTTTATAAAACTAACTATAAACCAGTGACATTAAACCGGAGACTGCAAATTCCACCTTAGGGGCTGTAACAAATACTGATTACCCATTGCTGTTTCATTGGAAACCTGTTAAATTGCAAAATAAGTTAGGTAAGTTATTGTTTACCATTATGTTAGGTTTAATGGGAGAGGGCATCCATCATAACAGACAGTGCCCCTCTATCCGTTAGGAGATTCCTAAGGAGAGTCTGATAGGTGATAGAATAAGGGGCAATTACAGAAAAGTAGATAGTCTGGATAGTAATGAATTGGTCTGAAGAGCCAGTAGTCTTGTTCATTATTTCACATAGGTTGAGAGAGAGAGATGGGTGGAGAATTTCTGAAATTCCTCTCAGGACTTTATGGCCCCCTTGGTGCAGGGAAGAAGAGATGACAGAGTGGCTAGGTTGGAAGAGGCAGAACGGAGAAGGAAGGTTTAGGAAGGGAGATAGGGGCAGTTTTTGCTGTTAACCCAGAGTTAACAAATGATTTATTGACCAGGCCAGATGGTAGAAAAAGATGAGGCATTTTTCTTTAAACTCAGGGGTCAAGATGTCTCTCAAAACTCTCTCCCTGCCTGTGGCTTCGAGATGTGCCCACCAGGAACAGAAGAAGGTGAGGGTGGGATTAGCACATATTACCCCACATTCACTCTGCCTTCCCCTCCTGTAACCTCGAGTATGTATTTGTCAGAAAAGTACACGCAGGGAGTGATCAGTTCCTGTTCCTGGCAGTGTGCTAGACTAGGCCTCTGCCTGGTCAGTTCGTTCTCCTACATGAAGAAAAATAGTTTTTCTATGCCTTTCAACCTTGAATCTTATCTGTTGGGCCCGATTTCAACAATGAGTCTTCATGGTGAGAGCCTCAGCAAAGGAGTTTTTAAGCTAGTGAGTGCCAGTTCCTGTTACCACCTAGGTTGGTGACTAGGCAAGTGAAGTTACAAAGAAGCATAGTGGAGGAATAAAATTCTCCTCAGTAAACCTCCTCTGAGATATATACTACAAAGAGAGGACCAGACAGAAGTGACCCAAAAAAAGAGAACTTAAGCAGGAAGCCAGGGGATACCAGAAACATGCTGAAACTTGTCTACACAAGTTCAGGCCATGTGCAGACTGTATCTAATGGGAGTCTGGATTGAAAAACTGCCTGCTTTCAAACGGGATAATTAGACTATAACCCAGAGCTAACGAATGAAATATCTAGGAAATACTTGCTAATGACACCAGGAAATTGAGTGTGTAGGAGCTGAGGAGACCTGCGGAAGTGGTGGGGAAGTGAGGTGGGGGACAAAATCCATCAAGATATTTTATTTGCAGTATTTTATCATGTCTGGCTTGGTCATGATAGAACAGAGAGCCATCAGAAGGGTGGGAGAGGTGACTTGTTTATAGTAAACTGTGAGCTCAACAGCATGGAATTGCCACTCCTTTGTTAGTCGTATGGTAAGAAGGGAAAAGGTAAAGACCAGTTGGAAGACCAGGCGGGAGGGTGATGGCATGGAGACAGCCGGGCCCAAACTTGACTTTGCTTCTCCAGGAGAGTTTTAGAGAGGATCAAAGATAAGGGAGGGGGAATAGACGTGGACAAAGGCTGGTTCTGAGATAAGGGTGAGCCGGAGCTTAGAATTCCCAGGTGAGAGGGAGAGGCACAGTGAGTGAGACAGTGAGAGTCAGAGTTTTGGCTTTTTAGTGAGAGTTTTGGAAGTTAAGAGAATTTGAGCCAGAAAACACGATTTTAGATAGAAGGCTTAGACATAGGAAATCTCCTTCCACTTTTCTGAATGCTCCCAGTAGTAGTAGAGATTGCAATAATGTGATTAAACGTGCCATTAAGCAGCCATTTGGATGGGTTGTGGAGGTAGGAGAAAACTGAGAGGAGGATCACACAGAGCAGGATGAAGCTCCCATAGCAACCATAGAGTCAGACTGGCAGATGCCAGGTTTCCCAAGATCATGGCCATCCAACAGGAGGATATGGGATCAGATTATAGGGTCATTACCCATGCACCCACTGGAGCCCAGGACATAGCCTGTAGAAGGGAAACGGGATTGAGTCATCACTCACACCTGCTGTTGCCAGGACAGAGTCCATAGAGGCACAAGGTCGTAAACAGTTGTGGTGCCTGGTACCAGGACTTCGGCGCAAAGTCACGTAGAACCACAACCCATGGAGAGTCACAATGAGAGGATCCTCCACCTGCAGTCTTACCTCAGGAATGTTGGAGGCCCAGTATGTAGATGGAGATCGCAGAGATGAAGGAGGAGGTCCAGGGGGCGTTTTGTGATTGACAGAAGTCTAGGATCCCAAAGCAGTTCATATCCCCGAGGGGAAAGCAAAGTTGACAGGAGAGCCTAGTCCCAGGTTTTGGCACCAATGAAAGGAAAGGCCACAAAGGCCACCACAAAACAGACCAAACACCAGAGTAAGGGAAAAAGGTTTATTGTCAAGTGGGGGAAACCCGACAGGCTGCCTCCCTGTGCACAAGAGAACAGCCAAAATTTCCTTTTGATTCCTTTCAATATACTGAATTTTGAGGAAGACAGAGGTGACTGAATGCTCTGCCTGCGGTCGGTCAGTTTTTCCTTGTATTCCCTGTCCTCTCGAAAGCTGCTTCTGCCCAGTTTGCTGCTTCATTTCCTCACTGCCTCTGACTCTGATCACTCCCATCTGGTCAGTCACCACATTGTGTGGACTCTCCAATGTCTCTTCCTCTTGTCCCTGCTCTTATTTCTGCAGTGGGCTTCTATGACTGTCTCATAACTGCTTTCTGAGACTCTCTGCCACACAATGTGGACTTTCCCCTTCTGCATTAGTAATAGAACCATGATTTTATTCAGAGCTGCAGATAACATGTCCTAGCCTACTTTGGTGTCAGGTTAGCCATGGGTTCTGGCCAAAAATGCAAAGTGGAAGTGATAAGGTGGAAGTTCTTGATGAGCCTTCAATGAAGGCTGCTGCAAGATAGCTGGCCTATATGGGAGAGAACATTTTGGTTCTTTTTCTCTTCACTTTGCTTTCATACGAAAAGCAGACATTTTTGACCATGGGTTGATCTCAAAGATAGAAGTCAAGACTTAAGATAGTATAGTGGAAATGTAGAAGGAAGCTGGATAATTAAGGTACCACAGTTTCTGGAACACCTATCCTCTGACTTACATGAAATGAATTTGTTTTGTACAGTTCATGATGATTTCGATTTTTCTCTCTGTGCAGTAAAAAAAATGAAATTCTAATTGATAAACCAGGTTAGATTATATAGCATTATCATGGAGTATAGATAATTGCTTATTTGTGCAGCCATCAGCTATCAATTTCACACTCTCCTATGGTGGAAAAGAGAAGACTGTTGTTAGCATTTGATGTTAACAAACAAAATTGCATTTGGTTCCTTCAGTTTCCATTTGAAAGATATCTGTAAATCTAGCCTTAAATGCAATCTGGGCAATTGAGTTGAGTTTCTCCTTAGAAGTGTAGTTTGAAAGTGGAAAGCCATCTTTGCTACTGTCTACACACTCCTATTTGGCAAAAGAAGCTGAGGCCAAGAGAAGACCACTTGGTTCGTTCTGGTACTGCAGCACAATGACAAGCCAGGCTCTGGAGCTGAAACTTGGACTGGAATCCGGTTCTGTGTCTTGCTAAGTAGGTGCCTGCTAGTAGGTGCCTGCTTTCATAAACTTGTTTTTACAGATTAACTGAATCATCATATGCTACTTAGAATAGTGCCTGGCACTGATGAGTGATCTCGAGATACTGACCAGAAAACTGTGACTCAAGCCCTGTGCTGTTTCTGCTGCCTCCATGTTAACTTCCTGCACACTGGTTAGGACCAGAAAGTGACAAGAGTGTTGGTACAGGGAGAGAGGGTAACTTTGGAGATGAAGCTGCATGTTGGACAGGATGGTCCAGAGTGTGTGTATATAACAATTAATAGTTCCAGACAACCAGGAACTCACACAGCAAACTTCAGCCCTCAGAAGTTGGGAACTGAGAACAGTGTGAGTTGAAATAGCTGAAACGGTTTTCTGAATGATCACCATTACTGGGGTCATAAAAAAAGCTAATAGCTTTCTTAAAATTAAATATCAGGAGGTAATAGTAAATTGCAAGATATCCTTAATTCCAAGTTCAAATGAATATAGAACTTTCATTTCCACTTTCTTAAAATGGTTTACAAAACATTAAGAAGCAAAAATAGCACCTGTGGAGAAAGAAAAGGTTAATACTTTGAGAAGCAAAATGTATACAGGATTTAGGCATGCAAATTGCTATGAGATCAAGATTCTTTGTCTGCATCCTGTCCATAAACATCCCATAAGAAGTGTATAAATAAGACTTCCACATCATTAAGGGTTTGCTTAGAGATTTGGAGCTGAACATAATCCATCTCCACGTAATAGCTTTGAGGTCTATTTCCCTCATTTTCTTTAGGAATTTGAAACACTGAGAGAGATTTCTGTGAGCCAGGGCCAGACAAAGGATGACAATGCAGTGTTATTGCAGAATGTTAATGGTTAGGAGGCTCTATTATGCATCTGTCACTCAAAATAAGCTGAACTACCAAGAGCTTTCACATGTGGATTATCTTTCCATCACCACAGATAAAAGAATGTTGATGCTGTTACTTTCCCTCAACCTTTCACATGGAGGATTTTCTATCATTTTCTGCAGATAAGCAATGCACACATGAGAAGGAACAGAATGCTGACACAGAAAAATAACCCTTCTTTCTGAGTTTAAAATATGAATAGGTTACTAAGCAGTGATCAAGAAGATAAAATTGAAGAACTTTTTTTTTTAACTAAGAGGAAGTAACATTTTTTATTGTTCAGGAGGTGCTATGAACTTGTTCAAAGAAAGCCTATGAAATCCTGAAGAGAAAAACCCTGATTATTTTTCTACCTAGAGCTTCAATATTGTCTGTCTATGAATTTGCCTGCACATACACATTTTGGGTGGTCATGTCATTTTTTTTTTTTACACAAAAGTAAGAATTTTCTGAAAAACATTTTTATTAGAGATGTACTATTCAAAGTTCCTTGTAATTCTCTGACTCTGGTTGTTATTACTTCATTAACACAGAAAAAATGACTTAAAAGGCCAGAGAGCAACATAAGCTGCATGTACCAACTTGATGGTGACCCACATAGCTGGTGAAACTTCATTTAAAATGAGTGTGTCCATCGCTTCTCGGCCTTTTGGCTAAGATCAAGTGTAGTATCTGTTCTTACCAGTTTAATGAGTGTGTCCGTGAGGGGAGCATCTGAATCAGCAGACTGAGTAAAGAAGATGACCCTCACCAAAGTGGGTGGCCGCCGTGCAGCCCGCTGAAGACACAAATGTAAAGGCAGTCAGAGGAATGGGTATTTACTCTGTGTTTGATCCACACCACCCAACTTGTCATGCTCTTGGGTATCTGTACTCCTAGTTCTTGGGCCTTTAGACTCACCCTGAGCTCTACAGCACTGGCTGCTCTGCTGCTCAGCCTCTGTTTAGACGGGAAGCACATCACCAGCTTTCCTGGGTGTACAGCTCAGACACCAGATCATAGCACTTCTCAGCCTCCATCATCATGAGAGCCATTCCCTGGCAATAAATATCTTTGTACATATCTATCTGTATCACATTATGTATGTTTCTCTGGAGAACCCGAATACAGATTCTGTTACTGAGAATGGTTCTAGAGAAACAGAACTGTAAGCTTTCTGAATTGGTCCAAGCATTTCTAGAAGGAGCTCCCTCATGATCAGATGTAAGCGGATGCTGGTGACGATCTAGTAGGAAAGCAAGTACTGCTGGTTCATGATGTGAGCTGCTTATAAATACACATGAAACGTCTGCATGAAACACTCCTAAGCAATCACTCCCATGAAGCAAGAGGTCTATTTGACTAGATAAGAAAACTGAATTTTTGGAGAACTAAGAAATATAATGGTATTGATCAGTTCTTCTAATCTCAATGGACAAAGTTGTGAAAGCAAAATGAGTGAGGGATTCAAATTCCCAGCTCAGGCACTGCATAAATACTTTAAAAGCTCTGTGGGAGAGCCTTGTCTTTGGTGGCCATGAACCCCAAATTGCTGAAAATCAAATGCAGGACATAATCTTGGTGTTAACCTGAATTACAACATAAGATGAATGAAGACACTCCACAGAGTGTCTGTTGTTAAAGGGAACTGATTGGGAAACAATGGGATCCTATTAGTTGGGGTGAGCATTTGGGAAGATAGCAATGAATCTGGGGACATTGAGTCCCTAAATTCCAACAGGTTTTCTTTGCTATTAAGAGACCCCCCCAGCAAAGGTGGTCTCCACAGCCCCAACAGAATGGGTTCCCCCTCTCCAGAGGCAGGGACATCCCTACACTAGGGGTTGTGGTCTCCCCTCTCCGTAATATGGGTCTTTGCACTTCCGTCTGAGGGGACTGACTTTGAATTGCCAGGAGAAAGTGTAATGGCTTCCCCCAGGAAGTTGTCATCAAGACACTGTTGATTCTCTCTGGGACCCATCTCTGCAGCTCCTCTTTTCTCCTAGTGTGATAACCGGATTCAAGTCCCGGCAAGCCCTTTTATGGGCCCTTTAGGTGAAGCACCAGTTGTGACCTGTGAGGAGGTTATGCTGCACTCCAAAACCGTTGCTCTGGTCCTGTAATTTATACAGGCAGAGACCAGGAAATGTGTGTGGGAATGAGTGACAAGTGTGTGGGATAATGGCAAAAAGAATACAAATTTGGATCACATCAAATTTATTGATACCGATTCACTACAGGGCTCTACATTCAGTGTTGCAGCTCAGGGAGTGATAGTGTTTATTTAGTTGGATGAAAGAAAAAAAAATGACCAAAATGAACAAATCAAAGATGTCAGTCTCCTTTGTTTTAATGTAAAAGAAGGGACTTTAAAGGCTTAAGGAGCCTGGAATATTAGAATTGTCATTTAAGATCCAGTTGCCCACACAAGGAGAATCCAGGAACCACATCTTTCACCAGTACTTTGAGAAATATGTTAATAAAGGGAGCCCCAACATCCTTAGAGTTCCTTTATCTCTCTTCTTTGTAGATCATGCCTTACTGTAGGAATTGCAGCCACTCAACTAGAAAGCAAACGTAGTGAGAGTAAATGGAGCCTGGCGCAGCAGACACAGCCTAGAGTGGTGGCCAGTAGGGTCAGAGCAGACACCAGAGGAGTTTGTCAGTGCAGACCAGTGGCTCTAACTACATGAGCATGGTGATCATACAGGTGAAACAGACAGGGAGCCTACTAAATTCGTACTTACCTTTATAAGCAGAAAAGTTCTAGGTCAAGTGGACAAAAATAAAACTCAAATAAAAAAGAATAAACAGCCACAATCCTTCAACCTATTCTCAGACAGATACCACGACTCTTGAAATCAAGAGGCTGGATCCTCATGAGAAATAGAACCCATTGCAGTACCAAAAATCTGTATTTTTAATCTTTTGCCCAACCTTCTCCAAAGGAACATAAGAACTCTTACAAAGCAACTGTGCACTGGGGAGAAGGAAACCATCAGAGCTTTGGGGACTACTGGACACAGTTCTTAAGTGACAGCAAACCCAAGAGACCTAACATAGCTGTCTTCCAGTCAGCATAGGGGCTCATGGATTCATGTCACAGAGAGTCCTCAAACTCATCCTGGGATTACTTTCCCAGTCTGTAATGCAGCATTGGCATAGAAGTTCCCTACTGGTTCCCCAACCTGTGGAGTGAGGGCTACTATGGGAAGCAAGGTCAATTGTGAGAGACCGAACTGCCTCTGCCTATGACAAGAGTAAATAAAAAATAATGCTGCACCCGTAGTGTCAAAGACTTGCAAGATGCAGAGGTGGTGATTCCCACCAGGCCCCATTCTGTTCTCCAGTGGGCCTCCGCAGAGGACAGATGGATCCTAGAGAAGGTCCATAGCCAGGAGCTTAACCAATTGCTGACTCCAGTTGCAGCTGTTATACCAGGTGCAGTTTCATTGCTTGAGTAAATTAAAACATCCTCTGGTACTTTGCATGTGGTTTGATCTGGAAAATGACTTTGCTCTTCCATCCCTGTCCATAAGGCACACTAGGCTGCAAGGCCAGCAGAATACCTTCACTGTGCTACCTCAGTGGTATCTACACTGTGATTCAATTCACAGGAATCTTGGTCATTTTTTCTTACTACAGAATAACAACACGTTGGTCCATTATATTGATGACATTATGCTGATTGGATTGAGCAAGTTTTGGCAACAACTCTAGACTCATTCGTAAGACATTTGTGTGTCAGAAAGTAGAAAACAAACCTCTGTAAAATTCAGGAGATACCTACCTCTGAAATCTCTAGGAATGTAGTGGTGTTGGACATGTCAGGATATCCTTTCTAAGGTGGAGGCTGACGTGTTGCTTCAAAAACAAGGACAAGGTCTCGTGGGCCCTTGAACTTGAGAGGCAGCATCCTTCTCATCTGAATGTGTTTCTCTAGCCCATTTGCCAAGTGACTTGAGAAGCTGCTGGTCTTGAGTGGAGCCTGGAACGAAAGAAGGCTCTGTGGTGAGTCCTGGCTCATGTGCACACTGCTCTGCCCCTTGACAGGTTGACCCAGCAGAGCCGACGGTGCTTGAGGTGTCAGCAGCGCAGATGCTATCTGGAGCTCTTCACAGGCGTTTAGCACAAAAGTTCCGTTGTCATCTACACATAACTCTCCTGTTGAGACATCTGTTGGCTTTCTGCTTGGTCTCAGCACAGGGTGAATACTTGGCCATGGTCAACCTAGTTACTGCATGACCCAAATTCCCATGCTGAACTGGGTGGTGTTTTACCAACCAAGCTAGAAAACTGAGCACTGTGTCTTCTGACAGAAGTGGTTTATGTAGAACACTGTGGCTGAGCAGGCTCTGAGGGCACAGTGAGCCACACGATACTGTAGCCCCGAGGCCTAGCATTCTCATTCCTGCTACACTGCCTTCTCTCTGCTAGCCTGTACCCGGAGCCTCACAGGGAGCTCCTTAGCATCAGTTGACACACACAACCCAGGCGTGGGTTCTGGATGTTTCTGTATGTGGGAGCCAGCAGTAACACTACAGCCCCTTTGGGTGGTCCCTTTAGCATAGTAGGGAAGGAAATCCTCCTAGGAGACAGACCTCTGGACAGTGCACTTGGATGCACGTTTTGGTTGGAAGGAGAAAAGGCCAGATGTATAACAGACCCGTTCATGGACTGCAGCCAGCACTCAGGGACTCAGAAGGAATGTGACTGGAAAACTGAGGACATGGATATGGGGAAGAGATGTATGCGCAGAAATCTCTGATTTGGGAAAAAAAGGTGAAGATAGATTTATATCCCCTGTGAGTGCTCACCAAAGGGTGACCTCAGCAGGGAAGGAAGGACTTTGAATCATCAGGTAGATTGGATGCCCCATTGTGCACATACTGCTTAGCCACTTCCTGATCTATGATGATGTTCTTTAGTGAACTCATGAACAAAGTGGCCATGTTGGCAGCCATTCCCCAGGGAATCAGCCAAATGCTTGCTGAAAGTTCGGTTAGACTGGATCACTCCAGCATAGTAGGGATGGAATTTCATTCTTATGGGAAGAGACATTTATTCTGCAAATGGATTTGCCTTCCCTTCATGTAGCACTTCAAGCCAAACTGCAGTCTGTGGACTTGGGGAATGCTTTGTCTGCCATCAAGGTGACCCGCACAACATTGCTTCTGATCGGGAAACACTTAAGAGTGCAGGAGGTGTGGCAGCGGGCCACACAGGACTCCCTGTCCTGCCTTGTCCCCCATTTTGAAGCAGCCACATGACTGAACAGTGGAAGAGCCTTTTGGAGAAAAAGTTCCAGGTCTGGATACATGACATCACCTTACAGGGCTGGGGCTGTGTTCTCCAAAGTCTGTTCTAAATTGGCATCCAGATCAGGCGCTGCTCCTTCCCTAGCCAGGACCCATAGGTCTAGAAGTCAAGAGGAAGGAATGGGAGTAGCACCTTCCACTTCCCACAGTGATCTGCTAGCAAAACCTTTGCTTCCTGTTCCCGAGACTTTCTGCTCTGCTGGAGGGAGGAAGCCTTCCACCAGAAGACACAATGAATGACTCCACTGAACTGGATGTTGGGATGCCACCTGACACTTTGGGCTCTTCATGCCTCTGAGGCCAGAGAGCTGCAGACCACCATGGGGAAACGGATACTTCTGCACCCTGGAGGTGAGGAAGAGTATGCCTGGAACCCAGGAGATTACTCAGGGTATAACCAAGTCCAGTCTGTAGGGCCAGGGGAAAGCTAAAACCCAATTCAGGCAGGACTACCAGTGACCCAGATCCTTCAGAAATCAGGTCACCATGTTAGGTAAAGAACTATGACTAATAGGGGGAAGGAGCCTTGTGGAAGCAAAGGGAATTCAGGAGGAGTCGTGGGCTAAGGTGATTATAAAAGCAGCTATGACAATCACTGTCACATGTGTTTCTGATTTATTTGTTATGAATGTGTTTGGTCTGCATATACATATATTCAGCAAATATCCTTGCTTTCCTCTCTTATCTAACATAAGAGGTATTGCTAATTTTACATCAAGCATGCAAGTTACAGGATACTGGAAGAAGAGTAAGCACTACTTCAAGACTTCAGTGTTTTCAGATGGACAAGCGGAAGCTGAGTCATATTAGGTAGAATTATAGGGTTTTTTCCCCCAAATTAAGTATCATTTAAGAAGCTGTGTCAATAGATGCCAAAGTGACAAGGAGTGACTTTGATGGTTATTTTTAAGTGTTGACTTGCCTGGGCTAAGGATGGCCAAAGAGCTGGTTAAGTTATTTCTGGTATGTCTCTTAGGGTCTTCCTGGGAGATTACCAAAGCACTGTCTTCTCATAATGGGGGCATCATCCAAGCCACAGAGACCCAAGGGAAGCGAAGGCAGAGTGCTGTCTGCTTGAGCCAAGCCACCTGTCCTGTGCCCTCACATATTCTTAGCCCTGGGTCTCTGTGACTTCAAACTCAGACCAGGCCTTATATCAGTGGCTCTCCAGGTCTCAGGCCTTTGGACTTGGACTGGAGCCACACAACTTTGCTGGGCCTCGAGCTTGCAGACAGCTGATGGGGCAATGTCTCTTTGGATAAATCTTGTTCTGTGTGTCTGTGTGTCTTGGTTCTGTTTCTTTAGAGGACCCTGAGAGCATTATCTGATTTGAAAGATGAAGTCATTGAGACTGGGGAGGGCAGTAACTAACATGCAGCCACTCAGTTACAAACCACACAGGCCCAGGATTTGAATGCAGAAATGAAGAGAGCTCGCAGCTCGCTGGGATCACAGCGCTGCTTCTTGTCCTGTCACCCCTCCTTCCAGCTCCCTTGTGTCCCCAAAGGACATTCACAACTACTACTATTTTGTCTTTTGGCCTGGAACGTCTTTATGTAGTTTTCCGCATCAGAAAACCAGACAGGTTTAGTAAATAGAGAACCAGTGCACTCACACATGGGGATACTCTACCAGACTCTAAATCATACTGGCATACTCTGTCCCATGCCCTGTTACGAAGGCATTATTTTCCCTATTTTACAGATTGAAAAGCTGAAGCTGTAAGCTAACCAAATTGCTCTGATGCACACATACTGAGAATACAGCTACAATACAATGAAGTGTCTCATACAGTAAGCATTCCATGAATATATTGATGGATAAATAAACAGAATGTCACATGGAGTATGTTTAACCTGTATCTTCTGACTTCAATGCTTTGCTTTTTTCTTGTATGTCTCATTGATGTAAACTTGGAGTAAACTAACTTTCTGAGGGTGGCTCTAGAGTAGTTCAGACACCCACATCCCACAGTAGAGAGGCCGCGTTTGGCATTTAGATCTGGCTCTCAAATCCAGCTTCTGGCAACACAGACCATGGGAGGCAGCAGTGATAGTTCGAGTAGCTGGGGCCTCACCACTCCACTGGGAGACCTGGGTTGCGTTCCTGACCCCTTGCTCCTGCACCAGCCCAGTCCTGGCTGTCGCAGGCATTTCAGGAGTCCACAGTGGGTGTGAGTATACTGTTTGTCTCCTTGCCATACTCCACCCACCTCTTAGGTTTTTAAATTTAACTTTAACTTCCTTGATTACCTTTTTTTGAGATTCCTCATCTCCATTTTACTAGAGAGCAAATCTCTATACAAATACATAGACATATACACACACAAATTCAGATATATAGATGATGGATGGATGAGCAAGGAAAAGCTTTGGCTTAGACTATTTTTACTCTCCTTAGGGGGTGGGCACTGTGATGCAGCAGTGTAAGTATGTGGTTTGAGTCACAGTTATTCCACTTATGTTCCAACTTCTTGCTATTATGCCTGGGAGGCAGAAGATAATGACCCATGAGGGAGACCTGGGTGGAACTCCTGGCTCCTGGCTTTGGCTGCCCCAGTTCCAGCTATTGCAGGCATTCAAGGAGTGAACCAGAGGATGAAAAGTCTCCCCCTACTCCCACCCTGTCACTACCTTTCAAATGATGAAAATAAATAGTAAATTAGATTTATGAAGCAGATGTGAGTTAATTCTTGGAAGGATCAACAAGTTAAATCATTAGGTTACTGAAGGTCTTGGACAGAAAGTGATAACTTAGATACACAAAATTGAAGCGACTATTTGGCATCTCTTTCCCACAGGGAATGGATATGAGGTGAGTAAACCGTCCTGCAAAGGTTTTGCTTAGAGACCGAGAAGGCCCATGATGAGGAATAAATGTGAACAGATGTGTCTATTACCCAGAGATAAAATGTGCCCAATTATTTGAAAACATAAAAATCTGTTATTGTAAATGCCTAAGTGTGATAAAATTTTGATTTATCTAAGGCTAATAGGAAAAAAATTACCTAAACTTACCTGAAGTAGAAAAAACGATTTCTATGTTTCAGATTCTGTGGGTTTCCTTGTATACTCCAGGAATTCTGACGTTGTGCCTGTGGCCTTCAGCTCTGATCCTGACCCACCTCCCAGCCCTGTCCGCTCAGCCCTTTCTCTCTGAATGCACACAACGTGTTCCCCAGGCCTCTGCACCTTTCTTCTGCTCTTTCTTCGCACTGGAGGGCCTTTATCATGGTTCACACCTGGCAAATTTCTGCTCCCCTGAAGTGCACATCTCAAGAACACTCCCTGTGTGCTTCTGGCTTCATGTTTCACCCCTCTCTTCCCCCCCAACCCAGGGCATTTTTTTCCTAACTTTATTACCACCTCTTATAGTATTAGAGCAGTGTCCTGTATGTTTCACGCATTTACCTGCACTTGTACTTATAAGTCACTACATAAACTGCCTGCTGTATGAAAGATCTTGGCATATCATAACAGCCAGCTTCTTGGTCATGCTCTTCACAAGTGTTGAAGCTTCGCCACCTCCTATCAGTTACACACGATCATTGTGTTCCTCCTACAGATGAGGACGTTGAGGCTTGGGGAAGGTGAGCGATGCCAGGAGATCCGCAGCCAGCACAGTGTCAGCCTGTGGATTCTAGTACCTGGTGTGTACCTACTCTCTCTCCATGCTCAAGGCCAGTGGCCAAGGTGAGGGAGACAAAGCATTCAGTTCTCCAGCACCAGGCCCTATCCGAGGATCCTGTGCTTTAGACAAGTCTCCCTGAATAAGTGAAAGAATGAGTAACTGAATGGGTAGGTGGATAGTATACACTTCACCTCGCATGACAAATGTCCACTGAAAATGTAACAGTATATTATGTACAATATGTAAATGGATAGGCATAAATTTTGGAAAACAAATCACATTTTAAATATATTTGAATTTTTTTAAGTTTTATGGTAAATTTCCTTGCAAAGCTTATTTCTACATTATATTTCTATTTGATTTTTCACCTAGTGGGGGTGCAGTGCGCAGGGTAGACGGACGTCCAGCTCCTGCTGTGTGTCCCCAGTGACATCACTTCCCATCAGTCAGCACAGCTCTGCAGTCTGAGGCCATGGGCCCACCCGAGGAAAGGGACTTTGGAAGAGGTCCAGAGACGAGCAATGAAAATGATTAAATGGTTGGAAAATTGTCTCTCTGAAGAAAGGTCACGGGATCTGGGCCTGTTCAGTGCAGAAATATGAAGAGGCAAACCTACCAGCATACTTCCCGGATGTGGAAAGGAACAGGCAAAGGTAGGCAGATGGTTTTAATTTTTATTTGAGATGGGAAAAACACAGGATAATTAATTTCAACAGAGCACGGAAAGTTCGGGTTAGTCCTTGTAAAGTTCCTATAAAACAATAGACTTAATTAACCCCCAAAGCTATGGTATTTCTGTCTTTGGAATCTTTTTGTGGAAAGAGTCAACTTCCAAAAGAGCAGGGCACGGGTATGCAGGAATGTGGTCAGCAAGCAAAGTGTCCCACTAGGACTCACACATCTGTGTTCTCCACCTTGGAAATGAAATTCTATCCAGCCAACTTGGCTTCTTGATGGAGCCTCCACTGATTTCTCTTTATGGCTTTTTCCTATCATTTTGAAAATGTGAAATCCAGTGTCTTAAAAGTAAATTATTTTAGAAAATCTATCAAGTATTCAGTGAAACACTTTTGGCAAGAACTATTACGGATTCATGAGCAATTTCAACGATGATTTATAAACAATTACCAGAGAAGGGAACACGGAAAGCTGAGAGGAGAGAGCACTCGGTTATAAAAGCAGGCTGCAGAGGCACTCGCCTGGCTGTCTGCTCCCTTATCTCTGGACAGCAGCGTCGGTGTGGATAATGAGACAGTTTGTACTGCTCAGAGCACCGGGACACTATCTGTTTGCCTTTCACAGACACAGGGCCTCTGAGCTGGAAATGACAGTAACGGTTTCTGTCTAGCAGAGTGCCGTGCAAGTCCTGAGGTTAGCAGTGTTGCCATCGGATCGTGTTACTGCTGCGTTGCTCTGAAGAGTACTAATAGGGTGCAGATGTATTAATTTATCATGGCGTCAGAGATATGGAAATGTGCTGGCACAGAGAAGTGCATGGCTCTGATGAGACTTCCTCCTCAATCCCAAAGAATTCAGTTCCCAGAGTCCACTTACCCAAGAGCAACCACACTGTCTAGACGGCCTGGACCCGGGGTGTGGGGAGAATTGCCGGGAGTAGACAGTCAAATCAGAATGGCAAGTCCCTGCCTTTTGGGTTGCCAGGAAAAAGCAAAATCATATCATTGTAAATGCCAGCAAACCAACCTGAGGTTCATTTTTAAATTGTTTCCTCATTAAGATTATTTTTTTCAACTCAGTTCTTGAGTGGAAATAATTTGAAGGGGTCTTCAACATAGAAGATTTCTTCCCACAGATGCCTCATGTTCCACACAAACCAACAATGAAGCTCTTCTTCCAGCAAATGCAGACATGACTGCCTTCCCCATTGTCAGCTTGCCAACGTGCAGGCTTACTCTCGCTTCACACACAACGTGCTCGATGCAGACGAGACTTAAGGAAGAGTACTGGCAGTCCTGGCCTCTTGGATAAAGTCTTGCTTACACCTGTGCTGTCAGATGTGGGTGGAAGGCTCTGGATAAGTAGCTGTGGCTGGGGAGAAGAGAAATACATGTGCACATTCCACATCCAGTGAGAGGAATGGGGAAATAGTAGGGCCCCCACATGAAACGACCTAGACCTTCCAACAAAATAAGCAAAAACCTTCCTTGTGGACACTGCAGGAAGTCACCCTGTGTAATGTGTATACAAACCCTGGAACAGTTCCTATGCAGCTCACTCCTCCAGTCTGAGTTTCTCACGCTCATTAACAGACAGTATACACTCCATTTCGCATCATGCCTAGAGGGACCGTTGGCGAAATGACTGATTATTAAAAGCATGAACTTTTTCACTGGACCTCAGTGAAAGAATGGCATTGAGAGCTCTTTTTGCTGAGAAGAGAATTTTCACAGCAAATACTTCCCAGAAAGTTGGTTTTTAACAATACTTTTTGGCCACATCGGATATGGGGAGTGCCAAAGTTTCAGATATTTGTTTTCTGATTGAAATTTCTGTTCAGAAATATGCCTCATGTTTCGGAATAAGATTTCTCTTAAGTTTTGTGGAGTCAGCTGTTTTCATCAAAGTTTCAGCAAGTTCAGGACTCACTGTACATTCACACTGCTTTGTAGGCAGGAGGGTGAGCGCGGACGACATGGAGTTTATTTAATGACCCCCGTTGTCATTTCCTTCGATAAGGAATTCTGCAGAGTTCCTAGTTCATCTTTTTGTTACACTAGCCCCTCCTGCTTCCAAAAGCAGTGGAATGTCACCCTCTCGCCAGGGGCAGTGGCTGGGCGAGTTTGACCCTGTCACCTGTATCTGTCATCTATCCATCATCCATCCATCTTTCTCATTAATTTCTGCCAGTTGGATATTTATCATGTCCCTACTTTGCACTGAGTGCAAACATGTATGATATATATTTGATAAATCCTTTTCCTTTGGGAATTTTGATATTTTGGAGGGTGGCACTCAAGTCCCCAACATAGAACTGGTCACCAAATGCAGAGGAGACCGAGTTCTGTGGAAGTAAGGTGCTGTTTTTAGTGGAGAGAAGAAATATTAAAATGGGATTTGCAAAAGTAGGGTTCGCATTTGAGAAATACTTTGTGGCATAAAAGTAATCAAATTGGGGGAGCAGCTGTTTAGGGTTATTGGTATGAGAGAGGAGGCGTATGTGTTGACTCGTTTTCTTGGTTACAAGAATGGGTAAAATGATAAGAATAGAGGAGAAGGTATACATTTAGGGGATAAGTGGACACAACAGAAATTGTTTTAATGATGGATTTAAAGTAAGGTATGATAGTAGATGATGTTAATCACACAGGGTAGGGAGCTGCCTTCAAACTGCACAGAGAAACTTGGGTTGAGGTTAAACACAGGAAAGTGGCCTGGTCAGATGTGAGTTTCAAATCCAGCACCCACACTTCTTGAGGGGCAGTGTCATGCAGAGAAACCAGCTGGCCATCAGACTCAGTACAGGAAGTATTCCAGGTACCTAGGTACAATGGCCTGAAGCAGAAGAACAAAAGAGGAGGCTGAGAAACAATCCCACAGTGTAACTGGTAGAACTGGCTGGTGTACTGCATGAGAGGGAGGGGAGGGGAAGTGGTTCAGGATGACTACAAGCTTCTGGTTTGGGTGACTAGGTGAATAATGTTGCAATTAATTCACATCAGGAACATTGGAAGGAAGAGTGGTTCTGGAGAGAAATTCAGCTTTACTTTGAACATGCTGTATTATGAACATGATGAGTAAGACAGCCAAGTGGATCTAACCAGGACAAAGTTAAATATATATGAATCTGGAGAAGTGTAGACCTGGAATATAAATTGATAGGATACAGCTAGTGGTTGTTAAAATCAAGGGAATGGATGAGGGAATGAGTGTTTGCCCAGGAAAGGTGAAGATAGTAGGTGGCCAGAGACACAATACAAGGAAAAGCCAGCATTGGAGAGTGAGCAAGGGAGGGTCGCACATGGAGACAATGAAGAGTGAGCACAGTGCAGACTTCAGGGGTTCCGTGGGTTAAGCTATGCCTGGGATGCCACGTCCCATACTGGAGCTCCCAGTGCACAATGTCAGTGCTGGAGGTACCCAGCAAGGGGTGAGCATTCCGCAGCAGTTCGGCCTTCCCACTTTGGCCACTCCTCTGGAGTCCCAGGGCGCCATGTCCCTGATAGTGTTTGTACTTGCTACTCTGGCTTTGCTCAAACTGTGCATGAAATGGCTGTATCCACTGGACTTGGGTCTTGGAACATTTCCAGCTGCTCCTGCTGGGGCTGACGTCAGAGAGAAGTTAATCTTCCCATGCTTTCACTCTTCCACTCTGTGTCCCTGGGCACATCAGAAGCATGTGTTGAATGTGAGGCAGGCAGGGTATTTCTTCAGATAGCACTAGAAAGGCTGTTTGCAATGTGCACTGCGGTAGACGGACAGGCTGGGCTGAGCTATCACTGAGGGAGGATGATGGAGGGATGAACTGAACGTCTTTAAAAACTGAATTGCTCCTCGAAAGAATAATGAGAAAATGTTAAGGGTTTAGGATTCCACCATAAGGTATGGGAGACAAAGAAGTCTGAGGAGCAGGAAGGGATCCTGAAATCAGAAAATACACTAGAACACAGAGGGACCTGAACCAGGAGAACACAGGCAGAGAAAAGATCTTCTTGTGCTATTAAAAAGGTTCATTTTTGGGGGCTTAATCCTTGAAAGAATGGTATGGGGGGAGACAAAATCAGACTGAAAGGACTGTAGAGGGAATGGGTAGAATAAAAGAAGTAAGTTTAGGCCAATACTGGACAAGTGTTATGTAAGAAGAAAGCAAAGAATGAGTTCTTTTCATCTCATGCATATGCAAATGAATGTATATAACAGGTGTTCAGCAAGTATTTGTTGAATGAATGACCTTTGTTCCTTGCTTTTGATTTTTTATGTCTTTGAGAGATAGAGACCTTCCATCTGCTGGTTTACCCCCACATACCCATAACAGCCGAGGTTGGACCAGGCTGCAGCCAGGAGACTGAAATTCCATCTGGGCACCCCTGTGAGGGGAGAGGCCCAAGTACTGAAGCCATCCTTTGTTGCCTCCCAGGGTGTCCTTTAGCAGAAAACTGGAATCAGGAGCCAGAGCCAAGGATCAAACTCAATGATAGAGTGGAACACGGGCATCAGAACCAGTGTCTTATCTGCTAGGCTGAACGCTCTCCCGTGTTCTCCTTGAACTGCACTTGTCTGCAATAGGTGTAGGTGACAACAGTGGGGAGTGCTGCAGGAGAGAGGGGCCCCTCACCTACTGGTGACCTGTGCAAATAGAAGGAAATAACATAAGTAAGGTATTTCCCATGGTCTACACCACTCTGGCTAATTCACTGTTCACAAGGGAGGTAGAGACAGGTGTTATGGCGCAGCAGAGTAAGCTCCCGCTTGGGACACCTGAATCCCATACTGGATTGTTGGGGTTCAAGTCCCACCTCCACCTCTGATCCACATCCCTGATACTGCGTGCCCTGGTGGGCAGCAGATGAAGGTTTGAGCACTTGGGTTTCCGTCCCCTATTTGGGAGACCTGGATGGAGTTCCTGGCTCTTGGCTTTGACCCTGACCATCCCTGGCTATGCGGGCATTTGGGGAATGAACCAGAAGACAGAAGATCAATCTCTTTTTCTTCTTCCTCTCACATACGTGCACATGTGTGCTTTCTGGGTTGCTCTGTCTTTGAAATAAATGTTTTTTAAAAATATTGGGCACAAAGAAAAACCAGTTATCATTGCAATTCCACTTAACTGGCTGCATGGAAGTGAGATCTCCATGAGCAATGAGAATAGACGTCCAGGGTCTTGGTAGGAGAGCAGCGTTTGCATTCCTTGGGAAAAAGATTCGTATAAAGACGATCTTGTCTGAAATAGAGAGCAAGGATTATTGCACTGGGTACAAGGTGCAGCTAAAGGAGGAACACTGGAAGATCACAGATGCAGAGCAACAGGTGTCTCTGTAGACAAGGAAGCCTACTGCACACCACCAAGGGCAAACTGTGCATGCCAACGGACTGTCTCTGTAGTGCAGTGTCCATAAACTCAGCCAGGTATGTGGAAGGGACCGGTTTGGGCATGTATCCAGCCATGGCCTGCCAGGCAAGCACTGGGGTCAGGGCTTGCAGGAGCCAGAAGAGGCTGTGGTGTAGCAGTTTGCAGCTCTGTCTGTCTGTACCACTCAGCTGGAACGAGACACAGTCGGGGGGTACTTGCTGTCAAGCACTCAGAGCAAGTCTGCGTTTTACCCCGTGAGAAGCGGTCCCTGACAAGAATGTGTCTGGCATGTTGCAGTCTCAGCAGACACCATGCAGTTTATGTTTTCAGCCCAGAGAATGCAAGCGAGACGAAAGAAAGCACTCACTCTTACACAGTACACACTGCTAGGCACGTACGGACCAAGCTGATGTGACAAATCTGAGTACTCCCACGCAAAGTTTGTGAAAAAGAAAAGGCTCCTGCCGTGTATTTGGGCACGTTTAACTAGGTGAGCTAAGCTGGTCATTTCTGCCCCGCCAGGAAAAGGTGCGGTAGGGAAGAGCATCTGCCATCTGAAAGCTCTGTGGTGGACGTGGTTTTCTGTGTGGACCCTGTCTGGGGGTGGACGGACAGTCCTGCAGCAGATGAGACCTGCAAGATTTTTCTCTTGTGTTTCAGGTTCAGCGTGAAATAAACTCTGGCGTTATGCAGCCACATTCCTTTCAAAGGTCAGTTGGTCTCAGCTGACTTCATGTTCTTGCCACAAAGTACTCTTGATCTGAAACGGACTTTGTGGGGAAATCAGACACTGCTGTCTCCACTACAAAGTCAGTTCACATTTTTGCTCCAATTCCAGCATCATCAACATAACTGGGCTGCAAAATTCCTTCCTGGCTGGAATCTGTACTCTAATTACTGGTGTTAATCAGTCTTATAAATATATTGCTGTTACTTTACGAATATTTGGAATTTTTTTTTTTTTTTTTTTTTTTTTTTGCTTCTTGGGGGGCAGATCTTTTTCTTTCTGGGAAATTTCCTTTGTCCATGTTTTCCCCATTTGTTTTGGGAAGGATAGACTTTAACATTTCCCCATTTGTTTTGGGAAGGATGGACTTTAACATAACACATAGAGGTAAGAGGATGCCGAGTAAATTGTGACATTAGAGACCACACTTCACTCCCTTTTCTTCCTAGAGCAGTAACGTGTACGTGTTTCTCTGATCATGCAGAGGGAACTAGCTCAAGCAACCAGTGATGACTGAGTACTCACAAGCTAATACATAATTAAGGCATATTCTATACTCCAGCTTGCTCTCATATTGTGAATACAGAGACGTGAGTAGGGCTGTGGTTGCAACCTTCACAGTGTCTGCCACCTTGCTCAGCTGACGAGATTGTAAATAATAACTGGAAGAACAAGAAACAGTGTAAGACAGGGTCCACTACATGCTGATCCCCAGATCGGAGCTCAGGGTGGGTCAGGACTGGTGGGGGAGAGCTCAGGGAAGGAGCACTGGTAGGAAGGGCAGGAGGAAGCGGGGAGCATTGGCAGAGCAGGAGAACAGCAGCGGGGAGCGGAAAGAGCGGGGAGCAGGAGGACTCATCGCGTGTGTACTGCGCTGCAGGACAAGGCTAAGCTGTCGCCCGGGCTTCAGAATCTGTGGCCTCTCCTGACCCTTTCCATCCTGAGTGATTAACAACACAAAGACACCTTGCCGGCTTCTCCCACTGCTGGTGGCCCTCTTCCTCTTGAGGCCTCCCTCTGCAAGCTGTGCCCTCTTGTTGCACGAGGAGCAGGTAAGAGGAAAGGTGAGCAACATGGCCAGTGGCTGCCTTGCCTCTGCAGCCTGCCGTGCTCTTCTGTCGTTACCAGCCACTGCTCTCAGGACCTGAGCCCTCCAAGCGTGCGCAGACCCCAGCAGTGGCCAGTGTCTGCTCATCATAGGCTAGTTTTTATTAACCCTGGGAAGCTAAAGAAAGATCTAGGGGCCAGATGATGCTATGAAGGGTGTCACCTGGGACAGCTCTGAGAGCCAGGCCTCAGGATCCCAAGTATCAGTGACCGGGGATGTTAAGCCATTGGCTAGAGATGCTGAACTGGTGTTTTGTTTTACTTCTGCTTCTTTCTATCCTTAGTTTTTGTGTCTTTGGTTTGCCAAATGCAGCCATTCTGACGACAGAACAGGTGCAGGTGCCTTTGTCTTTTTGTGGCGGCCTGTGGAGCATCCCTACGGGCTGTCTTGTCCAGAAATATCCTTAAAAAGACTGGCAGGAGAAGGAAGGATGGAGATGGTCCCCCTCTGGAGCCACTGTTGCTCTTGGCAGGGTGCTGCCAGGGTCTAGCCACGTGCCACTTAAAGCTCAAGCACAGCCCATTTCACCAGGAGCAGCTGAAACACAAACGCGGAAGGACAGGACACTCCCGTGCCCTGTGACTGAGCTGTGCCTCCCCCCGACACGGGCAGATGTCACCTGGTGACAGCGCCTTGCAGAGCTCTTGCACCAGAGACTTGGTTCCCTAAATACTGCGGCACATTGCCCTACGTTTTCTTCTAGAGTTCCGAGTACTGGGATGGAAGGGGCCCAGACATGTCACTCTCAGGAAGCACTGTGATGCTCAGCTACAGGAAGGTGTTCACTCACACACAGCCCCAAACAGCCACCATGGGTCCCTGACACGCTCCAGAGATGTCCCTCCTGGGGACGCCAGCCAGGGACTTCCTCAAGCTTCGGCACACCTGCAGGATGAGTCAGGTGGTGCTTGGGGCTGGCTTCCTTCCTCAGCTGAGAATGCCTGCAAACACAAGTGCATACCCAGTCAGTTCCAGCACATCTCAGTAAAATCAAGAAAAGTTGCTCAAAAGAAAAATTCTACCGTCTACATTTTCCTCTTGGCACTGTTCTATTACATTTGGGGTCTTCAGTAGGAAAGCCATCTTCTTGGTCTGCCACGCTTGCTTTAGGCTGTATATTACAGGCCCGACCAACTCCGGGCCGCTCCGTGACCACGGCCTCCACTGGTGGATGTGCTGCTGTAGCTAAGACAGGGCTAGACGCTGCCAGACCCCAGCTCTGAACCTCCAACTCCAGAGAGCAAGCTGCCATCCTGGATAGACACCTTCTGTTCTCAGAAACACCTTCCCCTCAGCATAGCACAGCTCCAAGACAGGTTTCATGGGACCATGCAGAGTTTAGGACTCCCATCAAGTATGAACCTACTGCACTTCTGAGCTGGGCTCTCCCACTCCCCCACGTGCACTGAGAAACCCTCTACATTTCCCAAATAGCCAGGTCTCAGCTAAGAAGGAAAAGGCATTGTGTAATTTCCATTTTAACAGCTGCGTAGAGGCGTGCTTGCTCAGGCAGTACTGAGTTCTGCGTTGATAGTGTCTAGGTTTTCTAGAGCAGCACTCCAGGCTATTATTATAGCCCCATAGATGTGTATTAACTAGACACTGTGTAATATACAAGACCTAGAAAGTCTAAAAGACTGAGCTAAAGCTCAAACTAACATATCTGATGTTTTATTAATCACGGTGGCTTTTTGCATTTGATATATAAAGGAAAATATATGAGGATAAGGCTCACTGTAAACCAGAGTAGCAATAAGTCATCATTTAAAATACTTTTCTTCCTCATTTTTTATTTTTTTGAGATTAATTTTATTTTGAAAGGCAGAGTTACACAGAGAGGGAGGTCTTCCATCTGCTGGTTCTCTCTAAATGGCCACAACAGCCAGGGATGGAGTAGGTCAAGGCCAGAAACTAAGAACTCCACCCTGGTATCCCAGTTGAGTGGCAAGGGCCCAAGTACTTAAGCCATCTTCTGTTGCCTTCCTGTGGGGAGCAACTCGGACTAGACTAAGTTACTGGAATTAAGACTTATTCTATGTATCTGCTCTCCCACAATATGGCGCTGAGAAGGGAGTAAACAACTTCTACGCAGCTGCCTCTTGCCAACTTGAGTGATGACCTGCAGGAGCTGATCTTGCTCCTGATTTGAGGAGAGCAGCGTACTCGGTGTGTGGGTAGCAGAGTTGGGATTGGTGGAAGAGGACTATAAAGGAGGAGAGAGACAACATGCACCAGGAACACCTGAGGAACATCTGAGCAGCCCCCGAGAGAGCCGGCCGGCGGTGTGCCGCTCCCCCACGGAAGTGGGGAAAGTGGCAGGGGGGCCCGCCCCTCCACGGAGGTGGAGGGACGGTAGCCAACCCGGGAAGAACCAGCAGCAAACCCGGGAAGGGCCAAGCAGACAAAAGAACAGCGCAGGGTCCTGTGTCATTCCTCCACGAAGAGGGGGAGCGACACTTCCCTGGCACATTAGGGCACTGGATCACAAGTAGCACAGCTGGGGCTCAAACCAGTACTCATCTGGAATGCTGGCATTGCTGGGTGTAACTTAACCTACTTTGCCACAACGTTGGCTCCTCTGGTCATTTTTTAAAACCAACTTCTTGTGCAGTATGAGGTTGTAATTTTCTTTACCTATCTTCTGCAGAAGAGCTATCTTGCCAACTCTTTCTGTGAAGATTACTTCAGTAACAACTGGATAATGATTCTGTATTTAATTGTGCACATGTTAAACTATTGTGGGTGGCAGTATCTGGAAAGCAAAGGTTCAAGTGCATGCCCCACAGTGAAGCAGACTTCCCAGACCCCACCAGCCAGCCGGAGCATTCTGGAGGTGATAAGTGACCCTCTGACATCTCCATGCGGTGGGGAGGCAAAAGTCATTTGGTATGTAATTATACCACACTGTTACTGGTGTTTCACAACTGAGGCATGAAAACAGCCAGACAAGGAGAAGGTATTTGTGACAGATATTATCAGCAGAAGACTGGGATGAAGAACTGGGACAACTAAGGAGAGGGTCCAATAATATAAACCAAAGAACTAGGAGGGGGAGATGCTTGAATACAAAGTGTCTGGGACTGGCATTGTGGCACAGTTGTTGAGGCCCACATCCCATACCAGAGTGCCAACTGAAGTCCCAGCTGTTCCATTACTGATCCAGCTTCCTGCTCATGGATACCCTTGGAGACAACAGGCGATGGCTCAAGCTCTTGGGTCTCTGTCACCCTCGTGGGAAATCCAGATTGAGTTGCAGTCTCTTAGCTTCAGCCTGCTGTAGTCCTGGCTATTGCTGACATTTGGGGAGTGAATCAGCAAACAAGATACCTGTCTCTTGGTCTCTGCCTCTCTCTGTTGCTCTGGCTTTCAAATAAGTAAAAATACTAAGAACTAAAATTTTTTTAAAGGATTGTTAAGTCTCCATTAAGCATTTGGGAAAAAAATGTTAAATACCATGAGTCATGAGAGGAGCAGAAGTTAAGTCCACAGTGCAGTATCACTACACATCAGAACACCACATCATGTTCACATGAGGACATGAACCAACTGCAATTCTCATCCAGGGGTTGCTGGATTAACTGGTGCAACGACTTGGGAAAACAACTTAGTAGTATCTCTTAAAGCTTTTTGATGCACACCCTAAGACCCAGGGATTTCACTCCTGTTCATCCAGCAGAAATACAACACTACTCATACTGGCAATATCTGGTCCAAACAAAATTGAATGTCACTAGTAGACTGGATAATCTGTGGTACACTCATTAAGTAGAGCAGTACATAGTGCTAATTAATGAATGACAACTGCTTCTAACAATAGATACAAATCTCAAAAACACACTGATACAAAAATGCCAGATACAAAAGGTTCCCTTTATATGAATTCAAAAAGAGGCACAGCTATGGTTATCTTGGTTTGAATGGACTAGAACAGCAATGTCCCCTGAGTGGTGGTCAGGGAGGCAGCTACAAGGGGCCTCTGTGGTGCCAGTCACGCTTGTTTATTCACTTCCTAAAAAGGAGTCCAACTGTGTACCTTTAATCTGGGTTCTTTTCTGTATGAATGCTATCACGGTTCACAATTGGCAAAACTGAAGTGAAGCTTAACTCACGTTCTTAATGCTTCAGATCCAAATGTACAGCAGTTTCCACAGCTTGTCTTCACAGCCCACTGATCATCGGGGGAGCAGCAGTGGGGCATGCACAACCTCTGGACATGGCCGGCCCAGTGAGAGCCTGGTGAGCAGACACCAGATGCCCCAGGAAGGGAAGGGAGTTACTGAGAGCGGGAAACCCGACAGGCTGGAGGGAGACAGGGACAAGAGGGCCTGGGCTGGAAAACAGACCTTGTTACAGACTCTCAGGTATGACGGTGGGGGTAGGGTTGCAGCTTACAGTTGGGCCATTTGGTCCCCTGACTCCTCGTAAGGATGCTGGGTCCTGGAGATGCTGAGCTGAGTGTACGAGGTGGTAGCTGGGCCAGGACACGAGATGGTGCCTTCAATAAGATGGCAGTATTTCACTAACAAACATGAAAACTGTTATCTCTTGGCAACTGAGCCTGTGTACGCTCCCCAGAACCCACAGGTGTGTGGGTCCCTTTAGCCAAAAGAAAAGGAAGAGTGGACACCTCTCATCTTCCCATCCCAACCTTGTCTAATCCCAATACTGGCTGATCAGAAACCATCATTTTAATTATATCTTTGCTTTGTTCTTTCCCGAGTAAGACCAGCCGTCCCCTTTTGTCTCCAGGGTACAAAATATCTGTTGCATATAAATCAGTATGGCCTCCTCTGCAGACCTCCCACAATCACTGAAATTCCTGGCATGCCTCAAACGGGAACATGACCTCTCCACTCCCTTTGCTGGTTTAATCACTCAACAAAAACGTTATGTTTTCCTCTGACCTTTGTTGGCGGAGTTGGCAATTAATCTGTATTCAGGGTGTGTTGAGTTTTTGTTTTGTTCTAGGCATTCTGCCCTGACCTGATAATCTAATCATGAATAAGACATGATGAGCCTTACAGTAAGTATTCATGTTGCAGTTCTGTGTGTGCAATTTTACATGTTTGTTTATGAAAACAGTAATATAACATACGAGACATGACTTAAGAAGAGAGAAAAAGATTTTTTTTTTTTTTGACAGGCAGAGTGGACAGTGAGAGAGAGACAGAGAGAAAGGTCTTCCTTTTGCTGTTGGTTCACACTCCAATGGCTGCTGCAGCCGGCGCTGTGCCGATCCGAGCCAGGTGTTTTTCCTGGTCTCCCATGCGGGTGCAGGGCCCAAGCACTTGGGCCATCCTGCACTGCACTCCCAGGCCACAGCAGAGAGCTGGCCTGGAAGAGGGGCAACCGGGACAGAATCCGGTGCCCTGAATGGCACTAGAACCTGATGTGCCGGCGCCGCAAGGTGGAGGATTAGCCTAGTGAGCCATGGCGCAGGTCAAGACTTTCTTTTCAATGGCTTCAGCAGAGAAGGCATGGAGGCAGTCTTGCTAGTGTCAGACCCTGTAACTAGTTAAGTCTGTTGACTATCAGAATAAAAAGAAGTCTTAGGGAGTTTAAAATAATCAACAGCAAAAGCAACAAAGAGGCCCCCTTACTCATTTCCAAATATCTTTTTCATGACACAAGTGCAAATGAACCAAACAGAGTAATTAAGATGTTCTCAAGTGCACATAAATTTGCATCTCAGGAAAACCTGGTACAATGCATTTTCAAACATTTGTCCAAAAGATGAACCTAATACCCAGAAGGCTTTTCAGCTTCCATCCTACTTACTCATCACGGGTAAGTGATACAATCTGGATCTTTGAAGAGTGCACCACTTAGCCACAGGCTTACTTAATCACCTGCATAACTCAACAAACCCTTTCTTTCATTTTTAAGAATAAATTCTAATTGAAACTATTTGACAAACACAAATTATAAAATTCTAACCATTATTAATCAAGGTTTACATCCCCAGACAGACAGCATCTTTTTTCAAAAAGTGAGGGAATTACAACTGAAACATAAAACCACACCTGTAGATTCCAAGATTGCAGCTCAGTGACTGACAGTGGTCTGAAAGTATGTTTGCTCTAATTACAGTGCTGTTAGCACCACTGGGAAATTCTGCAACACGAGTGGAGAAGACTTAAGCACTATGAGGTTTTCCAGAAAAGACACCACATCAGGGGAGTAACAAGATGGGTATTGTGCTTTGGCACGTGATACGCCAAATCAGTCAGAGCTGACAATAGCAAACTTGCTCACTAATCTCTCTTTTTTTCCTCTTTCAGCCTTTGTTGAATGCCTATCACATACCAGACACTACCGGACTGTGGGCAGACCAAGTGAATTAAATGAATCTCTGCGTCCTTGGAGCTCACAGTCTGGTGAGGAGACAAACACATAAACCCGTAATCACAGGGCCATTTGTGGAGCACTGTCCGAGAGCAGAGCGCCCCCGGGTGGAAGGAGGTGGTGATCCTGTTGCAGTGGGGAAGCGGGCAGGGGGTGGGACAGCACAGAAAGGCACCCAGAGAGGGTTTCGCGTGGGAATCTTGGCTCCTTGGCTTTCTCTCAAGCCCTATCAACACACTGGAAACACCAGATAAAGGTGCTGTAACAGGAGTGTTTAAAAGAAACAGAGTTTCTTTTCTTCTGTCACCGGTCATGTTGCTCACAAGGCTGTCCAAAGCACTATGACATGATCCTGTCTCTCAATGAGTGCTGTGCACCTGCTCGGTCTCTTAAAATAGGGTGTATAATGGATCTTCTACGGCTCGCACTTCAGCAAACCCTGGCTGTTATAATATTGTTGCTGAGCTGAGCCAGTGTTCCAGACCTGGGCCTGAAAGGGGCAGCTGCGTATTTCAGGCTCACATCTGTTAGCCTGTGACTTTCTGTGCTGCCCAGCATCTAGGATTCTTTTGGCACAAATAGCAACACAGGATTCACCTTCACCAGTGTTTCCACATGGTTGTGTTCTTCCTGGTGTCACCAACCATCACTTCTTGTCCATTGTTTCTTGTCATGTGAGAAAGATTTTAAATTTCTTAAAACCCTCCCTGAGTTACCATCGTAAAGCAGTTAGCAGTCATTATTCATGTACCAAAAACACAGTAGCAAGAAACTAGAAGCAGCCCATCCTTGTTCAGCAGTTCATGCCAGAACAAAGTATTAGGATTTGCAGTGTAACTTTTGACTAGGCAATTAGTTACCTTTGTTGCAAATCCATGGAGCACTCAATAAAGTAAACTGTCTTTGCTATGTTCTAATGTTAGGAAGTACTCAGAAATGCTCCCAGTCAACCCTCAGGATACAAGGACTAATGATAGGACACCAACTGAAACAAGACTGAGCCATATCTCTCCCTTAAGTCAAGTTTACAGATAACCTCTCTGAACATAAGTAGATTACTCCCCACTGTCTCCAGCCCTGGCCCCTGCTTCTCATCTCAGCAGCACCAAGAAAGGTGGACTGCCCCTGCAGTGCAATCACGAGGTGCACCACAAAGCCTTCAGATCACATGTGGGCGGCAGGATAGGGGGAAAGCAGCCTGAAGATAGTTACCAACTTGTCTAAAAACAGAAGAAAAAAAATAGGTAGGAGTTGGGGAGCTAGGCACTGCAACTGCCTCTGGTGTCATACTGCTTGTTAAAGCCCCAATTCCACATCAATAAAGCAGCACAAAGCTCCAGCTGGTGGCCAGCTGCTCCCCAGACCTTCCCACACCCAGAAAGGAAAAACGAAGGCCTTGGGCATAAGGCCTTGTAGGTTTGTTTTAAGCACAATTTAGATATATTGGGTTATCTGGTATTCAGAAAACTAATGAGTGTGCAGTCATGGACTGCCTAGATCATGTGGTAACTCTTGCTCGACTCAGAAGCAGCCCTGCGAGGAGGGAGAGATGGCCAGGCTTTCTGTAGCTCATGTGTGCACAGCTTGGACGCTGCTCAAGGTAGATAACCTCTACAGAATTCTGATTCCTTAGGACTAAACATTTCCCACCAGAGAGCTCTGTAAAAATTCACTGTGCTTATGGATGGAAAAAACCTGTGGAGACTGTTCTTAGCAAAGGTAATATCCTCTGTCTAGACCAAGAGTTCCAATAAGCTTTTCTGCATATTGGTACACTTGTTTTTATTGTTAGTCAGACCTATGAGCGAGTTCTCTATAGATAACAAATGGCTCATGGAAAATTTCTGCAAATCTTGATGGATGGGCCACAGATGGAACTTACTAGAATCCAGGGTTGACAAGCAGGTGGTACGAGGAGCAGAACCAGCACAGAAGCGAGGCAGCTTCTGATTCATTTTTGAAGCTCCCTGGAGGTGACATCTACTATCTTCCTTTCTCACAGACCACAGAGGACAAGGGGCTTTGTATTCATAAGCACAAGGCATACCCTGAAGTCAGATGAACAATTCTCATTTCACTGCAGCGTGTAGGAAGAAAGGATGCGTTTCAATAAGGAATAGTCATTCCTTCATGCAGTCCCTTCAGGTAGTGAACACCTCATCTGAGCCAGAGACCACGAATACTCTCACACAGCCCACAAACCGTGAGGGGCATGTAAAGGCAGGGTAAGGAGGGCATGGGGGGCATCCGGGAGACAGGGGGCAGCAGGTGCTGACGCATGATGGAGCGGAAGGCTGACCGCAGCTGGTCAGCAAGGTGGTGGACAGAGTGCTAGAGGCAGAAGCCAGGTGCAGGAGCAAAGACTCAGAGTTGAGATCGGCCTGGTCTCCAGGGGGAGGAGACAACACCCCTGACAGATAGGCAGTTTCCCCCAATTCTTAACTAGATGTCAGTTTTCACAAACCTGATGAGGAACTTATTCCTGAGGGTTCGAACTAAGGAAGACTATTTGTTACCCTGACAGAAGCAACGCATGTCCAAATGGCGGACTGTGACAGTGACGTCCATATGAGGAAAACATGGTAAAGGATTTAAAATGAATCGTGTACACGCATGCCCTGGGAAATAGCTACAGAACCTCAACTATGTGGTCAGCATCCTCTCGCTTCACACGAGAGATGCATTCTCCAAAGCAGCCTGTCTGGCCTCGACAAGACCTATGAATCGCAAGTCCTTTGCCCAAAGTGGGTGGTTTTGACCTTGGGAAGTATGAGCACATTTTAATAATTTTAATAACATGCTCATAATAGGATAGAAATGTATTAGCCCTTCTTTGGCGGTTCACTCTAAGTATTTTTTTAATCAGTGTTTTTGCAAGCAGATCTAGTGCTTACCTCAATTTCATTAAGACTGTCAAGTTTAAAAAATAGAAGACATAACTTAACACAAAGCTACAAAGATGTGTACGCTCTATCCTCAATTACTTGAAAATCAAATCTTCCAAATCTTTTCCAAGATGGTACCATGGGGCACATGGTAAAAGGTCATGGTTCTCACCGTGATCACACCTAACCCCTGGTGAGATAGAAGAATCCCACGACGCTGGCTGGCTGTGAGCCAGGCACACACTGAGCAGGAAAGAGGTTCTGGCCAGACGGGGAACAGAGAAGGTAAGCTGAGGGAACAGGATCAAAGTGGGCAAGGCCAGTGCATGCAGCAGAGCAGGACAGCCACTGGAAAGCAAAAGCAGAATTCCAGTGACTTCCCACGAGCTCAGCACGAAGCCTCAGGCTCCCTTTGGCCGGCTCTTCTCGGCCTTCTTGTCCAGCCATGAATTTCGAAGAAGAGAAAGAAAGTCTAAAAACAAAAATTGGATTGTGCATTGAAATCTTGAATATATTTGCATAAATCTGATTAGATTTCAGTGTCCAGGATATATACAGAATTCCTAAAAACTCAACAAAATAAAATTGAATAGCTGTTTCTCCAAAGAAGATATACAAATGAACAATAAACACATGAAAAGAAGTTGAATATCATTAATCATCAGCGAAATGCAAGTCAGAACTACAAAGGGCATCACTTCACACCATCAGGATGGCTATAATTTTTTTAAAACGTTTATTTATTTGGTGTAGGGGTAAAGCTGCTGCCTGCAGTGCCCTCATCCCATATGGGCGCCGGTTTGAGTCCTGGCTGCTCCACTTCTGACCCAGCTCTCTGCTATGGCCTGGGAAAGCAGTAAAAGATGGCCCAAGTCCTTGGCCCCTGCCCCTGGGTAGGAGGCCTGGAGGAAACGCCTGGCTCCGGATCAGCGCAGCTCTGGCCGTTGCAGTCATCTGGGGAGTGAACCAGCAGATGGGAGGCCTTTCTGTCTGTCTCTCTGCCTCTGTCTCTCCGTAACTCTCCCTTTCAAATAAATAAATTGAAAGAGTTATGGAGAAGCAGACGCAGACAGAGAGGTCTTCCATCCACTGGTTCACTCCCCAGATGGCCGCAATGGCCAGAGCTGGGCCAATCTGAAGCCAGGAGCCTGGAGCTGCTTCTGGGTCTTCGACTTGGGCCATCTTCCACTGCTTTGCCAGGCCATAACAGAGAGCTGGATTGGAAGTAGAGCAGCCAGGACTCAAACTGGTGCCCACATGAGATGCTGGCATTGCAGGTGGCAGCTTTACCTGCTGCAGCACAGTGAGAAATTCTAATCCTTTCTCCTTTTTTAACAGATTGTATGGTTCATAGAATTCTAAGAACACAGTGATACTCTCTGACTTCCAATCCTTGTGCATTGTCAGTGGAAGCATAAAATGGCATAGACACCATAGAAGACAGTGATAGTTCCTCAAGAATGGCCTTCCAATTCCGGATTTTTACCCAAAAAGGATTAAGAACACAGCCTTGAAGAAATATTAGACCCCTATGTTCTCAGCAGCTAACATGTGGAGGCAACCTCACTGTTCACTGGTATAAGAATGGGTAAGTACAACACAGTGTCTGCGTACCATGTTTCAACAAGTAAGGAGAGCCTGGCACATGCGACAGGACATGCATCTTGAGGACGTTATGCTAGGTGGAGTAAGCCATTCACAAGAAGGACAAACCCAGTGGGACTCCACTTCTATAAGGCATTTAGAAAGAGCTGTGGACACAGCTGGAATGCTGCTGCCAGGGGCTGGGTGCAAGAGGAAACAGCGTTACTGCTGAACAGCCACACACACGCATGTTCACCAAGTGGAAAGAGTAAGACAGATGGTGGGAATCGTTGCACAGCATCATAAATAGATTGACGACCACTGAATGACACACTTAAATAGGGCTAAGGCTGTGACTTCCCTGTTACAGGGATTTGAATACAATTAAGATAGTTGGGAAACATTTTAGGCAGTAATGCTGTGATCTCACCCATGTTGAGATGTGAGATAGATCCCTGACCACTACTGTGGAGAAAGTATATCACAGCAAGACAACAGGAGCCCAGAGTGCACAGACAGAGATGGCCCATCCCCGGTTATGGAAGCTGAGAGGAGCAGGAATTCACTGGGTAAAGCTACCAGGACCTAGTCATTTCTTGGTCAAATGGGATGACACAGAATTAGCAGTGAAGGGTAGAAGGGGGTGACCGCAGCTCCTTGTGCTGAAGTCCTCGTGCCAAGTCAGGAGCTGGCTCTCCATGTCCAGCAGACAGTAGGAGTCATGACAAAGACACAGCTAGAAGCTGTCGGAATAATACCAGTTGCTGAAAGAACAGCAAACAAAAGCAAATCCAAAATAGTGACTTAACAAAACCCAATTCTGACTTGCCTGACAGCCCACTGCAGGAATTCCTGGACAAGCAGTGGCCCTCATGGTGGCTCCAGGCCTCAGGATGCTTCCATCTGCTGTCTGCCCTAGAGCTGTGCAGTCCTCTGCATTTACCCAGTAGACATGTTGAAAGAGAAGTGCCTTCCGCATCATGCCCCAGAAAGTGCCACTTCACTTCTGTTCCTGCAGTGAGAGCTGAGTGTGTCCCTGTGCAGAACCAGTGGATAAGGGAGCCGTTACCAGGCTGCCACTTCTCCAACTGCCCTATCCCACTGTCATGGTCGATTCCACAGGCCAGGTAGGAGTTCCTGAACAGGGAATGTCTGAGTAGAGCACATTCTGTCCATCATGTGGTTGGGCTTCCTCCAGTCAGCTGAAAGCCGGAACAGAACAAAGATCCAGCCTCCCTGTACAAGAGGGGATTCTCTAGGGGGCTGCCTTTGGGTCCCCTACCCATGTGGTCCCTTGGGGTTTCACCCCAGCCTGGAGCTTCCTCGCAAGCCTGCCGGCCCACCCCACAGTCTTAGAGTTAGCACACTGTGTAAGGAATAAGCCAGTGCCTTACAATAAATGTAATCTTGTAGTTCCTATATAATACATATGTACTTTACTACGGATGCATGTATGCACGTACGTACACCTGTTTGGTTCTATTTCTCTGGAGAACGCTGACAAACACAACTGTGGAGGTGACGCTTGAGTTCTGGAGAGCCAAAGTCCACATTTGAAGCCACAAAACTCTTGGGCTTACGCTTCCAACCCTTATCTCCCACACTCACCACATGGCCCTACAGAGTCACTTTCGCCAACTTAAGTTTCAAGATCTCAGAGTGACATTATGTCTTTAATATCAAGTTCAAGGGGCCAGTTCTGTGGTACAGGAGGTAAAGCTGCTACCTGCGGTGCCTACATACCATATGTGTACGAACTCGTGTCCCAGCTACTCCAGTTCCAGTTCAGCTCTCTGCTAAGGGGCCTGGAGAAAGCAGTGGAAGTTGGCCCAAGCTTGCACCCCTGTATCTGTGTGGGAGACCCAGAAGAAGCTTCTGCCTCTGGGCTTCAGCCTGGCCCAGTGCCAGCCTTTTGTGGAATAAACCAGCAGATGGAAGGTTTCTCTGTTTCTCTCTCCCTAACTATGCCTTTCAAAAAAAATTTCAAATGTGGCTCAGCAACCAATGAACTTCAAGACAAGTTTTCTCTTTCTACTTCCTGCTCCAACCCAACAGATAATTTTGGTCTCCTTGTCCCTGTGCCAACATTAAAATTTCCATTCAGAAAAGAAGGGGACCACAGATCCCCAGTATTCACTGCTCCCGCTCCCTGGTCATAATGTCCCGGGAAGACAGGGCCCCTCCACTGTCAGTGGGAACTTTCCCTGCTTAGATGCTGATTCAGCTCTCTGGAGAGAATGCTCTTGGCGACTGTTCTCATGGTCCTGTAGAGAGAGCACATGTGAGAGACAGAGGGAGAGTCAGAGAGCCAGAGAGCGAGCTCCCATCTGCTGGCTATCTGCAAATCCCTACAATAGTGGGGATGGGAGAAGTCAAGAGCCAGGAACTCAATCCAGGTCCCCCACAGGGGTAGCAGGAGTGCAATTACTTGCCTCATCACCTGATGCCTTCCAGAGTCTGGAGACAGGAGGCAGGTGTACTTTAACTGCCAGGCCAAAAGCCTGCCCATCTCCTGAAGGTTTGTGGTAGACCTTTGTTCTCCACAGGTGAAATGGGCTTTGTGACCTAACCCCAGAATGACTGCGTAACTTCCACAACCCCTTCCTTTTATGACTATTTGGGGACACAATGATAGTTTCATAGAAAAAGGATTTGCTTATTTTTACGGAGTCATTCGTCATAAAACTAAATATGCATCTATTTCACTTGTTTTTATAAGATATTTTAAATATAAATTATAATTAAAGACTTATGCCCCACTAAATAGATTTCAACAAATAAAAACACCAAAGTTCATAAAAATATAGGCAGCGGTTATAAACAATAATCAAATGAAAAGATGTTCAACTTCAGTCATAAGAAAACACATTTTAAAATAGTCACAAAATCATTAAAACTACACTAGTATATAAATCCTGTCAATCAGCATTTCTTCCCTGTTTTGTGTTTTGAGCATTTGTCTTCCGGGGTCTGGCTCCTCACCTGACTTCTCGGGTGCCTGCTCACACACTGTGCAGATGTGTCCTCCTCTGTTCCTCTGCCCTGTGCCTGTCTCCGCAGACTTCACATGAGCGCTCTGACGCTGCCCAAAGCCTGTCTGGAGCAGGGCGGGTGGGAAGGTGTGGGCCTCAGGCCAAGTTCCCTATTTTACTGAGATGTTCCCGTGACTATGCCCTGTGTAACTTCTGAAAACTGTGAACCCGTCATTCACATAGACTGCATATTTACACGGCTTTTCTCTCCTAGAGCAGTTTCAGATGTGCAGCACCATTGAGCAGCGAGCACGGAGGGGTGCCCTGTGGTGCCTACCCCTACACACGCACAGCCTCCTCCCACGTCACAAATGACAAAGGCTGCAATGACACATCAGCCCCGCTGCCCACCCTTTCCACTGGGGCTTGCTGCTGGTAGTGTACATTAGTGGGGTGTCACGTGTCCACCACTCACACACAGTAGCGTCCCTACCCTAGAGACGACCTGGGCTCCTCCTGTTCATCCCCTGCTCCCCACCCTGGCGACCAGTGACGTATTTACAGTCTCCAGAGCTCGCCCTGTTACACAGCACATCATCTTCTCAGATCGGAGTCTTTGACTCCGCAATACACATTGGTGATTCCACCATGGCTCTTCCTGCCTTGGAAGTTCATTTCCTCCCAGGGCTGAATGGGCAGCCTATGTAGAGTTGCAGGCTCCCAGCTTTGGCCTCGCACAGGCCCTGAAATTGTCATCCAGGGAGTGAACCAGATCTGGAAGGTTCACTGTCTTTCTCTCAATCTCCTAGCTCTTTGTCAGTTTACCTTTCAAATGAATAAATAAATCCTTTTTGTTTTTCTTAAAAAAAAGAAAAGGAATTGGTCTTAGGTGCTTTCCTGGATACAAAAAGGCTTGGTCTTGAAAACACAGACTCTGGCTGAGAGGTGTATGCATTGTGAAAAAGAGCACATGAATATTTTGTGGGAGATAAGTTATTTGTAGGGTTTCAGAGAAGGGACTGAAATGGCCAGGATGAATCCCTAGAGAAAGCAAACCCTTAGGGGACTGGCCGCGGAGAACAACCCTGAGGGGAAGGCTGAGGAGGAATGTCCAGACAGAGTGTGAAACTGAGAGGAGAGAAGGAGGAGTAACCGCAGGGATAGGCAATCAGGACTCAAATGTAGACGATGCACATTCCTCTACTGAGTGGTGGGCATAGCTGACTGCAGGTGAGGTGAGGAGGTGACGTGGTAGAATTTCCCTTAATGAAGTCAGCCTTTGAGAGAAAAAGCAATGTGCAACATGGAGTTATGGGAAGGGGTTATTACTGGTTTTACTGGAAAAGAAACATTTTGCAAAGAAACCATCTAAGTTTTTGTTCCAATGAAAGAGATGCATGTATTTGCCAGAAAAGGCACTTCTGCCCTGCCAACATGCAACTATGAGGAAGAAAACGTCCTTCCTCTGAGCTCCCACAGTGCTATTAACTGGCCCATACAGTGGCATATGTGCCCATATGCGTCATTTTCCTACTAAACTGTCAGATTTCAAGGCAGCATCTAGGCCTGACTCACATTTAGGTCTGCAGAGTCAAGAAAAGTGTAGTGCTTACCTTCCGTACGGACAAGTGATGAGCACGGTGTTGGGCATTTGACAGTACTTAAGATGGTGTCCAGGGCCTTCACACCCCAAACAGCAGTACTTGGGTCTGAATCTTAGCTCTGCTTCCAACTCCATTTTCCTGCTAATGCACATCTGGGAGGCAGCAGTGGGGACTCAAGTATGGGTCCATGTCCTTCACATGGGAGACGTGCATTGAGTTCCTGGCTCCTGGCTTTGGTGTGGACCAGTCCCAACTGTTGCAGGCATTTCGGTGCTACAAAAGCAGATGGAAGAACCATGTGTGTCTCTCAGTCTTTGTTTCTCTAGCTTTAAAATGACCATCTTCTTTTCAAGGAAAAGCAGCCTCCTAACCCCAAGAATGTACAAGGGCTGAAGTGGATACTGCTTCCTGGAAAGAAGAATGGTGTTTAAGCCTCCCAGACCTAACACGTGCTACATAATTTACTTTTTCATATTTTTCACACAGTTTCCTCTCTGTATTGCTAGATAACAAACACAGACATCGAAATTATAATAAAATGCAACATCAGCTACTCTATAAACAAACGTTATCTTTGATTAATATGTTGAGATAAAGGACTTCAACAGCCCCATGGAGCCTCCCACCTCCCGGGCTGTGATAGCCACATCACATACTAATCATATCTTTGGTGCATGAAATCCCTGTTGCTTTATGTTAAATTGTTAATTGCTTTCCCAATGGTTTTCTACTTGCGTTATCCTTGCTGATTTCTTCCCACAGTTTGTTTAGGGCCTTTTATTTACCTTCCTAAATTGATTCTGTTATGTAAGTTTTACTTACGAACATGAATCCCCATTAAAAACCATTCACAGCTACAGTCTTGGATTTAATAGACTCTTTTGGACTAATCTTGCCTTTAGGCCCAGAAGTTACAAAGGGGATCCAACATAGCTTAGCTTCTAAGTTAAATCCTGAGGTTTAAATTGCCCTTCTGAACCCCTGCTTGTAAAACAGAAATCAGACCTGCAGTTCGGATGAAAACACAGCCTGTCCATCCATACCTGACTCAATCCCTGTTTTCTCCCAGAAATTCGCAAGGATATATTTTTCCTATGAATTCATAGCCCTTACCTGTGATGCCCATTTTATTATGACTTATGTTTATACTCTCTCAAGGAAGAGTAATGAGGACCACAGTATGCTTTTTTGGATATACAACATAATGGGTTGTAATGAAAGGACGAAATGTATTGGCGATGAATCAAGTTAACTAAAGGGTAAAATGTCTTCCTAATAAGTAATTGAGAGAACAAAGAGGTCAGAGGGTTTACTGTGCCTTATCTTAGATAAGGGGGAAGTTATATGGGATGCTTTTTAACAACAGTGGATTTAATGACCTGGAGCTGACAAGCCTGTCACAGAGCCCAGAGAAGAAAATGTTTCTAGAGGACAAATTGGCCAACTCTGGAGAGTGCTGACGAGCACTAACACACTAACAGTGTTTGACAAGACCCAAATCACTACACAGCCTTCAGGGAAGGGCTGGGCCCTAGGATCTGCCTTTTGTAACAAGAAGCTCTGCTGAATTGAATGTAGGATGACCTCAAATGACACTAAGCTACATTGTCTCTTATTTCTGGAAACTTGAGTGGGAGAAAACTTGAAACAACACTGACTGAATTGATATTTTGGCTAAATAGATTGCTTAGGTTCTCATAAATTATTCTAAAAAAAGTAGTCTCATTGTAGTTGGAAGTAATCAAACTTAGATGTAGAATAAGAACTTTGATTAAAACATCAGAAACACATTCTACATGTTCTATATATTCTATTTGCTTTCTACAGTTTTCATGGACAACAGATAATAAGGAGATTTTATAGTAAGTTTAAGGGAAGATGAAATTATAATAAGGTGAAACCTCTCCAAGTTTTCCAAATAAGAGAATATAGTACTTTCACCATGAGAATAGAAGAAAATGTCAGGGCATGAATGGAAATGGATTTCCAAAACATAAACATTCAAAAGAGAAATGTTGCAGAAATTTTGTGTGGCACTCACTGTGTTGAAATTCTGTTTCCAGAGGATTCAAGATGGTGGAATAGTGACAGGACTATCTGAATCACATGGGGAAAAATTAATAATTAAAAAGGGTTAAGATACGTGCTGAGATAAAGCTGTGGGAAATTTGTAGCAGGAAAATAAGAACAGCAGAGATGGTCAAGGTCCATGCCAAAAGAGCAAATGAGTAAGGGAAACAGTGGAGGATCAGACCAGGGAAGTGAGCGCCAGCCTCCAGTGGGCCAAGTGAAAGGGAGATCCATGGATTTGTGGAGCTGCGGGTGGCAGCAGGAGGGAGAGCTTGGCGAACTGCTTTTGAATTTCCACAAGGCGGGGGGTGGAGGGGAGAAAATATAAAGGAACAAACAGGAAAGTTGGGCACCTCCCTCCCCACCTCCCCCACCCAGACTTGCAGCTGGCTGTGAGAAGCCATTTTGCTCTTCAGTTGATTATATTTTTGGACCCAAGCAGGGAACTGCCACCCTTACTTCCCATGCACACATACCACCCAGCAATAGTTGAGGTCACCCCCACCCAAAAATGAGGGCCACAACAATTCAGAAGAATTTCTTCCTCCACCAGGCAATGTGTACAGCAAGGGGAAGCTCTGCCAATCAGCTCTTGCCACCCCCACCACTGAGAGGTGAGCCAGGCTCTAGTCGGAGGGGCTCTGCACACCCACTTGCAACACACGGACCCACAGCAGCTTGTAACAGAAGGAACCATTCTCATAGGAAGTCTCCACAGATTAGAGGTGCAGTTCATTAAGCAGTGCAAACTAGTGCTGAACACACCAGGGACTAATACCAGAGCATCCCACAAGTGTGAGGAGAAGGGCGGGTTAAACCCACAAAAGTGAACAAACTCCTCCAACCAGATAACTGGAGGAAAGCTACAAAGCTCCACAAGGCCCTTACCTTGGATACTTGCTCCACCCTGGAATACTGAACATAGCACTCAGGGTACAACCAGCACACACGTCTTGGTACTCACTGAAAGCATAGACTTCCCACTAAACCACAGAAACACTAATCAAAGAGAAAAGCAACCAGACCCAAATAAACAAATACAAAAACAAAGGAAAAACCCAAAATGAGAATAAGGAAGATGCTATGAGCCCTGCAAAGGGACACTGCAACACTTCAGTAGTACAAAGGGAAGATGAAGAAATTGAAGATATGCTACAAACAGAATTCAGAAAATTAATCATCAGATTACTTAGAAGCAATCAAGCAAATTCATGAACTACATGAAAAGTTTTCCATGAAGCTGAGATATTAAATCGAAGTCAGGATGAAATATCAGAAATAAAGAATTCAATAATCAAATAAAAAATGTAGTGGAAAGCCTTAGAATAGGTGAGAGGAAGAAAGAATATCGGAACTAGAAGACAAATTTTGGAACTTTTACAGTCAAAACAAGAAAAAACAAATTAGAAAACTAAAAAACACTGTTGGAGATCTGCAAGATGCTATCAAATGATCCAAAATGCAGGTCCTAGGAGTTCCTGAAGGCATGGAAAGAGAGAAAGTATTAAAGCCTGTTTTGATGAAATAACAGAAAACTTCCCCTATCTGGAGAAAGAGACATCCAAGTACAGGAAGCACGTAGAACTCCCAATACACACAACCAGAAAAGACCTTCACCACGACACATTGTAGTAAAACTCTCCACAGTAAAACATAAAGAAAAATCCTAAAATGTACATGAGAGAAATGCCAGATCATTTTCAGAGGAACCCCAATTAGACTCAGAGCAGGCTTCTCATCAGAAACACTACAGGCTACGAGAGAATGACAAGATACATTCCAATTCTTAAGAGAAAAAAAAAACTGTCAACCCAGAATACTGTACTCTGCAAAGTTCTCAAAAGATGATCAAAGATGTGCTACTAAACACAGAAACAGTTACAGCACTACTTAACAAGGTGGATGCAAAAAATTGCCCAGTAAAAGTATAAAGGAAACCAAAAGTAAAAAATGAGAAGTATTAATGGGAAATGTGGCAGGGCAAAGTTATTACTTAATAGTCACCCTGAATATAAATGGTCTCAACTATCAAAATTGGCTGAATGGATTAAAAAATAAAACCCATCTATTTGCTGCCTATAAGAAACACATCTCACTAACAAAGATCCAAGCAGGCTGAAAGGGAAAGGATGGAAAAAGATAATCCATGTTAACAGAAACCTAAAAAGACCTGGTATAGCCATCCTAGTAACAGAAAACAGACTTTAACATAAAAACTGTTAAAAGAGACAAAGAAGGACACTATAATAATTAAGGAATCAATTCAATAGGAAGATGTGATTATCACACATGTATATATGTCTAATTACAGGGCAGTGGCTATTTAAAAGAAATATTAATGCAATTAAATGGAGACATAGACTTAAGTACAATAGTAATGGGGGACTTCAATGCACCAGTTTAAGCAATGGACAGATCAACCAGACAGAAAATCAGCAAGTAAACATTTAATTGACACTATAGACAAATGGACCTAACAGATATCTACAGAGCTTTCTACTCTACAGAAATACACATTCTTCTCAACAGTTCATGAAATTTTCTCTAGGACTGACCACATGCTAGGGCACAGAGCAAGTCTCAGCAAATGCAAAAACATCGATATCATACCATGCATATTCTCTGACCACAATGGAATGAACTTGGCAATCAACAACTCATGAATCCCCAGAACATATGCAAACTCATGAAGACTGAAAAACATGCTCCTGAATGAACAGTGGGTCACTGAATAAATCAAGAGAGAAATCCAAAAAAATTTCTGGAAACAAATGAAGAGGAAAATACAACATATCGCGGCTCACTAGGCTAATCCTCTGCCTTTGGTGCCGGCACCCCGGGTTCTAGTCTCAGGGAGCCGGATTCTGTCCCGGTTGCTCCTTTTCCAGTCCAGCTCTCTGTTGTGGCCCAGGAGCGCAGTGGAGGATGGCCCAGGTCCTTGGGCACCTGTACCCACATGGGAAACCAGAAGGAAGCACCTGGCTCCTGGCTTCAAATCTGCGCAGCACGCCGGCCATAGTGGCCACTTTGAGGGGTGAACCAAAGGAAGGAAGACCTTTCTCTCTGTCTCTCTCACCATCTAACTCTGCCTGTCAGAAAAAAAAACTTATGGGATAAAACAAAAATAGTTAAAGTTTATAGCAGTTGGTGCCTACATTAAGAAATTGGAAAGGCACCAAATACATGAGCTAGCAATGCATCTCAAGGTTCTAGAAAAACAGCAAACCAAACCCAAAACTAGTAGGAGAAAACAAAATTAGAGAAGTAATCAACAAAGTCAAAACCAGACACACAGAAATAAATTACTACAAAGAGCTGTACACCAACAAAACAGGAAACTTATATGAAATGGATAGATTCCTTGACACATACAGTCTACCTAAATTGAAGACATAGAAATCCTCAATAGACCAATAAGCAAGACATAATTCAAATCAGTAATAAAGGGCCATGGTCGCGGCTCACTTGGCTAATCCTCCACTGTGGCACTGGCACCCCAGCTTCTAGTCCCAGTTGGGGTGCTGGATTCTGTCCTGGTTGCTCCTCTTCCAGTCCAGCTCTCTGCTGTGGCCCGGGAAGGCAGTGGAAAATGGCCCAAGTGCTTGGGCCCTGCACCCACATGGGAGACCAGGAGGAAGCACCTGGCTCTTGGCTTCGGATCGGCATGGTGCGCCAGCCATAGCGGCCATTTGGAGGGTGAAGCAACAGAAAAGGAAGACCTTTCTGTCTTTCTCTCTCTCTAACTCTGCCTGTCAAAAAAAAAATCAGTAATAAAGGCCCTCCCTAAAAAGGAAAGCTCTGGACCAGATGGTTTCAATGCTGTATTCCACCAAACATTTAAAGAACTAACTACAATTCTTCTCTAGCTATTCAAAACAATTGAAAGGGTGAGAGTCCTCCCAAATTCTTTCTATGAAGCCAGCATCACCTTAATTCCTAAGCCCAGATAAGATGCGACAGAGAAAGAAAATTACATACCAATTTCTCATGAACAGAGACACAAAATCCTCAACAAAATACTAGCCAATCAAATCCAACAACCCATCAGAAAGACCATCCACCCATACAAGTGAGATTTACTCCTGGTATACAGGGATGGTTCAACATTCACAAATCAATGTGATAGATCACATTAACAAACAGCAGGAAGATGGAGAGAAAGCATTTGATAAAATACAATTCGCTTTCATGATGAAAACTTAAGCATATTGGGAAAAGAAGGAACATTCCAACAACACAATCAAAGCAATATATGACAAATATATAGGCCAATATCCTATTGAATAGGGAAAAGTTGGAAAAAAATCCTACCGAGATCCAGAACCAGACAGGGGTGCCCATTGTCACCACTGCTTTTCCCTAAAGTCCTAGAAGTTTAGCCAGAGCCATTAGACAAGCAAAATGTAAAAGGGATACAAATTGGGAAGGAGGAAATTAAACTGTTCTATTTGCAGATGACATGATCCTATACATAGGGTATCCAAAAGATCCTAAGAGACTATTCTATCCTATCCTGTTCTACTAAGAGACTACTGAAACTTATAGAAGAGTTTGGAAATGTAGCAGGATATAAAATCAACACACAAAAATCAATAGCCTTTGTATATGCAGACAAGGCCATAGCAGAGAAATAGCTTCTAAGATAAATTCCATTCATAATAGCTACCAAAAAAATCAAGTATCTTGGAATAAACTTAATCAAGGATGTCAAATATCTCTATGATGAGAATTGTATAACATTAAAGAAAGAAAAAGAAGACGACACAAAAAAATGGAAAAATCTTCCACGTTCATGGATAGGAAGAACCAATACCATCAAAATGTTCAAACAATCAAAAGCAATTTACAGATTCAATGTGATACCAATCAAAATGCTAAAGATAATCTTCTCAGATATATAAAAATGATGTTAAAATTCATATGGGAACAGAGGATACCCCAAATAGCTAAAGCAATCTTATACAACAAAAACAAAGCTAGAGGCATCATAATACCAGATTTCAAGACACACTACAAGACAGATATAATCAAAATAGCCTTGTACTGGTATGAAACCAGAGAGAGGGATAGACCAATGGAACAGAATACAAACACCTGAAATCAATCCAAATATCTACAATCAAGTAAACTTTGACAAAGGAGCTAAAATCAACCCATAGAGCAAGGACAGTCTCTTCAACAAATGGTGCTGGGAAACTGAATTGTCACATGCAGAAGCACGAAGCAAGAACTTTACCTGAGGGGCCAGCACTGTAACATAGTGCCACCTGCAGTGCCAGCATCCTATATGGGCACTGGTTAGAGTCCTGGCTGCTTCATTTCCAATCCAGCTCTCTGCTATGGCCTGGGAAAGCAGTAGAATATGGCCCACACCCTTGAGTCCTTGCATCCATGTGGGAGACCTGGAAGAAACTGCTGGCTCCTGGCTTCATATTGGCACAGCTCTGGTGTTGCAGCCAGTTGGGAAGTGAACCAGTGAATGGAAGACCTCTTTCACTGCCTCTCCTTCTCTCTCTCTCTGTAACTCTGACTTTTAAATAAATCTCTAAAAAAGAAAGAACTTGGGGCCGGTGCCATGGCTCAATTGGTTAATCCTCCACCTGCAGTGCCAGCATCCCATATGGGTGCCGGTTCTAGTCCTGGTTGCTCCTCTTCCAGTTCAGCTCTCTTCTGTGGCTTGGGAAGGCTGTGGAGGATGGTCCAAGTGCTTGGGCCCCTGAACCCGCATGAGATATCAGGAAGAAGCTCCTGGCTCCTGATCGGTGTAGCTCCGGCCATAGCAGCCATTTGGAGAGTGAACCAATGGAAGGAAGGAAGACCTTTCTCTCTGTCTCTTACTCTGACTGTCCATAACTCTGTCAAAAAAAAAAAAAAACTTTACCTGACCCCTTTCACCAAAATCCTCTTCAAAATGGACTAAAGAGCTAAATCTATGACCCATCATCATCAAATTATTAGAAACATTGGGGAAACCCTAAAAACACTGGCATAGACAAAGAGTTCTTGCAAAAGACCCCAGAGGCACAGGCAATCACAGCCAACACTGAAAAATGGGATTACATCAAATTGAGAAGCTTCTGCTAAAGGAACACTCAGCAAAGTGAAGAGAAAGAGAATGAGAGAAATTATTTGCAAACCATGCAACTGATAAAGGATTACTACTCAGAATATATAAAGAGATCAAGAAACTCCACAACAACAAACAACTCAGTTAAGAAATGGGCAAAGGACTTAGACATTTTTCAAAAGAGGAAAAACAAATGGCCAACAGACATGAAAAATGCTCAGGATCACTAGCCATCAAGGAAATTCAGATCAAAACCACAATGAGGTGTCACCTCATCCCAGTTAGAATGGCTTTCAAACAGAAATCAACAAACAACAAATGCTGGCGAGGATGTGGGGAAAAAGGTACCCTAATCCATTGTTGGTGGGAATCTAAACTAGTAAAGCTGCTACTGAAGACAGTGTAGAGATACCTCAGAGGTCTGAGTATAGACCTACCATATGACCCAGCCATCCCACTCCTGGGAATCTACCCAAGGGAAATGAAATTAGTATATGAAAGAGCTATCTGTACCTCTATGCTTATCGCAGCCTAATTCACAATAGCAAAGACATAGAATCAACCGAAATGCTCATCAACTGAAGACTGGATAAAGAAATTAGGGGATATGTGCACTATGGGATACTACAAAGCAGTAAAAAAAAAAGTCATTTGCATAAAATGGATGACACTGGAAAACATCATACTCAGTGAAATAAGCCAGTCTCAAAGGGACAAATTCTGTGTTCTCCCTGATTTGCAGTAACTAATAGAGCATCTAGAAGGCAACATGTAGAAATGAAATTGACAGTATGAGAAGCAATGATTTGGAACAGTGCTTCTCTTGACTGTTGTAAAACAGCTTTTTATTCTATATTTTTTTGTTATCTTTTCCTTTTTTTCTTTATAATATTTTCTCTTTCATATGAATCATTAAACTCTATACCTAACAGAGTTAATCATATATGTATAAAGTTATTTGAAAATAGATCTTAGTAAAGAATAAGAGTGAGAGAAAAAGGGGAAGAGGAAGGGGGTGGTAGTGTAGGTGTGGGCAGAAACATTGGGAAAAATTACCAAGATCCTAAATGCTATAATTCTGAAATGTGTCAAGTTCATAAATGCAAAGCTGTACTGTCCTACATACTTTCCTAAGGAGTCACTTCTAAGGGTACAGCTAAACAACTTGCCCTAGGGCCCCAAAGTCCCTTTAAGCTCATAAAAAGATAGCAGCTTAAGGGTTATAAAGATCAAATGGCTAGGAATAAGTGGTAAAGGGACCATATATATAGGATCAAGTGTTGAAGTGATCATATAAAAAGGACTTGTATTGTATTGTTTGGAAACAATAATTTACAGAATTAAAAAGGAATGAAGGCTCCAACATGGGAGGCAGTTCATATAGCAGATTTCTAGAATGACAGTTGCTTTAAGTAGCACTCTGACCTCAGAATCAGCCCTTAAGGCACTCCAGGTCTGGTTGGAAAGCCCAAGGGGAACATTTCAGGCATGAAAAACCAAGACACACCAGCAAAGAAGTACTACATAAAGGATCCCTGTGGGTGGGAAAAAGGGGCCACCAAAGAAGAATGCACTTTTCTTTGAAGGGAGGCTTACGGCCTTGTTGAGCTAGTGCATCCAAAAGGCTTCCATAGCCGAGGCAGCTCATGTCATCATCCTGGGGTGATCACGGATGTCATACATAAGAGTGCTATTTGTTGAATAAATGACAAGAGTCACTGTGCACTAACTTCCCATGCAGGAATTCTGTCACCAGAGTTGTACCATGAAACTGAATAGTAAAACTTGTTCTCAAGAATCACTTCCTTTTAGTATATTAAATGGAAGATATTATCATAAGTTACAGTTATGTCGAAGAGCTCACAAAAGGTGTATCATCCTTGTGTTCTTCTTTAAAGACAATTCAGTTTCTGAAAGGAAAGAGGGGGAGAAAGAAGGGAAAAGAGGAAGGGGGAAAACTAAAAAGTGAAATCACCTTTGAGAAGCAGTAACATAGAATAGCTGTTGTCTAGATTGTTGAGGATTGGTTCTCTTAGTTTTTTTTATTCCATTCATACTTTTTTCCCTTTATTTTTTTCTTTTTCTTTCTCAGATAAAACAGGAGAGGGAGCAGGAGGGAGCAAAATGGGTGTGAGGGCGGGTACAGTGGGAAGAATTACTACATTCATAATGTTGTATTTATCAGACACATACAAACTTAAAAAATAAAAGATAAAACAATTGTATTTCCACCAGAAATGATGCTGAGAAAATCAGGTTTTCTAAAGACCTAATCCAAATATAAGGGGTCAAGTGACCAAATCTAAAGAGATGTGATATTTATTTGATATCTTCTATCAGAAGTAAAGATTTTGAAATAATTAAATACAAACAACATCCACCAAAAGATTATAAATGGCTTTGTGGAAAAACAGATGCAGAATTGTTGCTCCATGCTCTGAGCCCCATTTCAGAAAATAGTAATAGAATAAACACATGAGACCATTACTTAGAAAAGACCACTGTGTCTGAAAATGTGTGCATTCACCAGATCACAGGGAGATACACTCTGGGTGAATAATTCTCACTGTGGAAGGTACTGGGTTTAAGAGAGTTGGTTAGCAATTAATAATCCCCACTAGTTTTAATTGTTGTTTTTCCATTTTTATAAAGCTGTTTCTGAAGCCCAATAAATAGGTGATTAATCAGACCTTTTGGGGATAGCTTGGATTTTTATTATAACACTGATGTTTCCTCATGTCGAAAAAGTGATTCCCAGGGCAGTTTTAATATATCCAATAAATGAAAATTATGTATTCACTCAATGAACCATATATGATAAATGAAAATTATATATAAATTATATTCATTCAACAATCCATATATGATCAATGAAAATTACACACATAATTATATATTCAACAAACCATTTATCTGATAAATGAAAATTATGTATATAATTATAAATACATATATTCAACAAACCAAAGTGTGATTTCTAATTCTCAAAAGTAAAGTGGGGCCAGCGCCGTGGCTCACTAGGCTAATCCTCCGCCTTGCGGCATCGGCACACCGGGTTCTAGTCCTGGTCAGGGCTCCGGATTCTGTCCCGGTTGCCCCTCTTCCAGGCCAGCTCTCTGCTGTGGCCAGGGAGTGCAGTGGAGGATGGCCCATGTCCTTGGGCCCTGCACCCCATGGCAGACCAGGATAAGTACCTGGCTCCTGCCATCAGATCAGCGCAATGCGCTGGCCGCAGCGCGCCGGCCGCAGCGGCCACTGGAGGGTGAACCAACGGCAAAGGAAGACCTTTCTCTCTGTCTCTCTCTCTCACTGTCCACTCTGCCTGTCAAAAAAAAAAAAAGTAAAGTGTATATTTGTTTAAAAACAGATCATTGAGGGAGAGCGGCAGGATGGTGGAATAGGAAGGGAGCACTCTGATAGTCTGGGAAGAGACAGTTTAATAAAAGTGGAGATATTGCAGGTTCAAGGAAGAGTAGGGGAAGAAACAGCAGAGGAAACTCTTCCGGAACTAGTGATTCACGGTGGACCTGCATGGAGGGCGTGGGAGCCCGTGGCTCAGGACACCACTGGCAGAATCAACACACCAGCTCTGGAACACGCGGTGAGCCAAACTCCAATAGCCAGAGACACCAGCGGGCAAGCGGAAAGAGGAGACTAGAGGGAACGAGGCTTGAAACCCTGTGGGGAAAAGTTCACCAGGCTAACTAAAAGAGAGAGGAAAAAAAAGTGACCGATACGGACACGAGTTTCTCTCTGCTCACCTCTCAAAGGTGATCAAGACAGAGCAGGCACCATTTTGGACATACGTCATAAGCTGGGTGACCTCAGGTCTGCACCCGCCCTCAGCCAAGCAGAAAAACCTGACTCTGGGGCGGGGTGTGTGTGTGTGTGTGTGTGTGAAATAACAAGAGATTAGGACCTAGTGAATGTGTGGTGCTAATGAACTGAGACTGTGAAAAAAGAGACGGTGGGGAGAGAACTCAGGGAATTCACATGAGTACTCTCCAGAGATGCTACAATTCAGTAACCTTGGCAACCCAGTGGGAGACTGCAGGAGAATTTGAGCCCACACTGAGGGTAACACAGATTCCCTGTGTGGTCCTTGGGAAAGAGCTTCCAATCTCTGGCTCCTGTGGGTATATCATTCGCCTGCTAACTACCTCCAATTGCACTCAGCTGTGCAGAATTACTTCCCTTTTGAATCAAAAAAAGAAAGAGAGAGAGAGAGAGATTTACCATGCCTAACCTGGGAGTGTCACCTTTGGCACACCCTTAACCCTGAGGAACCAAACAGAGCTCTCAGGCCACACCCATCTCAAGCCTCTAAGGCTCCATCAAAAGCAGACAGTCCACTTAATACAGTCATAGTATAACCAAAACCAAAACCAAAACAAACAAACAAAAAAACCCACCACAGCGAGGGAAGAAGAATCCAAAGGTATCTCCACAATACCAAGCAACAAATGCAGAAACTGAGGAAACAAGAACAAGGAAGACATTTTGACACCCCCAAATGAACAAGACACCCCAAGCCAAGATTATGAAGATGATGAAATGGAAGAAATGCAAGATACTGATTTAAAAAAATTATGATAAGAACAATTAGAAGTTTTCAAAAACAAATGCTTGAGCTACGGAAATCCTTACTGGACAGGATAGAAAATCTCCTTCAAGAAAATGAAATCTTAAGGAGGAATCAAAATGAAATGCAGAAACTAGTAGAACAGGAAAGTGTGATAGTGAAGAGAAATCAAAATGAAATGAAGAACTCAATAGATCAAATGACAAACACATTAGAGAGCCTTAAAAACAGAGTCAGTGAAACAGAAGAGAGAATATCGGACTTAGAAGACAGAGCACAGGAAAGTTTATAGTCAAACCAAAGAAAAGAAGAGGAAATTGGAAATCTAAAAAATATCATCGGGAACCTACAGGATACTATTAAAAAAACCCAACATTCAGGTTCTAGGAGTTCCTGAAGGCATGGAGAGAGAGAAAGGATTAGAAGGCCTTTTTAGTGAGATACTTGCAGAGAACTTCCCGGGTTTGGAGAAGGACAGAGACATCCTAGTACAGGAAGCTCATAGAACCCCTAGTAAACATGACCAAAAGAGATCCTCACCACAACACGTTGTAATCAAACTCACCACAGTGAAACAAAAAGAAATCAAAGGGGTACAAAATGGGAATTATGAAGTGAAATTATCCCTATTTGCAGATGACATGAATATGAAATTAGATATATAGATATAGATATAGATATATCAAAATCACCACTAATACATTACTGGAACTCATAAGAGAGTTTGGTAAAGTGGTAGGATATAAAATTAACTCACAAAGATCAAAAGCCTTTATACACACAGATAATGCCATGACAAAGAATTTCTAAGATCAATCCGCTTCATAAGAGGTACAAAAATTCTAAATTCCTCAGAATAAATTTAACCAAGGAGGTGAAAGACATTTACAATGAAAATTACAAACAATTAAAGAAACAGAAGAAATAGAAGACACACAAGAAATGGAAAAATCTTCCATGTTGGTGGATTAGAAGAATTAATATCATGAAAATGTTCATACTATCCAAAGCAATGTACAGAGTCAATGCAACTGCAATCAAAATACCATTCTTCTCAGTTCTAGAAAAAAATGCTAAAATTCATATGGAAACACAAGAAACCCCAAAGAGCTAAAGCAATCTCAAACAACAAAAACAAAGTCAGAGGCATCACAATACCAGACTTCAAGACATAGCACAGAGTAGTTATAATCAAAATAGCCTATCACTGGTACAAAAATAGACAATGTAGATCAGTGGAGCAGAATAGAATCCCCAGAAATCAACCCACATATCTACAACCAACTAATCTTTACAAAGAAGTTAAATCACTCTCTGGAGAAAGGACAGTCTCTTCAACAAATGGTGCTGGGAAAACTGATCTCCATGGGAAGAAGCATGAAACAAGACTCTTACTTTACACCTCATACAAAAATCAACTCAAAATACATCAGGGATCTAAACTTATGGCCTGATACCATCAAATTAACAGAGGAGAACACTGGGGAACCTCTGCATAAGCAAAACGTCTTGGAAAAGACCCCAGAAGCACAGTCAATAAAAGTAAAAATAGACAAATGAGATTGCATCAAGCTAAGAAGACACTGCGTTGCAAAGGAAACAACACCGGCAACCGACAAAATAGAAAATATTTGCAAACTATGCAACTGATGAAGCATTAATATCCAGGATATATAAAGAGCTCAAGAAACTCAACAGTGAAACAAATGATCCAATTAAGAAATGGGCAAAAGACTTGAATAGGCATTTTTAAAAAGAGGAAATTCAAATGGCCAACATACATATGAAAAAATGCTCAGGATCACTAGTCGTCAGGGAACTTCAAATCCAAACCATAATGAGGTTTCATTTCACCCCAGTTATAATGGCTCTCATATAGAAATCAACAAACAATAAATGCTGAAGAGGGGTTAAATGGTTCCCTAATCCACTGTTGATAATAAAAACCAGTGCAACTACTCTAGGAGACAGTATGGATATTCATCAGAAAGCTGAAAATATAGCTACCCATTCCATTCCTCAGTCATTCCACTCCTCAGAATTTACCCAAACAAAATGAAATCAGCATATGAAGGAGCTATCTGTACCCCTATATTTATTGCAGCTCAATTAAGAATAGCTAAGATATTAATCAACCAAGATAACTGAAAGAAGAAAATGAATGAAATCCTTTCACAACAAAATGGATGCAACTGGACCATCATACTTAGTGAAATAAGCCAGTCCCAACAAGACAAATACCATTTTTTCCTTGATCTGTGCTAACTATAATGTATCATTATTTGCACTGCCATCTTAGTAAAATTATTCCTGTGTACAACTGTTGAAAGGAAATGGCTTAACTTAAATTTGATCAAGGATCTAAAACCCATTCCTGGGCCGGCGCTGTGGCTCAACAGCCTAATCCTCCGCCTTGCAGCACCAGCACACTAGGTTCTAGTCCCGGTCGGGGCACCGGATTCTGTCCTGGTTGCCCCTCTTCCGGTCCAGCTCTCTGCTGTGGCCCGGGAGTGCAGTGGAAGATGGCCTAAGTGCTTGGGCCCTGCACCGCATGGGAGACCAGGAGAAGCACCTGGCTCCCGGCTTCAGATCAGTGCGGTGTGCCGGCTGCAGCACACCAGCCGCAGCGGCCATTGCAGGGTGAATCAATGGCAAAGGAAGACCTTTCTCTCTGTCTCTCTCTCACTGTCCACTCTGCCTGTCCAAAAGAAAAAAAAAACCATTCTGAAGCAAGGACAGACTCCTCAACAAATGGTGCTGGGAAAACTGGATTTCCATGTGCAGAAGTATGAAGCAAGACCCTTACCTTACACTTTATACAAAAATCTACTCAACATAGATTTAAAATCTCAATCTATAACCCAACACCATCAAGTTATTATAGAACATTGGAGAAACCCTGCAAGATATAGGCACAGGCAAAGACTTCTTGGAAAAGACCCCAGAGGCATAGGCAGTCAAAACCAAAATTAACAATTGGGATTACATCGAATTGAGAAGTTTCTGTACTGCAAAAGAGGCAACTAACAGAACGTGAAAAAATATTTGCAAACTATGCAACACATAAAGGATTAATAACTAGAATCTACAAAAAGATCAAGAAACTCCACAACAACAAAACAAGGAACCTACTTAAGAGATGGGCCAAGGACCTCAATAGACATTTTTCAAAAGAGGAAATCCAAATGGCCAACAGACACATGAAAAAATGTTCAGGATCACTAACCGTTGGGGAAATGCAAATCAAAACCACAATGAGGTTTCACCTCACCCCAGTTAGAATGGCTTTCATACAGAAATCTACCAACAACAGATGCTGGCGAGGATGTGGGGGAAAATGGACACTAATCCACTGCTGGTGGGAATGCAAACTGGTAAATGCACTATGGAAGTCAGTTTGGAGATTCCTTAGAAACCTGAATATAACCCTACCATAAAACCCAGACATCGCACTCCTAGGAATTTACCCAGGGAAAATTAAATTGGCAAATAAAAGAACTGTCTGCACCTCCATGTTTATTGCCACCTAATTCACAATAGCTAAGACCTGGAATCAACCTAAATGCCCATCAACAGAAGATTGGATTAAGAAATTATGGGACATGTACTCTAAAGAATACTATATAGCAGTAAAAAAATAGAAAAGAAATCCAGTCATTTGCAACAAAATAGAGGAATCTTCGAAACATCATGCTGAGTGAAATAAGCCAGTCCCAAAGGGACAAATATCATATGTTCTCCCTGATCAGTGACGACTGAGCACCTAAAAGAAAACCTGTTGAAGGCCGGCGCCGCGGCTCACTAGGCTAATCCTCCGCCTAGCGGCGCCGGCACACCGGGTTCTAGTCCCGGTCGGGGCGCCGGATTCTGTCCCGGTTGCCCCTCTTCCAGGCCAGCCCTCTGCTGTGGCCAGGGAGTGCAGTGGAGGATGGCCCAGGTGCTTGGGCCCTGCACCCCATGGGAGACCAGGAAAAGCACCTGGCTCCTGGCTCCTGGCTCCTGCCATCGGATCAGTGCGGTGCGCCGGCCGCAGCGCGCCGGCCACGGCGGCCATTGGAGGGTGAACCAATGGCAAAGGAAGACCTTTCTCTCTGTCTCTCTCTCTCACTGTCCACTCTGCCTGTCAAAAAAAAAAAACAAAACAAAAAAAACCAAACAAACAAACAAAAAAAACCTGTTGAAGTGAAATGGACACTATGAAAAACAATGACTTGATCAGCCCTTTTCCTGTCAAGGAACAACTTACTATTTTATTCCTTTTAGTATTTTCTTTTTCTACTTAATACCATTGGTTGAACTCTGTAATTAACACACAATTATTGTTAGTCGTTTAAATTTAACTGAAAAGTGATCCCTGTTAAATATAAGAGTGGGAATAAGAGAGGGAGGAGATGTATGGTTTGGCACATGCTCAGCTGGACTTAACCTTGATGGTGCAGTTAGAAACATGCCAGGGGATTCCAATTCAGTCCCATCAAGGTGGCATGTACCAATGCCATCTCACAAGTCAAAGTGATCAGTTTCAGTTCATAATTGATCATAAAGATAGGATTAAGTGTCAAAGGGATCACATAAACAAGACTAGCCTCTGCTAATAATAACTGATAGAATTAAAAAGGAGAGAAAGATCCAACGTGGGAAGCAGGATACACAGCAGACTCATAGAATGGCAGATGCCCTAAATAGCACTCTGACCTCAGAATCAGCCCTTAAGGCATTTGGCTCTGGCTAAAAAGCCCATGAGAGTTTCTCAGGCATGGAAAGCCAAGACACTGTGGAAAAAACAAAAAACAAAAAACAAAAAACAAAACAAAACAAAAAAAAAACACTGACCTACATAAAAGATCTCTGAGAGTGAGATCCCAGCAGAAAGAACAGGCCATCAAAGAAGGAGGTACCTTTCTCTGAAGGGAGGAGAGAACTTCCACTTTGACTATGACCTTGTCTAAACAAGATAAGAGTCGGAGAACTCAGAGGGCTTCCATAGCCTTGGCAGCTCATGACAAGAGCCAAGGGTGATTACTGACGCCATAAATAAGCATGTCAATTGTTAAATCGACAACAGGAGTCACTGTGCGCTTACTCCCCATGTAGGATCTCTGTGCTTAATGTGTTGTACTATGTGAATTAACGGTATAACTAGTACTCAAACAGTACTTTATACTTTGTGTGTCTGTGTGGGTGCAAACTGTTGAAATCTTTACTTAGTATATACTAAACTGATCTTCTGTATATAAAGATAATTGAAAATGAATCTTGATGTGAATGGTATGGGAGAGTGAGTAGGAGATGGGATGGTTGTGGGTGGGGGGGAGATGAAGGGGGAAAAAGCCGCAATAATGCAAAGGTTGTATTTTGGAAATTTATATTTATTAAATAAAAGTAAAAAAAAAAGAAAGGAAATGGCTTAACATCTAAATGAGATTATTGTCTTGTAACCACACAGGAAATATTTAGTTACATTGTCACTATTTGTATTTCATTGAAATAAATTATGAGTAACTGACCAAAAATCTATATATGAGTGAAATGGTCATTTATACACTCAATTATAGCTTATAGCCATTGTCTATTCCAACTAAACTAGGGTCTTTTTACTTGTCAAACTTCTTATTCAGTGAAGTAATAAGCATTTTTACTGTAACATAAATTTTAATAAGTTATCTCAAAAATTAAAAATAAAAGGTAGAAGGAAGGGTAGTAGAAAGGGAGGAAAGGAAAAGCATTATGTTCTTAGACTTGTATCTGTATATCATACTGAATCTGAAAATTCACTGAAACTTTTAAAATGTTTAAAAAAAGGAAAAAAAGTTGTTGTAAATCCAATTATCTTAAAAAAAAAAAAAAAACTAGAGAACTACCTCTTGCTTTCTGGGCCTGGAATCCTTATAAGAATAGCAGCAATCAACAATCATAAAAATATCTGTCACATCAAGTCTTGGAGATATCATAAGTGTAAGTGAGCCTGACATACCACTACCAAACACTTCTAGAATGTTTTGTGAGAACTATCTGGGCCGGCACCGTGGCTCACTAGGCTAATCCTCCACCTTGCGGCACCAGCACACCAGGTTCTAGTCCCGGTTGGGGCGTCGGATTCTGTCCCGGTTGCCCCCCTTCCAGGCCGGCTCTCTGCTGTGGCCCAGGAGTGCAGTGGAGGATGGCCCAAGTACTTGGGCCCTGCACCCCATGGGAGACCAGGATAAGTACCTGGCTCCTGGCTCCTGCCATCGGATCAGCGCGGTGCGCCGCGCAGTGCACCGGCTGTGGCGGCCACTGGAGGGTGAACCAATGGCAAAGGAAGACCTTTCTCTCTGCCTCTCTCTCTCACTGTCCACTCTGTCAAAAAAAAAAAAAAAAAAAAAAAAAAAAAAAAAAAAAAGAACTATCTGGCTTATTGATGGCAACAGATTATGAAATATAAAAACATCAAATAGTTTTTTCTTTTTATATATATATATATATATATTTTGACAGGCTGAGTGGACAGTGAGAGAGAGACAGACAGAGAGAAAGGTCTTCCTTTGCCGTTGGTTCACCCTCCAATGGCCGGCGCGGCCGGCGTGCTGCGCTGATCCGAAGGCAGGAGCCAGGTGCTTCTCCTGGTCTCCCATGGGGTGCAGGGCCCAAGCACTTGGGCCATCCTCCACTGCACTCCCGGGCCACAGCAGATAGCTGGCCTGGAAGAGGGCAACTGGGACAGAATCTGGCGCCCCAACTGAGACTAGAACCTGGTGTGCCAGCACCACAAGGCAGAGGATTAGCCTAGTGAGCCAGGGTGCCAGCCCATCAAATACTTTTGAAAGTGTCTTAAATACTATTCAATATGCAAAACATTTATATATTATGTTGTCACAAAAGATTCCATAAAAATGGAAATGTGGATTATGTCTAGTGCATCAGTGCAGTCTGATGCTCCCTCCCAGTGAAGAGGAGTTAGAAGGAAGGAAATGTGTTGATACCCATTTGTTGGCCATCAAAGCTTTTCTTGAGGAGTCTGTTTTGAAAAGCTTTGTACTTCTAGCAAAATGAAGTCACATATGTAGGGGCCAGCGCCATAGCAGAGTGGGCTAAGCCTCCTCCTGAGGCACCAGCATCCCATATGGGTGCTAAGTTGAGTCCTAACTGCTCCTCTTCTGATCCAGCTCTCTGCTATGGCATGGGAGAACATTGGGATATAGCCCAAGTGCTTGGGCCCCAGTACCTCCATGGGTGACCCATGGCTCCTGGCTCTTGGCTCTGAATCAGAATAGCTATGGCTGTTGTTGCCATTTGGGGAGTGAACCAGCAGATGGAAGACTGCTCTCTCTCGCTCGCTTGCTCTCACTCTTTCTCTCTGCCTCTCTGTGACTCTCCCTTTCAAATAAATCAATCTTTAAAAAAAGACATATTTGTAGGAAAAACATGCTGTGTTTGATAACATAATGTCAAAAAATTTGTGGGAAATGGAATTAAAAATAATGTGCATTTTCCATGAACTTTATGAAGCTTCGTTGTGGTATTGCAATGCTGTCCATGTTACTTATAATCACTGTTACCAGGAAACAGCAAACACAGTTCCTATGTCAGTGCTCCATGGCCATCATCAACTCTCCTCATGAGTTTTAACATTTGTCTATTTTTTTAAATCACAGTCTCATGTCACAGATCAAAGGTCAGCCCCTAGCATAAGGTTTAATCAAGATCTAGTAAGTAGGTAATTACATAAAAAATGTTCCCCATCAAAGTAAAGAGAAACTTAAGGAGAACAGTTGAAAGCTGCTGAGCAGTGAATTGAGGAATATCCAGAAGATATCACGGCTCCAAGGACCACCTGCCCTGAGGGTTAAACAACTACGGTGTCAAGCCACCCCACAACCAAAGCAATTCCGAGCATCCTGGTTTATTACTTAAAGGACTCCGGGTTCACTACTCTTAAACCCATTGTACTTAATCTCTGTGAGCTTATGCTAGACAAGAATTCAAATGCTTTGATGACCTGCTTTTGTGGGCTGGTGAGCTATGAAAACATGTCCTAGCACTGGCTGGTATCACTGATCCTCTTTTTAAATAGAGCAAATCACAAGTGAGCAAATAAACTCAAAGTGTACAAGACCAGGTTTAGAAATGAAAACAACAACAAAGACACGGTTTGTGAACAAAGCCACATTCTACTAGCTCTAGAGTTAGGTCTCGAGCCAGTAACCTACACTCATCATTTGTAAAAAGGAGCAGCAGGCCTGATCTCCAGATTTGCTGACAGTTTTGTGGAATCTTGTGTGTCCTGCGGTCTGGTGTGTGATGAAATACTCCACTCACCTCAGCACAACCCAAGCTTGACCAACCAGGTCTCAGTGCAAAATCTGACCTTGCTTCCAGATCCTGCACTGGCTAACTGACCACTCCAGCCATGGTTCTAAGAAGAGAGCAGTCACAGGAAGGCAATGGATTCATGCATTCTGTTCTCTGCTGGTCAAAACTTAAAAACTGAGAAAGGAAATAATGGCCAAGTTTTTATGATCACAGCAAGGTGATAACACAGTCACTTAAGATTAAATGAACCCAACACCACCAGCACATTTTACACTTGATTGACGGACGTAATTGCTCACATCTACACTGACATTGGCAATGACTCTTAAATTTACTCCTAACATCTCAGGGTCACAGCCTGCCCCTCTGTACAGTTGACCCTGCCTTGGTCAGCTCTGAGGGTCTCCTTTAAAGTCCTCTGTGGAAATCACTTCTGGATTCACAAGCGTTCACCATGAGAACATGCTACAGCTTCATGTGCATGAAATTCCTGTGTTCAAAACATGATAATGCTAAGCATCTGCGCAAGAGTAAATTGATCCCAACATCAAAATGTAAACACATAAAGTCATGGGATTTTACAAGGTCTGCTCTTTATGTTCTCTTTTTCATATGCTGTAAAAAGAGTATAACATAAGCAAAATGGTTGGCTAAATCCAACTGCACACATAATTTTTGTCTTTCAACTGCATTAAAACTTCAAGATCCTCCTCCATATTTTATGGTATCCTTCGAATTTTACTCCAGACATTTGCCCTTTCCATATGTTCCTAACAGGAAATGTGTATGAAAATAGAAATTCAGAGAGACATGTGAGATTCAATAACATCAAACATTTCTAGGGGAACAAAAGGCACTCTATAATGAAAATACTTGTTGGAATCTGAGTAGACTCAAATCTTATCCAAGTATCATTCCTTTGGTAACCATTGTTTTACTTCTAAGGGTTTGTTTCTGAGAGATTTTTGAATGCTCCTATATTAAGATTTTTTATAACATAGGTTATTACTTAAGTCTTATTTCATATCTTCTCTATCTAAAAGATACAACTGAGGCCACTCTTGTAGGCACTCTTTGACACAACAGCCTGATTGCTCCAGCTAGGGCACATCAAATGTGATACCATGAGACCTGAAGGATCACTGAGAGTTGACATATCATATCATCTGAAAGATTATGCCTTGGGCAAGCATTTGGTGCAGCAGTTAAGATGCACTGGACACCTGCATTCCACATCAGGGTGCCTAGGTTCAAGTACTGGATGCTCTTCTGATCTAGGTTCCTGCTAGTGCACACCCTGGTAGGCAGTGGATGACAGCCCAAGTTGCTGGATCCCTGTCACTCATGTGGGTGAACAGAATGGAGCTCCTATCTCCTGATTTAGGGAGTGAACCAGCAAAAAGAAGTTTGCTCTCTTCATATATGTGTGTGTGTGTGTGTGTGTGTGTGTGTGTGTGTGTATGATGAAGACCAACATAATACACCGAAGGAGACCAACCAAATGCCTATTAAATGTTGTGTGGCTGTTTGAATTGTGATTTGAGAATTATGTGACCATTAATTTTTGAAAACATCCAGACAAGAATTTCTCTAAGAAAGTACTGTCCCTGGAAACCATTCTGCAGAACAGGGAGATGAGGGAGAATTGTACAGTGGAACTGGATTTTAGAAGGCATGAGATAAGGAAGCAGTTAAAATTCCTTCTTTAGAAAATGACAAATGGGTCGGCAGTGTGGCATAGTGGGTAAAGCTGCTGCCTGCTGTGCTGCCATCCGATATGGGCACCGGTTCTAGTCCCGGCTGCTCCATTTCCAATCTGGCTCCCTGCTAATGTGCCTGGGAAAGCAGCATAAGTTGGCCTTATGCCTTGGGCCCTTGCACACAACTGAGAGACCCAGAGGAAGCTCCTGGGTCCTGGCTTCACAACAACCCAGGTCCACCTGTCGTCGCCATTTGGGCAATGAACCAGTGGATCAAAGATCTCTCTTTCTGTCTCTCCTCTCTCTGTAACTTGCCTTTCAAATCAATCAATAAATCTTTTTTAAAAAAGAAAAGAATGCGACCACTAAATAAAATGTGCAGGTATTGAAAATTCTCTTCATGAGATATTAAGTATTTATCTTCCTGCCTTGTAAATTGAAAAAACTCCTGGACATTTTCACTTTGTTTTATACAATAAGAGTCTTGTTGTTTTGCCAGGAAAAAGGATTTTCTTACACTAAGGGGCATTTTGATACAAGCAGGATGCGGCTGGCCAGCACATGGTGGGTACCCCATCTCATGTCCCCCTGGCACATGCTGCGGGCATTCATTCCAATGACTGGCAGTCCTCAGCCTGGCAAGATGGTCCATTTTCACTGTCATCTTGGTGAGTCTACGCTGCCAGTTTTTCAGCCAATCAGCACTCTAGAGTGTGAAGATAGTCGTTATTGCACCTGTAATGAATACTTACATTTGGGAGACTGAGTACAGCAGCTCACACTCCGCACCATGGCGGCAATCATACTGTTATGCAGAGGCTTATGAGCAAAGACTGAGGTGTGCATAAAGGGGACTTCAGTTTCAAGACTGCAATGCAGAACCCTGCCTGGGTCTCCCCCGCTGACTGCTGACTCAATGCAGCAACATCAGCTCAGTTTCATTTCTAGCCTGCCCCGTATTTGCAGATGAAAGCTCTTCCAAAAGTTCACATGTGTTTCTAAAATTTTCTGCATCAAAATAAACCTTTTAATTTAATAGTCCACAAACTCTTGAAAGCATCTCCATTTGTGTACATTGTATGTATACCCGTATATACAGATATGATATCTTGTAGGTTCTATCATGTATATCCTACATCTCCCTGTGTATGTATGTATGAATGCATATAGCCTGCTGGCTCTGCAGAGCTCTGGCCTGTGACTAACACACCCAGTAGGCCAGGAATTATCTTTTCTTGACGCTCACTCTGGGCAGCCACTAGTGGTCAATTAGAGATGACCCATCCAATTAAATCTGTTTGCCATTTCTTCAGTAGGACAGCTTCATACTTGAGGAAACAGCATTAGCGAATACATGTATAAGTCACTAACTCCTCTAGTAATATTAATCATTGTTGCTTTATAGGTACACTTTAATCATAATAATCAGCTGACTTAAAATATATCTCACAGTTCTCATTTGCAATGTATTTGTTATTTGCATTGTGAAAAAATTTCCCACAGCCTACAAAAGTCTATGACAAAAGTCACAGAGACTTTCATTCACGTCAAAGCTTAGATGATAAAAAGATCTACCTGAGCTTTTCTAAATTTCATGTAAGCTAAAGCTGCACTATCAATGTGGGTTTCTAGTTCAGTGTAAAGTCATCCCTGGGTACAGGTCATCTAAATGGATCTTTGTACGCAATCATGTAGAGTCTTAGGCTGGGATCCCACAGACCTGGCTGAGACTGGGAACCAGGCCATCAGAATCTCAGAGAGCCAGAGTCTGCATCAGGAGGTGATGGGGGCACCAGATGGCTTTGGGGTCTGGGCTTCACACGAGATGAAAAAGGCGAACTGAAGACACTGCCATTTCAAATATCTGCCTTTTGGAGCTTCCTTGGCAGCAGGCTGTACTTGTACTTTATTTCCAAGTCCCTTAGCATGTCTACCAAGTCAATGTTCTAGTCAAGTCCAGCGTTCCCAATGGAAATTTATTAGAGTCACTGACAAAACCAAATGAGTGACCCTGTGAAGTTTGTATTTCCAAACATTAGCATGTTGTGAATGACTTTTGGAAACCATTCCATAATTCAGAGTGTTTTGAAGTATTTTAAACATACATGAAAATACCACAGCTATGATAAGACAGACATCCATGTACCTGTCATCCAGATTTAACTTTAATTTTATAATTTTGTTGAAATGTTAAAATTTATTACATATTTTCTGTTTATTTGAAAGGCACGGAGACAGAGATCTTCAGTGCAATGGGTCACTCCCCAGAAGCCTGCGACACACTGAAACCAGCGCCAAGAACTCCATCCTGGTCTCTCACGTGAGTGACGAGCACCTCAGCGCTTGAGCCATCCCCTGCTCCTCTGCGGTGCAGGAGCAGGAAGCTGGACCAGAAGCAGAGGCAGACCATGAACACAAGCACACAGCTATGGGGTGCGGACATCTCAAACACTGTCTTGACTGCCCTGTCCAACTCTGCCCAGAGACGTCAGAGATAAATGACGACAGACACAGCTCAAGCGCCACCTGCCGTCCAATCTCCACTACTGGCCCCTCTTCTTCTACCCAACCTGCAAATGCTGGTGCTCCTGAGCTTGGTCTTAACCTGAGCTTTCTTCTTCTCTACTCTTCTCCCTAAATGAGTGCATCCGTTTCCTGAGATTTAAGGTCAAGACACCCACACCATCAGAGAGCCGCTCACTCCCGAGCCTCTCCAGCCCCGCCATCTGCCCCGAGCCTGCCAAGAGGAACATGGAAGAGGAGCGGTCAGCTGCAGGGCTGCTGCCCATGCCACCCTCCTGTCTCCCACGTCTCTGCAAACATCACCACCAGCTACTGCATGGCCTGAACTGGATACTTATGGCCCCTTGGTGGCACCCCCTTTGACCTCGCATCTGAACATCACCACAGCCCATGTTTCCCACCCTCTACCCCCTCCCCTTTGCCACTGCTGCGGTTCTACTCCCTGCTGCCTGGACTGCTGCACCTGCCACTGGGGATGTCTTTTTCCAGTCTGCCTGCTCACAGTCACTCCCACACTGGGTTTGCAAACGGAGTTTCTTAGGGAAACTGCACTGTTACTGAGCTGATGCACACTCAGATGCTCGCCAGTGCTCTCAGAACAGACTCCCTGTGACAGGCAGATCCTGGCCCCAAAGCCCACACGATGTGCTCCACCATCGACGGCTTCCAGCCTGCCTCACGCTGCGCCCCGTGGCCACGTCAGACGTTGAGATAAACTCTTCTCACCCCACAGGCTCGTCTCTTGCTGTGCACTAACCATCCTGACCCCTACTGCCACCTGACCCAGGGTCAGCGAGCTGTTCCCCAAGCTGCGGTGCCAGTCAGACATTTCCCGTCCAAGACGTGTTTTCTACAGACTTTCTCACTACTTGTCTGGGATGTAAATTCTCACAACTGATGATTCCTGTCATCAGCTTGCTTTGGTTCCTTTTTCGACAGAGCAACAAATGATAGTTCAGAGAAGAGAGCAGAGGTAAGGAGGCAGAAGTCGGCTGAGGTAAGTTCCAAGCCAGGGCAGGCCGACCGTGAGAGCACCAGGGGCTTTGCTCTCTCAAGCAGTGAGGGTGCTGACTAGTCATGTGGCCAGTGACGCTCATGATTGGCATTTGTGACTGACATCTGGGAGATGCATGGCTGTGGGCTCGCTCTGCTTGTGACTACAACCTAAGCTTTTCTAGCTTGGCTGACTCCATGTGTCAGGGTACTTTAACCACAGGTCAAACCGCAGAGTAGCCAGCCAGTCTCCACGAGCCCCGCTGCATACCGCACGGTCCTTGGTCTCTCCCCTGGAAGAGGGTCCTTGGTCTCTCCCCTGGTCCCTCCCCAGGTGCTCATGTCTATCTATCTAGCTGATGGTCTAGTCTGTCATGTTTATTATTATGACCCCAGGGAGGCCCCATTCCTGAAACCTGGTAGGCAATCAATGCATATGTTTTATAGCAAATAAAATATGTCACTCATTTTGGAAAAAGAAAAACATCCTGTAGGGCATGCTCTTGTCCTACTAGTCCCCATGTCATTGGCCCAACAAACAGCCCATTTCCTTTACAAAAGCACTTTGAATTTTCCCACAGATCTTTAGGAAAACTGAACAAAATTACTGGAAGAAAACGAAGAATTCTGTATTATACTTAAGAGGCTAAAAGACAGATGATAAAATAAACTTAATTTGGGGCTGGCAATGGGGGACAGGGGGTTAAACTACCACCTGCAATGCTGGCATCACATATCAGTGCTGGTTTGAGTCCTGGCTGCTCTTCTTCATCTCTCTCTCTCTCTCTCTCTCTCTCTCTCTCTCTTTTTTTCTTTTGGTACTCTAAGAAGTTAGTTTTACTTTTTAGCAGATTAGTTATAGTCTGACACAGCTCCTTGATAACGTACCAGGGAAGGCAGTAAATGATGCCCCAAGTATTTAGGCCCCTGCCACCCACATGGGTGACCCAGATAGAGTTCTGGGCTCCTGGCCTTGGCCTGGGCCAGTCCTCGGCATTGCAGCCATTTGGGGAGTGAACCAGCAGATGGAAGATCAATCTCAATTTCAATCTCAGTCTCTCCTCCCAACCCCACACACATGTTACAAATAAACCTTTAAAAAATAAAAATCCATTGTATTTAAATATAGGTAATGGCACACTAACATGATAGAAAAATAGGAAATGAAAACAACCTAATATACTAAAGAGAGGAAAGCCATGGGTGATAAGTTAACCAGTTGCATTATGGCTTATTATGATGAATAGCTTTTATCTTTTCAAAATTTTCTTTGTGTTTTTATATTGTCATCTTCTTCATCGAAAGTAAAAATAAGGAGAAACTGCATAATAAAACCTCTGTTTCATGATCCTAAAACCTCAATTACACCATGCTGCAGGTAACAAGCGTTTCAGTGTTGACTGCTGTAGGCACCTACAGCTGTGTAACAGACGATCTTTCATAAGCAAAACTGGAGACAACAGAGCCACTGTAAGCAAATTAAACAGGCAGCTTTTCCCATAAACGTTGCTGATACTTAGGCTTTTAGTCTTAACTTTTCACAAAGCTAGTACAGCAAGAGAAATCAAATGAAACAAGTCTTAAACCTGGATCCCATCACTTGGAACATGAAGGAAACCAGTGTTTATGTCTCTGTAATAAAATTTTTATTTCCATCGTTTCAAGGAAAAAAATGGTATTTTCAATTGAAAAATATCCCAAGACTATCAAATTATTTTATCCTTAATTATGTATGGCAACAAACATGACTGTGTGACAGGCACAGTACTGCCCCATGGGCCACAAGCTCACGTGCATGGGACCCCGACTCACAGTGCCTCTTGGCCACAGGTGCTGCCTGGGCCCCCCGGGCCCAGGGCAGGAAAGGCCATTCTGCCCATGCACAGGCTTCCTGGGAAAGGTGACACTGTGTGGCCTTTGAAGGATGCTTAGGGCTTCACACCCACAGAGCAGCAGGGAGGAGTGACAAGCACCCAAGAATGGCTGACGGGCATGGGAAGCGGAGCTTTTGAAGTCTCTGGAGTCGGGACTCGAGGTGGAGGAGAAACATGCAGTCACCAGTGTTTCATTCCATGGACAGAGCTGAGTCTTTCAGTCATTCAGTAAGAACCCAAAAGGCCTTCGTTTAGCTAAACACGTGTGCGTGTCATACCAGGTCATGAATCTAACTTTATCATAACATTCACATTCTTCTATTGAAAATCTCAAGGCAAAAATATTAATGGAAGAGGTCACACATACTTAAACTGAAAGAAAGAAGTTTACTGGTTATATAATAAGCTTAAAAATGGTAGGTGCAAAGAAATTCATATTCCACCTGCAGACTGGCAGAAAATGGTTTCAGGAATTATTTCTAAAATCTCAGCAAGTTAATTTTTGTATGGGTAACTGACTCATTTTCCTTTTTGAATGCCAATTCTATAATTAGATGAGACAATAAATGTTAGTTAACAATATAAGTAATTTTATACACAATAGCAGCTCCAAGGCAGTGAGAGCCACTTGCCACAAATCTTCCTCATCTAAATTGAAAGTGCACAGCTTTCTTTATGTAAGCTTCCTGCTACAGAATGTGGAAGGAGAACAGAAAGCAGTGAGGCCTTGAAATGGACAAAATAAGAGAGACACGTGAACTCACGGCCATTAACAGACCACTTCAGACTCCACAGGAGGACATGTGATCAGGAAGTGTGTAGTTTGGAAAAACACAGAGGAGGTTTCACTGCCTACGTCGTGGCCGCTTTCTTGCTGTGCCCACTGGACAAGGACATCTCACATCTGCCATCAGCCACACCGCACGTAGCCAACGCCAGCACACTCTCATCAGTGCACCAGGCTTTCAGCCCACAGAGAAACTCTCTTCCTGTGTTTCATTCTGAGTTTGGCCTCCTTGGATGCTATTCCCTCTCTTCCGGCTTTCACCAAGGTCAGTGTGATTGCTAGAAAATAAAAAATGCAAACGTCCAGTCGTGTCCTGGAAACCTGCCCATCCGATGCTAAGTTTAAAGTCGATGAGTTCGTGCAGCGCACCATCTGAGCAGTCCAGAGCGATGGCATGTTCCAGGACAAACAGTCAGCAGTGAGCCGCACGGACTCCAGCGAAAGGCTCTCCCTTTGTTCCGTCTCCAGGGGCTCTCCATGGAGCATCCAGCCCGGGGGTGATAAGCCTCCCAGCCTCCCCCTCCACACAGCAGCCCAGCAGAGCCTCTCGTCCACCTCCCACACCCCCGCTACCCTGACTAGCCAGCTCTCGCCTCTGAGCGCCTCACACCAGCAGGTGAGTGGGCACAGCCTGCAGAAACAATTCTACCTGTCTGCCGACCGGCCTCATGCAGCGTCCTCCCCTCTCTCGCCCCTTGCAGGCATGGAGAGGTCGACCGCCACAAAGGCCAGACATCAGAAGTAAATCCCGCTAGGCAGAACCTGCAGCACAATCAGGGAGAGCAATGCCTCGGGAGAGCGCAGCACACTGTTACTAATTAGCAGATAAAGAAACGATCGGGATTCAGTTTTTGAAAGAGCTACCCAATTACCCACACTCCTTTCTGGCTCATTATGAACATACGTATGTTGAATAATTAGAATCTTATCACTGAACTAAAGCTGGTCTGACTTTTGTAATTATAATACATTAAAGGGCCTCTCTCTCACCATGAGTTTTATAAGTATGCTTCAAAGATAATTCAGAAATGTGGTTCTGGCTTCCCTGAGAGCAAATAATACAAGAAATTCCACCGTAGCGACCCTCAGTTTATAGACTGCTCCTTTATTTTGGTGTTTTCTTACGTTAACTGTTTATAGGTTAAATCTCAGCCAAAGGCTTATAGGACCACGTTATTCACTATATTGCACTTTCCCACATAAAATGTGGAGAAACAGCCTCCTGGAAGTTATTAAGAGTACATTTCTAAATATATGTTTTTGATATAGATATTCCAGAATACAATTCAATGTGAAAAATATTGGACTCATTCGGCCTGTTAAATTGTTGTTAATAATATGAGAGATTTAAAAGTATCGACATTCCGCTTTGTTATCTCTCAATATTTCCAACTTCCTGAGCTAATTTACTCATTCAAGCAATATTTTTGATCACTTATATTCCTGGGACTGTGCACAGCACAGGAGAAACTAATAGTGAGCAAGGGACTGCATTCCATATGGAGGAGCCAGGCTACACGGTGGGGAGCTTGTAAGACAGTTTTTCATGCCTCCAACACCGGGAGATTGTTTGGATGGGTTGAAGAATAACTCTAGGTTTTTGGAGTGGACAGGAAGCCACCTGGGACCATTCTTAAGGCAAAGACATACAAAGAACAGTTCCAAGCAGAGGGACTAGAGACGTTGTGGAGTTCCAGGTGCCTGGGAGATATCTAGACACCCTTGTCTAACTGGCAGTTGGGATCAGGAAAGTTACCAGGCTAAGGAGACTACAGTTCAAGAGGTGAATGAAACTGCATAGGAAGGGTGGGTAGGATGAAGAGAGAGAGAGAAACACTAACCTTTAAGGGAAGGATGAAGTGCCAGGAACTGCAGCAGCAGCTAACAGCAAGCAGTCAGAAGAAAGACTAAGTAAAAAAACCCAGGGGCCGACTGGGATAAACCTCCGCCTGCGGCACCGGCATCCCATATGGGTGCTGGTTTGAGTCACGGCTGATCCACTTTGATCCAGCTTCCTGCTAATGTGTCTGGGAAAGCAGTAGAAGATGCACCCACATGGGAGAGCAACAGGAAGCTTTGGCTCCTGGCTTCAGATCGGCCCAGCTCTGGCTGTTGCAGCCATTTGGGGAGTGAACCACAATATGAAAGACCCTCTCTCTAAGCCTCTCCCTCTATCTGTAACTCTGCCTCTCAAATAAATATAAAAATCTTTAAAAGAAGAAAAAACTCCCAGTTGTGAATGCTGCCAGGGTCTCCACTGGTACTGCACATGCTGAGAAACAAGCTGAGAGGCAGGGCAGTCCAGGGTGGCGAGGCACCTGCTGCACTGCACCCAGGACATCAACAGCCTGGAAAAGAAGAGGGAAGGGCAGCAGGCGGGACTGCAGATTTTCTCCCCAACGTGGAGAGAGCGTTTTAGTTTTAAAATCCTAGAGAAAGGGTTTTTTTTAAAGATTTATTTATTTGAATGGCTAAGTTACAGAGAGAAACAGAGGAAGAGACAGAGATACCTTCCACCTGCTAGTTCACTCCTTAGATGGGCCCAAAATGGCCAGGGCTGGGCAAGGCCAAAGCCAGGAGCCAGGAGCTTCTTCTGCGTCTCCCACATGGGAAAAGGGTCAAAGAACTTGGGTCATCCTCCACTGTTTCTCATGTGGGCCCATTAGCAGGGAGCTCGATCAGAAGTGGAGCAGCCATGACTTGAACCGGTGCCTTTATGGGATGCCAGCACTGCAGGCCACAACTTGAACTGGCTAGGCACAGTGCCAGCCCCAGGGTTTTATGTTTGTAAGAAAGGAAAGACTTGAACTTGTAGCCACTCCCTGTGGAGGAGGAGAGGCTACAAGAGCTCATGAGAGCATGAGGGACACAAACCAATAGCTTTACACAGAGAAGAGAGGTTTCCAACAGCCGCTTGCAAGAGCCTTGGTCATACGCCAGCAGAAACTCAGAATCGCAACACCTCCACATCAGTGTTGCTCTCTGTTCCATCACTTAATTATTTACATCCCCCAGTAAGAACTCCTTCCACAAGACCTGAGATCAGACCACAGAACAATGGCAGAAACTAAAACCAGATCACCAAATTGTGATACAGATGTGGGGGACCAGGGCTGAGTATGGCAGAAACATCCCAAAGCCAGGACTAAGAGACATGTACAGAGCTTTGTACACTCACTGGAAATGAGTTGAATCTGACTCTGAGCTGCCTCCCAACCAAAGCAATGAAAGAAATGCCAACTGTCACCCTGCCCGGTGTCTGTAACAGCAAGTCGACGGCCTGGAGGAGAAAACCTGCTGCCCCTTCACTCAGGCCCAGAAAGGGACCTCTTCCAAGGTCTTCAGAGATGACACAGCGCGGAAAAACGCCTGCCTCACAGCATGTCAGCAACAATGAGGCAACACATTTCAAACACCTGTTTCTGAAAATGTGCCCCAATGTATCCTAGAGGAAATGACACCAGATGGCTCTCCCCTTGGTTCCAAGAATGCAGAATGCTAACATCTGGTTTGATAGGGGCCTGACTTAGACTACCTTAGAAGAATGGAACAGCCACATGCCCCAGGAGTGTTCCTTCATAAATATTATTAAGTAGCATTTCTCAAGACTAGCATAATAATAATGTTTATACAGCCAAGAATTTATATTTTATGGCAACAACCTTCAGTGTACACACAAATTCTGGCAATCAGTTAGTGGAGGAGATGAGGCACATGTTCCAAAGGATGGGCATAATATGGAGGTAAGGAATCCAGCAGCTCGTGGTGATCAAGTGATCAAACCCTGGGATGCCTGGGACAGGCCCAGCTCACTCTGGACGTCCTGTAGCAACTGCCAACAGTGGCCCTTTCACTGCCAAATGTGTTCCTATTTGGACAATTGATTACATGACCTTCCTAGCTATCACTGTCGACATCCGCTACTTCTGAAAAGTTATTAGCTATTAGCTTAGAATCCTAAAGCAAGACTCTACTTTTCTGGCAAGTGGGCATAAAAGGGTCGAGGTCCCATCAGACATAAGCAAGACAACGATCTGAAAAACGACTGTGATGTGAAACAGATTCTAAAACAGAGGCTTTCCAGTCTAAGGAGGAAGCAGAGACAGACAGGGGCAAAAACCCCGAGATACTGGAAGCTGCTCCTACAGCGTCAGTCCTGAGAGCTTTGAGAACAGAAACGAGGCTGGGCCCGCAGAAACGACCCAGATGCTGACAACCAGCCCCACACAACACCGTCCTGTCATCCAGGGCACTGAAGAGGCCAACCTCTGAGAATGTGAGTAAAAGCTGCCAGGAAACACACACCCAAAGGCCTCACACTTTCAGACCCACTGACTTGATGCCACATCTGAGTAATTAATCCCAGAAAGTAATGTTGTATGTTCCAGAATCCTGTACACAGATTTTCTTCAAAGAATTATTTGCAGTAACAAAAATGTAAGCAATCTAATTTTCTAGCTATTTGAAATTGGTTGAATTAATTATGATGCATCCAAAAGATTGAATTAAATCATCTAGGAATGAAAGATCACGACGTTTTGTTTTGTCTTGCTTTGTGTGGGGTTTTGTTTTCACAAAATATACACCCTCATCTTTTATCATTAGCTTCAACACACATGAATTACTCTCACTGCTGTGAGAGTGCCTAAATGCTTTCTCTCCATATCCATGTGGAAATCAGAGAGGAAAAGGAACAGTGTGCAGCGAGTCCCTCTAACAGGGACACATTTCTGAGTAGTTCTGGGCAAAGATGATGATGAAAACCCTCCAGATCCATGCTTGTCTCAGTTCCACTGTTTTTCCCATCCAGTTCACTCTTCATTCTTTTTTCTTCTCCACTCTTCCTTGTGGTAGAGACACTTAACATGAGCACTACTCTCCCAATCATCTAAGTACATGACAAAGAATTCTCAGCGACAGGCGGGACGTTCAACAGCAGATCGCTAGAATGTACTCATTGTATGGAACAGACTGTTCAAATAGGGTCACCGGACAGAAACTCCGCTAGCCCTGGAAACTGCCATGGTCTTCTCTGCTCCTGAGAATCCGACTGCTTCAGATGCTAAGTGGATTGCTGGTGTTTTGGTCCTGTGGCTGGCTGATTTCACATAGCCTTAAGTCCTCCAGGGTCATCCATTCTGTCCTACAAGGCAGTGTTTCTCTTTTTTAAGAATGAACAATGTTGTATCTGTATGTACTCGCAGCATTTCTTTGTCTGTTCATCCACTGATGGACTGTTTTTCATCAACAGGGTTTTCAGTGCACAAGTCTTTTACTCCCATGGTTTATTCTTTCTGATACTGCTGTAGAAGACATTATATTTCTAATCTACTTTTTGAGTAGTTCATTGTTAACTATATAGAAACACCACTTGTGTTGTTCCTGCAACTTTTCTGAATTCATTTATTCATTCTAACCAATTTTGGGGGGAAGTCTCCAGGATTTTCTGCACATAAGATCCTGTCTTCTACAAACAGAAGTAACTGTGCTGCTTTTGTTCTGATTTGGGTAATGCCTTCTCTTTCTTTTCTCTGCCTGCCCAGACTAGGACTTCCAGTTCTATGCTGAATTTAAGAGTGGGCCTCCTTGCCTTGTTCCTGATCTTAGCGTAAAAGCTTTCCATTTTCCACCACTACATGTGATGTCAGCTGTGGTGTTCTCATACATGGCCTTTTGTCGTTGAAATAAACTCTTTCTACACCTAGTTTGTTGAGAGTATTATTCATTAAAGGGTGTTGAATTTCGTCAGGTTTTTCTGCATTTATTGAGATATCCCATGGTTTTTATCTTTCATTCTATTAATGTAATATATCAAATCAAGTGATTTCTGCTTATTGAACCATCCTTGCACTCCAGGGATAAACCTCAGCTGATCACAGTGTGCAGCATTCTAATGTGCTATTGAATTTGATTTGATAGCATTCTGTTGGGAATGTTTGTATTCCTATTCATCAAGGATAGTGGCTTGCATGTTCTCTTCCTGTAGTGTCTGTCCAGTTTTGCTATCAGGGTGATACTGGCCTCATAAAATGAATGTAGAAGTGTTCCCTCCTCTTCCATTTTTGGACAAGTTTCAGAAATATTGGTGCTAATTCTTCCTTAAATGTTTATCTGATCCTGGGCTTATCTTTGTTGAGAGATTGTTGCTTAATGGTTCAATGTCCTTCAGCATTAATCTGTTCAGATTTATACAACATTATGATTCATTCATATTAGGCTGTATATTTTTAAGAATGCAACCATTTCTTCTAGATTATCCAGCTTCTGATGTGTTTTTATCGTATGCTCTTATCTGTTTTCATTTCTGTGGTAACAGCTGTATTGTCTCCTCTTTCATTTCTGATTTCATGTGAGTCGTCTCATTTTGTCTCAGTCTAACAAAGGGCTTGTCAATTTTGTTTATCTTTTCAAAAAGTTTCACTGATAGTGTTCCTATGTGTTTTGTAACTATTTTTTGCCTTAGTGTTTATTATTGCATTCCTTCTACTAATTGGGGGCTTAGTTTGTTCTTTGAGATACAAAGTTATATTGCTTATGTGAGGTCTTTTTCCTTAATGTAAGCACTTACTGCTACAAATATCCTTTTGAGAACTTGTCTTGACATCTAAGCGTTTTCCTAACACTTATGAATGAGTGCACCATCAAGATCAGCTCCACAAGTCAGTACAGTTCCCTGGCAGTTTAGTGTTTGGCAGACCATGTTGCCAGCAAAGGTGTAGGGTTATTACTTCCCTGGAACGCTAGAAATAAGGACTTTTTTATGGATAGAGTTAGTTGTTTATATGGCATTCTAGAAGTAACTACATCAACTTATTTTTTTTTACATTTTTAAGTTATTACAATTGGCAATCTCAAGACCTTGCAGCAAAATCCGTAAGTACTCTATTGCCAACAAAAGTTAAATAATGTGTGATGTCATTTGCATTAAATATAGTTTATGTTGTTTTGATGCTCTGTAAATATTTGCATAACTCACACAGAAGATGAACATCAAGATTCATTTCAATTTTGAGATTCTGTAATTGTAACGTTGACATGCAGTAAATCTATTTTGACCAGAATACCAGAATCACTGAAGGAGAGAGCTTTCTGTAAAAATCAGTTTTTAGTGAACAGGTATGTGAGCACTGTTCCAGAAATCACTTTGATTTATACAAGTTAAGAATATTTGTTTCTGAAAAATTCAAGATAGCTCGAACAGATCAACCCACTGTCAAATTATTCCTCCCAGGCAGCAAAAAGGTTTGCCACTGTGACTTGACCCACACATTTTCTAAACAAGTTTAAAGAATTAGTATAAATTTGTTTTTGTAAACCTCAGAATCCATGTTGTGTGAAAGTCTAAATTATCTTCATTGTTCAAGCCAGGTTTTAGATACAGTCACTTGAACTGCAATCCTCACCATGGATATAACAGATATAGTCAACAAGGCCAGTGTTTTCTTGGTTGTTTTGGGGGAGCCTGTGAATGGGAACATATTTGTTTATGTTTTATTACCAACTCACACATAAATATGCTGCAGCTTGCAAAACTTCAATGGGAAGTAATTCATATTTAATTACATCTTAACTAGTCATTCTCTTGCCATGAAAATCCAGGAAACTGGCATTAAACCAAAGTGATTTGATGTGAGTCCAGAAACACAGCAAGAACACCTGATGAAACTGTCTGAATTATAAAATTACTGCGTAGTTCAGGACCCCAGCAGCCAGACTACTCAATTAAGAGTGAGAATAAAGGCCACGACAATGTAGGTTTTACCTATTGTATTCTAAGACCACCATAGCAAACATATGGATGAGAAGTTAGATGAAATCCTTTTTTCATTTTAAATTCTCAGCTTGCTCAGCACGCTACAATCAAACATTTTCTTGTGACTCTTCAGAATTCATCTCCACGGTTTGGTGTCATTGTCACCAGGACCACTGCCTACTGAACATCGTCCTCTGGAAACAACATCTTTGAGTCTAACATCGTGACGTATGTCCCATTATCATTTTGGTAACCTTAGGATAACGTGGAGTCATAGGACTCAATGTTAGCATCACTTCAATGAGTCTGTCTCAAAATATTTATAGATCAATGTTCTAACAATCCAAAAATCACTTGTCTACTAGTTTACGAACAGGACATCAATAAGTCCTAAGTGTGATGATCATAAAACAATATGAGGCCCACAATTTATGACAATTAAAACGGAAGGAATCAAAATGAGGCAATAAAGAACACCTAACCACATACTCTCTTCGCCTAGGTTTTGTTAAGAAAATAGAGCCGTTACGTAAGATGGCTGTAAGGTGGTATAAACGGTACAAAAATGAAAGATTCTGTGAATGTGAGAAGAGCTGGCAAGAAAGCATCTGGAAGCCAGTGACCAGAACATCAGAAGCAACTACTTGTACCTGAGACCACAGCACTGGAGGAGGGCAACGCTGGCTTACGGCAGAGGAAGGGGATGTCAGCGGCCATGGCTGTGATGTGGAATTCCCGCTGTGCTCTATGGCTCCTCCCACTAGGAATAACGCCGCTGCTGTATTTCCAGTTTCCAAATTTCCCAGTGCTTCTTACTGGCAGGCTCCATGCCAGAAGTGTACAAGGAAGTGGCTTGTGAGAACTGCAGCCACCTACCTTCTAAGTGCTGGTGCTCGAGTCAACTCAATACCCACAAGTATCTCTTTACCAAGTATCTCTTTACCAATTCTTAATTTCTTTTTTTTTTTTTTTTTTTTTGACAGGCAGAGTTAGACAATGAGAGAGAGAGACAGAGAGAAAGGTCTTCCTCTGCCATTGGTTCACCCCCCTCAAATGGCTGCTATGGCCGGCGTGCTGCACTGATCCGAAGCCAGGAGCCAGGTGCTTCTCCTGGTCTCCCATGGGGTGCAGGGCCCAAGCACTTGGGCCATCCTCCACTGCACTTCTGGGCCACAGCAGAGAGCTGGCCTGGAAGAGGGGCAACCGGAACAGAATCCGGTGCCCTGACCGGGACTAGAACCCGGGGTGCCGGCACCACAGGCAGAGGATTAGCCTAGTGAGCTGTGGCGCCGGCCCCAATTCTTAATTTCCAAATACAAAACCATGTTTCCAGCTTAGAAATGAAAAGCAGGCTGAACTCCAAAAAGATTAAACACAAGTTCCCACATCATTTTATGCAAACCGGGGAGATCAATGCTTGCTCTGGATAATATTCACTCCTCCCTCTAATATCATGCAGTTCAATACTGAGACATCGGGTTAATCAATAGCAACACTCCTTAGATTACATGTATTACATGGGGATTGAGCAAAGAAAAAGATTGATCAATATCCACCATTATATTGTGTCAAGGCAGGGGAAAATACAAATGGATGATTTCTATGGTCCTTGTGAATTAACTCACAAGCTGCGGTGGGTATTTCTACAGCTTTCTTCCATTCCTGTTGTAAATTCTCTTTAACCTCATCATGCACCTCAGGTCCTGGCTGTTTGCCTAACACGGTAATCCACATCTTTACTGCTGGGGGGTTCCGTGTCATTAGCGTATCTGCCAAGGATGCTGTACCAGTGAAAATGGGAATAGTGAGAGGCAAGGCAGGAGACTTCTAAGCTTCAGGCACGAGCACGCCTGCTGCCACTGGTTACAGCAGCGCAGCTTCCCCTGGATCACAATCAGTCATCCCAGCCCTAACACAGCTTTTTCTCAACTGAGGAGGAGCCGTGGCGACTTCTGTGTCCCGAGTAGGCCAGCGTCCCCTCGTGAACTACAAGCTCCACAAAGGAGACCTGGAAACGAAAGCACAGGAACCGTGGCTGGAGAGCGGGGCGGTAAGGTGAGGAGTGAGGGCTCCCTCTTTCTCTTCATTTGCTTTGTCCTCTTTGGTGATGAACACTTGCCCCTGGCGCTGTGCCCAGCCCTGTGGGGACAGTCTGCATGACGGGGGCTCTCGTAGCCCGGGGGCCCCAAGCCAACACTGGGGGACGTCAGGTCCTGACCAACCGCAGCACATCTTCTGCTGACCCCCATGCACCACAGTCCTTCCTCCTCTAGTCACAAACACTGAAAGGAGACACCAACACCCCAGACACCGTTGGTTATCATCCCCGAACTCCTTCATCCTTCTCCTAGAGTCGTACCTCACCAAGAAAACAAGCAGTGCCCTGGGAAGAAACCCATCTGGAACCACAGGCGCGACGTGCACTCTATCCACCAGCACCAGCCACTCGTGCTGCACCGCCAAGAAGCCCCTGAGAAACCCAGGCACAGGCAACAGCAGGGAGCGGGAGGGAAGGAGAGGAAAGGGCAGAGGACGAAGCGCAGAGTGGAGGAGCGCATGCGTGGCAGTCATCGTCCAACATCTTTTCACTCTTAGTAACAAGAAAATTTGGGTTAGAAGAGCAAAATACTCCCAGCACCAAAGTATCAGAGAAGCTGCAATGCTCCGCCGGAGAGAAACTGCATGAAACCAGCCTGGGGTTCCAACGGCAGACAGATCAAACAGGTGACCCAAGAGATCCTCACCTTTTGCAGGTTTTCCTACCACATTTCACGTACAGAGAAGAAACATGATGTGATCATGCCCTTATGGGTGCTCCGGGGGTAGAGGGAAGTGCGGAGGAGGCGCTGTCTCCCCCGGACCCTCTCCCAGCCCCTCCACAGCCCAGTGAGGGCAGTGCCACTAAGTGCTAGGTGTCTGGTTGTCAGTGTGTGCGCCCAGAACTGCAAGACAAAGAAGGTGCAGGAACGCCACCCTTGGAAGAGAACATCTCCAAATCAAAGCTCACGCCAAGCACGTTCATTCACGTAACTGTAAGCAGCGGTCACGCGAGTTGACGAGTCGTCACCTGGAGCACACAAGGTTAAGCAGGGGTGTTTGTGAGGAACACATTCCAGCTCTCTGGAGATCACAAGGGGAAGCCAGCAGGGCGTTCCAGTGGTCACCCATGACCTCTACACACAGAGCATGCCACAGCACCTCGGACACCTTGCGTACACTGCATCTCTGAGTCTCAGGGAAGAAAGCCCTTACATGTGTGGATGCACCACAGTGTGTGAGGGGGCAAACAGCTGAACCCTCCTGGGGAGGGGGGGGCTAGACACTCACTGAAGCTGCTCCCTCAGACACCAGAGCCACCGAACAACACCCAAGTTGAATGAACACTGTCAAAAAACAAACTTGCTCTGTTGAAATGAAATACAGATTATCATTTTTAAATATGAGTACTGTACCTCTTAATTTATGTGACTTCAGTAGCTTCTCTCTCTAAAAACATATATCCACAATTGACTTGACAGTTTAGTTTTTTCAAACATATTGTCGGTGGCAGAGAAGCCAGGGTGCTGAGGTAGAGTCTGAGCACTGGGGGTGGACAGTCCCTGCAGCCCATGACTTGGGGACACAGCGTACCTCCCCTGAGCCACCTGTCCTCTGCAGAAACAGCTGATCATCATTCCTCACAGGTGTTCCGAGTGGAAATGGCCCAACACCGTGCATTTTTCTTTACTTCCTTTTCCCCATATGCCCTCAGTGAGCCCACCTGCTATCTAAATTGGCATCTTCAGCTTCCACTAACACACAGTGGAAGTCATCTCGCACAAACACTATGTTTACAGGAAAACTGCAAAGTGTGGGACGGTTATAAACGGGAGAAAATACCATCAGGTCCTGTGAAAACCGGGGTTCAGGTTCCATCGAAGGGTGCTCAACAAGATGCCGTGAATCCTTGAATGCCTGGACTCATCAGGAGAAGCTGGGAATTAAGTCACTTTACCACTGTGGCACTGTCCTACACCAATACACACGGCATTTTAGGTTGGCTCAGAGCCACTTTTCAACAAGTAAAAAGAAATCAGAAAATTTCATTTTAATCGTAATATTTTTACCCAATATATTCAAACTATTATCTTTTCAAAGTACGATCAATATAAAAAATACTGAGGTTGTTTTCTTTCTTTTCACACTGAGTCTGTGAAGTGTGGTGTGGATTTTACAACCGAAGCACATCTAAGTCCTGACCACATTTCGCCTCAGCCTAAAGCGTGCACCCTGAGCCCACCTTCAGGGCAGAGAGGAGCATGCGCAGCGGTGGCCACGGAAGGAAGCCACGGGAAAAGAGGTGGCCAAGAGCCCTCCAGCCCCGAGCTGCTCCTGAGCTCCTCTGTGAATTTTTAGAGGTTTTGGTCACTGAGCTTGGAAATCAACAAACAAATGCCTAGTTCTGGGGCCAACAGGACACACTCCCACACTCTGCAAGCTCTGCTGGGAACAAAGCGACCCGGGCCTGTCCCCGGGGCTGCAACAGCATTTTATGGGCCAGCTGTGCGGCCTTCTCTCCTTGCATCTGCTGAGAACACCTGGTGAGGAATGCAGCCTGGCTTTGAAAAAAAGGGGCATTTGGGACAATTTATTGTCTTTCATTTGTTTGCAAAAATCAATGGAGTCTCATTAAGGAAAGGAAGGGGCTGGTCTTCCCTCTGCTTCATTTTCTCTTTGCTGCTGTTTGAACAGGTGCAAAGGCTAGAATTATCGGGTGGATTTATAGGATTTTCAGGCTGCAACAAACCACTATAAATTTGATCACCCTTAAGCTAACCACTAAAGAGAATTTTTGATTTTTGAACAATTAAAAAACACATAGCTCACACTTTTCTAATCACTAGGACTAAGGTTTAAAATATCTGGCACCTGAGGTGGGTGTTTAGCCTAGCAGTTAGGATACTGGTCAGGTACCCATACCTTGTATCAAAGTACCTGGGTTAGAGCCCTCGCTCTGGTTTCTGATACCAGCTTCTTGCTAATGAATACCCGGGGCAGCATCAGATGATGTCACTTGCAAGGAAGAATTGGATGAGGCTCCCAGCTCCAAGTTTTAGCCTTGACAAAGCCCCAGTCATCGAGGGCACTTAGGAAGTGCCCTGTCTTGGCACTTGGGAGCTCTCTGTCTCTCAAATAAATGAGTAAACAATAAAATATTTGATACCCAGCATTCCCACTGCTGGTGCCCCAGGTTACTCCCTTGCTGAACCTCCATGTGTTCCTGCTTCAGGCTGCAAACTTGCTGTGTGAACTCTAACTTGACTGCCCTCTGCCGGGCTCCATCACCATCCCCAGCCACCACCCCATTCCGCAAGCCTTCCTTAAGCACACCCCCAGTGTGTCATTTCTCTAAGAATTAGCTTAGGCATATGTTCTAGGCATGTGCACGTAATCCCTGAAATCTTCTCAACACTGTGGAGCAGTGTCTGCTGTTATGCTCATTTTAGCACACAGAAAACCCAAGTTCAGGGTCAGTCCCCAAGCAAACCATTTACATACAGCACTGAGATCTGAATGCTGGCCGCCCAGGGATCACTGCATGAAAGAGAAGCCATTTCCAACACTCAGTGGTAACGCAGTAATCAGAACATGAGGTTGTATACCTTAAATATACACAGGAGGAAACACCTCAAAATGTCTGGAAACCTGGATGGCGGGTGTGCAAAGTGACGCTCAGAGGCACCCTGGCCTCTCAGGATTCCTGGCCAGCTCCCCATCAATGAGCCCCTGATTTCTCACAAACTCACACTCCTACTTCACACCGTCTCTACCCTCTGAAATGCCCGCTCTCTGCAGTACAGAGCATGTTTACGACTCCTCCTAAGTGCCTCCACTGCCCCGGTGGAAGGACCCTCCCTTTGTCACGGTTCTCACAGAAGCCCTTTGCAGTCATAAACTCAGTGAGGACGCTGCCTGTGGCATAGGCTTCACACGCACTCTCACCCTCAAGGCTGGATGCTAAGCCCCTGGAGTGCCAGGAGTGGGAGCAGCATGGGGAGCAGGACAGCCAGACAGCAAACAGGAATCCCACTCTTCATGCCATTGGTCTTGGACAACACAGCCATGCTGTGTACACGGGGAGACAACACAGGAAACTGCTCCTGTCCACATCGGGTTTCTTCCAGTTCTTACAGCCATGCCTCACCAGTCTTCATTAGACACATCTTTAAATTACAGAAGAGACAAACAAAAAGACACTTCTTAATAATCCTTTAGTTGGATAAGTCTGCATTTTTACTTTAAAGTGCTCCAAACATTCCTTTCTATTTCACAAAAGATATTTGCCATCTCATCACTGTAACAAAATGCCCAAAGCTAAGCCGTTTGCAATGAAAGGAGATTTGTTCAGGTCACAATTCGGGGGACTGGGAAGTCCAAACAGCGCAGCATCAGCACGTGGTGAGGACTCTGACCGTGTCACAACACACGGACGGCCTCCAAGGGTGGTGAGGACTCTGTGTCACAACACACGGACGGCCTCCAAGGGTGGTGAGGACTCTGACTGTGTCACAACACATGACGGCCTCCAAGGGTGGTGAGGACTCTGTGTCACAACACACGGACGGCCTCCAAGGGTGGTGAGGACTCTGACCGAGTTACAACACGCGGACGGCCTCCAAGGGTGGTGAGGACTCTGACCATGTCATAACTCACAAACGGTCTCCAAGGGTGGTGAGGACTCTGACCGTGTCATAACTCACAAACGGCTTCCAAGGGTGGTGAGGACTCTGACCGTGTCATAACTCACAAACGGTCTCCAAGGGTGGTGAGGACTCTGACTGTGTCATAACTCACAGACAGCCTCCAAGGGTGGTGAGGACTCTGACCGTGTCACAACACGCGGACGGCCTCCAAGGGTGGTGAGGACTCTGACTGAACCTTCACCATCTTCCTGTTCTTATCAGAAGAGGACGCGTCACGAACCTGGAGCACGGTTATGCAGAGATGTAGGCTTGTGTGTTCTCCTTGTGCTCAAAGGACTTCTGGAGCTTGGGGAAAGGGCAGGATACCGCTGAACGCAGCTGCCGAAGGGCCCTCCCGACAGTCGAGAGAGAAAAGCCGGGCCTCATGTGTGGGTGATAATCCCAGCTCTCATATCCGCCCGGAGAGCAGGTGTACCTCAGATGTACATCACTCATGCTTTTTCCTAAAGTGCTTAATTTTTGGTACCTATGTCAAATGGACCCCTATATTTTAACTGTAAATTTAAATATTTTAAATAAGGTTAACACTTGATCAGCTGTAAGGTCTTCTACAGGCTTGCACATTTGATGTGCCACCAACCTGTGGGGCAGCCACCACATCCACAGACAGGAAACTGACACTCACCATGGTCTGTGCGTCCCTGTCAAATGTCTGTTGTCGAACTTAATAGCCAACATGAGGGTGTCAAGAGGCAGTCAGTTCATGAGGGTTCCTCCTGCATGAATGAGATTAGAAACCCACATCAAAGGTGGGACATGGGGCCCTCCACCACAGGAGGACATGGGGGCCACTCATGCCACAAGAGGACATGGGGCCCCTCCTGCCACAGGAGGACATGGGGCCCTCCACCACAGGAGGACATGGGGCCCTCCTGCCACAAGAGGACACAGCCCCTCCTGCCACATGAGGACATGGGGGCCCCTCCTGCCACAGGAGGACATGGGGCCCCTCCACCACAGGAGGACATGGGGGCCCTCCACCACAGGAGGACATGGGGGCCACTCATGCCACAGGAGGACATGGGGCCCTCCACCACAGGAGGACATGGCCCCTCCACCACAGGAGGACATGGGGCCCTCCATCACAGGAGGACATGGGGCCCCTCCTGCCACATGAGGACACGGCCCCTCCTGCCACAAGAGGACATGGGGGCCCCTCCTGCCACAGGAGGACATGGGGGCCCCTCCTGCCACAAGAGGACATGGGCCCCTCCACCACAGGAGGACATGGCCCCTCCACCACAGAGGACATGGCCCCTCCACCACAGGAGGACATGGGGGCCTCCACCACAGGAGGACATGGGGCCACTCATGCCACATGAGGACACGGCCCCTCCTGCCACAAGAGGACATGGGGCCCCTCCACCACAGGAGGACATGGGGGCCCCTCCACCACAGGAGGACATGGGGGCCACTCATGCCACAGGAGGACACGGCCCCTCCTGCCACAAGAGGACATGGGGCCCCTCCTGCCACAAGAGGTCATTGGGCCCCTCCTGCCACAAGAGGACATGGCCCCTCCTGCCACAAGAGGACATGGGTGCCCCTCTTGCCACGTGAGAACACACCTGGTCCTCTGGAGCAAACAGGATGAGGTCACAGTCTCAGAAGCAGAGACCAGGCCTCACCAGACGCTGCGAATGACTTGACCTTGGAAGTGCAGGCCCCAGCACTGTGAGTGATGAATATCTGTTCTTTATATGGATCCCCAGTACTGTTACAGCAGCACAAACAGACCAAGACACAACAGTGGGTATAAATGATTCCTTCTGAAGGCCACTTAATGCAAATTTGCAGCTAAAATCTAAATTCCATTTATATTTGTCCTGCAGATTCTTTTGAATTCAATTCTCCGCTTTCTCTAATTTATTCTATCCTGTTTCTTGGTATTTCATGACAAATTCAATGTCACTAAAATAGATACCATAGTCACTAAGGTTGCCTCAGGGAAAAAAATTTCAAAAATAAAATAAGCCTAAGTCACAGCCCACATTTTTATGTTTATTACACACTCCTGAAAAAAGAATAGAGAAAGAGAGTAGTCTGTTATACAGAGCCCTGATTCTTTTTGGGGGATTATTCTGATGATCATTCTAACCAATAGATCATGACTTCAATATAGGATAATTTTAAAAGAAACACAGAAGCAAAATTAAAAAAATCAGAATATACCTTTTATAATTAGTTATTTCACATTATTTTCTAAGCATACTATTCTATAGAATAGAGTGGCTGGTAAGAACTCTACAGCCCCATTTATAAAAAAAATATTTATTTATGTGAAAGAGAGAGAGACACAGAGACCTTCCATCTGCTAGTTCATTTCCCCATATGACCACAAAAGCCAAAGCTGGGCCAGGATGAAACCAAAAGCCAGGAATGTCACCCAGGTCTTTCAGGTGCGTAGCAGGGACCCAAACGCCTGAACCATCTTGCATGGCTTCCGTGCACATCAGCAGGGAGCTGGTCTGAGTAGAGCCACATGGGATACGGGGTGTGCATATACCCAGGGGCAGCTGAACCTGCTGTAGCACAACCTCCTGCCCTCAAAGCTAAATGTTTCTGTGGAGCTTCGTGTCTCTTAAGTGAATTATAATGTTGTGTAGAATGAAACAGTAAGAGAACGATGCTAATTGGTTTTTTTTTTGACAGGCAGAGTGGACAGTGAGAGAGAGAGACAGAGAGAAAGGTCTTCCTTTGCCGTTGGTTCACCCTCCAATGGCCACCGCGGCCGGCGCACCTGATCTGATGGCAGGAGCCAGGTGCTTCTCCTGGTCTCCCATGGGGTGCAGGGCCCAAGCACTTGGGCCATCCTCCACTGCACTCCCGGGCCACAGCAGAGAGCTGGCCTGGAAGAGGGGCAACTGGGACAGAATCCGGCGCCCCGGACGGGACTAGAACCCGGTGTTCCGGCGCTGCAGGCGGAGGATTAGCCTATTGAGCTGCAGCGCCGGCCCTAATTGTTTTAATGGTTAGATCAATGTAGTCTAATGATTATATCTGCATAAACGCAGTCTTCTTTGGAAAAAAAGAATGAATAGACCAATAACAAAAGTAAAAACTGAGAAAATTTATCAAATATTTGTCACAAGTGGTTGCATATCTAGGCAATATTCAGACAAAATTATTTAAAGTTCTCAAGATAAAGGTAAGCTCCATGTTACAGAAAATACATTAAATTATCTGGTGCCAGTGCTGTGGCACATTGGATTATGCTGCTACCTACAAGTGCCCAAAGTCTTGGCTGCTCCACTTACAATGCAGCTCCCTGCTAATGGGCCTGGGAAAGCAGTGGAAGTGCTTGGTCCTTGCCACTCACACTGGAGACCTGGATGGAGTACCTGGCTCCTGGCTTCCGCTTGGTCTAGCCCTGGCTGTTGTGGCTATTTGGGGAATGAGCCAGCTGATGGGAGATCTCCATGTCTCTCTGACACTCTGCCTCTCAAATAAATAGATAAATCTTTTAAAAAACAGTAAAGATTTTCTGGAGGTATAAAAAATGAAATGTGTCCCATTTAATTTTACCAAGCAAATATTTTTCATAAATTAAATCTAACAAAAAAACCACCATATAATACTAAAAGATATCTTGTCAATCCCCATCAAAATTTGCAGTCTAACATCAAATGTATAATCTGTCGTGACCAAGACATATCTATTTTAATGACTCAAGAGATTGAAAATTAAAGCAGGCTACGCCTCTACCTGTGGCTCAGCATCCAATATGGGTGCTGGTTTGTGTCCCGATTGCTCCTCTTCCAGTCCAGCTCCCTGCTATGGCCTGGGAAAGCAGTGGAAGATGCCCCAGGTCCTTGGGCCCCTGCGCCTATGTGGGAGACCCAGAGGAACCTCCTGGCTCCTGGCTTCAGATCAGCCCATCTTTGGCAGTTGCAGCCATTTGGGGAGTGAACCAGCAGATGGAAGACCTTTTTCTCTGCCTGCAGCTTTACCTCTCAAATAAATAAATAAATAAATAAAATCTTTTTTAAAATCATCTCAAAAGATTTACCAAAAGTATCAAATAAAACTCTAACCTATACCTGAGTTTAAAAATCAGAACAGATGGATACTGTCTTTAAATGACATGTAATCTTTAATGCAAACCAATAATCAATTTAACAGTTGAAATCAAACCATTTTACTGAAATCAGAAAAAAAAGTGATGCTAGCCACTATTATTTTCAATATGGAAGGTTTGAAAAAGGCTATTAGATGCAAAACAAATAAAAGGAAAAATATTCATATGGAGAGAAAAGTGGCTACTTTCATGCAATGTGATTTTATATTTTGAAAAGGAATCAACAGAAACAGCTTTAAAAATTAAAACTGTAAAGAAGCCAATTCAAAATAATACTTAAGATTTTACTGTTTTTTATGGAACTGAAATAACCTATTAAAATATAACAGAAAGGAAATACATGAATAATATCCACAAAAAGTAAGTACTAAAAATCCAGGAATAATGCTAAAAGACTTACAGCCAATGGGGGATTTTTTCTGCTCTGGAAGAAAAGGAAAATATTTTATACACAGCAGCTCCAACATCCCCAATAAATCTGAAGACTTAATTACACTGCAATCTAACAGGAGCTTTTGGCAAACTCTGTAAAGTAAGCCAACTTGATCAGAATCTTAAATTTCTTACTGTACAAAGTCTACATTATTAAATACTGATCACTAGCATGAAAATGGCCATAGATGAATGGACTACAATAGATTATCCAACAGCCCACAAATCAATCCGAAGATGTTCAAAAATAATTTAGGTGGCTATATGCCAACAAATTGAAAAAAGAAATGCATAGGTATCTGGACACATGCCATCTACCAAAACTGAGTCATGAACACACAGAAAACCTAAATAGTCCAATAACCAAGATGGAGATTGGATAAGTAATAAAGATCCTCCCAAACAAAGAAAAGCCCAGGACCAGATGGATTCACTGCTGAATTCTATGAAACCTTTAAATAAAATTCCAATTATTCTCAAACTATTCAAAACAAGTTAAAGAGGAAATCCTCCCAAACTCCTTCTATGAGGCCAGCATCAACTTAATTCCAAAACCAGCAAAAGACACAACAAAGAAATAGAACTATAGATCAATATCCCTGACGGACACAGATGCAAATATCTTCAACAAAATACTAGATGATCCATTCCAAAACACATTAGAAAGATCATTCACCCGGACCAAGTGGGACTTATCCCTCCTTTGCAGGGATGCTTCAACATATGAAAATCAATCAAAGTGATACAGCACACTAACATACTGAAGAGTAAAATCCACATGATTAGCTCAATAGATGCAGAGAAAGCATTTGATAAAATACAACATTCTTTCATGATAACAACCTTAAACAAACTGGGTATAAAAGGAACATTCCTCAACACAATCAAGGCAATTTATGACAAAAACATGGCCAGCATCATAATGAATGGGGAAAAGATGGAAGCTTTCCCACCAAGATCCAGAACCAGACAAGGACGCCAACTTTCACCCTTGCTATTTAATACAGTTCTACAAATTTTAATCAGAGCAATTAGGCAAGAAAAACAAATTAAAGGGATACAAATTGGAAAGGAGGCAGTCAAATTAACCCTGCTTGCAGATGACAGGATCCTATACATAGAGAAATCAAAAACTCCACTAAGAGACTACTGGAACTCATAAGAGAGTTTGGTAAAGTTGTAGGATGTAAAATTAACACACAAAAACGAATAGCCTTTATATACACAAACAACACCATGGTTGAAAAGAACTTAAAGATCAGTCCTATTTACAATAGCTACAAAAAAAATCTAAATCCCTTAGAATAAATTTAACCACATAGATGAAAGACCACTACAGTGAAAATTATAAAATATTAAAGAAATAGAAGGCACCAAAAAAGGAAAAATCTTCCATGTTCATGGATTTAAGAATTAATATAATCAAACTGTCCACATTACACAAAGCAATTTACATATTCAATGCAATCCCAATCAATATACCAATGACACTCTTCTCAGATCTAGAAAAAATGATGCTAAAATTCATATGGAAACACAAGAGACCCAAATAGCTAAACCAATCTTAAAGAATAAAGACAAAGCCAGAGGCATCCAATACCAGACTGAAAGACACACTATAGAGCAGTTACAATTCAAACAACCTGGTACTGGCATGAAAATAGAAATATAGAACAGTGGAACAGAATAGAAACCCCAGAAATTAATCCCAACATTTACAAACAACATTTTACAAAGGAGCTAAAATCACTGCCTGAACAAAGGACAGTCTATTCAACTCATAGTGCTGGTCAAATGTGATCTCTGAATGCAGAAGCATGAAACAAGAGCCCTACCTCATACAAATACCAAGTCATAATGGATCAAGGATCTGAACGAGTGAATGACCTCGTATCATCAAATTACGAGAGGACAACAACAAGGAAATACTGCAAGACATTGGCATAGGCAAAGACTTACTGGGAAAGACTCCAGAAGCACAGACAATAAAAGCAAAAATAGACAAATGAGATTGCATCAAACTGAGAAGCTTCTCACTGAAAAGCAAGCACTCAATAAAGTTATGAGGCAACCAACAGAATTGGAGAAAATATTTGCAAACTATGCAATTAATAAAGGATTACTGTCCAGGCTCTATAAAGAGCTCAAGAAAACCAACAACTACAAAACAATCAATCCAGTTAAGAAATGGCAAAGGACATGAACAGGCATTTTTCAAAAGGATGAAATTCAAATGGCCAACAGACACATGAAAAGATGCTCAGACTCACTAGCCTTTAGGGAGATGCAAATAAAAACCACAATGAGGTTCCACCCCAATCCAGTTAGAATGACTATCAAACAAAAATTTTTAAAAAATGCCTGCATGTATGTGCAGAAAAAGGTACCCCAACATGCTGTTGGTGGGAATGTAAACTAGTACAACCATTATGGAAGACAGTACAGTGATTCCTCAGAAACCTGCAAATAAATTTACCATATGACTCACTCCTGGGAATTTACCCAAAGGAAATGAAATCAGCATATGAAAGATGTGTACCCCCATATTTACTGTAGCTCAATCCATAATAGTTAAGATATGGAATCAACCCAGATGTCCATCAACTGATGACTGGATAAAGAAAATGTGGTATATATACACTACAGAATACTACTCAGCCATAGAAAAGAACGAAATTCTGTCATTTGAAACTAAATGGATAACACTGCAAACCATTATGCATAATGTAAGCACAGTCCAACAAAAACACATATCATGTTTTCTCTGATATGTGGCACTTAATACAGAACACAAAAATGAATAAGAATGAAATAGGTATTTTGTGATATAATTATCAATTTAGCTCTCATTTATACTCCTGTGGAAATGTGGTCTTCCTACTCTTCACTTGTTGAATATTATGGTTAGTGGCCGGCGCCGCGGCTCACTAGGCTAATCCTCCACCTTGCGGCGCCGGCACACCGGGTTCTAGTCCCGGTCGGGGCGCCGGATTCTGTCCCGGTTGCCCCTCTTCCAGGCCAGCCCTCTGCTGTGGCCAGGGAGTGCAGTGGAGGATGGCCCAGGTGCTTGGGCCCTGCACCCCATGGGAGACCAGGAAAAGCACCTGGCTCCTGGCTCCTGCCATCGGATCAGCGCGGTGTGCCGGCCGCAGCGCGCCGGCCGCGGCGGCCATTGGAGGGTGAACCAACGGCAAAGGAAGACCTTTCTCTCTGTCTCTCTCTCTCACTGTCCACTCTGCCTGTCAAAAAAAAAAAAAAAAAAGAATATTATGGTTAGTGGTGAATTAAGCTTATGAATACAGAATTAATTCAAATTAAGTCTTTGCAAAAACTGATGAAAGGAAGAGGCATGACAGGGAAGTAGGGAGAAGGAGGGAAATGTTTTGTCTTTTGGAACTGTACCAACAGAAGGTATGCAGTCTGTGCTCTTTATATTAATTTAACTAATTAACTAATATTTAAAAAAGAAATGATTTTGGTTTAGTTAAAAATTTAGAAAAAAAAAACAAATTCTTACCTTACTCTATGCACCAGAATAAGCCTCATTTGTATTATAGAGTTATAAGTAAAAAATTCAAAAACATGAAATATAAGATGAAAATATAGAGGTGAATATTATAAAAAATTGTTAAGGGGAGTCGGGTAGAGGAAATACCAAGTAAGACTTAACTTTTGGTGTAAAACTGATATGAATATAAAAGCATTTTTAAAATCCACTGGTGAAGCATTCAAAACGTAACTAATCAAAGCAGCATACCATAGCATATGAGGTATCTACTTTCACAGATAATGAAGTATTGCAAAAGAAGACAATAAAATTCAAATACTTTGGGATAAATTTAACCAAGGACAGGAAAGAACTATACAATGAAAATTACAAAGCATTAAGGAAAAATTAGAACAAGACATCAAAAATGGAAAAATCTTCCATGTTCATGGATTAGAAGAATTACTATCATCAAAATGTCCATACTACTGAAAGTAATTTAGAGACTCAGTATGATCCCAATCAAAATGTCAAGGACATTCTTCTCAGATCTAGAAAAAATGAGCCTAAAATTCATGTGGAAACATAAGAGACTCCCAATAGCTAAAGCAATCTTACACAACAAAAACAAAGCCAGAGGCATCGCAATACCAGACTTCAAGACATATTACAGGGCGATTATAATCAAAACAACCTGGTACTGGCATAAAAATAGACACGTGGACCAATGAACACATTAGAAATCCCAGAAATTAATTCATACATCTACAACCAAAAAATCTTTGACAAACTAGCTAAAATCACTCCTGGAGAAAGGACAGTCTCTTCAACAAACAGTATTGGAAAATTTGGATCTTCCCATATTTTATACATTACACAAAAATCAATTAGCAGTGGGTCAAGGTTCTAAATCTAGGAGCTGATACCATCAAATTACTAGAGGAAAACATCGGGGGACACTACAAGACACTGACCCATGTCCAGACTTCTTGGATAAGACCTCAGAAGCACAGGCAGTAAAAGCAAAAATAGGCCAACAGGATTAAGCTATGAAGCTTCTGTACTGCAAAGGAAATACTCAGCAAACAGGTGACCAACAGAATGGGAGAAAATATTTACAAACTATGTATCTGATAAAGAATAATATCCATTATCTACAAGGAGTTCAGGAAACTCAACAACAGAATGAACAATCCATTGAAGAACTGGCTAAGGATATGAACAGGCATTTTTTCCAAGGATATAACACAAATGTCCAACAGACACATGCAAAGATGCTCAGGACCATGAGCCATCAGGGAAATACAAATAAAAACTGCAATGAGGTTTCATCTCATCCCGGTTAGAATGGCTATCATCCAAAAATAAAAAAATAACAAACACTGGTGAGGATGTAGGGAAAAGGTTCCTTAACACACTGTTGGTGGGAATGTATACCAGCGCAACCATTATGCAAGAGTATCAAGGTGCCTCAGAAATCTGAAAACACATCTTCCATATGACCAAGCCACGTGAAAAAAAATTATACAAAGGAAATGAAATCAGCCTATCAAAGATTTATTTGTACCCCCATGTTTATAGTAGCTCAATTCACAACAGCTAGGAAATGGAATCAACTCAGATGCCCGTCAGCTGATAAATGGATGAAGAAAGTATGGTTGGGGCTGGTGTAGTGGCACAGTGGGTAACACTGCCTCCTGCAATGCCAGCATCCCGTTTAGGTGCCAGTTCAAGTCCTGGCTGCTCCACTTCTGACCCACTTCCTTGCTACTGCACCTGAGAAAGAAGTGGAAGATGGCCCAAGAGTTTGGGCCCCTGCACCCACGTGAGAGACCCAGAAAATGCTCCTGGCTTCTCATCGGCTCAGCACGTGCAGCTGTGAGGTGGGAGGGAGTGCAAAGGGGAGGACTGGGGCACAGCCAGGGCTACTTAGTGGCAGCAAGGTGAGGGCGAGTCCAGAGCAGAGGTAATGTGACGACAGGTGCCTAGAGGGCCCCTCAGGGCTCAGTGGGAATGGAGAGCAGGGCGCCATGCACACCCACGGATACCCAGCAAAGCACAAGCTGAGGGACACACGTCATGGAAGTGGCTGCGCCAGGCTGTGGAAGGGCCAGGGACACAAGGCGGCCAGAGGAAGGCTCCCTCTAAATGGGAAATGAGCCTCTCTTGCGTTAGCCCTTTCTTCTAAATCCTGTGCAGTATAATTCAGAAGCAGTATCTTCTAAAACCACGCTGTATGTTTTCTATAATGCAAGTTGTTTTTCCTAAAACAAGGAGGAGAAGGAGAAGGGCACTGGAAACAAACCGTAAGCCTGGCTAGCACCTGCTCTGCCCAATGGCCTAGTGCTCGCAGTCTTGGACTGCTCACCCCAAGGAGTTTCTGATCCCCGCAGTGGCGGTCTGACGAGCCCTCGCACCTGGCAGAGCAGTGGACGTGGGAGCACACTGGGTCACGGACAGCACTGGGGAAGCAGAGCACTACAGGCAGCGGGCTGCAAGCCCACGGCATGAGAGGAGTTGGGGGTGGGACTGGTCTCCCAGGACCGAAAGCTCACCCACAGCACAGGGCAAGCAGCAGAGAGGCGCCCAGATCCTGCTGAGCCTGCGGGCATTTTGGACTTTGGTGGACTTTTGTGAGCTGTGGCAGGTGGTGCAGGCAGTTAAGCAAAGGGGGCTATACAGGCTATACAGATTCCTGTTCTAGGAAAATCCCTGCAGGGTGTGTGACGGAGGCCGGTGAGGGGGCACCTGCAGGGCCCAGCTGTCTGTGAGGCTCACATGGCGGTAGGATTTGGTGACGAGAGGAAGAGGGGGTCAAGGATGCATCTCATTTATGAGAAGGGGAGCAGCTGGAAAGGCTGGGAGACCAGGCGGGGGCTGTAGGGAAGGTGCCCAGGGTTCAGACCTACCCAGGACAGACCTGCACCCCCAGGGTCTGTCCTGGTAAACCTGCCCAAGGTGACTGGGACACCAAGCCAGGGCCCTGGCAGCTGTGGAGGGTGGGGCTCACGTGGTGACAGAGACACAGCCAGCGGAGGCCACAGTGGAAGCAGAGAAGGCAGGCAGAGGGCTGGACCATGGTCATTTCCTGTAGCCGCCGTAGCAAATCACCACACACTTGGTGGCTTAAAACAGAGACATTTCTCTCCCAAGTCTGAAGACTGGGAGGCTGAACCCAAGATGTCACTGAACGAGGGACCTTGCCCAGCCAGGTTCAAGGGCAGCCCCTTGCCCTGCCTCGGCCTCTTTCTGGGGTCCCTGGCATTGCTGGGTGACCCCTGCTCTGCAGCTGCCTCTCTATGCACTCGGCCCCCTCTTCACCAGGGCCTCCCTAGGTGTTGGCAGCTTCCTCCTTTGCCTCCTCTGATCATGCAAGTCATTGGATTAGGATCGCCCTCCCCCAGTGGGGCCTCATCTTAACTTAACTGATCACTTGTCAAAGACCTTTGTTCCCGGCCGGCGCCACGGCTCAATAGGCTAATCCTCCATCTTCGATGCTGGCACACCAAGTTCTAGTCCCAGTCAGGGCGCCAGATTCTATCCAGCTCTCTGCTGTGGCCCGGGAGTGCAGAGGAGGATGGCCCAAGTGCTTGGGCCCTGCACCCCATGGGAGACCAGGAGAAGCACCTGGCTCCTGGCTTTGGATCAGCGAGGTACGCTGGCTGCAGCGCGCTGGCTGCAGCGGCCATTGAGGGGTGAACCAACGGTAAAGGAAGACCTTCCTCTCTGTCTCTCTGTTCACTCTGCCTGTCAAAAAACAAAAACAACAACAAACCTTTGTTCCCAACAAGGTCACATCCTAAGGCTCCAGAGGCTATGATGTCACTCAGCCCAGGGAAAAAACACACAGGGGAAGCGAATGGTCTGCTTGTCTGTTTGCCTGTTCATTAACTTCACACCTAGAGAAGTTAAGTGTGAGCACTTTGGCATGCCCAGTAGGAAATCTGAAAGCCAATGCTCCCTAGAGATAACACTGTGGCCTAAGAAATTCTCCCACAAGCTTAGATGTTCTACCGAATAGAGGCTCATGAAGAAGACCGTCCTGAGGGGTGAGAACCGCAGCGCCGCCAACACTGGACCTTCTCCTGTGCTTCTCAGCAACTGTTCAAGTCTTCTGAAATTATGCTAATGTACACACACAAGCCTTCTGGGATACGAAGAACGCCTCAGCCTCCTGCCAGCTGCTGGCACCAGCACATTCCTGCCCGAGTCTGGGGGCTGCCTCCCACCACCGGCCCATGGGGGCCACTGCAGCGTGCGGACAGGCTCCTCGTGGTCCACACTGCCGTCACTCACCTCCCTCCGCATCATGCATGGATCTTGTGGATCTCAGCAAAGGAACAGTAACAGTTAAAAATGAAATTCCTCAAAGACTCAGAAAACGTAAGCTTTATCGTGTCAAATTGAAAGGAAGTTCTAGGTTGGATGCTCTCTTGGTTTAACCCCTTTTTGAGAAAAACTGACTTGAGTGCATCCCCTAACACGCTCATCTTTCACAAATACATGTGCACGGGAAGCCTTGCATCGTAACACGATGGGCATCTTTTCATTTGATCAGAAAGTAAAGTAGGCTCTACTAGACTTTCCCTAGACTGTGCAAGGACCTCCTGAGCACCAGTTAGGGCCCGGGTGTTGGGTGCACAGTGTCTCCAGGATGGAAGGCATCTCCGTGTGCACAGAGCTGCTCGCAGGGGAGAAGCCAGAATCCCGTACAAGTGTGAGCGTTTGCCAGTGGCCCCGAGGTAAAGATGGGCACCTGTGAGGGTACTGGCCATGTGGACTGTCTGCTGGACCAGCACAGCAGAGGTGAAAGCTGACACTGATTGGAGGTTAGCCTGGGGGAGCATGGAGGTGGGAAGCATCGAATGCAGAGATGTGAGGTGAGAAGACATCGTGACATGGTCAGGGGCTGGAGTGGGGCCGCGAGGTGACAAAGCCTCCATTTCTAAAGATAACTCGGTGGCACCAAGGTGAGAGGGAAAGTCGGGGAGACCACTCAGCAGACAACAGCAGTGGTCCCAACAAGAGGGGATGGCGGTCTTGGCTCGGCTGAGCATGGACAGGCCTGGGCAGGGCCAGGCATGCCGCCTAGACTCCGGTGCGCGACAGCGCAGGCAGCCAGGCGCTTTCACCACCGCAGGGGCACTGCCAGCTGCAGTCAGGTTCGGACGTGCTGTGGCAGGGTCCTGGGAGCCCCCGGGAGAAGATGCCATGTGGGACAGATGCATGGCCTGAGCTGCTGAAGGGACCTGGTCACCTTGGCTGCATCTGAGGGGAACTGCAAGTAGGCCTGAGCAACTCCAGCCCTGCAAGAGTGGGTCAAGGACAAAGGGCCAGAGTAGGCGGCTCCTAGGGGCAGGGGAGAAAACCCAGGAGAGCATCTTGGACCCACAGCACAGAAGCAAAGCTCGCGTTTAGGAGAGGAAGACTGGCTGTTAGCAATTTGCAGCGCAGGGGCCAGCACTGTGGTGCAGTGGGTTAAAGCCCTGGTCTGAAGCACCGCCATCCCACATGTGCACTGGTTCTAGTCCTGTCTGCGCCTCTTCCGGTCTGGCTCTCTGCTATGGCCTGGGAAAGCAGTGGAGGATGGCCCAAGTCCTTGGGCCCCTGCACCCATGTGGGAGACCTGGAAGAAGCTCCTGGCTCCCGGCTTCGGATCGGTGCAGCTCCAGCCATTGCAGCCATCTGAGGCGTGAGCTAGCAGACGGAAGGCCTCTATCTCTCTCTCTCTCTAACTCTGCCTTTCAAATAAATAAAATAATTAAAAAAAAAGAAAGAAACAATCTGCAGAGCGGTCAAGAGAGCAGAGGCAGGACCTTTGCGGGCGCCCTCTCAGGAATGCTGGCTGGGGAAGCCGGCTCCAGGAGGGGTGCAGAGTGCACAGGATGCGTGGTGTTAACACCAACACGGGCTAGGTGATGGCCTCTCGTGTACTTGTTCACTACTCAACAGGACACGATTATTAGCCACGTGCAATTGCCTTGGAAATCATAGAAATTAACACAAAAGCTGATTTTGATACCAAACAACTCTGAAATCTGTCCAAACGCGAGTCTTTAGAAAGCTCTTGGAAAACATGTGTTAGGGAAACCATGCAGGGGTTTCAAACTTTCTGGCAAGAAAACAAACTCCTCTTTTAATTCCTCTATCCCGCAGACTTCCCTAAGGCCCTCCCACGCAAGGTTTGTTGTTGGTGGGAAAAGCTAAGGAGGGAGGGAGGGGGCTGGTGGGGAGCGAGGGCTAGACTGCCGTGGAATCAGCCACTCAACCCGAGGGCAGAACATGAGGAGCCAGCGACAGAGGCCAGCAGGTGAGCGGAGACCGCCGGCACGTCCTGTGTGCGGCTCGCAGCAAGCCTTCACCGTGAAGCGTGTCACGGCATTTGAAGAACATGCATTTTTCTGACACAAATTCTGTCTGGTGAAACAATTTATGGCTTCTTACCTACTCTTTTTTTTTTGACAGGCAGGGTGGACAGTGAGAGAGAGAGAGACAGAGAGAAAGGTCTTCCTTTTGCCGTTGGTTCACCCTCCAAAGGCCACCACGGCCGGCGCACCACGCTGATCTGAAGCCAGGAGTCAGGTGCTTCCCCTGGTCTCCCATGGGGTGCAGGGCCCAAGTACTTGGGCCATCCTCCACTGCACTCCCTGGCCACAGCAGAGAGCTGGCCTGGAAGAGGGGCAACCGGGACAGAATCCGGCGCCCCGACCAGGACTAGAACCCGGTGTGCCGGCGCTGCAAGGCAGAAGATTAGCCTAGTGAGCCGCGGCGCCGGCCACCTACTCTGTTTTAAGGTCTCTTGCCTCAGCACAGCCAATTAGAGAAAGAAAGAGAAATTACCGGATAATTATCGGATAGACTTGCCTCCTTGAATTAGTTCGCTTTTATTGTATTCACTTAATAGACATTATGGTAAACTCACGGTCACCCAGTAAAAGGTCTGCTGGGATATAATTTTACTTATTTATATATATTACATATTACTATAACGAGTGATTTTAAAAATACTTATTCACTTTTTTCTTTGACTGGCAGAGAGAGAGATTTTCCATCTGCTGGTTCATTCCCCACATGTCAAAAAACATCCAGGGCTGCTGGTCCAGGCTGAAGCCAGGAGCCGAGAACCCCATCCTCGTTTCCCAAGGACCTACATTATCACCGTCTAAAAGCTGGCTGAGAGACAGAGAAACCGGGACAGGAACTGGCACTCTGATATGGGATGCCAGCGTCACAAACCCCAGCTTCTCCCACTGCACCACAGCCCTGGCTCCTCGTTCACACTTTTAAAACCCTCCATTGCATCCACTCTAATATCCCTGTTCCCTCCCGTCAGCACCTCCCATTTGACCCTCTCCACTGGTGCCACCTGCTCTCCCTGACATTCCCGCAACATCCTGCCCCTCTGGGACCCCTCCCAATGTGGGTGTTCCCGGCTCAGCTCTGGCGTGGGTGGAAAAGGGAGCTTTTCAATCACGTTATGCAAAAAGGAGGAGTGGTGTGAGGGCTGAGTGACAAGGACCTCTCCAGATCTCGCACTCACACCTGTGCCTCCAGACGAGCGGGGTGCACCTGCTCACTGCCTCCCACCTCTGCGAGAAGCCATCTGTCACACGTGCTAATACTCTTACAGAGCCCCCTGGAGCAGGTGCTGGTCAGACCCAAGTCCACGTGCGAGTGGCACAGGGGAACTGCCCAGCAATGACCCGCTCCCCCATTTGTTTCAGACGTTCTGAAGCTCTCAGTGCGGCGAGAGAACTCCCAGGAGAGCTAAGGAACAGCACTGCTGGAGACCTGAGCACTGAGGGAGGGGTCATGCTGTGCCTGTCCCTGATGGCCCCCATGGAAACAAAACAACCCAAAAGGCAGGTGGGATGCCAGTGTCCCACAAGGAGTGCTTCCTGCTAGGGCAGACCCTGGAGGCAGCAGGGGATGGCTCACGTGACTGGGTTCTGCCACCCAGGGAGGCGACCCGGTTGGAGTTCCCAGCTCCTGGCTTGCACCTGTCCAGTCCTGGCCATTGCGGGCATCTGGGGAGTTGACTTGCAGACTGGGGAGCTCTCTTCCCTCTCTGCTTCTCAGTATCTCTCCCTCTGCCTCTGAAACAAATTTTCCAAAGAATTAAGGAATCCAAGGAAGATGAAAAATTTAGTTTCTAAAGTTAAAAACTGCAACCTCACAGGTTTCCTTTGAGCACTCACTGTTCTGGCTACATAAAATCCACGTGTTTGCTCCCTTCCAACCACTCCAGCACTGGCTCCTTGCAGGAAAGAAAGCAAGCCCATGACTCAGCACAGCACGCATTCGCCTCCCCCACACAAAGGCCCAGGACCTGTAAGTAACCTGGTCCCCAAGGCAGGACCCCTGCAGCCCTGTGCTCCCAACACTGGGCACTTTGGGTTCCTGTCCTCACTGCTCCCAACTCAATGTCATCCCAGAACTCAGCAGCCCTCCTGAGTCTACACACCACCACTTTTTCACCCCAGACCAACCCCTCTGCTGACCCCTACGTTCCCAAACCTGTCCCCATCCTCCCCTGTGACTGGCATCCTCTGTGAGTCCTGCTTCCCTCTCTCTCTATCTCCCAGATCCAATCAAGTGCTGCATTCTATTTTCTGTACGGCACTGTGGCTCTGTAAAATAGGGTCACCTTCACTCACAAAGCACTCTGCTTTTACAAAGAAAAATAGCCTTTTTTATTCCCTAATACTGCTCTGTCACTCTGGGAGTCCTATTGTGAGGGTGGCAGAAAATCCCCAGCTAAATAAACGTCTGGTCTGGTCAACTCTTGTCTACGGCCATACCATCCTGAATACGCCCAATCTCATCTGAATGGATCTCTTAGGTAAAGTGCAGCTTCTGGGGCTAAAGGTGTTCAGTCTCTTCCTCCCTTGGCCCCTCCCTGAGATGGCACGGTGAGGAGACCTGTGCAAGGCCACAGAGCTAGACAGATCCCTGGACAGAACACCAGGCCCTCCCTGTGCACTGGGCTGTGCCTGCACCCCTGGCAATGGGCCCCTGCTGGCCACAACCCTGGAGCTCTGGCTGCACCTGATGCTGAGGCCTGTGCCCTTCCCACTGGCTCAGCCGCCTCCCTGCCACTTTGTCTTCCCACTGGGACTGCTCCTGCAGTTCCTGCCTTGGGTCACCACAGGCAAGGCCTCCCTGGCTCCTCACTCAGCTGCTTTCTGTGGCCCCTCTGTGAGCTTCTGCAACATTCCAGTTTCAGTTCTTAGCAGACAAGAATTCAACACGGCTCAGAAACCGTCAACTCCGGCTCTCTTCTGCCTGAAGAGGCTACAGAGAAGACGTTGCTTGGGTGGAGCACCACCCACTCCCTTGGACCCAACTCACTGGTCCATCCTGGAAGAGAGGGCACCAGGAAGCTCCACTGTTGCTCTCCCGCCTCCATCGAGCCTCGTCCTCTGTCCCCCAGAATCCAAGCCGTCAAGTCCAGGCCCCTTTCTCAGCTGGCTGAACAGGACCTCTTTAACACACACCCCACCCTACCCAAACACATATATGCAGGCTGTCTCCTAAAACTGCAGTCTCACTACAGACTTTGATTTGGGCTGCCAGATGCTACAGGGTAATGCTTTCCACCCCTGCTGTAAGAAATCCCTCCCTGCACAAACAGACGTGCACGCGCACACACGTACACGCATGCACACAGGTGCCGCACAGCAACAGTCGGCTGAAGAGACCGTCACAGGCTGCACAATATGCAAGAGACAGGCGTGCGTGCATCTTGCTTTTTCAAATACCATGTCTCCCTTCATCCTCACAACTTGTGTCTTAATATAGAGGGCGAGTCACTTCCTGGGGTTACATGGTAAGTGGCACAATCAGGCTTCAAAGACAGATCAGAGACTCCAAGGCTCAGCTTCCTTCAGGGACACCATGAAGCCTCTCCAGGGCCTCTCCCACCCAACCCTGCCCCCTTCCTCTGCAGGACCCCAGGCAGGGCCCCGGGAACCTCCTGCGTCAATGGCAGCTCTGCCAGGGGCTGCCAGTTCTCTAGCCTCCCTTCCCCATCACATCACTGCCGTCTCTCGGTCAAGTGTCCCACCCCTCAGTTCCAGACACGGCAACCCTCCACACAAAAGGCTGTTTCTCCTGCCCTGCCTGCAAATCGATCAAAATCTTAGCAAAGTGGGGCAGATGCTTTTGAAGGATGGCCAAGACCCCTTCCACCCCTATGGGCACTCCCGGATGTGCCTGTGTGTCCCTCAAGAGTGGATCTGCCCATAGGACTTACTCTGGCCAACAGGACACTGGAAGATATGACACATCCAAGACGTGCCCAGTGCTTACCAATGGTGCTTGCCTTCTTTTGTTGTCTTTGGTATCCTGCGTTGGGCACATGAAGGAGCCTACTGGAGACTGGAACAGAGACCAGCAAACTAGTGTACAATCCAAGTCTACCTGTCAAAGAACAGTTTTCACAGACAACACAAACAACTTATTTGATGGTGCTGTAGGACTACAGTGGTGTCTCCCCAAATTCACACTGTAATTCTAACCCCAGTGAGGTGAGCTTGGGAGCAGAGCTGTGGAAGGGCACAAAGGCTTCAGGGCGGACCCCTCAGGAATGGAACTAGCACCCTTAGGAAAGAAGACCCCAGAGCACCTCCACGCCCCAAGAAGGCACCACCCATGCCTCCAGGAGTGAGCCCTCCCCAGACACATCTCCTAGAACTCGGTCTCAGACTTCCCGGTTCCAAAACTATGAGAAATAAGCTTCTACTGCTGATAAGCCTCCAATGGATGCATTCTCTGACTGCAGTTCACATAAGCTAAAATAATATGAAATCCTAACTTTTAACCCCAACAAAATCCAACATTATTCACCTTGCCAAAATGTTCCATTCTTCTGATTAGAAGACCTATCTTACCAAAAAAAATTCTTTTTATTTTAAATTTTGTCAAAAAGCTGCAGACATTATTTTTCTCTTGTTTTATAAATAACTGCATTATATTTTTTATTTCTGCTGCTTGGGCTGCAAAGTCTGAAACACGGATGAAGGACTCTTTCAGAGGAAACCACTAGACCCCCAGCCCCTGGGCCGGCCTCTCGCAGAGCCGTGAGAAGTGGCAGAGGGTTGCCGTCTGGAGGCACGAGGTGTTAGTGCCATTTACCAGCCACCAGGAGCTAACTTGCTCACAACACAAGCAGCTCTACCAGGTGGCCTAGGGTCCTCAGAGCCTTAGCCCACTCTGCTTTCAGACCACGCTGTCTCCCTGGTCTCCTGGTCCTGGCTTCAGCCACTTCTCCACCATCTTCCTCTGTACCCTCGCCCATGGTGGCCTCTTTGGCGAAACGTCCCTAGGTTCCTAGCCATGCATCAGCACGTGCTGGGCTCCACACCCTTTCCACCTTGTGTCACATCTACTCGCCCATTTCCATTCTGCCTGCACAGATTCCACATACAGAAGTCACATGATGGTGTTGGTGAGTTCGTAATTCCACATCATTACGGCTCTTGAAGATACCTAAGGTCTTTCTCATGTAGTTTAAGGACATGTTAATGTCTCAAAAAAAAAATGCACACTAGGAAGTGACATTGCTCTTCAAGGAAAATTACTCTCACTAGTTTATCAAGCCAGCAACGTCTGGTTTGTGGCAATCGAGGGAGTACATGTGAAGATACACCCCACTTGGAGATCATCGTGAGCCACATTCTGCTGCAGTACTACTTCTGTGGAGCCCCAAACCCTCATTTTTAAAGAAATCATTCGCGAGCAGAGAAGCAGAGAGATACAGATGTGGACAGACAGGGAGTTCCTATCTGTGATGCCTTTCTCTGGAGGCCTGCAGTCTCATCTGTGCGTCCCTGGTAGGTTTTGCCAAGACCGCATTACTTGCCTCCTGAATTCAGTACTCGAGTTAGGCAAAGCTGCCGTCTCCGAGAGGAGCAAACCCATTCTTCCAAGCCTTTTCAAGAAGGGCTCCAATCCATCCGCGAGGTATCTGCCACAGGCCTCCATCCCCTCCTGGAACCCCCCACTTCTTAGCCTTGTCACATTGGCTACTGAGTCGCAGCACACAAATCTGGTGGGGCACATTCAGACCAGAGCAATCATTTAATCCCACGGGAATCAATTTTCTTAATAAAGAGGTACAGCAGGAAGCCTCTAATGCCTCCCCAGACCCATTTTTTTACTTTTCTGCTTGTCAACAATGAGGGATCCTGGTCCCCACAAGGCAGTATGCCATGAAGTCCTACTTCTGAGGCACTCTTGTCCCAACTTGTCACTTCAGCACCCACCACCCTCCATTAAAATTCTTTTCAAGATAATTATAGAGCTTCACATCAGTTTTTTTTTTTTTTTTTGAGGAGGCTTTAAAAAGAAATCAAAGAGGTGAGTGAGAAGTTATTGACAGACACCAGAAGATGGCAATGGTTTAAATATGAACTTCTATGGTGGTTACGGTTATGGACCCAAGAGGCAGCATCTCTGTTTCCCTCTACAATTTCAAATCCTTTAATCCAAATGGAATTTGCAACCCTGTCCCACTACTTATGCCTGTAATCTGTCTGCTCAGTGTGGGTTTGTCAGCCTTGGAAACAACCTACAAATTATGTAAATAATGAGGTGCAATATCGTAAAAAGTGAGATAATTATATAGCATTTTAAAGATACAACTAAATTGTTTGCATTTTCCAATCAAAGTAGTAACATATTTCAATTTTATGTTTAGTCAAAATAGAGATTTGAGGAACAGGGATTTTTTAATAGCTTGTCAATCTAACTTTAATGTTTTAATAAATTATCCCATGATTCACCATAGTCTCTTCCAATTAACTGCTCCTCACCGTGTTCCTCAGAAACTCTAATTACACCCTAGATTATCATTCGGAACACCTGCACTGGTGGGTTTCCGTCAGCTCAGCCCTGAGTGTTCTGACAGCAAGGGCTGTAATCAGGGAGAGTTTCTGGTTTTGGACAAGTATTCCATGCCCCACCTTCCTGGTCAGGGCGTTTCGCTCACTCCATGGTCTTTCATCTTGGGCTACTCATCTGGGAAAATGTGGGTAGTTAGCGTGAAAGCCGAGAGCATGAAGGAGCCTGAAGGAGCCCAGAGTTCACGCTCTGAGCAGACATGACTTATCCTGGACCGCCATTTCCTGGAGAACAAAAGGGATGTCTGTGCACTGTGTTCGCAGGAAGCCTGTTCTCCCAGCCAGCGACACCCTGAGGGAAGATGTGTGATGAGATCCAGAGCCCCACGTGCACAACTGCACCTTCATCCCCGCATCAGGAATGCACGTGTGAACGCCTAGCCTTAATACGCGACCACATCCTGTGTACTCACCCAGCGTCAGCCAGTGGCAGCGACTGGAGTCAGATGCACACAGTCCTCCCCGCTGGTGTTCAAGCAGCAGCCATCAGTCTCACTCTTCACTGACGGAGATCCAATTCCAAGCTCTTTACCACCACCCATGACATGTTGATGACAGATTAAATGTGGTTAATGATTTTGGTGGCTTGGAGTAGGCTGTATGAAGCCACCTCAGTTAACTTCAGCCCCTAATCAGCTGTACTCACAACCTGGTGCCTTACTCCACAGGGACCATCCTCACACCAATATTCATGGTGTGTTGCTTCTTTGTAACTATTCAGATGTGATTATCACTCCCACATATCACACCGCCATTCCAACTGTCAAAGCTGTGTATATATATATATACACAACTGGTGTTTTTAGTGTATATGTACATGTAACCATTAAATATATACATTTTAATATATAAGTGCATAATATAATATATACATATATTTATATACACATGTATACCCATTAAAGACCCTCATTAATAAACTAGGACATTTTACTGTGCCAGTTGTTAAACTATAAAGTTATCCAATCAGTATAATTAAAGGAAAAGTTGTATGTGCGAGATGCAATATGGCAAACGGCCGACACTAGAAGTGCCATCAGGTGAAAATTATGCATGCACTGTAAGCCATGAATACAAAATGTGGTACTTGTGTCACAGTGACTACTGGGCGGACTGGCAATGGGGTTGGTTCCAGCAGGACAACAGCAACAAACAGGAGGCTATGCCTGTTTGGGGGCTGTCCTAGGAGACAAGCGTTATCACTGCCAAGTGCCTCTGTCCGTCCAGTAGAGAGTGACCCAAGTGCACAGACAGGCACCCTAGATCCTGACCCTCCTTTCCTTCCCTCCATGCCTGTCGCAGAGATGGACATATGCTGGTCGCCTCCTCTGAGGACCACAGCAGGGCTGGGCTCTGGGATGGTTGGAAAGGGAGCAAGAAAGAAGTTACTCTGATGCACCCTCAAACTAGCTACGGGAAGGCGGGACACCTGCAGGGATCGGTACAAACCGCAGACAGTGGGACCCTGGACTTCCTTCCACTTTCTTATTACAGGTCCAAATTATTAATTTGGGGGACCACCCCCACTTTATAAGCAGATGCCTGTTTTAAATTTCAACAAAATGAACCTGTGTAATCTCCGAACTGTGTAATCTCAGAACTGTTTCCAAATTTGAAGTCCAACTCAACACTTGCCAACACACCTCTCCTGCACCTCCAGTAGGCACCATGGCAGGGTGCTGTGGCCCCAAGTGCCTGAGACTGACACCTCAAGGCTTGTGCGTGAATCCTACACTTAGGGCAGTTAGGCTGCACTTGGACTGCCTCCTAAGACTCTGCGCCATTCTCTCACCGTCTGTGAAGTGAGAACACTGGATCACACCAGAGTTCTGGGCACTGGATGAGGTGACCGATGCATGAGCATGGGCAGAGGGTCTCAGGAGTGGCAGGTGTCACTCTGTAGTCGCTGCAGCTGATCACGCTCCAACAGCAGCACCCAAGCAACTGGGAAGGCGACTCGGATGGAAGCAGCAGCTTAACAGGCAGGGCTCTTCCTAATGACCTCAGGGAAGCAGCTATGAGAAGAAGCCTTCATCAAATGAGCCGCCGGTCCTCCTGCAACCCTTTCGTTCACAGGAGTGCACTTCTCCTCCTGACTTCACCCACAGAAACTGCGGATATTGGTCTCGGCTGAAGCCTCCTGAACTCCTGTGGCCTGCAAGGAAAATACGTACTACGGAGGAAAACAGTCCAGCCCGTCCATCATGGGGAAGAAGTAGGATAACTTTTATTTTCTCAGTGGATTCAACTTCTCCTTGTTACTTATCACTGTCTGAGTGGAGCTAACATTTGAATATATTCTGCTTTGTTTCACTGAACTTTATTCAAGGGTTTTCAAGAAACTGGATGTCGAAGTCTTCCTTTGTCAAATTAGATGTGAATGTGACCACCCAAAACAAGCTCCAGGCCATAAACTGTCCAGGACTGGTGTTACCAGGGGCCAGGGTCAGACAACAGAACTGCACCGCACCGCACTTGGATTTGTGTTAAGATTAAAAAGCAGGGGGGGACCTCTGAGCTTAGAGGCCAAACTGAAAAATGTCCAGGAGCCCTGGGGACAGAAGTGCCAGTCTCTCCCACTGGGACATTGGTTCACTACTGATTTGTCTTTACTGGAACATCTTTTTTTTTTTTAAGATTTATTAATTATGCTTCAAAGGCAGAGTTGTAGAGACAGAGAGAGAGAGAGAGAGAAATAGAGAAATAAGGATCTTCCATCTGCTGGTTTGCTCCATAAATGGCTGCATTGGCCAGGGCTGGAAGATGCTGGAGACAGGAGCCTGAAACTCCATCCAGGTCTCCCCCATGGATGGCAGCAGCCCAAGCCCTCTTCCACTGCTCTCCCAGGTGTATGAGCAGGGAGCTGGATCACAAGTGGAGCAGCCAAGACTTGAACCAGCACCCATTTAAGATGCCAGCACTGAAGGCACTGGCTTAACCTGCTGCGCCATAATGCCAGCCCCAGAATGGAACATCTTTTTGAAAGACAAGGTTAAATCTTTGGATTTTAATTATTAATTACTGAACTTTAAACAAATGAAAGAGAAGTAGTCCTAGGAAGGTTTAGCTTGCAATCTGCTTTGTGGATTCTGGAGGGTATTTTCAGCTTCATTCCTTCTGTTGCTAGAGGCTCTCCCTGAGCTCTGACGATACACTGCCTGTAACTGCTGTACACGTATGAAGAAAAATGGAGGATGAACAACACAACTTTTAAAAGTTCATGCAAACAAATGACAAGTTTATTCTGGCACAAAATAAAATTCTGAAATCCACGTGTATGAGGGGTCCTCAAGAAGTGCATGGAAACACGTATGACAAAGAATTGTGCATGGGTTTCAATTTTGGGGCACGAGAATCAACTTGTCTTCTAATTGCATTTTCCCATGAACTTTCTGAATAAGCTTCATATTAGTCATGGTTTTATTTTATAGTGTTTGCCATCCTGGAGCCTGAAGACCCCAGAGGGAGCCCCCTTCCTCAGGGTTAGCTGACTCTTAGCGCTAGCAAGAAGCACTGAAGCCAACCTTTAACCCAGAAATCAGTGAATCCGGGCTCCAAATCCCCACGCGCCCTGTGTATCAGGCTCCTGCAGTCCAGAACAGCAGCTCCCTGGCTACAGACATTACCGAGGGCCAGGCATGGGCAGGCCAGAGCCCACCAGGATCACCTGCACCCAAAGTGGACACGCCCAGGGCGTCACCAAGCAGCTTCTACCCCTGCCTCCCCCATGCTCCTTCTGCCCTTGGCTACGCCTGGTCCTTCCCCAGGTAGCCTCTGGGGGTGTGATGGGTATCATACCCCTGTTTCTAACTGTGTCTAACACTAGCTGCTGCCAACAGCAGCTCCCTCCTCATCGGATGTCCTCGCCACACCTGATACACACCTGTTCTTAACGTACACTGAGACGAGATGGAGGACTCTGGAAGAGGGAAGAAGGGAAAGGCAGGGATGGAGAGAGGAGAACAAACAAAGAAGGAAGGAAAGAGACAAGAGCTCTCCCTTCGAGTTTTTTTTGTTTGTTTGTTTGTTTGTTTTAAAGAATGAAACCCTGGCTGGTGCCGAGGCTCAATAGGCTAATCCCACACCGGGTTCTAGTCCTGGTCGAGGCACCAGATTCTGTCCTGGTTGCTCCTCTTCCAGTCCAGCTCTCTGCTGTGGCCCGGGAGGGCAGTGGAGGATGGCCTAAGTGCTTGGGCCCTGCACCCCATGGGAGACCAGGAGGAAGCACCTGGCTCCTGGCTTCGAGTCAGCGCAGTGTGCTGGCTGCAGCGGCCATTGGGGAGTGAACCAACGGAAAAGGAAGACTTTTCTCTGTCTCTCTCTCACTGTCCACTCTGCCTGTCAAAAAAAAAAAAAAAAAAAAAAGAATGAAACCCTTTCTTCTTTTTCTTTTTTTTTTTACTTGACAGAGTTAGAGAGAGAGAGAGAGAGAGAGAGAGAGAAAGGTCTTCCTTCTATTGGTTCACTTCCCAAATGGCCACTACAGCCGGTGCTGCAGCGATCCAAAGCCAGGAGCCAGGTGCTTCCTCCTGGTCTCCCATGGGGTGCAGGGCCCAAGTACTTGGGCCATCCTCCACAGCTCTCCCTGGCCACAGCAGAGAGCTGGACTGGAAGAGGAGCAACCAGGACTAGAACCCAGCGTCCATATGGGATGTCGCCACCACAGGCGGAGGATTAACCAAGTGAGCCACGCCGCCGGCTCCTCAAGAGATTTTAACACAAATGCAGCCAGGACCTGGCACTGGACATGAACCATAAGAGGAACACACTGAACATTTACCAGCCACAGAAGGAGAGTGTGGCACCAATTTTCCCATAAAATGTGTTAGAATACATAACAATGTGACAGAGATTATGAATGAGATGGTCAGGGTTGTGGCTGGACACTGTATTTTTTCTGATATGATTTTTCTGTTTAAAACCTCAAAACACTCTTTCCCAGGTGGTGTGTTGTATGAAATTATGATGCTTCCTACTTTCTGTTTTTATTTAAGTTTTCATTTTTAACTGACAATTATATATTATATATATTTATGTGGTAAAATGTGGTATTACTATATATAATTGTATGCTTATGGGGTAAAATGTGATATTTAGGTACATGTATACATTGTAGAATGTTATAACAAGATAATTAACATATCCATCACCTCATATATTTGTCATTTTTTCACACTCTTTCAGCGATTTTGCAGTACATAAAACATCACCGTTAGCTTTGGTCACCTGAAGTGCAATATACATGTCCACAAAACCTACTCCTGCCAAATGGGACTTTGCACCCTGGACCATTTCCCTCTGCCACCCCACACCCCAGCCTATTCTGCTCTCTACTTCCCTAAGTCCAACTGTTTTAGATACCACATCTAAGTGAGATTAGGTGGTATCTGTGCCTGACGCATTTCCTTCTTCAGAAGGTCCTCCCGGAATAATAACGAATGCGGAATAGGAGTCCACTGTGCACATGTGCCAAGTACTTCCCTCGTTTACCTGCTGATGGGCACTTAGGCTGGCATAAACCTTGGCTGTTATGAATAACGCTGCAGTGACTCTGGGAGTGCAGACAGCTCGCCACCACGCTGGTTCCAAATCCTTTAGATGTACACTCCCAAGTGGGCCTGCTGGATTTCTGGTAGTACTTCCATACCGTTTTCCATAACGGCGCCCACCAACGGTGTTTAGGAATTCCCTTTGGCTAAACCTTTACCCCAGTGCTAAGACGCCGGTTATGACATCTAAGTCTGCATCGGAGCGGCCAAGTTCAGTTCCCTGCCTCCTTCAGCCTGCTGCTAACACAGACCCAGGGAGGGAGTGGTAATGGCTTGAGTAGCTGGGTTCCTGGCACTCATGAGCGAGACTGGACTGACTTCCCAGCTCCCAGCTGGGGCCCCTCACCCCCTGGCCACTGTGGACGTCCGGGGTGTGGACTAACAGACGGAAGCTCACTTGCAAAGCCCTTTTCTTCATATGCTCTTCTTTATTTCACAGTTTTGATAACAAGTACCCTAACAGGTGTGAGGTGGTATCTCAGCGTGGCTTCCATTTGCACTTCCCTGGTGATCAGTGACACTGAGCGCTCTCTAAACTGCTTCCAGCCACCTGTGTATCTTTTTACAAAACACCCTTCATGGCCTTTTTAACTGGATTTTTAGTTTGCTCACTATTGAGCTGTTCCTTACACATTGTGGATAGTAACCCCCATCCGATATTTGGGCAGCAAACATCTCCTCCCCCTCTGTGGGCCGTCAGTGCACCCCGTCCAGTTTGCTCTGCTGGACTCCGGGCGGTCTTGCTTGGCTATTCTGCTTTGCACTGCCTGTGCTTTCAGAATCAGATCCCCGGAGGCCCTGGACAGACCAACCTTGTGGAGCACTTAGACTTTCTGCCGGCATCGGTTACAGTTTCAGGTCTCATGTTCATGTCTTTGATCCGTTGTGAGTCTGTCTGTGCATGCCATGTGAGATAATGATTCACTTTCGGTATCCTGCATGTGGCTGTCCTGTTTCCCCACATCACTTATTAAAGAAACTGTCCTTTCCCCATTGTGTGTTCTTGGCACATTTATTGAAAAGCAATTGACTGTAAATGCTTCGTTTTATTTCTAGGATTTACTCTCTTCCCTTGGTCAATGTTGCCTTCCAGGCCAAAACCATGCTGTTTTGATTACTAAAGCTTTGTAATATAATTTGATATCAGCTAGTAAGATGCTTCGAACACATTTCTAACTATTTATTCTTTGGCTGTATAACCACTGAGATTTTATTTAACATCTAAAATATACCAAGAACTATGTTAAGCACCAATAATAGAAAAAAAGGTACAATTCTTATCAAAACAATGTCTTTAGTAAGAGATATAAATGTCAAGAAAATAGACATTACTATGTGTAAAAAGTACTGATATAAAATAACGCGTAATGGAAATTCAGAGAAGGGAATTCTGCCATGATTCCACTATGGATTTAATGACAGTTTGCTTTCTCTTACTAAAATAAAGGGCATTTCAGCAACTTCTACTTTCAAGCAACTGCCTTCTTTGGTAGTTTTCAGTCCTAATAGTTCTCAGTGCCCAGTAACACTGCCAAAAGCCCTGGCCCTAGTCTGAACACAGCCTTCCAGACCAGAGGAAGCCTATATTCCACTTAAGAATTCCTCTGTCACCCTCAGCTGTACTGTCCCTGGTGAGCAGTTCCTTAGTACTTTATACCCACGACCCAGTTCTCCAGTCTATAAAACCGGGGCAATAATATTTATCTGCTTTTTATGATTTGGCATTCAGCAGTTAAACGGCTTGTTTATTTTAAAGGGGCCTTATAATTACTAGTTGGCTTTTCCTAACTAGCTAGGCCTGCTTCACAGGGGCCACGTGGGGTCACCGGGTTGATGCTGCCAAACGTTCCTGAAGAGGAGATGTTCACACCACCATGCAGTCACTTTCTATGGCATGACGCGGCTCCCTGAGCTGCTCGCACCCGGGGCGGATCTGGGGTGCAGCATTCTCTTACCAGACAGCCTCTGTTGATGGGTTACCAGCAGGATCGCGCCCCGACTCAGGGAAAACGTTTCAATACATACATCCTACTCTCCAGACAAACCAGGCCGACAGGGCAGTCACACTCCCAGGTGCTCAACCCGGCACCTCCATGTGCTTCCAACAGCAGTCAAACTGCTGCACAAAGCCAGGGACGTGGGACACCACTGACGTCAACAGGAAACATTCCTGAAAGCACGCACACCAGGCGGTGGGAAGGTGCTTTCTGTTCATTTACTACTTCACCGAGTCTCAAACACACCAACAGCACTGTCCTTTAGGCTTAAACAAAAGCATACTTTTGGCTGATAAGGAAACAACAGGAAATTAGATGAGATTATTTACGACTTTAAAAATGAAAAACTACAGCTGGCACCGCGGCTCACTAGGGTAATCCTCTGCCTAGCAGCGCCGGCACACCGGGTTCTAGTCCCGGTCGGGGCGCCGGATTCTGTCCCGGTGGCCCCTCTTCCAGGCCAGCTCTCTGCTGTGGCCCAGGAGGGCAGTGGAGGATGGCCCAAGTGCTTGGGCCCTGCACCCCATGGGAGACCAGGAGGAAGCACCTGGCTCCTGCCATCGGATCAGCGCGGTGCGCCGGCCGCAGTGCACCGGCCGCGGCAGCCATTGGAGGGTGAACCAATGGTAAAGGAAGACCTTTCTCTCTGTCTCTCTGTCTCACTGTCCACTCTGCTTGTCAAAAAAAAAAAAAAAAAAAAAACTACATAAATAATCAATGACACAAGAACAACTAAATTATATAAAGGGAAACATTTTTCAGACATTTGAAGTTATGTTTAACAACATTTACTGATGAAGGAAAGCGTTCTGAGCAAATTAAGTAAAACAGAAAATGTCCAGAGAGATGTGCTCAGCCCTGCTCTTCCTCCAGAGAGAGGAAATCAAACAAACGAGCTGCCACCTTCCAAGACGAGTGTCTGGGGAACAGCAACGAGGTGGGAATCCTGCAGGACACTGAGACCTGAGGTGGTGCACAGAGAGAGGACCCCAACTCCCCGGTCAGAGTGAACCCCACCACTGGAAAGGTTGAAGAGGAAACCCCTTCACCATGGACACTGATGATTCTAGCTACAGGAGACGCCCACAGTCATCACAGGCTTCATAGAAACAGGAGCTACCCCAAGTCAACACAGCAGCTGTGTTTCAGAGAGGGAATTCCTGTTGCCTCCTCCAGCCCCCAGAGCACAGGCTGCAGTAGTGTGCAACCATCTTGAGAAAGGAGACGCTTTCAGAGTTCACAGTGCTCTAGAGGACAGAAGCCCTCACACATTCCCATCCTTGCCTCACAGGCATTCTCCACATTAGCAAACAAAGACTGCCAACTGCAAGAACCCAGCTAGATCCAGCTGCCCAACTGTGACTCCACACCGTAACCCATGCAGAGCTCTGCACGACAGTGGCAGGTGTGTTACAACGGGCAGGTGATCCAGGGAAGCAAGACCTGAAAAACAACTCAGAAAAATAATCCCAAGGAAAGTCAATGAGATTCAAGAGAACACAGACAACTCAGAAAAATTAGGAAACATTCCTGGGTGAGAAATTAAGCGAAGAAATAGAGAAGATGAAAATGAACCAAACAGAACTCATGGAACCCACATACTCAATCTGTATACAAAGTACAGTTGAGAGCCTCGAACACAGACTAGAAGAAAGAATAACCTTGACTGAAGACCAGAACAACAACAACAAGAAGGAGAAGAAGAGGAATAGGAAGAAAAAAATGAACAAATACTTTACGGGAGGGCAAGGTAGTCTAGAAGGCTAAGGGAAAGAAAAAGACACTAAAATTCAGTTCAGTGAAATAAAGGCTGAAAAGTTACTTAATCCTGAGAAATACATGAACATCTAAGCCTCAAGGACCCCAAACACACTGGACGTAACAAAGTCTCACCACAGCATATTATAGTCAAATTGTCAAAAGTACAAGACTAAGACAGAACTCTAAAAACAGCAATAGAAAAATACAAAAATCACCCTGAGAGGAACCCTCATTAGACTAACATCAGTCTCCTCAGCAGAAACCTTACAGTCTGGAAAGGAAGAGAATGACATATTAAAAATAAATAAATAAAACTTCCAAGTGAAAATATTATACCCAGCCGTCTATCCTTCAGAAATTAAGGAGAAATAAGACATTCCAAGACAAATAGACACTTAAAGGCTAGACTAGCCTCACAAGAAATGCTTTAGGGGATCCTATATTTGGAAATAGAAGATGATAACTACCATCATGAAAACACAAGAAAAAATAAAATTCACTGGTAAAACAGTTATCAAAATATAAAAGAGAAAATAACATGGCTGAATCACTCCAGAAAACCACCAAAGCACAAAAATCAACAATAAGAAAAATGGAGAGAAGTACCTGCGAAGTTTCCAAGATGGCAGAATAGGGAGGGAGCTTACTGTTGTAGTCCAGGAGAAGATAGTTAGAAAAAGTGGAGAGAGTGCAATCTCAGGGAAGAGTTAGAAAACTGCAGTGGAAACTCCACGCAAATGAGAGGGACACTGTGGACCTACATGGAGGATGTGGATGTGCTCAACTCAGGACCCCAGCAGCCAAGAGCCTCAGCACCAGTTTGGAGAGTAAGGTGAGACCAGACTGCAGCAGTCCAAGCCACTGTGATAAAGCTGTGGGAAGAGCCTGGTGTGAGTCTGGCTTGGAGCCCAGTGGAGGACAGTGTCCCTGTTAACCTAGAAGGATAAAAGGGGGTCTCATTCCCCTCTCCCCAACCACCCGGCACTGGTATCCTTTAACCAGCCGAGAGAGGGCAGGTGCCACTCTGGACACCTAACAGCTCTGCCAGCCTGAGTCCCTGTGCTCAGCACCCACCCAAGAGGAGACACCTGAGTCTGGCTGGGAGAACTGACGGGGGCTGGGTGCTTGTGACTGTGACTATCATGTGTGCTGGGACCACATATACACGGTGGCTGCATGGATGGTGCAAGGGTATGGCTGGGTCTTGTGGCAGTCCCGGTGGGCAGATCCAAATGCTTGGGGTTCCCTGATTCCCTGGTGGAGGTCATTGATGTGGGATCCGTGCCCACACCAAGAACTGCATGAACCCTTTGTATGGTTATTGTGGCAGTGCAGATGCCTGGGCTAGCACCAGGCACTGATCTCCTGGGAGGTGAGAAAGAGCATGAAACTATGCTAAGAGAGCTGAACACACCTCCCCTGATTGAAAAAGAGAGAGATTTATCATGCCTAACTTAGCTGTCACCTTAGACACTCTCCTCACCCTGGAGCACTGAACAGAGCTCCCTGACCACACCCAGCACATGCCTCTGAAAATTCAGTTAAAGAAGGGACACTCCACTAAGCCACAGAGGAAAATAATAAACACAAAATTAAAGAAAAAAGAGTAAGAAAGACAACATGACACCCCCAAAACAACACAACACTTCAATACTAGAATGTAAAGATATGGAAGAAATGCCAGAAATGTAATTAAAACAAATTGATCATAGGATTACTTAGAAGTAATCAGAAGCAAATCTAAAAAACTAAAGAAATACATATATGACATGAATTAAATATTTTTCCATGAAATTGAGATTTTACAAAGAAATCAAAATGAATATTGGAAATGAAGAATTCAGTAGAACAAATTTAAAATGTGGTGGAAAGCCTTAACAACAGAGTCAGGGAGGCAGAACAAATAATATCTGACTTAGAAGAAAAATCTCTGGAAATTTTACTGTCAGTTCAAAAACAAGAAGAAATTAGAAAACTAAAAACAGTGTTGGAGATTTATGGAATGCTACCAAACGACCCAACATACAGATCCTAGGAGTTCCTGAAGGTGTGGAAATAGAAAATGAATTAGAAGGCCTTGTTAGTGAAATAATTACATAAAATGTCCCCAATTTGGAGAAACAAAGGGATATCCAAGTACAGAAAGCACACAGAACTCCTAACAGACATGAACAGAAAAAATTTTTACCAGAACACACTGTAGTCAACTGTAGTCAAACTATCCACAATAAAATACAAAGAAAAGATTCTAAAATGTACATGAAAGAAACACCAAACTACTTTCAGAGGATCTCTAATTAGACTCATAGAAGACTTCTCATCAGAAACCCTACAGCTAGGGGAGAATGGTGAGAGATACTCCAAGTCTTAACAGGAAAAAAAAAAAAACTGTTAACCCAGAATACTGTACCCTGCAAACCTCTCATTTATGAATGAAGGTGACATAAAAATCCTCCATAACAAACAGAAATTGAAAGAATTTGTCACCAATTGTACAGCTTTGCAAAAGATGCTTAAGGATGTGCTACACACAGAAACATGGTCATCACAATCAAAGAATGTGAAGGCAGAAAATCTCCCAGCAAAAGTACAAAGGAAATCCAAAGTAAAATAAATAGGAATATTTATGGAAACACTGCAGGGCCAAGTTGTTTCTTATTAGTAGTCACCCTGAATGTAAACAATCTCAACTCTGTTAAAAGATACAGAATGACTGAATGGATTACAAAATAGAACCCATCTATTTGCTGCCTACAAGAAACAAATCTTACTAACAAAGATCCAAGTAGACTGAAAGGGAAAGGATGCAAAAAGATAATCCATGCTAACAGAAACCAAAAAAAGAGCTGGTATAGCCATCCTAATATCAGAAAACATAGACTTTAACACAAAAACTGTTAAAGGAAGGGCAATATGAAATTATTAAGGGAACAATTTAACAGGAAGACTATTATAAACATATATGCACCTAATACAGGGCACATGGCTATTTAAAAGAAATGTTAATGGATCTAAATGGAGACATACACTCAAATACAATAGTAATGGAGGAGTTCAATACCCCAGTTTCAGCAGTGAACAGATCAACCAGACAGAAAATCAGCAAGCAAACAACAGAGTTTTTCAACACTATAGACCAAATGCCCCTTACGGATATCTACAGAACTTTTCATCCTACAGTTACAGAGTAAACATTCTGCTCACCAGTGCATGAAACTTTCTCTAGGATGGACCACATGCAAGTCTCAATGAATTAAAAAAAATCAGAATCATACTAGGCATTTTCTCTGACAACAATATCCAGATCATATGAAAACATAGAGACTGAACAATACGCTCCTAAATGAACAGTGGGTCTTGAAGAAATCAAAAAATTTAAAAAAATCTCTGGAAATGAATGAAGATGACAATACAACACATAAAAACTTATGGGATATAGCAAAAGCAATGTTATGAGTAAAGTTTACAGTAACTGGTACCTACATCAAAGAACTGGAAAAACAAAATAAATGTGCTATCAATGCATCTCAAGGAACTAAAAAAAAAAAAAAAAAAAAAAAAAAAAAAAAAAAAGCAAACCAAACAAAAAACTAGTAGAAGAGAATTAATTAAAATTAGAGAGGAAATAAAAAAAATTGAAACAAAAAATACAAAAATCAGTAAAACAAAGAGCTAGTTTTCTAAAAAGATAAACAAAATTGACACACCAACTAATAAAAGAAAGGAAGGGGAAAGACCCCGGCATTCGATATGGGCACTGGTTTAAGTCCCAGCTGCTCCTTACCTGATTCAGCTCTCTGCTATGGCCTGTGAAAGCAGAAGACAGCTCAACTCCTTGGGCCCCTGCATCCACAGGGGAGACCTGGAAGGAGATCAGCTCTAGCTGTTGTTGTAATTTGGGGAGTGAACCAGCGGAATGGAAGACCCCTCCCTCTCTCTGGCTATACCTCTCTCTGTAATTCTACCTTTCAAATAAATAATTGTTTAAAAAATAAAATTAGAGCTGAAAAAGGAAATGTAACAACAGAACTAAAGAAATAAAAAGAATCATCAGATTACTACAAGGAGCTGTATGTCAACAAACCAGGAAGCCTAGAAGAAATGGATAGATTGCTAGACACATAATATCCTACCTACATTGAGCCATCAAGACACAGAAAATCTAAATAAACTCATAACCAAGATGGAAACTGAATCAGTAATAAAGACCCTCCCAAAAAAGAAAAAACCCAGAACCGGATGGCATCACTGCTGAATTCTACCAGGTATTTAAAGAAAAACTAATTCCAATTCTTCTCAAGCTATTCAAATCATTGAAGGGAGGGAATCCTTACAAATTCCTTCTATGAAGCCTGGATCACCTGAATTCCTAAACCTGAAAAAAATACAACAGAGGAAGAGAACTACAGATAAATTTCCCTGATGAATAGACACAGAAATCCTCAACAAAACACTATTCAATCGAATCCAACAACACATCAGAAGAATCATTCACCAGGACCACGTGGGACTTATCCCTGGTAGGCAGGGATGGTTCAACACTGACAAATGTGATACGTCACATTCACAAACTGAAGAAATAAAACAGCTGATTATCTCAATAGATGCAGAAAAAGCATCTGATAAAATACAACACCCTTACATGATAAAAACTCTAAGCAAATTGGGTATAGAAGGAATATTCCTCAACACAATCAAGGCAATTTATGACAAACCCATGGCCAGCATCCTATTGAACAGGGAAAAGTTGGAAGCAATCCCTCAGAGATCCAGAAACAGACAAGGATACCCACTCTCACCATTGCTATTCAATATATTCCTGGAAGTTTTAGCCAGAGCCATTAGACTAGAAAAAGAAATCAAAGGGATACAAACTGGGAAGGAGGAAGTCAAACTATCCCTATCTGTGGAGGACATGACTCTAGATACAAGGGATCGAAAAGACCATGTAGAGACTACCACAACTCATGGAAGAGTTTGGTAAAGTGGCAGGTTATAAAATCAACACACAAAAATCAATAGCCTTTGTATACACAGATAATGCCATGACTGAGAAATAACTCCTAAGATCAACACCATTCACAGTAACCACAAAACATATCAAATACTTTGGAATAAATTTAACCAAGGACGTCAAAGATCTCTACAATGAGAATTACGAAACATTAAAGAAAGAAATAGGCCGGCGCCGTGGCTCACTTGGCTAATCCTCCACCTGTGGCACCAGCACCCAGGGCTCTAGTCCCGGTTGGGGTGCCAGATTCTGTCCCGGTTGCTCCTCTTCCAGTCTATCTCTCTGCTGTGGCCCGGGAGGGCAGTGGAGGATGGCCCAAGTACTTGGGCCCTGCACCCCATGGGAGACCAGGATAAGTACAACTGAAAGCAATTTGCTGATTCAATGCAATACCAATCAAAACACCAAAGACATTCTTCTCAGATATAAGATCAACGATGCTGAAATTCATATGGAACCACAGGAGACTCTGAATACCTAAAACAATCTTATACAACAAAACAAAGCCAGAGGTATCACATACCAGATTTCAAGACATACTACAGGGGCTGGTGCCATGGCACACTGGGTTAATCCTCTGCCTGCAGTGACGGCACCCCATATGGGCACCAGTTCTAGTCTTGGCTGCTCCTCTTCCAGTCCTGCTCTCTGCTATGGCCTGGAATAGCAGTGGAAGACGGCCCAAGTGCTTGGGCTCCTGCGCCTGCATGGGAGACCAGGAGGAAGCACCTGACTCCTGGCTTCGGATCAGCACAGCTCCTACCATTGAGGGCATTTGGGGAATAAACCAACGGAGAGAAGATCTTTCTCTCTCATTGTCTCTCTCACTGTCTGTAACCCTACCTGTCAAATAAATAAATAAAATCTTTAAGAAAAAAAAGACATACTACAGGGAAGTCATAATCAAAAAGCCTGATACTGGTACAAAAACATATGGCTAGACCAAAGAAACAAAATAGAAATTCCAGAAATAAACCCAAGCATCTACAACCAACTTTTCTTTCACAAAGCAGCTAAAATCAATCCCTGGAGCAAGGACTGTCTCTTCAACAAATGGTGCTGGGAAAATGGATCTCCACATGTGAAAGTATAAAACAAGACCCCTTCCTTACCCAAAAATTCACTCAAAATGGGTTAAATACCTAAATCTACATTCCAATACAATCAAATTATTAAAGAACATTGGGGAAACACCGAAAGATATTGGCATAGGCAAAGAGTTTTTGGAAAAGGCCCCAGAGGCACAGGCAATCATAGCCAAAATTGACAAATAGGATTACAACAAATTGAGAAGCTTCTACACTGCAAAAGAAACACTCTACAAAGTGAAGAGGCAATGGACAGAATGGGAGAAATTATTTGCAAACTATGCAACTGATAAAGTATTAATAACCAGAATATATAAAGAGATCAACAAATTCCACAACAAAACAAACAACCCAGTTAAGAAATGGGCAAAGGATTTGAACAGTCATTTTTCAAGAGGCAATAAAAATGGCCAAAAGACACATGAAAAAAATGCTCAGGAAGTGAGCCAGCAGTGAAGTGCAAATCTAAACCACAATGAGGTTTCATCTCACCCCCATAAGAACGGCTTTCATTCAAAAATCAACAAATCAACAAACAAAAAATACTGGAGAACATGCAGGGGGAAAGGTACCTTAATTCACTGTTGGTGGGTATGTAAACTGGCCCAGCCACTGTGGAAGACAGTATGGAGATACTGAGAAATTTGAATAGATCTACCATATGACCCTGCCATTCCACTACTCGGAATTTACCCAAGGGAAATGAAATCAGCTTATGAAAGAGTTACATATATCCCCATGTTTATTGCAGCTCAATTCACAATAGATAAATATGAAATCAATCCAATTTCTGTCAACTGTAGACTAAAGATATTACGGAACATGTACAGCATGAAATACTACGCAGTGGTAAAAAAAAAAAAAGGTGAAATCCTGTCATTTGCAACATAATGGATGAAACTGGAAAATATCATACTTACTGAAATAAGCCAGTCACAAAAGGACAAATACCACATGTTCTCCCTGTTCTGTGATAACTAATAACTAGCTAATAGAGCACTTAAATGGTAACCTATAGAAGTGAAACTGACACTTTGAGATGCAATGTCTTTGACCACTGATGAAGTTTTTTTCCCATACTATTTGTTGAACTCTTTACTTAGTATAATCATATGTATAGTTAATTGATAATAAATCTTAGTAAAAAAATATAAGAATGGGAATAGGAGAGGGAAGAGGAGGAGGGTGGGTACCGTGTGAAGAATCACTATCTTCCTGAAGTTGTGCTTATGAAATTCATGAAGTTTGTATTCCTTAAATAAAAGATTGCTGAGGGGGAAGTACCTGTATGGACTCATGATTACATCAGATGCATACTGGTGTACTGTGCCTTTAATGACTTTACGCTTGACTTCCCTCTAAATTCCCCTACTGTGGAGCATTTGGGTTACTTCCAGTTTTTTTTTTTTTTTGCACCATATGTTGTAATGAACATATATTTTTATGACTTATTTGTCATTACCTACAGAATACTTTAAAAGTGTAACTGTTGAATGGAAGGGCATGTGCTTTGAAAATTTTGACAGTTACTACCTAATTATTCTCCAAAACAGTTGTGCTCGTAATTGATATACCTGCCTGACTTCCAGCCCTTATAGATATTTGGGGAGTGAACAGTAGATAGGAGCTCTCTGTCCCTCAAATAAATAAATAAAATTAAAAACAGAAGGTGTATCAAAAACAGAGAAATGGAAAGGAACAAAGAAGACAAAGAACAATCAGAAAACAATGAATATATGGCAAAAGGAAATTCTTACTATCAAAAATAATCTTGAGGCTGATGCTGCGGCTCACTAGGCTAATCCTCCACCTGCGGCGCTGGCACCCCGGGTTCTAGTCCCAGTTGGGGCGCCAGGTACTAGTCCCGGTTGCTCCTCATCCAGTCCAGCTCTCTGCTGTGGATGGGGAGGGCAGTGGAAGATGGCCCAAGTGCTTGGGTCCCTGCGCCAGCATGGGAGACCGGGAGGACATACTCGGCTCCTGGCTTCGGTTCGGCACAATGCTGGCCGTAGCGGCCATTAGGGGAGTGAACCAATGGAAGGAAGACCTTTCTCTCTATCTCTCTCTCTCACTGTCTATAACTCTCTCTCTTACTGTCTAACTCTGCTTGGCAAAATAAATAAATAAATAAATAAATAAATAAATAAATAAATAACTTTGACTATAAACAGGTTAGAAATGGGTTGAATTCTTCCAGCAAAAGATATAGGACATCTGCATGGTTTTTTAAAAACTTTTTATGCATTCATTTGAAAGCAGAGTGACAGAAAGATTGGGAGAGATAGAGAAATTGAGATCTTCTATCTCCTGGTTCATTCCCCAAATGGCTACAATGGTCAAGTTTGGGGCAGGCCAAAGCTAGGAGCCAGGAACTCCATCCAGGTGTTCCTCATGGGTGGCAAGGACCCAAATACTTGGGCACTCAACTGCAGCCTGCCAGGCACATCCAACAGCTGCAGAATGGGTCACATCAGTTCACAGCACATTCTCCAGGGCAGGTCACATGTTATGCCACAAAACAAGCCTCAACAAACTCAGGAAGACTGAAATTATATCGTGTGTCTTCTCTGACCCCAAGGGGATGAAGCTAGAAGTCAACAAAAACAGGAACTTTAGAAATTGCACAAATGCAAAAAATTTAAATATGCTCTTGCATTACCACTGCCTCAATAAAGAAATAAAACATTAATTTAAAAATTTCTTATAACAAATGAAAATGCAAATTATATACCAAAATCTTGGGACACAGCAAAAGCAGTACTAAAGTGGAGTTTATAATCATTAGTGCCTACATCAAAAAAGGAGAGAGATTTCAAATAAACTACCTAAGAATGCAACCCAAGGGGCTGGAAAATAACGAATAAACCAAGCCCAAAAGCAGCAGAAAGAAAGGAATAATACATACCAGAGCAGAAATAAATGAAACAGACATAAAAAAATACAAAAAGCCAATGAAATAGTTGATTTTGAAAAGATAAAATCAACAAACCTTTAGCAAGGTTAACCAAGAACAAAACAGAGAGAAGACGCAAATAAACAACATGAAAGAAGAAAAAGGTGACTTAATAACCAACACCACAAAAATACAAGGGATCGTTAGGGATGATTATTAACATCCTAATGACTGGGAGACCTGTAAGAAACATATGTATTTCTGGACACCAAAAAATTAACCATGAAGACAGAAAACTTGAATAGACCAGTAAAAAGTGGTGAAAGTCAATCAACAGTAAGTCTCACGAGGGAGAACAAGTCAAGCCGTGAAGGCCTCAGTGCTGCATTCTACAATACTTTTAAACAACAAATACTAATTCTTTTCAAACTGCTCAAAACATGTGAAAAGGGGATTCTGCCAAATACATTCTGTAAGGCCAGCATTATGCTGATACCAAAACCAAAGAAACAACCATGAAAGAAAGAAAGAAAAAACCTAGGCAAGAAAGGAAATGACCACTGGGACAGCCACCTGGCCTGCTGTTCAAGATGGCAGCAGGACACCAGCCTGCCATATGCGACTGTCTGGGTCTGAGGACGCTCCTGAGAGCAGTAGTGATGGTTCAAGTGCTTGGTCCTTGCCAGCCACAGGGGAGATCTTGACCGATCTCCTGGCCCTTGGATTCAGCCTCGCTCAGCCCCAGTCACTGCAGCACTTGAAGAGTAGACCAGTGGATGGGAGCTCGCTCTCTTTCTAGCTCTCTCTAGAAGATATAAAATTAGTCAATGGGTTTATGAAAAAAAGCTCAACGTCACTAATAAAATGCACATGAAAACAAATGAGACACAATTTCACTCCAGTTAGAATGGTTACTATAAAAAAAAAAGAGTAACAAACACTAGTGGGAATGCCACGTTTTCCCTCATTGGTGGGACCTAAAGACGGAAGTAGGGAGTAGACTAACGCTCACTGGAGCTAGAAGAGTAGAAGGCCGATACATAATGAGTACCAAAGCACAGTGGGAGAGAAGAAGCGTTCCTACTGTCACACTGCACAAGAGGGTAACCGCAGTCTACAACAGTTAAACAGGCATTTCAAAACAACTGAGAGGGGGAAGCCTTAGCAGCTTCCTAGCCCATAGATACGATACCACGTGAGAAGAAATGTTAATGTGGTTTGATCATCCACTCCCCACGTGGGTGGCAGGGACCCAAGAAGGGGCATCATTATTTCCTGCCTCTCAGAGTGCATGCTAACAGGAAGCTGGATTGCAGGCAGAGGCAGGACTTGATCCCAAGCACTCTAATATAGGATGCAGGCATCCCAACTGGGAACTTAACCCATGGTACCGTAATACCCACCTCTGGGGATTCTGTTTCTCACCAACTTTTTTTTTTTTTTTTTTTTTTTTTGCCTTAGCATTGATAGCCGGAAAGTTGCGAAGATGAAAACAGGGTAGTCTGCATCCATTAGACCAGAGGTTTGACCACCACCTAGGAGCCCGTTAGACAAGGAATCCCAGGCTCATCCCAGACGAACTGTATTTGCACACTGAGGTTCAAGAGGTGCCGTTCCAAAGGATGGCAGGAAGCTAGAGAATTGTCAGGAGGCCCGGAGAATGTTCTGGAAACTCTGCATCCAGGATGCACAGGATGCTTGCAGGTGTGTCTCCAACATGTCCAGCTCATAGAAGCAGGCAGCAGCTCTCCCCCGGGCATGCCCAGAAGAGAGCACACATCCATGGGGACCTCTACTACTGCTGCCTCCAAAGCCCTAACACCAGGCTCCAGGTGGGTGACTTTTACGCACAGTCCCTGAATTAGCAGAGCCGAGAAAGAACAGTGGTTGATATTTTGGGATGGGACGTCTCATGTTGCGGAAATGTGTTCACAATAAGCTGGCAGCCAGCAATACATCAAATACTCTCTAAGGGCTGAAGCTAGAAACTGGGCACAATAGGCTAGGGACGCCTGCTGTTTGGGGTGAAGTTAGAAATAAAGGCAAACCTAACTCAGGTACACAAACAGGAGGCAAAGCCAAAAGCAGGCAGAACAAGCAAACACAGATGAGAAATGTGAGTCCCCCCGTCTATCCTGACGCGCATTAGAGCCGGGAACGGAAGCTGAGAAAGCGTGTGCTCGTTCTGCCGTCAGTTCAGATACACTGGAACCCGACTTCCCCGAGTTCCCTTTTCTATGAGGTTCTGCTGGAACTGGCCGAGAGGGAAACTGCTCGAGAATTAGATGGCAGACAGGACTTCCGGGGGCCCTGCGGTCAGAGGCAGAGGTGCCAGCGGGCTGCAGCCTGTCCTCACTCCTCCCAGCCTGACTCCACACACAGACACACACACACACCCCAGCTCTCCTCACGCACTGATGGTAAGCAGCCCTGGTAGCGAGCACTCTTTGGGCCTCCAGGACCACACGTGGACCTTATTCCGTGACACTCCCACTGCTCTGCTCGCTCAACAGAACGACGAGCTGGGGACGGGGAGATGCCGCGCTGATGGTCTGTTCCCAGTGACCAGAGTCGCTGCCGTCCGCCACATGCAGCGTGCGACACAGGCGTAGTTTAAGCCATTCTCTGTTGTCACATGTCATCGGATACTGACACAAGACAAGGCTCTCAGTGAACAGCGGTCACTACTGTATATTTCAGCGGAAAGGAAGAGTGCCATGGACTCTGTTGTTTCTCTGTGCACAGCCGAAGGCGCAGAGAGAAAAGCCTGAATGAGGCTTCCCAATTCCAGGGTGAGCTCTGGGGCAATGTGGCTACATGGTAACTACGCTGACGCTTTCTAAACGCCACCATAGGCCACAGCTGCGTGAACGGAGAAGCTGGGGCAGCTCCCGGGTCGCTGCAGCCGGCACACCAGCTGGAGGTTCTCCCAGCCAAACTGGGGACCCAGGAAGCTCTCCCTGCCAGGGAGAGAGCACGGCGGGGTGGGGAGAAAAGGCCCGGGAAGCTGCAGCCACTGCACGGGCCCGGCGCTGAAGCCTCCGCTCTAAACCAGACTCCAGGTCTGGCCCTGCAGGACACAAGGCCCTGGTCTCTTCTGTTTCAGGCTGGGCAACACGCAGCCTGCAGCCCGCAGAAGGCCTGTGAAGTCACCGGGGCTGGCCCTGCCAAGGAAACCACAGGTGGGACTCCAAACTCAGTAAATCTACAGCAGGTCAAATTTTTTAAAAGATTTTACTTGATTATTTATAATCAAGAGAGAGGGAGGGATCTTTAATCTGCTGGTTCACTCCGCAAATGGCTGCAACAGCTGGGGGTGGACCAGGACAAAGCCAGGAACCAGGAGTTTCTTCCAGGTCTCCCACATGGATGCAGGGGCCCTAGAACTTGGGTCATCTTCTCCTGCTTTCCCAGGTACATTAGCAGGGAGCTGGATCAGAAGTGCAGCAGCCAGGACTTGAACCAGCACCCATATGGGATGCTGGCAGTGCAGCCAACAGCTTAACCTGCTGTGCCACAACATCAGACAGACCCAAGCCAATTTTTAAGTTGATAATTTTGTGCAACCCATGAATGATGTTATAAATATCCTAACCGCCCTTTGCAGAAAACATAGGTTACCACCCTGCAGCAGAATATCCAAGCCTGAGTAATTTATAAAGAAGAGAATTCTAGCGGTCTACTTCGGGTCATGGCTCTGGAGAATGAGGAGTCAAAGGGCATGGCACCAGCATCTACTCAGCTCCTGGCCAAGGCCCCACGAGAGAGAACAAAGGGGCACACCTGGAGGAAAGACGCCGCCGGGGCAGGCGTGCTGTCCTGTCGCACCGGCTCTTGTGAGAAGGCCACTGCTCCTGCGTAAAAACCTGATCACCTCCCAAAGGCCGGAGCTCCAACACCACCACATGGCGATCAAATTTCCACATTAGCTACAGAGCAGACAAACTGCATCAGGGCCCTAGCGTGCCAGCCCAGGCCCCCACAAGGCATGTCTCACCTCAACACAAAATACCACCGTTGCCCAACAGTTCCCAAAGCCTTAGCGCGTTCCAGTGCCACCCGAAAAGCCCAAAGTCCAGCTGTGAGCCTGTGAAACCAAAGCAAGTCATCACCTTCCAAGATACAATGGCGGGACAGGCGCAAGGTGGACAATCCCATTCCCACAGGGAGAGACCTGCCAGCAGGAAGAGGTAACAGTTGCCAGGCCGGCCCAGGACCCGGCGGCAGGCATCGAGTCTTCAGTCTCAAGCTGACCTGGAGGCCGCCACTCCATCTGCGGCCTCCTACACTGGGGGCCCAGACTCTGCCCTACTACCCCGTCTCTGGGCTTAGCCCACACGTCCTCTGTCGGGTGCACTTGCTCAGTGTTGCGTGCGGCTTCCCCAGGCAGGCGCTGCAGGCAGCTGGGGTCTCAGCCGCAGCCCTGCCCGGGGGCTCTCTGAAACCTGGTGGGGGGAGCCAGGCCCCACAGGTCCTGAGTTCCGCACCCCTGCAGAATCGCCAGCCCTTGCACACCACCAAGGCTTCCGACGTGGCCCTCCGGGGCTGCCCACCAGGGTGTGGAAGCAGAGCCTCAGGGCGGCCCCGGCCAGGGAGCCAGTGGGGGACACGCGGACCCGAGGCTCCTGCCCTCCTGGGAGCTCTAGGCCTGTGACAGAGGTCCATCCTGAACGGTCTCTGGAGTCGGGGCCAGTTTCCCACCGGTCTGACCCTTCGCTCCTGGCTCCCCGCTATGCCGTTCACACCTGGTAATCAGCCACCCAGCCACAGCTTGACTCTGTTCTCCCGGGCATGCCTCGTGGTTCTGTGGTCACCGCCTGCTTCCCTCTCCCTCACTCCTTCTGTCTTTCCCTCGCCCCTCTGTGCCACACCGCAGTGGCAGCACCTGCCGGCCCCCACCGCTCCGGTCCGCCCAGCACCGCGGCCCAGGGCGCCCTCGCCTCTGTCCAGTGAGGAGGCCCGAGGCCGACGCCCACAGCTCCACTGCGCACCTGCCCACACCAGTTCAGACCAAAGCCCCTAAGACGGCCTCGGGACGCCCCCGCCGCGACCCACCCCGACCTGCGCTCCCGAGTCCGCCTGGGGTCCCCGGGACCTGCGTTCCTCTGCGTGGGCCGTGAATACTCACTTTCCACTACCGCTAGGCGGGGACAGGTGCCGTGGGCAAACAGGGCCCGTTCGGCTGTCCGGGAGGAGAAACACACAGGTCCCCGCGGCAGGGGGGTCGCCCCTTACGGGGAAGCACCCAACGTGAGTAGGCCTGAGACGGGTACCTGGGACCGGGCCTGTCCCTCCGACCGGGGTGGACTGCAGGACTGGAAAGGTCCCTCGGAGCGCGGGGGCCGGACAGCGCAGAGCGCAACCCGAAGCTCTCCCCTCACCCTGCTTCCACGGCAGAGAAAGGCGATCCACACTGTCCACACTATTTATAAGGCAGGGGGCAGTGCCCCATCGAATAGGCAAAGGAGCCGGGGTTTGAGCGATGGGAAGGCAAATTGGCCGTTAAAGGGACCGCGTTTCTTGGCGAGGCAGGAGAGTCCCTCCTCGCCCCACCTGCGTGTCCTGAAGTCAATTCGGGCAGCTGCTGCCCATGGGCGCCGCCGCGCCCTTCTTCCCAGCGTCAAAGCGGCGTCCGCTCGCTCGGGAGCTCTTCACAGGCGCCGCGCTTCTCGGCCGCTCCGGCCTCGCCGCACTGTCGGGCCTGCGCCCGGAGATCCGGGCCTCACACCCGGACGACGGCGCGGGTGTGCAGCGGCGTGGTCAGCGAGATCGGGCCGCTGTGTCACTCACTCGGAATACAACTTAAAAATTCAAACACCTGTCCAGACTAGCGCATTGGTCAGGCGCGGCAGTGACGCGACAGGACGGAAGGCCAGGGTGGATTTGGAACTCGGCCCTGGACTTCATGCACGCACACACCAGCTGAGTTACCGCAGTCGGTGTGGCCGGGCAGCAACGCCCTCTGCTCGGCACCTAGACGGCCCAGGTGCTTGCGCCCCTGCACAAACCGGGGAGACCCCGAAGAAGCGCCTGGCTCCCAGCTTCAGCCTGGCCCAGCCCTGGTCATTGCGGCCATCGGGGCAGTGAACCAGCAGATGGAGACCTCTCTCTCTCTCTCTCTCTCTCTCTCTCTGTGTCTCTCTCTCTCTCTCTCAGTACCCTTTTGTATGACTAACGAATTTTATCGAAATAAGATGGTAAGCACAGACTCGGCACCTTGTGGGTTTCCCTCTGTTTACTCGGAGATTTTAATGAGACACTTTGTGCTGGATGGAAGGTTTCTGCATGGCCGGGCCGTGCATGGCGCAGAGCGACCGTCAGAAAATGCGGTTCCTGCAGAAATGCTTTGTCAGCACGAACGTGGAGTTTCCTGGAGGGAGGATGCTGGAATCATCTTACTTGAACAGAAACAAAACATCAACTTACTCTGACCACAAGCACGCGTGAAACTGCCTTCCGGTCCCTTCCCTCCCACGGAGAAGAGACAACAAGGACTCTGATAAGCAGCGGATTCTTCTCGCTGGGCCGGGCCTCTGCCAGCTCCAGGCCTCCAGCTGTGGAAGGCTCTGCGAGGCTGCTGCTGACTCAGGTGCCAGGGAGGCAGGGGCTGTTGGCCAGAAAGGAAGAAATGCGGCCTCCTTTGTTCCCCGTGCCGCGAAGCACCCTGCAGACGACGACGATCAGAAGCAGCGCTGGCCTTCGCGAATCACGGGACTTGGCTCCTTTGTGGCTCCGTCTTCAGAGACTCCCCGAGACGGGTCTGCTGCTCAGCCTCCCCCGATACACCTGGCTTTGTTTGTTCCTGTTTGCCTTGGTTTCCCATTTATGTGCACGGCCTCAAGGAACGGCTTTGATGCTGGGCTTTGCGGGGAAGAAGTAAGTGAGTAAACACAGACGTGACATACACACAAAATGCAAAGAGAGAAATCAACGGGACCCTGGTGGTTTTCAAAACCCACGTGTGCCTGCAGTTTTTCTAAGCAAGAGTCCATTTCAACAGCAGTTGTGTGTCTGCGACTACTGAAGTGTGCGGATTTCCAGGGCCATGAATTAGTCAGGCGTTTGGTTTCGTGGTGAAATGTGGTAACTGTAGAAACAAAATGTGTAAGAGGCGTAAAACCATTTTAATGCCATCTTTTCCCACGTGACTATGAAATGAAGTGTGGATCAGTTCTCTGGCACATCTTTCTCAAGGGTGACTAATTCATTACCTGCTGCCTGGAAAAATTCACTTGCCCGAGAGTCCCTGTGTTATGTTCTTTGACTGGGAGTCTAATTGGACTTCCCAGTGTATTCCACGCATTCACGGAATCTGCTCAGACTTCCTTTTTCTTCCGCCCCATCCCTTGTACATCAAGGTGGGTGGCACTCGGTTTGTTTGTTTGTTTTGTTTTGTTTTGTTTTTGACAGGCAGAGTGGACAGTGAGAGAGAGAGACAGAGAGAAAGGTCTTCCTTTGCCGTTGGTTCACCCTCCAATGGCCGCCACGGCTGGCGCACCACGCTGATCCGAAGCCAGGAGCCAGGTGCTTCTCCTGGTCTCCCATGGGGTGCAGGGCCCAAGCACTTGGGCCATCCTCCACTGCCTTTCCAGGCCACAGCAGAGAGCTGGCCTGGAAGAGGGGCAACCGGGACAGAATCCGGCGCCCCGACAGGGACTAGAACCCGGTGTGCCTGCGCCGCAAGGTGGAGGATTAGCCTAGTGAGCCGCGGCACCAGCCGGCACTCGGTTTTAAAATACAGTTTCAGCAAATGCCCCAAAATGGTATGAAAGCAGGATTTCACGTTGGCTGCCACGTTTGAAGTGATCTGTCAGCAAAGTGGATAAATAGTCTTCATACGACCTGAGGTCGCCCAGGAGCTGTTCAGGGAGTACACCCAGGCACTCGGAGATTTAGGAAATTGTCTGACACAGAGGACTCAAGAATGCAGAGTGAGCCCTGCCCAGGTCCTGCAGCCTGCCATGTCGGCCTCTTCTCCGTGAGTCTTGATGGAGGTCTCGCACCAAGCATGCCAGCTAGGCCTTCCCAGAAGCTTCAAAGTTTGGACATAAAATTCGTATCTCACAGAAAAGCGCTGGGGAGATAAAAGCCGGATTCTAGGGTGTGAATGGGTCCTGCATTTGGTCTCCACAGGAAGAAACAGGAATGGTTCTGACGCACGGCGGGGGAGAGGCACCCAGGCCACCTTTACCAGGTCTGGGCGGCTAGACGGAGGAACACCTGTGCTGCTGCCACCCCTCAGCCGCGGGGCCCACGATTTACAGGGTGTTTGGGATCCCTCAGCCGCCAAGCCGTCCTCTGTGGGAACCCAGCAGGCATCAGCGTGCATCTCTGAGAGGACGTTCTCAGTCAAGGCAGAGAGGCCGCTTACAGAGGGAAGCAGAGGAGAAGGGGTTTCGCTTTGTTTCAGTGGGGATGGTAGTTATGAGATCCTGTCTCCATGAGGGCAACGTGCACAGGCACTTAGCTTGGCTCTTCAAACTCGCATCGCACACTGGAGTGCCCGGTTTGCACTCTCCGCTGTGGCTCCCATTCCAGCTTCCTCCCTCTGCAGACCCTGGCAGGCAGCAGTGGTGGCGCAGGCAGGTGGCTTCCTGCCACCCTTGTGGGAGAATTGAATTGAGTCTTTGGTTGCCAGCTTTGGCCTGGCCATTGCGGGCATTTGGGAAGTAAACCAGGGGATGGGGATTTTCTCTTTTCTCTGCACCTCTCAAATAAAGCTTTACTTTAAAAACAACAACAACAACAACAAAAAGATGGGAAAATTTATAGGTGCCAGGAGCATGGCCATTTCTTCCAAGGAAACAGGTGGACAAAAAGCCCATGTAGCTGTGCTGGGGGCCAGTACACGTGTTGGTGGGAGTATGGGGTACCATCTTCAGTGATGCAGAAGAGAGTGCAGCAGAGGAAGTAGGTTTTGGAGTTTTAAGGAAGGGGAGAACAAACTAACCAACCCTCCAGAACAATGATGGAGTGAATAGATGAGGGGCTTGGGATGCTCCCGACAACCCTGAGACACCCCCCGCCCCGAGAAGGCAGTTGTAGCTTTGGAGTGAGATCAGGCAGCGTGGGGGTTTTGTTCCCTTCTGGCCACTGTCAGCCTCTCCAATGTTTTTATGGTTGAATTTATGGACAATTGGACAATTGGGACTTTCCAGATGTGTACAATGAAAAGAAGGAAGAATGAGTGGACAGAATGAAGAAGAAGAGGGGCCGGCAGTGTGGCATAGCGGGCGAAACCGCCGCCTGCAGTGCCTGCATCCCATGTGGCTGCCAGTTCACGTCCTGGCTACTGCACTTCCAGTCCAGCTCTCTGCTGTGGCTGGGAAGGCAGTGAAGAATGGCTCAAGTACTTGGGCTCCTGCACCCGCGTGGGAGTCGCAGAGGAAGCTCCTGGCTCCTGGCTTCAGGTCAGCCCAGCCCCAGCCACTGTGGCTATTTCGGGAGCAAACCAATGGATGGAAGATTTCTCTCTTCTCTCTCTCTTTCTTTCTACCTCTGCCTCTCTATAACTCTGCCTTTCAAATCAACAAATACATATTTAAAAAAAATGAAGAAGAAAGAAAAGGAAAAGGAGAAAGAGTAGAAGAAAGACTAAGGAGTGAACAAAGAGCAATCAGGACCAGGAGGAGGATGAGAGGCGATGAAAGGGAAGGAAATCCGATGGCCCTGAAGGGAGCAGAAACCACGGAGGGTTGCTTCCTGCAGGACACAGAACTGTTTGAGCCGTGCTCTCGAGAAAGTAAGAGGGAAAGTTACGAGGCTGTCTGCAGCTTGTGGGTGTGACAGAGACACTGTGAAGGGTCATGAAGACACCTATGGGGGCCGGCTCCACGGCTTACTAGGCTAATCCTCCACCTGCGGTGCCAGCACCCCGGGTTCTGGTCCTGGTTGGGGTGCCGGATTCTATCCCGGTTGCCCCTCTTCCAGTCCAGCTCTCTGCTGTGGCCCAGGAAGGCAGTGGAGGAAGGCCCAAGTGCTTGGGCCCTGCACCTGCATGAGAGACCAGGAGAAAGCACCTGGCTCCTGGCTTTGGATTGGCACAGCGCGCCGGCTGTAGCAGCCATTTGGGAGGTGAACCAATGGAAGGCTTTACTCTCTGTCTCTCATTGTCTAACTCTGCCTGTCAAAAAAAAAAAAATGCCTATGGGATGCATGACCATAGGAGTCAGTGGCTAAACTGAGACAAGGACACTGGAAGACAGGCAGACACTTCCTGCTCCCTTGGGCAGAGTGGGAGAAAGCCGTGGCCACACCAGGTCTCCTGAGTGTCTGTAGGAGTTGCTGTGTTTGCAACGTGATGTGGGTGTCCACATGCCTCCTCAAAGCTACTTCTCTTTCCCGGGCCCACCACTTTGCTTCTCTTTCTCTCGTGCTGGCCACCTTGGGTGTGCCTCCTATCCAGCCTTTGTCAGGCTGTAGGAGACCTGAGTGAATCAACCAGTCCACATGGTCAAAAGCAGTTTTGTGTTTGGTTCTTGTTTTCTTTCTTTTGTTTTTTTTTTTAAGATTTATTTATTTATTTGAAGTCAGAGTTACAGAGGCAGAGAGACAGAGACAGAGGTTTTCTATCTGCTGGTTCACTCCTCAGTGACTGCAACAGCCACAGCTGGGCCTGTTCAGAGCCAGGAGCTGCTTCTGGGTCTCCCACAATGGTACAGGGGCCCAAGGACTTGGGCTATTTTCCACTGCTTTCCCAGGCCATAGAGAGCTGGATAGGAAGTGGAGCAGCTGGGATTTAAACCGACGCCCGTATGGGATGCTGGTGCTGCAGGTGGCAGCTTTACCCTCTATGCCACGGGACGGGCCCCAGTTCTTGTTTTCTTAAATTGCTTTCACTCGCACCAGCCCCCAGCACTAGGACTTCAGTGTGGGAGGGGACTTGTATCCCCTACACAACTCCTGTCTGTCGACCCTCAACTACCCCAAGTATCATGAAATAATCTTTTTCACTGTAGATCCTTGACATATCTCAGTGTTAATAAGGTGTGAACAAAAGCATCTGGAGGAGAAGGCTGCTACTGTAATTGATTTGTGACTTACTCTCTACACTTGAAACGTGCTCCCACCTCACATTCCAGCTTCCCACCCCAGACCCTACTGCAGAAAATCCTGTAGCTACTACTGCCTGCTGCTTGCTTCGACAAGTCTGTAGCAGGGGTAAACACACACTGCTCATATTTGTGGATGCAACACTCAGTTCGTAACTATGGACCATCTTGAATTTCATCCAAGTAAATTAGTTGCAAAAAAGTGCCAGAAGACTCTCTATTTATGCAGTTGTGTGAGTTAAACCCTGAAATGATGTTATAATGAGGTTGAGGAACATTACAAGGGGGCTTCAAAAGCCTCGCAGAAAAATCGAATTTCAAAACAAAGAATCAAAGGATTTATTTTTGTGCAAGAAACTTTGACATCCATGCAGTTTTTCCATAATACATATTTTCCATGAACTTCTGAAGAGCCCTCTATGAATGGACTTGAAAATTTTTGTGCCAGAATAAATTGATCTTTAAATTCCATTTCCATGAAGTTTTTGAAGTACCCTCCTATGTGTTTTTATGAATACTGCATATTGAATTATTTGAAGCGTGTTTCACCTTTCCTAAAAGCCCACAGGATGACCTTTCGCTCAAGGGAGCTTCACATAAATAGGATTGTCCCTAAGAGTCAGCGGGGTCAGCAGTCACAGTCAATGGAAAAAGACTTCTCCCTCAGATGCTGACTCTTGGGAATCCCTGGGGTGGCCCAAGGCAAGGGTAAACACTCCATCCTGACCTGGCTGACTTGGCTTTGGAAATAGGAACCCAGGAAAACTGGTGCAACTCTACTCCATAGAGCTCAGGAGCATGTCTGTGTGCGAATGTGTGTGTGTGTGCGTGCACCTGCACACATTGGATGTGAACGCTCACCTATCAGGTGTGGGAGAAGTGGGCTGTGAGGGATGCGAGGCCCAGAAACAAGGCTGGGGAAGACAGGTGCGAGGGAAGCCAGGGCCCGAGACCCCTCTCCCAGGACACTGGCTGGTGACCTTGCCCAGCTCCGGGCATGAGATGAGCTCAGGCATGCTTAGGAAAGCGCAGGTTCACCGCAGACAGTGTGTGGCTTCCTGGTGAATGGATGTGATTGACTGTCCCGGGACTCTCAGCATTGAAATTAGACAAAGAACTCATCTGATTTCCTTGTAGATCATTATGTGGGTCATTAAGTCATCTTTGGTTTAATTTGCATGTCAAACCTTCAACTTCACTTAGAGACTCATCCCCACAGGCCTCAGACTACAAAACTGATTTAACTTTCCACAGGTGTTTTAGCCAAGAACCTCCTAAGTGACTGAAACAGTAAGAACATGCATAAACTCAGCTTTGGAAGATACTGTGAGGATAAAGATCTGGTCTTAATTCATTTGTGGGTCTCTGAAGTTGAGGAGGCAATGCAAAGGGAATATGTGTGTGTCATTAGCTTGCCACCAACAAGTTAATGACTAAATGCTGAGCTAACTTAACAAAATATAATATTGGAATACATATATACTGCATGTAAATTCCATATTTATGGTCGCAATAAACTTATAATAAAACCTCAGTGCCTGCCTGCAGTATTACCACTATTAAGCTTCATTTCCATCTGCAACTGCCGGATTCTAAAAATATGTCACATTACCTTGAGCCGTTTGACGTTTATGTGACAACTGCACTTACCTTAACTCTTCCCTGGAGGAAGACCAGGTCATTTACTTCCTCTGAAGGAAATGACTTTCTGCAACAGAACGGAATCGAATGGCGACATGTGAGCTGAGTCCCTTAATCCTCCTTGGGTCAAAGGCCTACCGACTCACCGCGGCTAAGCGCAGTGTGCAGCCAGGGACCAGAGTGCAGCCCTGCGTGCAGCTTGAAGACGTGCTGTGTGCAAAGGAAGCATGGTCACGGGGCGAGACCAGCCCCCCGACCTGCGATGCGCTGCACATGTGTCCACAATTCACCCCGGTTTTTGTTTACTATCATTGTTAGGCTTCTTGGATGCCGTGTAAGTCACCTGACTCCAGGGCGCTGGGATCACATTTTGCCCGCGTGTTGTGTGCAGGGCCCATCCTGTCTGCGGCCAAGTGCACCCTCGGGCCCCCAGCCCTGCGTGGGCGACCACCGTGAGCCCTATGCACCAGGTTGACTCAGGGATGGCAGCGCTGTCTCGCACAGGCTCAGAGGGAATGAGAGAGACAGAGAGACAGGCTGGAGAAGGTGGACACACTTTCATGCAATGGGAAGGAGGCACAGACTGCAGAGGCAGGAGCGTGTGCCACAGGGGTCTTCCGGTGCACTGTGGGGTCTGGGTGGCTGTGGGGCCGGCCTCATGCTGGGGTTCAACTGGTGTCTGTGCAAGTCCTAACCCCAGGCCACCCGGAGGCTACCACACCGCACCGAGATCGAGATCACGAGCGTGTGGGCACATGCCACAGACTGGGGTCCTTGTCAGAGGCCAGAGCTTCGGGACCGGCGCGCAAGGAGGACGAGGGGAAGCCGCCCAGAACCCCCTGCCCGTGCCTGGCTCTCACGCGGGCTGGTGACTCTGCAGTAGCAGCCCCGCAAATTCATGAAGGCCGATCCCCCTGCGGGGTCTCCGAGCTGCCCTTCCCGCATCGGATGCCCGCACTACGCTGGGAATGTGGGCGCATCAGCACAGGGTGCAGCCCCGAGCTAACACTTCACCTCACCTGACCAGCTACCTGCGAAGGTCAACTTCACGAACTGGTCCAGCTCCCGCAAGCACTCTGGCCACGCCGGGGCTTGTAATATGCTCTTGGTTCTCAAGTCCAGGTCCTAAAGCAATCCTTTTCCTAGCAGGGACAGCCGCGTGCTTCCCCCAGCAGCTCTGCCCTTTCCCTTCCCACACCTGGGCACACAGAATGCAGGGCTGCAGGTCTAGAGTCGATGTCCGTGTGTGCAGTCTCACTCCTACCCCACACCTGAGCTGGTGCTGGCAGGCACGAAGTCATTTCTCCCTTGTGAGCTGAAATGGCTCAGGGTTTCAGCTGCGGCATCACCAGCGCTTCGATGCTGGGGGAAGGCTGAGTCCACCCCGTGTGTAGCTTTGAGACATTCACAGGCAGTGTACGGGGTTATAAGCAGAAGCCTGCAAACAAGGCAGAACATCTCTGGAGCAGAGGGAAACGAGGCGTCATCGGCAGCGCCTGCTTCCCTTTGCTCACAATCCCCCCCCCCCCCCCGGTCACTCCCTGGTATTCAAACCCTACACTGATCGCTTGGGATCTGGAGTTCGCAGTTCTCACAGACCGGAAGATTCTCAGCAGCACCACAGTGAGCTCAAACGGCACCCACGATCCCCCCCCAGAAGCCCACCACGGGCACCAACAACCTCGCAGGACCCCCGCAGGGACAGGACCCCATTAGGAGAGTGCCCACAAACCACGGACACTGCGGCCTGCCCTCGGAGAGCCCCTGCCTGTGGACCCTTCCGTGCACGAGATGAAAGCCTGCCTCCTGCTCCAAATACTCTCTAAAGTTGTCAATAATGAAAGTATTCCAAATCTGACTTATTTTGGTAGAAGTAGGGACATAAAACTAGACTGAGAGAGCGCTCTTCCTTCTGCTGTTTCAGCCCCCAAATGGCCACAATAGCCAGGGCTGCTCCAGGCTGAAGCCACGAGCCAGGAGCTTTACCCAGGTCTCCCACGTGGATGGCAGGGGCCCAAGTATTCAGGCCATCTTCTGCTGCTTTCCCAGAAGCATTAGAAGGGATCTGGGTGGGAAGTGGAGCAGCCAGGACTCGAACTGGCACCATGTGGGATGCCCAGCTCGTAGGCAGTTGCTTAAGTCACTGCGCCACAATGCCGGCTGCTAGACCTTGACTTACGCTGTTTATAGCTCTATGACTGCTAGGATATCCTATTATGTGTTAAGGAAAAAAAGGGAGGATTGAACCCTTAATAAATATTCCTTCACTTTAGTTATAAACTCCACAAATTACAGTGAGACGATAATTAAAAAGAAAAGACCCCAAAAAGACACAATCACGCCAACACAAGGAATAGAACATGGAGAAACAGATATATAATCTCAAACATACGTAACAAAAGCAAACATCAGTGTGAATTGTAAAAGCAACACCATTCCAAACACAGAGCTTTGATTCATAAACAAGCACAAAACAAAAACATCTCCAAGACAGTTCTAAGTACATTTTTATAGTGCCAGATACTTCTTTCAAGAAATTACAAAGGAAAAATCAGAACGAAGCCAGGCCCCTTGTATTCCACTAGAAATGCAGAATGCAGAGGTCACTTGGATGCTCAGAGCACTCCAGAGGTTGTGTACGTTTCCTTTACAAATAACTGGGAAACATTAAAAGAGACACGGGGCGCGGGGAGGGTGGGGGGAGTTTGCTCTGTGAATTAAACAGCAACTTGACCTCAACATCATGAAAAATAAACTTCCACCTGTTACTAATTTTCTTCCCGGTTGCAGAGTCATTGTTTGTTTAAACAAACGGGCAAGAACATCTCCAAGTAGGGGAACAAACGGCGAAGGTCCGCGGGCGCTGAAACACGAACCGAAGAGCCTTTCCGAGCTGGTGTGGAAAGCGTGAGCGTGGCGGGGGTCCCGCAGGCCGGGCTGCGGGGCATGGCCTAGGGCAGGCCTGGGAGCACGCGGGACGCTGCGCCCGCGCCACCAAGCCCCGCGCAGCCTAGGCCCGCAGAGCCAGAGAGCATGCGGTGGGGTGCATCTGACTTCAGCCTCGGGCGTGTGTCGGATGGTGCGTGTGCACCCACGTGTGGACACCTGACGGGTGCTCGTGTGGCTCTGGCACTGGCAGCCCCAGTCCGCGCCCGGAACGCAGCGGCGAGAGGCCCGGGGAGGCCAGGACGACCCAAGGAGGAGAAGGGGCATGCACTCCTGGACACCTGCGTGCGCCCAGGTCGGCCCCGCCGCGCGCCCGGAGACGCTGCAGTCAGCGCACTGCCGGAAGACAACCTGGGAAAAGACTTGCAAGGCCCTCAGAATCCGGGCGCCCCAGCCTTCTCCCACACGGGCCTCTTTGCGAGTCCGCACCCGCAGCGACCCTCCTGCTACCTGCTACCTGCTACCCGGGGCGCCTCCTGGGCCCCGCGTCCTCCCTGCGCAGCCCGGGGCCTCCCCGGCTGCCGCACTCACTTCCTGCAGTTTCGCCCACCAGAAATCACGCGCTTTTATGGGGGTTTACTTTCCGCAGCCAAATGAAATATTCCATGCACGAAACATCGTAACAATGAAATACGTGGGGGTTGGCGCTGTGGCATGGAAGGTAAAGCCACAGTCTGGGGCGCCCGCGGTGGGACGCCCGTTGGAGTCCTGGCTGCTCCCTGCTAAAGGACTGGGAAAACAGGGAGACGCCCATGCTGGGGCCCTGCAACCCCGTGGAGACTCATGAGAGCTCCTGGCTCTTGCTGCCGTCTGGGGAGTGAATCAGCAGATGGAAGATCTCTCCTCTCTCTCTGCGCTTTCAAAATACGTCAGTATTTTTAGTGAAATGTTTTAAGGCACTTGCCGGCCTCTCCACCACGACCACTGAGGAACGTGCCCCTGTGGCCGCTCTCCTCTGCCAACTCTGACCCAGGCTGCCCCATTTTTTGTCTCCTCCACGCTGCTCCTTGCCACCCTGGTGACAGTGCGGGCTGGCCTCGTCCCTGGGGGCTTAGGCTGAGAGTCCGCATTTGGCACAGCGCTCACCCTCTGGCAGCTTGGTTGTTTTGTGTTTAAGTAACACACAGGCTGACCACCCCATGATCCGGAGACTCTGGGAGGCAGTAATGCACACATCAGGCCAGGGACCTGGGACACCTGCCCTGACTCAAGCAACTCTATCTGAGCAACAATCAGCCAAGAGGTGCTGCCGGCTGTGGGCGCACCGTGGCGGCATTCCCCGAAGATGCATCGCCCCGCGCCAGGCCCCGCTGCCGCCCTCAGCCCTGAGCCAGGGGAACCACGTCTCTGGTCTGGGACTGCTCGTCTTTGTCATCCCCTGTGCCTCTGTCCCGAAACACTGCTCGGCTCCTCAAGTTCACTCAGGGACCTGCTGTCCGCAATGCTGCCAGGTGACCAGGAGGCGACCCCTCCCCCGTCACTGTCACCGTGGGCTTTCCCATCTCCCAGCAGGACAAGCAGACACATCCCGCAGGAATGCACAAGACTGCCAGAGTCCTGGCTCCCCGGGACCAACAGGACGCCCGTGCCTGCTTTGAGTAAGCCATCTTTGGCGCCTCAGGAGCAATTGCATCTGTGGTGCCGTGCACACGGGGACCTGCCTCAAGCCCTAACCCTGTCACCTTCCTGTTTCCCGTGCAGAGCACTCTGTGAGAGACGAAAGCGGGCCTCCTTGTCCCTTTCGAGGAAATGGACTTCTGCACAGGCTTGCAAGCCTAAATGGAATGCAAAGGCAGCAGTATCAGAGCTACTGCTCCAGGCTGCAGGTGGAAGTGGAGCCGGGATCAGGACCCAGCCAACAATGCTACGACGCTACCTCTTCACACACTCTTTGCCACAGCCATTGGAGTCTTGTGTCTGTAACTGAATAGGGAAAGAGCGTCTCCTGAGAGACTGTCAGTCCCAAGGACTAGTAAAGCGTGTTTGGAAGTTGTATTCATTCTCTCTGGCTATCTGGGGGCCTGCTGAAGATCTGAGAGAAAAAATAAAAACAGTAATTTACTAAGTGGTTTCTGGTTGCAACCTGAAAATAATGACGCGACTTCCCAGGGTGCTCATCCTGTTATCCCAGGAGCCATCCCCCACCATCTAAGGCTCAGCACATGTTTTCTCATTCCAGAGCTAGCGGGGCAACAGTGGGAGCTGACGGAAGGGAAGACTCCTGTCCACCTTAGTTCCTACGTAAGAGTTACTGTCCATCATCAGCCCAAGTCCCTCCCCCATGTCTCAGGATAATCCTCAATGCTGCACAAATCACAAATAAGAGGTCGCAGGGGTGGCATTTGGCCCTGGCTGTCTAGAAGCTGCAGCCCATACCAGAGTGCCTGGGCTCAAGTCCTGGCCCTGCTCTTGATGCCTGGGAGGCAGCAGTAGTGGCTCAAGGACTTGGGTCCCTGCCCTGCCTGTGGGAGATGCAGACCAAGCTCCTGGCTCCTAGCTGTGGGCTGCCCCATCTACTGCAGGCATTTGGGGAGTGGCCAACAATTGGCAGTGCTCACTCTCTCTCTCTCTCTTTCTCCCTCTCAATTAAATATATACATATATAAATAGCTAAGTGATAAATTTAAAACTTTTGGCCAAGTAAGTTACTTCTCCCCGTCATTTTACTCTATCTCTGGACCCCACGAGATTAAAACAGAGAATCAATGAGCCATAACGTCTACTATGAAAGTCGTTCTTTCGTTTGGGCGGTCTTTAAACATTTCAGAGCCTGGGTTACATCTCCACTCACCAACCCTGGGACTGGGCAGGGCCCCGCAGAGTCTTCATATCAAAAACAAGGCCCATAAGGCCCAGGTTAGAGAGATGTTACCAGCATGGAGGAGAGCAGACACCATGGCAGATGACACGCAGCCTGGCACACCAGTGTCTCCTGGGCTCATGGATCTCCAACCCAACAGAATCAGGGCAAGTACACAAGCGACTGCAAGAGAAGGTGAGAGAAAGGGCCCTGTTGTGGCACAAGGTTAACCCAGGCGACATCCAGCAGTGACGCTGAGCCAAGCCACTCGGAGTGGTGGGAACTGGGCAGGTGGAGCTGAGGGTGGGCTTCGGAGACAGATGACATGCGAGATCCAAGCATCAGAAGTGGAGAATGGCACACAGAACACGACCTGCCTAGGAGGTGCAGCCGGCAGCCAGCAGGTGCACGCTGTGTGGCCATGGCCACCCCTGTCTGTCTTGTCACAGCCCACAGGTATGAAGCCTTGGGGGACTCCAGCCTGAATGGCTGCTTTCTTGGCAAACCATTAACCTGGGCTGGGGGGGGCGGGGTTTGTGATCTGTCTCAGAAGACACACTGTCATTATCCTGGCCTCTGCCACTCTTGACATCGTCATTCCTGACGCACCTGTCATCACCAACCCCCAGGCCCAGGTCACCAGTAAAGCCCACTCACAGACCCACAGAGCCTCACCGCCCTCCCCCAATCAGGACATTAAAGCTTTCTCTTTCCCCACCTGTTTCCAGGTGATGTTATTCTAGAAGCTTCCACACCTTTGCCGGGTTCCTCTGCTGTAAATCTCCCAGGCCCCGGACAAGGCAAGACTCTTTCCTTTTTTTTTTTTTTTTTTTGGACAGGCAGAGTTAGACAGTGTGAGAGAGAGACAGAGAGAAAGGTCTTCCTTCCGTTGGTTCACCCCCCAAATGGCCGCTGCATGTGCAGCACCGATCTTAAGCCAGGAGCCAGGTACTTCCTCTTGGTCTCCCATGCGGGTGCAGGGCCCAAGCACTTGGGCCATCCTCCACTGCCTTCCCGGACCACAGCAGAGAGCTGGACTGGAAGAGGGGCAACCAGCACAGAATCGGCACCCCAACCAGGACTAGAACCCAGGGTGCCAGCACCACAGGCGGAGGATTAGTCAAGTGAGCCTTGGCGCCAGCCAAGACAAGACTCTTTCCTAGACTATCTACCTCCAGAGCTATGAAGGGCTCCCTGTTCCCTTTGAAGTTTGAACTTCTTCAGACGTAATTCTCAGAGCAAGGCCCTGAGCTGGGTTATTCTGCAAATCCAAAGCTTGTCAGGGAGGCCGGCTCCACTGGGAGGCTGGTTCTGGGAGCTGCATGGGAGGGGACAGGGCTGAATCTGGCCTGAAATCGCCAGAGAATCCGGGCTGCAAGGAAGGTGGACCCAGCCGTCTGTCTGCCCACAGAGATAGAAAGACCCTCCCAGCGGGGACAGGCGGGCCAGTGAGGGTGAGGCTCATAAAAGAAGCCACAGAACAACACCGTGGCAGGGGCAGAGCCCTGCCGGAGTCTCCCAGACCATCCTGGAGGCCAGACCCAGCTTCAGTCACGGGGAATGCAAAATAAATCTGAGCACACCATCAACGCACCCGCAGGTGCGAAGGCTGTGCACGGTGCTCCGTGCCAGGCAGGTCCTGTCAGACCTCTCACTAAGTCGCTGGGCGCTTCAGCAGTGAGCTCTTACCCTTAGCGTCTTTCTCAGAAGTGGGAGAGCCATGTATTCCTCTCTCTGTATATATTTGCGTTCTCATGGAGGAAGTGAACTTAACCTGCGGAGAGATGAGCTTGTTAGAATTCATGGCAATTCTCAAGCCATTTTATTTATTGCTTTCCTCTGTGGCCCTGCCCACCTCCCACCTCCATCAGTGTGCAGGTGCGCCTGGGCCTCACCCAGCGACAAAGGGATGTCTCAGTGCCTGCCTGGGGTCAGCTCTGTATCCAACATGACCTGAAGGGTCAAAGACCCACCGGATTAAACAAGTACTGGGATTTCTACATGTAAGATCCAACCTGCACACACGTTCCTGAACTGCAAAGGTGTGAAATAAGGCCGAAGAGAGAAGAGGGACCCACACTCACAGGGACAGCTGCCCGTTGAGGGGTCTGACCAGGTGTGCTCTGAAATGGGCCGCCTTCCTGGGCCCAGTGCAACCAGTGAAGAGGAGGGAAGGGCTTTCCCGACGACTCCGACGATCCATGTGTTTAAAATAATAGGGCATGGGAAAGGCACTGTGGCCTAGTGGGCAAAGTGGCTGCCTGTGACGCCGGCCCCCCACATCGTGTCCCAGCTGCTCCACTTCTGACCCAGCTCCCTGATAATGGCCTGGGGAAAGCAACAGAAGATGGCCCAAGTGCTTGGGCCCCAGCTACCCACATGGGAGACCTGGAAGAAAGTCCTGACTCCAGGCTTCAGCCTGATCCAGCCCTGGTCATTGCAGCTCTCTGGGGAGTGAACCAGCAGATGAGAGATCTCTGTCTCTGCCTCTCCCTCTCTCCCTATAACTCTGATTTCAGATGAAAAAATGGATATTTTCTAAAATAGAGTTTAAAAATTTGTAATAAATAGAAGACTATTGCCATAGTTTGCTGTTCTTTTTTGTAAGAGTTTAGAATAAGATAAAAATATTCTTATAGGGGTATAAAATATTACATATGTGATTCTACTGACATATTTATGTTTCTTTGATTATTTTTCAGTGAAATACTTTCACTAAAGGTAAAATAGATTAGATGAGCTACTCTACTTATTTACCCTACATACTGAAGTATTTTCATCAAATTCAATCGTGCCTTTATTCCCTCCCCACCCCCACTGGGGTTAGAGACCCTGTAGAGGAGAAGCTGTGACCAGGAAGGAAATGTCCATAGTATTTATTTGCAGGTACAATGTTTTGGTCTTTTATAGCAATTTTTAAAATTTTTTTAAAGATTTTATTTTATTTATTTGAAAGAGTTACAGAGAGAGGTAGACACACAGAGAGAGGTCTTCCATCCGCTGGTTCATTCCCCAGATGGCCACAATAGCCAGAGCTGTGCCAATCCGAAGCCAGGAGCCAGGAGCTTCTTCCGGGTCTCCTTCATGAGTTCAGGGGCCCAAGGACTTGGGCCATCTTCTACAGCTTTCCCAGGCCAAGCAGAGAGCTGGATCAGAAGTGGAGCAGCAAGGTCTCAAACCGGCGCCCATATGGGATGCCGGCGCTTCAGGCCAGGGCTTTAACCCGCTGTGCCACAGTGCCGGCCCCTTTATAGCAATTTTTAAAACCAGATACTGAGTTATTGACAACCCATAAATCCGCCTGTCAGGAACTCTGAAGGACATTAAGAATTTGCACTGATGATTCTCAGGACAAGCTGCTTAGAAACGAAATGTGACCTATTATTTTTGAGTGTTAGTGAACATTTTCTGTAGCCTTGAAAAGCAGGTATTTAAGACAGCTGCTTGCACTCCCTTGCTTGCTGCTGTTGCTATCCAGGCGAGAAGACACTGCATCACAACCAAGACAGTAAACCCTAGCTTGCAGGTACCAACAAAATGTTCGAGAATGGCACTAGAAATCCCATCGGTCAAACAGAAAGAAAGCTAGGAGCTCAGTCTAAGAAGGTGCTGCAGAGAAAAAAAAAAAAAAAAAAAAAAAAAAAAAACGCCTTTGCAAACTGTCGACAGTGCTCGCGGCTGCCAACCTCACCGGGACGGAGCAAGCCAGCTCCCAGCACCCAGCAGACCTGTCCCCAGGTTCCCTACACCCCGCCGAGTGTGGCTGTCTGGGGCAAGCGCTGGCACCAGCCTCGCGAGGGGCTCTGTTGCAGGAGAAAGAAAACATTGTCCGGGTGGGAGCACCACCCCAGGAGGAGCGAGGGGGCCCGGCACCTGGAAGCAATTACGTGCATGGCCGAGATTATCCATCATGCTCTGCTCGCCATCCCCTTTGTTTTCGCACGCGGTAGCTGCGCTCCGGGCTGGAAAGCTTGCTTCACCACTGTGTTTTCGCTTAGTGCCGCTCCCACGTGATGTTGCCCATGGGTTTGCACAGCTGCTGTGATGGGAGCTGCTCGGAGGCCTGCAAGCCACTCGGAACCTGCCCCCGGCACCACGCAGCAGAGTGTATCCTGGGCCCGTGGCCGGCGTTGTTCAAACACAGCTCACCCCTTGGGTCCTAACATTGTCCTTACCCGATTAGTCGCGACTGCTGGGGCACCTCTGACACTGTCTCACGACTCAAATCCTGTTCCCCACTGCCCAGCTTCCAGCTGAGCCTCGGGCCGCGGGGCAGGGGCACAGAACCCAGGAGGAGGATGGGCTCTCAGTCGAACTCCGGGGCTGCGAAGGCTACACGAGGCTTCACGTCCAACCTCAAAGACACTCAGGGAGGTGAACAGTGTCTGTATGACGATTAAAAACCCAGCAAGGGCTGACGCTGCGGCTCACTTGGCTAGTCCTCCACCTGCAGCGCCAGCACCCCGGATTCTGTCCCAGTTGCCCCTCTTCCAGGCCAGCTCTCTGCTGTGGCCAGGGAGTGCAGTGGAGGATGGCCCAAGTGCTTGGGCCCTGCACCCCATGGGAGACCAGGAGGAAGCACCTGGCTCCTGGCTTGGATCGGCGCAGTGCGCTGGCTGTAGAGGCCATTTAGGGGGTGAACCAACAGAAGGAAGACCTCTCTCTCTCTCTCTAACTCTGCTTGTCAAAAAAATAAAAATAATAAAAAAAATAAACCAGCAAGGCCGAGTTGGGCTGTTTCCTCAAGAGAACCCAAAGGCTGTGGCAGGGCCTTCATGAATGTGGCACTGACCACTGATCACTCCTACGTGAGCGCTGCATGACTGCCACTATCGGGAAGCCTGGCTTATGAAGAAAAAGCCTCCTCCCCGCCCAGCCTGGCGTGAAAGCATCATGAAGGTTCTCTGAAGCCTGCTAGCGTTGGTATAAGAAATCTTACACCACAGGATGTGTGCAGTCCCCAGGCTGGAGGGGGTGAATCTGAACTTCTGAATGACTGGAAGCTATCTAAGGTTCCCGTGGTGTGGGCAAACGCGTATGAAAGCACAGAGTTGAAACCACCTTTGTTCCTCGGGATCTAACACTGGAAAGTTGTCAAAACAGACAGACATGGGGCCGGCGCTGTGGCACAGCAGATAGAACCGCTGCCCTCGGTGCCAGCATCCCATGTGGGCGCCAGTTCCAGTCCCAGCTTCTCCACTTCTCATCCAGCTCCCTGCTATGGGCTGGGAAGAGCAGTGGGAAATGGCCCAAGTGTTTGGGCTGCTATAACCATGAGGGAGACATGGATGAAGCTCCTAGATTCTGACTTCAGGTTGGCCCAGTCCTGGCTGTTGTGGCCATCTGAGCAGTGGACCAGTGGTTAGAAGATCTCTCCCTCTCCCTCTCCCTCTCCCTCTCCCTCTCCCTCTCCCTCTCCCTCTCCCTCTCCCTGCAATTCTGGTTTTCAAATAAGTAAAGCTTTTAATATAAAATAAAACAGCCAGGATGTGGAGAACAGGGCAGGGCGGCAGCGGGGAGCCCAGGTTTCAGCTGTGGAGCCGTGGGCAGCAGGAAGCCAGCACTGCCTGGCACTTGTCACTGCAGGGGAGTGGCTCCGAGGGAAGCAGAGTGAGGCCCCTGGAGCTGACTCCAGGCCCTCTGCCACACAGCCAACTGTCTCCAAACGGCTGGTCCTGGCCGTGGGCACCGGGGCCAGTGTCGGTGCCTTCCTATCCAGCGTCTGCAGAGGATGACTGCTCCCGGCACCTGTGCTCTGAGTGGGCCGCCTCCCAACACATTTACCCGACTTCATAAAAACCAGCCTCCTCTTACGACACCGTCCAGCTTCAAAGGAGACCGCTATAAGAAAGGGATCCATGTTTGTACACCAACACTTTTTAAAATGAAAATTTTACATCCTAATGTGTCTTTTAAGGTTGATTTATTTGAAAGAACAACAGAGAGAGAAGGAGAGACACAGATTCTTCCATCCACTGGCTCACTCCTCAGATGGCCACAATAGCCAGGGCTGGGCCAGGCCAAAGCCAGGAGCCAAGAACAACATCTGGTTCTCCCACCAGGGTGCAGGGGCCCAAGCACGTGGGTCAAATTCCACTGCCTTCCCAGGCCATTAGCAGGGAGCTGGCTGGGAAGTGGAGCAGCCTGGAACTGGTGCCCTGACATGGGAAGCCAGTGTAACAAGAGGCGGCTTAACCTGCCACACCACAACAGCAGCCCCTACAAACGAACGTTAACTCTGGAAACTGGAAGAGGGCAAGCACCTGCACCATCGTCCCAACAAGCTGAGAGACTGGATGCAATGCAACACCTTGTCCATGTAACGGTCCGTGCTCCTCAACCCTTCCCGCCCACAGGTGACCGGCAGCCCCTCACAGCCTCTTCCTGCACCTTCGCCAGCCCACGGCGCCCTCCACACCACACTCTGCCAATCTCACGTGCCCTGGTTGTGCTGGGAGTGCCGGGGAGCGTTCACGGTGGGATCAGGGCTTCCCTCCCATTCCCACGGCTGCCTGCAAGTCAGATAAACGGTTCTATCAGTTCCATCTTTCTTGATGCAGGAGCCCTAGCCTGTGGACTGACCTCTGAACTGAAGGCTACTTCTGAACATTGCTACCCTAGGATTCCCAAGCTTGTGTACTTCCATGGTTAGCATGACAGACAGGTCTGGTGCGGGAGATCAAATCCAGCACTGAGACACTGTTTTAATTAGCGGCATAGTGACCACTGGCAGCAGCGTGGGCCACAGCCCAGCTCTGGCTCCCACGGGAATCTCTCCCCGGGTGCTGAGTGACCTGGTGTCATGAAGAACAGGTTCTCAGCCCACTCATTTCTTCTGTCATCTGGGGAAGCGGTCCCCAGTCTGCAGTAGTCCCCGCCTCAGGATCCTGACTGCACAGACACGTGGTGATGACCGTCCCCAGCTGGTGCCCCTGGGCTGAGACCGCAGCACTCACCCACCTGCCCACAGCAGGCTGGGGCTAGCCACACACGCAGCCTCGCTAGCCACACACCCTCCCTCCCAGTCCTGACATTCGAGATGTTCTGGGGGCCAGGCCTTTACAGTTTCCAAAATTATCCAGATAATTCTGACAGGCACCATCCATTGGGAGTCAAGGATACAGAGATTTAATCAGAAATATTTCCTAGAGAGAGCGAACGTAATAAAGTGGAAACTCGACGATGCCCTCCTTCCCGTGGCTGAGCAATGAGAACCGTGAGGAGCAACCGCATAGAAGCCCCTTTGTTCTTCACCCCAGGGTGTTCCTAAACTGGACCTCAGACAACAGCGTGACCAGCTTCGGTACAAGTTTAGAATGCTCTAGCGCAGGGGGTCCACAACCTCTCTCTGGGGTCTAGCTCGGGGTGCAGCCCTCTTCACTTCCCCCTGCTGTGGGCTGAGCCCCTCTCCCCTCCCATCAGCAGAGACAGCACACGGTGGTAGTGCAAGCATCAGGGACAACGGAAGATCATCTTGCGCCCTTACGGCTGTGATCAACACAGCTCCTAGATCCCCTTCACGCCGTCTGTGGCAGGATCAGAATGGCAGGCCAATTTATCAACTAAAAGCACTGGTGTGCACAGCCTCAAGGCCAGGGTGTTGTTTACACCCGCTTGAAAACTGTCATCAGTGCGTAGGGAGGTGAGGACATCGCCGATTCCTTGAAGGAACTGTCAGCAGGTGCACACAGATGTGAAAGACGGAGGCTTTCACAAAGTCTTGGGGAAGGAGGCCTCAGCTGTCCACGCACGTCACTTCTCCACAGCCGGGCCTGGAGCAGGGCGAGTCATGGACCACATGCAGCCCTCAGCACAGGGAACACCACACTCCAGGACATTTCCAGACACACATTCCTTAGCTGTGAAGTATCGGAATGGCAGCGATGTCGCCTGTGCCACAGTGACCCGCGGTGCCAGCCCTCAGATAAGCCTGGGTCCCAGCAGCCCTGAGCCGAGCCCTCCGACCCCCGCTTTCTGAAGCCCACTGTTTGGCCTTGTACGCTGAGTCTAGATCGTATTTCTCTTAGATATCATGCTGCCGTGGTAAAAACCTGCAGGCTGGCTGCAGTCTCAAACCTCACACAAGGCTTAGGAGTCATTGATGTAGGAAAAGAGTAGACTCGCCTTTTGTGTACGGAGACATCGTGGCAATCTTGCAGGTTGGTTTTTATGGGCAATTGACCAAAAGCTCCTTCCAGCCAACCTGCTGCAATATTTAAATGGCCTGATTAAAAAGTTGTCTCAGTTGTCAGGGTCAGTGTTAGAAAGAACCAGGTGTGGGTCACCCACAAGGCATGAATAAAATCGTCTGGTCTTTGTTAGGCTGGTTTGGGAAGATGCTTTAAAAACAGCAGATAGAAATTGACTTCAAACACTTTTAAAGTGCTGGATAGCTGCAATGTTCAATTAGTACTAACTTCTGTAGGTTTATTTCTTTTTCTTTTTTCTTTTCTTTTTTTTTTTTTTTTACAGGCAGAGTGGATAGTGAGAGAGAGAGACAGAGAGAAAGGTCTTCCTTTTGCCGTTGGTTCACCCTCCAATGGCCGCCACAGCTGGTGCGCTGCGGCCGGCGCACCACGCTGATCCGAAGCCAGGAGCCAGGTGCTTCTCCTGGTCTCCCATGGGGTGCAGGGCCCAAGCACTTGGGCCATCCTCCACTGTACTCCCGGGCCACAGGAGAGAGCTGGCCTGGAAGAGGGGCAAGTGGGACAGAATCCGGCGCCCTGACCGGGACTAGAACCCCGTGTGCCGGCGCCGCAAGGCGGAGGATTAGCCTAGTGAGCTGCGGCGCCGGCCACGTTTATTTCTAAAAGCAGTATGTTACACATAAAAGGAAGTCAATTTATGTCAGTAATGTAACATATCATTAAAGTTAGGTTGATTTTTTTCTCACTACAATGCTCTTTTGTGTTGTAGGGATTTTAACTGTGGCAAAAGAAGATAAACCATCCATGGGAAAGAATGGGAAGCAAGTGAAAAGTAAGATGTGGGGGCCAGCACTGTGGCGTAGCGGGTGAGGGCACTGGCTGCAGTGCTGGCATCCCATATGGGAACTGGATTGAGTCCCAGCTACTCCAGCCTGCGAAAGCAGTGGAAGACGGCCCACATGCTTGGGCCCTTGCACCCATATGGGAGACGTGGAAGAAGCTCCTGATTCTTGGTGGCTTCAGTTTGGTGCAGCTCTAGCCATTGTGGCCATTTGGGGAGGAAACCAGAAGATGGTAAACCTTTCTCTCTGGCTCTGCCTCTGCCTCTCTGTGACTCTTTCAAATAAATAAATAAATAAATCTTTTTTAAAAAAGTGATATATTACATCTTGAAAGATTTAAACCCACCCATCAAGCCATAAGCAATTTAAGATTATCCTTGAAATGCACACTCTATGCGAATGGCTGTATGAAAACCATGCCTTCTTTTCTATCACTCGACTAACACAGCTTAAATCTATGCTAACAGCAAACAAATTCAGACTCCCCCAACAAATGGTGGTTTCTGTGACAACAAAACCACAGAACAAAACAAAAAGAGAACGCACTGAATTACTCTAACATCTTAAACCTAGGTTTCTCTGGTCTGGTCCTGATTTCCTGGGTGTGCAGAATACAGCTGCACTGAATGCTGCCGGAAGTCATGGAAGACAACGGCTTTGGGTGCTGGGAGCAGTGTGTTCCCAGCTGGTCCTGCCACCCTTGCTCACGCCCGACTGGAGCCTGCAGTGTCGAGACAGCGGAGTGCTGGCTCAGGGTTGGTTTCGGGTCCATTTGTTCTCACACAGAAGTGGGCCTCCCGTGACATCTCAGGCAGGTTCCGGTTTGGAGGGTGAGCGACCAGCCACCAGGCCTAACAGGGGTTCAAGTCCAGCCTGGGAGGGGCCACCTGCCTACAGACAGCTTCGCCTCCCTCCCTAGAGAAATACAGCTTCGCAGCAACTCACGTCACCCAGCTGAAGAGACAAAATACAAAGGAGACACCTAGGAGATCGGATCATTTCTAAAGGAGAACATAAGAAAAGCAGGAATTCTCTCTCTCTGTCTCTGTCTCTGTCTCTGTAACTCTGCCTTCAGATAAATAACTAAATTTTAAACGTGGTGGGGGAGGGCCGGCGCCGTGGCTCAACAGGCTAATCCTCCGCCTTGCGGTGCCAGCACCCCGGGTTCTAGTCCCGGTTGGGGCACCGGATTCTGTCCCAGTTGCCCCTCTTCCAGGCCAGCTCTCTGCTATGGCCCGGGAGTGCAGTGGAGGATGCCCCAAGTACTTGGGCCCTGCACCCCATGGGAGACCAGGAAAAAGCACCTGGCTCCTGGCTCCGGATCAGCGCAATGCGCCGGCCGCAGAGCACCGGCCGTGGTGGCCATTGTAGGGTGAACCAACGGCAAAAGGAAGACCTTTCTCTCTGTCTCTCTCTCTCTCACACACTGTCCACTCTGCCTGTCAAAAATAAAATAAATAAATAAATAGTAAAGCCGCTGCCTGCAGTGCCGGCATCCCATATGGGCACCGGTTCTAGTCCTGGCTGCTCCACTTCTGATCCAGCTGTCTGCTATGGCCTGGGAAAGCAGTGGAAGATGACCCAAGTGCTTGGGCCCCTGCACCCACATGGGAGACCTGGAAAAAGCTCCTGGCTCCTGGCTTGGGATCTGCACAGCCCCAGCCATTGCGGCCATCTGGGGGGTGAACCAGCAAATGGAAGACCTTTCTATCTCTCTGCCTCTCTGTAACTCTGCCTTCAAATAAATAAATAAGTCTTAAAAGAAAGAAAGAAAGAGAGTGAGAGAGCGAGAGAGAGGGAGAGAAGGAGGGAGGGAGGGAGGGAGGGAGAGAGAGAGAGAGAGGGAGGGATCGCAGGCATCAGAACTTGTCTCAGGGCAGATGTTCGGGTACAGGTTAGCTCCCCATCTGGGACACCCACATTCCGTACTGGAGTGCCTGGGCTCTGCTTCTCATTCCAGTTTCCTGCTAATATGCACCCTGGAAGGCAGTAAAGATGAATCAAATGGTGGGTCCCGGCCACCCACATGAAATCCTAGCCCTGCACTGAAATCTACCTGAGCCAGCCACAGCCCCAGCTACTGTCAGCATTTGGGGAGTGAACCAGCAAATGGAAGGTCTTTCCCTTCCCCCAGCTTTCAAAGAAAATACATATTTTTAAAATTGTTTCACTTTCCCCGCCCCCAGGTCTGCCCCGATGAGCCAGGCATGGAGCAGACAGCCCACCTTGCAGACCCCCGGCTCCAGGGGCCTTCTCTGCAGAGCCCTACGAGCGGCTGCTCCTGCCGAGGGCCCGCTCCAGTCAGTCTGCGTCCGCGGCACGCTCGCTCTGTTCCCGTGCTGGTCCAGGCAGATCTGGCCAGCACAGTCGGGTGCAGAGATGGGGGACGGGCAAGTTCGATGCCTAGGATTCTCAGGCCAGGGACTGAGGGAGCTGAACTTGGGCTCAAGGTCGATGGCCTCAGCTGAATTCTGCGACATGGCAAGCCCGCTTTTTACAGTCACATAAGCTCTGTTCAGGGGTCTTAGTGCTTCTGGTTCTGCCACAGCTGCTGGCACCTTTGTCTTAAACCCAAGGCATCCGACACAGGGGCCAACCTACTCGGGTCCTGCTGCCCCTTGTGCCACAGCTAACAGCAGACGCCATTGCTAAACAGCCTGGTGCAACTGGACCGCCTGTCACACCACCTGCCACGCCGCGGCCGCTCCTGCAGACCTGGGAGATGCTGTGGTACACGCAGAGCTCATTTCCGGACAAAGGCCACCGCACTTGCTTTGGGCAGGGATGGTTGTCTTCTTTGCCACTGCCGTCTTCTCTGCAGGGTGAAAGACCACGTGGCAGGCATGCGTGTGCCCTGTCTGGGAGACTGCCGGGATCATCTGGCCCTTCTCCAGATCCCAGGCCTTCCACCGCTCTCTCCCAGCTACATGGCTGTGGCGCTGTGTGTTTGCATCTCTCTCTGGGGTGCTCAGACAGGAACCCTTGCTGGAGGCCCTGCTGATAGCGGCTCCTCGGCCAGTCACTCAACACCCTGCACAGCTGGGGCCAGCGAAGCAGCGAGACCTGTGGACAGCCACCGGGAAAGCTGAGATGGCACCGAAACTGGTGGAGCCTTGGCCCACGGTTTCATTCCTGTTCGCATAGTTTTTATAGGAATGAACCGACATTTCCCCCACCCCAGGTACAAAGGGCTATTTTCTTTGCCCTCTCTAGAAGCCGGGGGTGGGGGAGAAGGCCCAGGGACAGTGCCGCGGTGCCCAGGGCAGACTCGCTGACCTTCTGGCCTTCTGCAGTTTAACCATCTCCTGATGTCTTTGAACAGCCATTTGCTTGTTGGAAAAGCCCTTCTCGACACTGATAGCATCTAAACAAGGCTCTACCTTAATTGGAAAAAGTCTCCCATAAATATTTATGCGGCAGTGATTAGGCCATTTACCGAACTCAACTGCCCATTATGGGTTAAAACAGGGAGCATTGTGCCGTGCTGCCTAAAGCCTGACATGGTTTATTGGAGGGGACCAGAGCTGTAATTTCGTTAATCAAGCCTCTGACCCCAGGCCCCTGGAGTAGCTGGTAATTGTGAGGGAGAAACAACCCAAGACCACATGGACTGGAGTCAGTATTCTGGGCTGTAAATTCTGATGATCCAATTTAAAAGAAAAAAAAAAAAGAAAAAGAGCTAACAATGTAGAAATGAAAGTCCCATGTGTTTAAACATTGCGCAATGGTAAAGTGAGAGACCTAGATAAATGGATGGATGGATGGATGGGTAGATGGATGACAGACTGGTGATGGACGACCAACTGATGATGGATATATAACCTTTTTTAAGATTAATTTTTTGAGAGGCAGAGTTACAGAAAAAGAAAAGGAGAGACATAGAGAGAGGTCTTCCATCTGCTGGTTCACTCCTCAAATGGCTTCAATGACTGGAGCTGGGCCGATCCTAAGCCAGAAGCCAGGAGCTTCTTCCAGGTCTCTCACATGGATGCAGGCGCCCAAGCACTTGGGCCATCTTCCACTGCTCTCCCAGGTCATAAGCAGAGAGCGATCAGAAGAGGAGCAGCTGGGACTTGAACCAGCACCCACAGGGGATGCTGGCACCACAGGCAGAGGCGTAACCTACTACGCCACAGCACCAGCCCCACAGCAGTGCAGAAGAACCAAGCTTCCTGCAGGCCCCACTGCCAGCTGGTCACCCACCCCGCGGCTGAGCGCCCACATCACAGTTCCAAAGCTCGGTCACCCAGCCCTCACGTGGCCTTTACGTGACTTTTTGCTTTTAGAAGTAGATCAGACTTGGGGTGCGAACAGGGGTCAGGAAAGGCTTCTGTATTAGAATCTGCTCACAAGGCTCGGCTGAAGCGCACACTCCACAACTGGAGTAAAAGGTGGAAATCCAGTCTCTCTTCTCACATTCGAGGCTGCATCATCTCTGCCTTTAGGGTCATGTTTCCCTGGAGGTAGACAGTGAGTGTGAGCTCATGTGTATACCGCATATGGGCACACACGGGTACACACACTTGTGTGTGTTTCTGCCAATAAATCGCTAAGAACTTCTTTTTTTTTTTTTTTTTTTTTTTTTTTTTTTTTTTGACAGGCAGAGTGGACAGTGAGAGAGAGAGAGACAGAGAGAAAGGTCTTCCTTTGCCGTTGGTTCACCCTCCAATGGCCGCCGCGGCTGGCACACCGCGCTGATCCGATGGCAGGAGCCAGGTGCTTCTCCTGGTCTCCCATGGGGTGCAGGGCCCAAGCACTTGGGCCATCCTCCACTGCACTCCCGGGCCACAGCAGAGAGCTGGCCTGGAAGAGGGGCAACCGGGACAGAATCTGGCTCCCCGACCAGGACTAGAACCCGGGGTGCCGGCGCCGCAGGCAGAGGATTAGCCTAGTGAGCCACAGCGCCAACCTTCTCTTACTTCTCAGGGACAGACCCCTCCTCCACCGGCCTCTAGACCCCCCAGCAGCAACCTCAGACCCCCACTCCCTATTTCATGTCGTGATTATAAACCCAAGAACTTCTTTCCTTCTTTCAGCTCTTGACTGCCACTACTCAAATACTCATTTCCAGCTTTCAATCCTAGAGATTCTAAAGTTAGATGCTAAAATGACTTATTAACCCATGAATCTCCTCTCCTCTCTGTTTAAACCTGTGCATCACGTCTTCCTCAACCCCTACAGAGCTCAGCAACACCAGTGTCTTCCAGTGTCTTCCTCCATCCTATTTTCCACTGGCAAGCATGGGCAAACCTTGTGTGGATGTGAGAAAAATACATCACAAAACCAGCTTCCGCCCGAGGCAACAGTGAGAGCCCACGGTGCGAACCCATGGTGCTGAGGTCTCCTGGACTCAGTTTTTACCCTTGGTGGGTTGATCAAGCAGCTTGGTTTTCCAACCAGTGGGGATTGCAGGCGATGAAATTCACAGGCACCAATAGCTTTGGGTCCAAGCCTGTGAGTGACATTCGTAAAGTCTGCTTGGAGACCTTGCTTAGACGTGTAGGCTGGGCAGGTCGTTGCAGAGGGCTTTCTATACAACAAAGAGAGTGCTAGCACAATGCTTCTGGCCCCCCGGATGCTACCCAACGGTTGCCGCTAAGTAAGAGTTACGTGTCCCCCCCCCCCCAAGAAGCTCTGGCCACCAAACAAAGGGTTAATTTATTCTACACCAAACAGATGACCTCACCTTTAATTCAGAACATCCCTTTGAAGAAGCTTACACTGAGAATCTAATTTTTCCTGTTAAATTATTCATTCCTTAGTCTGCTTGGGTGTCATTATCTCTGTCAGAGTGATGGATATTACAGAAACAGTCATTAGGTTGCCAACTACACAGATTTTTTTTAAAGGTAAAATTATGGCAAAACAACACAAACAATAGATGTGATTGTGCAGTCTCTCTGGAGCCGGGGATGCATGGGTGTCGTGTTAAAGGATGGAAATGTCTCTAAGAAAGGAAAACAAAGCAGGGAAGAGTCCTCGCCCGCGGTGGCCTGGGAAGGGAGCCTGCAGATTCCAGTGTTCTTCAGTGGCTTTGACCACAGTGCTCCTGAGCCACACAGGGCCCTTGCACTCCTAGTCGGAAAACTAAAATGTAGGCCACTTTTTTTTTAAGTGTATGCTTTTTTAAAAATCTAACTGGACAACCAAATCAGAGCCAGCCCAGAAAAACTCAGTGGCCGCCAGAAGTTGAGGCCATTGCCTTTGTGTGGCGGTAGGAGCTCACTTCGTGTGCACTGCCCACACGCTCGGCGCTGTCCCAGTGTGTGATCCACAGAGGCCCCTCAACAACCACTTTGACCTTTTTTATGTACAGAAAACTGAGACACAGAGAAGTCAGCCCCGTCGCCCAAGGTTGCACAGCTTGTCAGTGACACAGCCATACAGGTCCACTCTCCACACCGGGCATCCAGACACCATGACCTAGCGGCACAGGGTGCTGCCATGCGTAAAAGTCACAAGATTCTTGGGCAGGCAACTGGCCTAGTGATTGGTAGGCTGCTGAGATGTCCTTGTCCTGGCTCAAGTTCCTGACACCAGCTTCCTGCTAATGCAGACTCCGGGAGGCAGCAGTGAGGCTCAGCTAATTAGCTCCCTGCCACTGTTAGGGGCGGCCAAACTGAGTTCCCAGCTCCTAACTCGGATCTGGCCCAGCCCTGGTCACTGCAGGCGTTTGGAGGAGTGAAGCAGCAGATGGAAAATCTTGTCTGTCGGTCACTCTCTCTCTGTCTCTCTGCCTTTCAATTAAATTTAAAAAAAAAAAAAAACACACATAGTGGGGGCCAGCACTGTGCTGTAGTGGGTAAAGTCAATGCCTGCAGTGCCGGCATCCCATATGGGTACTGGTTCGAGACCCAGCTGCTCCATTTCCAATTCAGCTCTCTGCTACGGCCTGCGAAAGCAGTAGAAGATGGCCCAAGTCCTTGGGCCCCTGCACTCATGTAGGAGATCCGGAAGAAGCTCCTGGCGTCTGGCTTCAGATGGGTAGAGCTCCAGCCACTGCAGCCAATTGAGGAGTGAACCAGCAGATGGAGGACCCCCCCCCTTCTTCGCTTCTCTTCTCTGTGTAACTCTTTCAAATAAATAAATAAATCTTTAAAAATAAAATTAATAAAACACACACAGGGTAAAATAGATAAGGACATGCATGTCCCATGAGAAAGGGCCCTCCTGAGCCAGGAAAGCAGGAACATCACTGAGACAGAGAGCTGGTGCTGTGGGCATCTGCACAAGTAACTGCAGAAAACCTCCTGCTCCGTCAGCTTCCCAGCCGCCTTCCCACCACTGCCCAGCCCTGCTCTCTGTCTTGCCAGGTCCCCACAACCTGCCACTCTTTGTCCAAATGATACCTAAGCTCCAGGCCTCACTGCTGCTTTGAGGTTTTTACTTCTTCACATGAAGCCCCGCCATGCCACTTAAAAATACTCGGACTGGGGCCAGTACTATGGTGCAGTGGGTTAAGCCACCGCCTGCAACACCACTATCCCATACAAGTACCAGTCCGGGTCCTGGCTACTACACTTCCAGTCCAGCTCTCTGCCATGGCCTGGGAAAGCAGTGGAAGAGGGCCTGAGTGCTTGGACCCCTGAACCCACATAAGAGACCCAGATGGAGTTCCTGGGTCCTGGCTTCTAACTTCAGCCTGGTCCAGCCACAGGCATTGAGAGCATTTGGGGAGTGAACCAGAAGATGGAATCTCTCTCTCTCTCTCTCTCTCTCTCTGCCTTTAAAATAAATAAATTAGGAATAATTCATTTAAGAACATGTGTGCTGTTTGCCTCCTGTTAGTCTGTGCTTTGCCAGCAAATTGTTAGACCTCCCCTGAGCGAGCATCTCCTCACCTCCTCCGTCCCCTCATCCCGCTGGCCTTGCTCTCAGGTCCTTGTCCTTGTCAGCCTTGTCAGCCCAGTGAACTAACCCCTCACACTCCGCCAGATGCTGTTCCTCACAACCTTACACCAAACCCTACACGGCACAGACCGTGACCCTCGGTCCTGGTGAGCTCTACCACTTGCTTCTTGCTTTAGGTCCCAGATGGTGAGCTCCCAGCAGACAACAGCTGACTGCTCAGGCTCCCACACGGAGGCCAGCTCTGGCCCCCACCTTGCCACTCCTCCTCCACAGTGCTTCGGCTTCACTTTGTTCCAGGCCTTCCACCAGCATCTGAGCACGTCATCTGCGTCAGGCCCTACTCTCACACCTGTTACAGAAGGAGAAGTCAGGACTCTGAACGATGTGCTACGGCTGCATCACACAGGTAACGGGCTCAGGATTCACCCCAAGGCCCAGTGCCAGGGCCACAGCGTGACACACCCGCACGGGGCAGGCTCGCCTCCTGTGGCTGATGGCCTACCCCAGTGCAAGCCGAATGCTCGTCTGGGGCAAAACCAAGGAAATGGCCTGAGTTCACTGGCTACTGGGTGAGAAACAGGGCCGGGCACGCGGACGTCGCAGACCACGTTCCGTAGGAGAGGTGGGGGGTTCAGAGGCGACTTCCCTTAGGTGCGATGTCCACTCCGTGTGCTGATGTGAGCATTGCATGCTGTGTTGTGTGCAGCCACGATTTCAGCGTCTCTGCCCCTGGCTGCCTTGGACCAGACCTGGCACCACGTGTCCCAGACAAAGCCAGCTCTGGTGTCCTGTTCCCTCAGGGGACGATGTTGCCAGGACCAAGGTCTCCCAAAACAAGCCCGCTGTCTCCAATTCCTTCTCCTTGCACCCCTCTCCCGGTACTGCTCCGCACGCCTCCCACTGCCCACTGCCTGGCCCTCCCTCTCCCCTTCCTCTTCACCTGCACCACTCCCTTAGGCTACCAGCAGCTCGAGACCCCACCCTCCACTGAGAGGCTGGCTGTGCTTGAACACAAGGCCCAAAGACTGTAATTCCATCAGGCGGCAGGTGTAGAGACCCTGACTCCCCTCGCTGTGGGAGCGCATCTTTACTGCCTCAGTTTCCCATCTAGGAGATATAAACAGCAGGAACACACAAACAGAGACATTGGGGGGATTCACTGTATACACACCCTTAATAAACTCAGTAGCCTACGCCCGGTTTGGCCCTGGTCCCCCATTCACTTCTCCAAAGATGCGCAGACCGTGGGGGTCTACACTTCGGCACACTGCTCGCTCTCCCTGTGCTGTGCGGACGACATCATGCTCCTCTAAGGGGTGACACCCTCTCCCTGCAGCGGCTGACAGCCCAGCCCTGGTCCAGCCAGCACCACTAAGGCTGTCCAATTCAGGGCTCACCTCGCCCCAAACACTTAATCTTCCATTTTCCTTCCTTGCCTTTTGGTTAGTCTGGCATCCTAGTCCATGGCGCACAGACCCCACGGTTCCTGTGGTTTGGTGAGGGACATGTGGACTGTCTAGTCTGGATGGTCAGGTCACAGACGGGGCTGCTGGGAATATTCTTACACGTCGGTCCTGCTGCACAGGTGTGGGTTTCTACGCTGGGTAACACCAAGCCACGGTACAATGGGATCAGTGACACCAGCAGTGGATGGAAATTCTTCCTGCTCCACATCCTTACTAAGTGCAGGCTTTAACACTTCACTTCTCGTCCTGTCTTGCATTTCCCTGAGGACGACAGCTGCAGCAACTGTCCATGTGTCTGTTCCCCCACGCTTTCGTGGTCATCCTTTGCAAACGCCTCTGCGCCAGGTGCCACTTGAATGCTTCAAAGCGCTGAATTCTGTTTCCTAACTGGAAGGTTCCTCTTCGAGCTAAAAAAAATCAGCCCATATTCATTTGCTACGATCAGTGATGCATTTTTATGTATTTCTACATTCTTCACTTGTGCTTTCTAAATCTTCTGCTTTTTGTTAGCTTCTTTTCATGTTCCCTCATGCACATTTTATACTATTTATTTTCATTGTTGCTTCTGCCCCACAACTACTTTGGAACCCTAAATTCCTCCTTTATTAATTTAATCACAAACATAGACATTTTAGCATATGTATTTAATGAAGTCCAAAGCTAGGAAAATACATAGTACATTACTATATTATTTTGATTAGATCAGTGTTTTACCCACAAAATTAGACACTGCTGCTGTTTAAACAAATTGTTCTTGCCCATCTAGCCTTCTTGCAAGTTTAGGGTATGTAATTGATCAAATTCCAACAACATTGTTTGAGAAATCTTTGTTAGTTTCAAGCTTGAAAGATAACTTTGCTAGATACACAACACTAGGTTGACTTACTTCTCTACAATCTGAAAATAATTTCCTCTGTTCTTTCAGTTTACACTGTTGTCTCGGAGAAGTTAACTACTATTTAACTATTACTACTATTCTGAATGAACAATTTAACTATTATTCTTCCAGAGATAACAAACACCCATTTTTTCTCTCTGGCTATGGGGATAAGGCAGAAGTCTTCAGTGTCTTGATGGAGATTAGTTTTTATCTAACTTCCACCTTGGGGCTTCCTGGCCCGCAGGCTTCCAAGGGCTCCAGGAATTTCATGTTCTTGTATCATTTTTAGATAATTTTCAGGCCTTATCACTTCACCAGTCTCTCCCTGCATTACTTCTGCTTTTCCACTAAGTCCAACCAGACGCTTGATCCACGGTCTCACTGCGTCTTTCGGGACTCTTCATTGCTCTTTCATGATTCTGTCTCTTGATGTATATTCTGGATTTCCTCAGGCACCTTCCTGCTCACTCATTCTCTCTACGGCTTTTCCAATTTGCTGTCTATACTATTCAGTGTATTTTTTATGCAATTATTATGTTTTTTTATCTCGACAATTCCTGTTTGAGTCTTTTCAAATTTATTTTTTTTCAAATCTCTTATGCCATACACATACTTCAAATATTCTTTTTTATTTCTCTAAATACATTAACTATATTAGAGCTATTATTACGATAACTAATATCCTTACGGACCTGACGCTGCTATTTCTATTTTGTAAATTTGTTTGGCTGTTTTCTCTGTCTTTGGTTTTGTCCTTTGCTGATTTGTACTCATTGTTACTTCTTTGTATTTTAGGATTTTCTTATCAAAAGTACGTGTGTAATAAACTTCCCCTTTGGGAAGTTTTGAGACCTGGGTTAAAGGTACTTCACACATGGGGTCACTTTACAATAAACCCTCAGATGCAGTGTCTCAAATACAAGAGTAGTGTGAATTAGGAGCTCAAGCCCCTGAAATAACCAACTCGGGAGAAGGTTGGCTCCCTTCCACTCAGCAAGTCCGGTGTTTCTCCAAGCACAAAACGTGAAGCGCCTACACTTCCTGCTTCGTCTCTCACCTAAGGTCCCCGGCAGCGTGCTCTGAGATTCTGCTTTCTGGCCCAAATTTCACAACAAAACCCAGCAGAGGACGACTTTAGGGGACTTGTACATTTTCCTTAGTTTTTTAGCCTCTTGGGACTTCCCTGACTTTCAACTTCAGCAATGCATTTTAAAAACACACATTAAATATGCTTAAATAGTTCACTGAACATTTTTAGGTAAGGGAGGGAATTCTTGAAGAGCACTTGTTCACAGTTATTGTAAGGAGCCCATTATGGAGTTCATCAAGCAGCCTGGGCTGTATCTCTGTGTGCTGCATCCCACCACAGCACGTAGAGTTCCCACAGGAGAGGAAACGTTTCTCTGAGTTTCCCTTGCCCAGTTGCAGGACAAAGCCCAGCCTCCAGCAGCCACGGCACCATGACCTTGCTCTCCTGCCTCCCGGGGCTTCTGCAGAGAGCAAGTGTGTGGTGGGCACTGAGCACACCACTCGCACTCGCCTCCCCAGGACACCTGGGCTGCCTTTGCATTCTCAGAGCTTGGTGTGCAGAGCATACATCAGTGCCCATTCAGAGGGGTCTCAGTGTCCATCTGTGGGACTGGCCAATCCGGTGACGACTGTGCTGACTCCGTGGCCTGGGGGAAGCCCGTCAACTCTGAGACACAGGGCACTAAGAGTGGGGCCTGAGAGACAGTCCCTGGGGTCACCTTCCCTGAGACCTGTTGCTTCAGGGGCTGGAGATGAGGGAAGGATGGAAAAATCCAGACTTTCTCAACAGAAAGCAGAACCGTTGTCTTCTGGCCATCGACTCCGACAAGTCGCTCCAACAAGGGAGAGCGGAGCCTCCTGCTTGCACTCACTTTGAAGAGAGCAGATGTGAAATATTTCAGCATCTTTAGTCCCCGAAGCTCTTTAAACGAGCGGCGTGGATTGGCAAAGGTGAAATACTACGTAAGTGTCTCTCTTCTAAAACCACTTATAACGTGACTGTGAAATTTTACGTGTTTGTTTATTATTTGAAAGGCAGAAAGTGTGAGAGAGACAGAGAGATCTCCTATTTTGGGGTTCATTTCCCAAATATTTGCAACAACTGGGGCTGGGCCAGGCCGAAGCTGAGAGCGGGGAACTCAATCTGAATCTCTCACGTGTGTGGCAGGGACCCAGCTACTTGAACCTCTGTGTAAACACATTAGCAGGGGTGGAGGCGGAACGTGAAGCCAAACACTCCGATACGAAATATGATCTTACCCTCGGCACCAAACGCCTGTGAATGACTGCTTATAAAACCCCACCAACAGGCACTCTAATCTGAAGCCGCCGTTGTTTTCTGGAAAACGCACCGAAGTAAAACAATGAACACTGGGAAGTCTGCAGGTTCTGCCAGCTCCCCTCCGACACAGTGGAGGACATCGCAGGCCACAGAGCCATGGGCACACAGCTCCGGAGGCCCCGGTGAGCTCACGTGGGAGGTCCTCCTGACGAGGGTGGGCCCGCCTCTGCCTGCACACCCTCTTTGTGCACATGGGCTTCAGCAAGCACCTGCAGACAGGCGGCTCCCGGGGGGTCCAGGCAAGCCCTCCTGCACCTGCTGGCTCTCCACTTTGCCTCCCCGACCTGTGATCCCCTCAGCTCTCTCCCACAGCCTCACTTAACTTTCCCCCTCTGCTCTAGAATTCTCGACCTTACACAGAAGTCTCCGTCTTTTCTCTATCTACCGGGGAGAGTGAGAAAATGCTGCAAGCTCTTGGGAGGAAACCATACTACATAATTTCAAAAGTGGGCCGCCTGGGCACTTTTTCCATGAAACGCTTACCCACTGCCCTAAAACGCACAAATGCACCCTAAAATCCTCTGTTCTATGAAGCCCCAAAACAGGAGGTTACAAGAGCTTGGCTTCCAACGTCAGCTCCGACATCACCTCTTCCAGGAAAATTTCCTGACCTCCCCAAAGTCTGTCACCTGCTCTTTGATTACCGTTGGAAACACTTCTTACGAGTCAGACACAGTGCCAAGGCCTCACAAGCAGATCATGTTTCCATTCACTTATTCCCCCATTAAGTATCAAGTAGTTAAGTGCACCCTGTGTGCCAAGCTTTGTTCTGAAATGAATCCACGGTGATGAGCCGAAAAAGATCTAACCTCACCCTCGCCGAGCTACAGTACAGGCAGTGGGATACGCGTTACACTAATGCAGCCCAAATCACTGGGCAGCTAGCAAAGAACGCAGCAAAGTGCATGAAGGCAATGCACACCCTGGGGTCAGACAGGGATGCTTCTGCTGTGACCCAGAGAAAAGATGCTTTAGAGCATCCAGACAAGGGACCAGCATGTGCTAAGGCCCTGGGGCAGGGAGAACATGGAGCACTCCAGGCTGGGAGTGGGGAGTAAGGGAGAGATTAGACCAATGACAGAGGCAAGGCTAGAATGTGGCAGGGCACTAAGGAGTTTCTACTGTATCTTTTTTTTTTTTTTTTTTTTTGACAGGCAGAGTGGACAGTGAGAGAGAGAGACAGAGAGAAAGGTCTTCCTTTTGCCATTGGTTCACCCTCCAATGGCCGCCGCGGCCGGTGTGCTGCGGCCAGTGCACCGCGCTGATCCAAAGCCAGGAGCCAGGTGCTTCTCCTGGTCTCCCATGCGGGTGCAGGGCCCAAGTACTTGGGCCATCCTCCACTGCACTCCCAGGCCACAGCAGAGAGCTGGCCTGGAAGAGGGGCAACCAGGACAGAATCCGGCGCCCTGACCAGGACTAGAACCCGGTGTGCCAGCGCCGCAAGGCAGAGGATTAGCCTAGTGAGCCGTGGCGCCGGCCTCTACTGTATCTTAAGTGATTTCATTACTAGCATAGCTCATTAAGTCCCCAAAACACTTTTTGGATTGAACACGACTACTATCTCCATCTACCCAAAGAACGCTGAGGGTCTGGGAGACAAAGAAATTTGCCCAACAGCCCAGCTTGCAAGGGTTCAGGCAGACCAGACCCCAGACTTCAACAATCCAAGTGAAAACCACCCTTTGAAAATGACAGTAGGGGCTGGCATCATGGCGTAGCGGGTTTAGCCGCTGCCTGCAATGCTGGCATCATGTACGGGGGCCGCTTCCTGTTGCAGCTGCTCCACTTCCGATCCCACTCCCTGATGATGCGCTTGGGAAAGCAGCAGCAGATGGCCCAAGTGTGTGGGCCCTGCACCCACACGGCAGACCCGAATGAGGCTGCTGGCTTCAGCCATCCTGGCCATTTGGGAAGTTAACCAGCAGATGGAAGATCTCTTTCTGTAATTCTCTGTAACTCTGCATGTTAAATAAACAAATCTTGAAGAAAACACAAAAAGATAGTACATGGCTCCCCTGCATCCAGAGGACACGGTGGAAGCCGCTGTTTCAACACAGACATTGCACCACTTCCCTCCATTGTAACTGCTCGTCTGCCTTTATCCTCTGATAGATGGACAGGCGCCCGAGTGGGAATCAGACCACAGCTGCCACGGGTCTTCAACACGGGAGGGCCACACTCAGCCTGCAGGAATGGGCACTCGGAGCACAAAGCCGGAAAGACTTTAACTGAAACCCTGGAACTCTCAGACCTGCTCTTTGTAAAAACTGCGTCTGGGCCGGCGCCATGGCTCACTAGGCTAATCCTCCACCTAGCGGCGCCGGCACACCGGGTTCTAGTCCCGGTCGGGGCGCCGGATTCTGTCCCAGTTGCCCCTCTTCCAGGCCAGCTCTCTGCTGTGGCCAGGGAGTGCAGTGGAGGATGGCCCAGGTGCTTGGGCCCTGCACCCCATGGGAGACCAGGAAAAGCACCTGGCTCCTGGCTCCTGCCATCGGATCAGCGCGGTGCGCCGGCCGCAGCGCGCCGGCCACGGCGGCCATTGGAGGGTGAACCAATGGCAAAAGGAAGACCTTTCTCTCTGCCTCTCTCTCTCACTGTCCACTCTGCCTGTCAAAAAAAAAAAAAAAAAAAAAAAAAAACTGCGTCTGCCTAGCAGTTAGGTTCCACGCCGGAGCCTGCGGGGTCCACCAGCGCCTGATTGCAGCTTCCCACTGATGTGCACCCTGGGAGACAGCAGGTGAGGGGTCAGGACTGAAGCCCCTGCCACTCACATGGGGGACCCTGGGGCACCCGAATTGGGTTTCCAGCTTCCAGCTTCAGCCTGGCCCAGTGGATGGACGCTCTCTTGATCATCGGTCCTCCCTCCCCTCTCAAAGAAAAAAACAACATTTTATGAAAGGAGGAAGTCAGGGAGAACGTCTACACGAGGATAGGCTTATCAGCCGCTTTGTTGTGGGTATCAGTATTAAGGTACAGTTTAATCTGCTCTTTGTGTCTGCTTCCAGGATGAGGACTTCATGATTTCCCCCACCCTCCTGAGCAGCAGACCGAGGAAGGTACTATGAGCTCAGGTTTTAACTCATGGTTACCGGTCTTCCTTCAGGTACTGTCTCACCCCTGAAAGGAGTCTGCCCGTCATGGGTTATAAACCAAATGCTAGAAAATAAAGATTCAACTCCAGAAAGGCCCTGCGGTGTCATGGGAGACTCCAGCCTCCACGGCCCTCCGCTTGTCCCCGCGGTGGCTGCTCAGGGGCATTGTAAGCATCCCGAGCCCAGGAGGCAGTGAGGGTGGAAAGCCTGCACCACGTCATCGAATGTCCCGAAACAGCAGCACGGCGTTCCCGCTCACTCTCACGTCAACTTGCAGCAATGCAGTTTTAGGCTACTTTGTATTTCCCCTCAAATCCTAACCACTCTTTCAGGGCCCCAAACTGAACCCAAACCTCTGTCCCTCTCACCCACCCCAGGGTCCCCATCGCTGTCCCACCAGTGAGGAAGCCAGACCATCTCTTTGCAGATTCCGGCCTCCCCTGCGGGGACTCAGGCCGAGGCCACAGCACCTCTGCAGCAGCTCCCCAGAGTCCTCAGCTGAGTCCCCCCCAACCCCGAGCCTCCAGACCTTGTCGCTGCTCTGCCTCCCTTTCCCCCATAGCACCCCCTCCCTGGGCAAGCAGGTCCACACCTGCGCTGCACACACACTGCCAGCTGCTTTGCCTCTGCACAACCTCTGCTCGCGCTACCCCATCACGCAACAAACCATCTTGGCTGGATCGTTGTCTTTCGCTGCATCCAGGCCCCAAGTCCCAGCCACGTGAAAGCCGTACGTGTATCCCTGACCTCTGCAGGTCCTCCTTCCCATGCTGCATGTGTGTAGACACATACGGTGTGTCTGCACAGCGACTCCTGCGTACATCAGAGGGAGCTGCACTCCTCCATGTGACCTTGATTAAGACGTGGCACAGACGGGCAGCTCCACGTGGAGGCAGGACATTTCCTTCAGGACAGATGCTGGGACCCGCAGGAGAGCGTGCTTCATCCCGCTGTCCCTCCTCTGTGTCCCTTCCTGCTCCACCCAACCACTGAATCACAGATTCTGTGACCAGGAGCAGGCCATCTCCTGCAAAGAGCAGAAAGGGAGAGAGCTTGAGCCCTGGGGACTTTGTCAGAAAACCCCAAAGCCCACCCCAGGTCCACCAATGTCGCCAAGGCTTAAACGAAATTCCTACCTGGTGTATGTGTGCAACATGCCCAACATGCTATGCGTGTGTGCGTATCCATTCACATGCACACTCACGTTTATTACTGGTGGTCTATACACCTTGCATACATTATAAAGGCCCATAAGAAATCAGTATAAAGCAGCTATCACCGGACGATGCAGAGCAAGCCGTCTGCCGGCAGGAACCTTTAAACTTCTTGCCACACGGAAGGAGACGGAATCTTGGGCAGGGAATGTGCACGCCTGAACACACAGCTCGCAAGTGGCAGAGTCATGCTTTGGGCTCAAGCCCATTGTTTCCAGAACTCTGGGTCTTCAAGATAAGGTTCACCACCACATCCAACACAGTGTGGAATCGCGAGGAAAATAAGCCAGGGCAGTTGTGCTGGGTGACAAGAGAAGGGAACGCAAGCAAAGAGTGAGGGCTCCTGTGCAAAGTCCCAGCTCTGCCCCTTGCTGGCTTGGCCCTGGCTCAAGCCCTCCCTGCTCCCCAGGGCCTCTTTCTCTGCACAGTGAAGAGGTGGACTTGGTTCCCTGGTGATTTCCTGTGGCTGCTTCACTGGGAGAGGACAGGAAACAACCTGACGCTGTGGTCTGAATGAGGAATGCTGGTCTCCACATGCTTGCATCCAGCTGTCCTCTGAGCCCCTCATCCCCGTATGTGGAAAACGCCGCCGAGGCGGGTAAGCATGTAGAAAGAACTGTCCGTCAGCACACAGTAGGAGTAAGACAAGGGCTAGAGAAGCAAGAGGCAGAGAGGGAGGAGACGGTAGAAAGTGTTCCGTGTCCACTGGATGGAGTGGGAAGAGACTCTGTAAATTGCACAAATCCTCAGTGTCCCTGCGCTCTGCGCTCACCCCAGGCTTCCTGCCTACTTTGGCTCCTCCCAAGGCAGACATCAGGAGGGGCCTCAGCTGCGGGTGCACCGATGGAACTGTGCAGAAGGGCCTGGCTGTTTGTTCCAGCGCTGCCATTTGCTGGCGCGGTGACCGTGCACTTCCCTGTACTTGCATGACTGTAAGTGACTTCCTTGTGGTGAGTCCCCCACACGGACCTGAGGCGGGCAGCAGCCATCACTTCGGGGGCTCTGGCCGTGGGGAGAGCTGCTGTGCCTGGGAGCTCAGGCCCACAGTGGAATCCACACCAACCACCCATCGGACTCCACCTCCAACATGGGTGTTGGGCAGTTCTACAAATTCCAGGTTCAAAGAGTGCCCTATTGCACTTGTGACTTGTGTGGGCAGAAGAGACCTGCTCCTGTTTCATGCACGCCCCGTGCTGAATCAGCTACAACTTGGAGCTGGGCCCGGAGGCTCCAGGATCTGGAGTCGGGTGCGGTCGGCCATGCTTTTGTGGGTTTTTACTTTAATGGTTTTTCAGTGGTAGCTTGCAGTTTGCTTAGCTTTCAAAAGTGAATTCTGCTCAAAGACTTCCGCTGTTAGACCCTGAAGACAGCTCTCAGCGTGACTGACAGGAGGACACTAGCTGGGGTTTGGTTGGAGACTCAGTGTCTGAGGCAGCCAGACAGCCAGCCTCAAGTTCAAATCAGAGCTCTCCTTTCTCTTGTGTCGCCTCTGGATCTCTCCATCTGAGGGTTAAATGCCTTGGGGTTACCGTCGACACAACACACTGATGCACAGTACTCACTGCCTCCGCTCATGTCACACAATTAAGGTGCTTTGAAGGGAACGTGCAGAAGCCAGGCCCCCAGAAAGGATGCCACAGGGTCCTCTCACAGGGCAGCTGTGGGCTTCAAAACAAGTCAGTACTAAATTTGCCACAGATGTTCCCTCAACAGAACAAAGAGAGAACCGCTGAGATTCTTGCAAAGGAAAATAAACCTGCGAAAATCGTGATTCGCCAAGGCAGGCAGGAGCGTGAGGAGGAAAAGCAAGCAAGACTTCTAGAATGATCCAGCAGCTCTCGCTGGGGACAAGAGAAAGAGCTGTCCTCACACTGGGACTGTCTTTGTTCATCCATTGCACATCTGCTCACTCTTGAGTTCTGTTTGGTGCTGATCAGACTGGCTGCTGTCCTCTTTTTTTTTTTAAGATTTATTTATTTATTTGAAAGTCAGAGTTAACACAGAGAAAGGAGAGGCAGAGAGAGAGAGAGAGAGAGAGAGAGAGAGAGAAAGGTCTTCCATCCACTGGTTCACTCCCCAATTGGCTGCAACAGCCGGAGCTGCACCGATCCGAAGCCAGGAGCCAGGAGCTTCTTCTAGGTCTCCCACGTGGGGGCAGGGCCTAAGGACTTGGGCCACTGCTTTCCCAGCCATAGCAGAGAGCTGCATTGGTAGAGGAGCAGCCGGGACTCGAACAAGCGCCCATAAGGAATGCCGGTGCTTCAGGCCAGGGCGTTAACCCGCTGTGCCACAGTGCCAGCCCCTTGTTGACCTCTTAAATCATGCAGTTGGGTGCTGAGGCTGCAGCACAGCCGCCCTGTGTTTTCATTGCATAGGATTTCACTGGGGGACGCCATGATGCCACGGCGACTCAGCACCACGACCCCTCCATCAGCACCCGTGATTCCTGCCTGTTTTCCTGTGTCATATTGCTGGACTGTTTCTACTGAACATTTTTACTTTAACAACAAAATCCCAAAATAACTAGGTGTCTATGGGTAGAGCAGACCGCGATGCCTCTTGTTTTATATTTAAATCAACTAGATTCTTATTTCTTTATCTACAGTCTCTACCAGATTCTGAAACCTCCATGGCCCATGAAACAAAGGACATATTTTGGGGACGTTATAGCCAGAATGGGTCGGTATAAAAGCAGGGACATAAACTTGCTTTCTCCCTTTTCCAAGAGGCTGACAGTAGCTGTATATGAATGATGGACAGAGCTCTGAGGATTAGCTTAACTGAATTTAGTTATACCATATCTGGTATATTTCTCAACTTTTTGGTCCGAACCACATAGAGGACACAACATCTTCTTCACCTTACCACCTACCTCAAAGATAAAAGCTTGATATTATTAAATTCAGATTGCGAGAGGGAGGGAGGGAGGGACAGGGAGGGAGGGGGAGGGAGGGAGAGAGAGGGAGAGAGAGAGAGAGAGGGAGAGAGAGAGCGCTAGACATCTGTAAGCACCTGTTGCCAACGTGAGACAAAACGGAAACTACTCTGCTCTCAGATTCCTTACTGGCAACTGTGCAGACATATATAGCAACTCAGCAGATGCAGCACAGAGACCCAGAACACAGCCAGAGGCCTGGGCCCTTTACGTCCTTGCGCACCGTCTTGGGCAAGGTGGATCAGCAGTGAGACGTGGAGGGAGCCGTGCTGCCCAGATCCCAGGGTTGCTGTGAACATCAGACAGTGGAAACACACAAAATGCTTAACACAGTGCCTGGCAGGCCATCAGCACTGATACGTGTTTGTCACCATTACAGCCCCCATTCTCTGTGGGCGAAACAGCCCAGCACCCCGGGGTGCCACACCCTCTATCCCCCAACTATGTTTGCTTCTATGCAGACACACCTATGCTAGTTTAATCCATTAATTGGGCACAGTAAGTGCAGCAATAACTAATTATGCAATAAACTAATAATAATAAATAATAAAACTAATAATAACAATACAATAAAATGACTATAACAATATGTTAAAACTTATGAATGGTTTATTTCCAGAATTCTTTGGCTACTACTATTTTCAGACCACAGTTGGCTCCAGGTAGCAGAACACTGGAAACCAAAACCATGGACAAGGGAGAGGGCTGTGTTTCTGTGTCCTGACTGCCCACTCTGGCTGTTCTGACAAGGAATCAGAGGAAGGGGATGGAGTGCCTCCCACACTCAGGACACGGGGCCACACCTGGAAACAGAAAGGCCTTCCGGAATCCGACCTACTCAGGAAATGCAGAGGGCATAAGAGACACCTCACAGGCAGCGAACAAGGAGTGTGTCTACACGTGTTTATTGCCGGCTATGTCATACATGCAACGTGTTGCATGGATTAACTGCTCGTATAAGCTGAGAGGATGAGCCGGTGACTACAGCAGCAGCCCCTGGACTGCTCAATAAAATGAAATGCTGCGTACCTCTATGTACTTTAACAACGGAAATGGCTTCACAAAATCTGTTGCGATATTTTCATTCTATTTTACTACACTTAATAATGTGGTTTGGATTATTGATTGACTATGGATCTGATCTCTGTCTAGCAATGTATTATGTGGAAACAGGCCCATTTCTTATTTCCCTTTGTATCCTTTTGTATCTAACACGCTGATTTGCACCTCACAGGTATTTGAAAGAGTTAAGGATGCTCTCTGTGAAATCGTAATTTGAGTCAACATTCACCTTTAACCCATAAATTTTCATTGCTATCTCTCCATAGCTTCCTCTTACTCTCTGAGTCGCAGTTCTTGGTTGCATGTGGCAGTGGATGCATTAAATCATCTTCGAAGACAGAAAGTAAAACGCGAGCAGCCAACAGCATTTCAAGAGTTTCGGGAGGCACAATGGGCCCAATTCAAGAGGGCAGCCGAGCAAACTGAAGGCCCGGCTGGGAGCAAAATGTTCAGCTGTGTGCCAAGCTCTGGCCGAGGTAATCACCTCTCCTGGACAAGCCTGCTTCTCCCCAGGGGCTGGTTGGCTCACCCTGACTTGACTCAACTTTGGTTCAGCTCCAACACAAACATCCCTGCAGAAAGTCAAGCACGGGAAGCACAGGGAAGGGTCTCAGTACTTTTACACTGGGTGGCCTCTCTCAGTTTTACATCTCTGGTTTTGCCATCAGCACACAGCACTCTGCCCTCTGTGTGACTCACAGGTGCGTGGTTCAGGTGTGCCCACACGACACCCTCTGGCTCAGCTGCCAAAACTCATTTCTTTCTTTCCTCAAGGTCCCAAATGTCCTCATTTAATGTGTTGATGACATCACACTTGAGGGTGGCATGGCTGGTGAGATATTAAATAAATTACATTTTATAAGGTGCCTAATGTGTTAACACTGGCAGGGCCAAGTTGAACCCTCTGCCATCAAAGTTCCTATGTGGATCTCAGAAACAAACCTAGAATCTTAGAGAACCACCCCAGCCTCTTGTTAATGTACTCAGCCTCTTGTGAGTTCCCTGTGGTTCTTCAGACCAAGAGAACACGATCGGCCTATAGAGATTCTATTCATTGTGAGTTAAGACCATACATGAGGATGCACATGGTCTTACCTTCTAAATTTGTGGGAAAGGGCGAGTTCCATTTCTGAATTCAGGAAGATGAGGTTAAGATCGCTGTGTCCAATCAGAGGTGGAACGTGACACCGCTGCACATCTCAGTGCATGAGAAAAAAAAAAAAAAAGCTGTGCACGGAACAGTGACAGAAGTTTATTTCCCATGGTTCTGGAGGCTAGGAAGCCCCAGGCATAGGCACCAGCAGCTCAGGTGTCCGGGAGGACCTGCTTTCTGGCCCACAAGTGATTCCTCATGGGTCCCCGCATGGTGGGACAGCAAGACAGCCCCCTGGGCCCCTCCTACGAGGCACGAAGCCCACAAGCGTTCCGACCAGAGCACGGTGGGGAGAAAGCCAGTACTGAGCCCTCGCAACAACGTGTCACAGACAACGCCGGGATTCCACGTGGGTACCACACACATTCTCCTATCACATGAAGAGGCGGGCTTTTCACTTCTGCGGTTTTCCTTCCCAAAACCCAGAACCCCTGGTCTGATGGTGAGAGAGACTTCAGATAAACCTAGCCTGGCGGACATTTCCCAGGAGGGCTGGCCAGCACTTCTCAAGGAAGTGAAAAAACAGTCTTCCAGGGAAAGACTGGGAAGGGCCAGAGATCAAAGACGACGGGGAGACATGAAAACTAACACAGGGTGCGATGCCACACTGCGTTCTAGAAGAGAGAATAGCAAGGGGCACACTGCTGAAGACCCAAATAAAATCGGGAGTTTACTCTTCTTTTACAAAACTCAGAATGTCCTTCAGTTAGCACTGCCCCTAAGACAACCAGAAGTAAAGACAAGCATTGGAAAGTGCCTATGGGAAGAAATGCCCATTGGTGATCGCCGGCAGTGGTCATGAGGAGCTTAGAAGTTTTGTCTGTCCATTCACTCATTCCTGTACTTAGTTCATTCATTCACTTAGTAAAACAAGCTCTGAGCACTTGCCAGGAGCCAGGCCCTTCTCTGGGTGCTACAACCCAGGTCCCCAGGCTCTCTGTAAGCTGTCTCCTTTTGGGAGCCAGTTTCTCTTTGTTCATCATCTGTACAAACAGGAATAACACTTGTTAGGGTTGGGCTGTCATACTAAATGCCATAAGCAGCAGAGATTTATTTCCTCAGAGTCTGGAGGCTGAGATGTATAAGATCAAAGTCCCAGCAAATGTGATTTCTGGTGAGGGCTCTATCTCAGGCTTGCAGAAGGCCGCAGTCCGGCTACCTCTCCATACGGCCTCTCCTCAAGGCAGGCACACAGGGGAACAGGAGCTGAGGTGAGTTCTCTCATGTCTCTTCCCATCAGGACACAAATCCTATCAGACCAGAGACTGACCACTGTGATCTCATTAGTTACCTCCTTACTGCAAATACAGCCACAATGCACGGTAGAGCTTCAACACACTAATCTGGGTGAGACACATTCAGCCCACAGCAAATACCAAAAAAAAAAAAAAAAAAAGGATGAGCTATTGATAATCCAAACCGTAGGCTGAGTCAAGGCTTGAGGAACTTGAAATAGGGAAGCCAGGCAATTTTAGATCCCATCTTCCTCCGGGGTTTTTTATACACCCCGGAGAGTGCTGAGAAGGACAGCAAAGTCTGCCTCTCACACAATTCATGTGAGCTTCTGCTCCTGCAAAGCTGAACCCAGATCACACAGAGTTACATAAAAATAGAAGGACCCAAGCCAGCCTTCAAGACTCAGTGCTATTTCTAATGCTGCCTTCTCTCACTGTGAGGAGAGGGCGGCCTCCGAATCAGCATGGCAAACGCGACGTAGATCTGGCTCATAAAAGCTTAGGACATACCAACCTGTGCAAAAGCTGAGAGGAAAACCAAAACCGACGTGAGACCATGGGATGCAGAGTCTAGAATGTTCCCAAGTTGAAGTCGGCAGTGTTGCCAGGGAGTTTTATCAGGAACCTAGCAAACAGTGTTGAGGATGGCAGGTGCAGAGCCAGCGTTCACAATGCACCTGTTCTCAGGTGCCCTTGCCTTTCCCAACAGACAGGACTGTGATGTGAATTAGCGCTGCAGTCCTAACTGTCTTAACTAGAACACTTTTTATAGAAAAGCTCTGGTTATTCGGAGTGGGCAGCCATTGACTTCATTCTTACCCTGCTCTCATCCTTGTTAAAGAGGCAGGCACAGTTCCCAGACAGAAAATTGAGGCAGATATTTTTTTCCAGTAGCATCTGGTGTTTTTGGCAGAGAAATCGTTTGGAGAATCTTCAATATGGCTAGTTTTCTTTCTCCAAATCTTTTTTTCCTTCAAACATTGAGAGAAGCTGAATCTTCATTATTTTAAGAACTGAGTGGAAAAATAGTCAAGAAGTACTTTTAAAGATAATTTATCCTTAAATTCAGAAGAGAAAAATCACTGTGGGGAAGTGCTAAAAAGAGAGCTCTAGCATTCATTCCTTCAAAAAAAATCTTATTTTTCCTGAAACACATGAACATGAATTCTACCTCTTCTCTCTCACTTGCTCTCGCATTTTCTCTGGGAACCAAAAGCTGAAACAAAATCAATATCAATTTACTCCGAATTTCCAAAGCGGAATTAAAAATTTCTTTTTCTGGACGAATTCCAAATGTCATGATCAAACTCCCAACTTCAAAGCTTGCAACCCCTGGGATCCTGGTGATTGGCATCAAGGATGCAAGCAGACAAGGCCACTTGTAGGGCACAGAGGCAGTCTCCCACTGGCTTCAAAGAGGCCACTAAAACCAGGTTTTGCTAGGCCTGTTAGGAGAGTGGACTTCAAAATGACAAGCACAGAAGGTTTTTATGCAACATGATCACACGACCAAAATAGTGTTTCCAGAAAAGGGATCTGGTTGCATTGGGGAGGACGCTGGAATATGGCACAGCGGTACCTGGGAATTGAAGCCTGGAGCTGATGGAGCAGCAGAGGCGATGGAAGAAGGAGAGGTGGCGAGAAGGGCTTTGGAAGGAAGGGCTTTAAGAGGTGTCTGCTTCCCTGTGGGATCTGCAGAGGCCAGGCCAGCTCCAGCAGCTGCCCAGGCAGCCCTGTGTCTCTGCAGAAGGCACAGCGAGCATGGCAGCATGGCCAGCTTCCGCCTGCCCCCTCCCCGCCCAGGAGGCCACACTGCCCAGAGGTCCGGCCACGCTGCCTAGAGGTTCATCCACGCTGCCTAGAGGCTCGGCCACGCCGCCTAGAGGTTCGGCCACACTGCCTAGAGGTTCAGCCATGCTGCGCAGAGGTGCGGCCACGCCGCCTAGAGGTTCAGCCACACCGCCTAGAGGTTCAGCCACGCCGCGCAGAGGTTCAGCCACGCCGCGCAGAGGTGCGGCCACGCTGCCCAGAGGTGCGGCCACGCTGCCTGCCTCCTCCTGTGCTTTTCTGCTACATACTTCAAAAAGTCAGAGTTCCCCTAATACACTTTATTCTCATAGTTTTAACCTCATTTTTTATTTTCCTTTGTTGCCTTTTCAGTTCTGACTTCCTGTTCCAAATCCTTAATCCCAAGAAATGGTCTGTTTTTAGCATTTCATCTCAGAGGCTTTAGCCTTTCAGCCTGAACCATTATAGCTTTTACTCACGTTTTAACCTTTTATCTCATTGGCTTACAGCGTTTTATCTTTTATTTTTAAATCTCATCTGTTTTGTATTTTTAAACTCTTAACCTTTTACCTTCATGGAGACTTTAAATCCTTATTCTAGGTTCTATTTCATTCCACTTTAGTTTACTTTATTTTCACTTTTGAAATTTTAACCTCTACTTAACCAACTGTCCCTTTTTAATTTTTATAAATTTTTAAAAATTCTTTCTCTGTCTTCCTTCTTTTATATCACATCCTGACTTGGGCGCATTTTTCTGATGATGACTACCCAGGGTGGGTGCACATGAGGGACCCGGATCCTCACAACCAGACGAAAGACTGCCCTTCCCCCTATCACCCACCTCCACCGACCTCCCCACACAAAGCCTCTCATTCTGATACCCTACTGGGTATTCCAGCTTCTGTAGGACTGGATGTTAAAAATAAAAATAAATCATAGTTTCATACACAAAACAAGCAACTGTGTTTTCAAATCCATGACCTCTGGGATTTTCTGGTGAAGCTGCCCTGTCCTACCCTGAGTCCTGCCTTGGAGAGGGAGCCTATGACACCGAAACAGTCCCCAGGGAAAGGGTGGCCCCGGCCCTGCACTCTGCAGCACCTGCAAACTCCTCCACTCCCGACACAGAAGTCCAGGTGTGTCTGTCCCTTTCTCCACAGACACAAGGACCATCTCCCTGCAGGAGGACCCTTCCCTTCGCACACAAGAGGAAGATGAGCTGCTGCCAATACAACTTCCAAAACCACGGCTCAGGGCTGCTGCTGCAGGCAGCCTTTCTTGTCATGACCTACACTGGAATCCCAAGGACAGGAAGTGGAACACTTGACCTGTCCATCAGGGTGACAGGCCTGCCTTAGAAAGTGTCAGGAACACAGCTGAGACTGAACTCTGTAATCTCTTCCCTGCCTTTTAAGGAAGCAGTGTTGCGTCTCCAAGGCATGGCTAAGTCACAGAAGCTGTGCCTGCCACGTGCACCATCATCCCATTGAACTCTCCTTCAAGATGCTCCCTTCTGAGAATCAATCCTGCCCCATTATTTTACAGTGAATTCCTTGTAACTCCTTCCCTGCCTCAGGAAGTAACGTGGCTCCCAATCCTTTCTATTTACAAAACAGGGCAGGAGTCACCCTCTGCACTATTTCACTGGAGTAGATTCTTTTTTTTTTTTTTTTTTTTTTTTTTTGACAGGCAGAGTGGACAGTGAGAGAGAGACACAGAGAGAAAGGTCTTCCTTTTGCCATTGGTTCACCCTCCAATGGCCGCCGCGGCCGGCGCACCGCGCTGATCTGATGGCAGGTGCCAGGTGCTTCTCCTGGTCTCCCATGGGGTGCAGGGCCCAAGCTCCTGGGCCATCATCCACTGCACTCCCTGGCCACAGCAGAGAGCTGGCCTGGAAGAGGGGCAACCGGGACAGAATCCGGCGCCCCGACCAAGACTAGAACCCGGTGTGCCAGTGCCACAAGGCGGAGGATTAGCCTAGTGAGCCGCAGCGCCGGCCTGGAGTAGATTCTCACTCGGGTGAGTACCAGTCCTAGCCTACTGCGCTGAGACAAGCTGCACATCAAGTGAGACACTTGGCAGTAAGTACAGTCTTAAAGCCCCAGAGTTTCCCGACGACACTCTGGCTTTGCGGTCACTGAAAACTATATACTGACATCACCATGTGCCATACACCTTCCTAGACATGTGCAGTATAGGAACAAAACAATGCGTCCCTGCTGTCATAGAACTTACATGTTAAAAGAGAGATAAACAATAAAGTAATAAAGGTAGGTCAGTTGATGAAGAGAAAAAGAGTGATTTTCACTGCCATGAAGGATGTAATCTCTACTGTATTAACACTTAATACACTGTGTTAGAATGCTCTAGAATGCACTAGAAAGCCAGAGATCTGCAGCTGTAGTTCCTAGAGATCTGGCCAAGTATTTTTTTTTTTTTTTTTTTTTTTTGACAGGCAGAGTGGACAGTGAGAGAGAGACACAGAGAGAAAGGTCTTCCTTTGCCGTTGGTTCACCCTCCAATGGCCGCCGCAGCCAGCGCGCTGCGGCCGGCGCACCGTGCTGATCCGATGGCAGGAGCCAGGAGCCATGGTCTCCCATGGGGTGCAGGGCCCAAGCACCTGGGCCATCCTCCACTGCACTCCCTGGCCACAGCAGAGAGCTGAGATCTGGCCAAGTATTTTTAAATGGTCTTTCCAACTGATAATGTATAAAGAGAATGTATTCAACCACTTGACATTATTTCACTCTCCTGTCTGAGTTACTGC